>NC_031984.2:25922762-26522762 GCF_001858045.2 Oreochromis niloticus | reverse complement strand
TTTTAGTTCGAACATGCCACATTTCACATATAAAAAATGCATCCAGACCCAAGCACCCTTGATGACTAAGATGCTGCTCCAGTCTCTGAACCACAAGCTAATGTTAAGTGGCGGGGGAAACAGAGAGTGACAGGACAGGGAATGTGTACGGGTGGTAGAGAGGGTGTAACACATAGTTCATCACCTCAGACTACTACTGCTGGTTGCATGCTCTTGATCTCTTTTCAACTTGACTCAAAACAAGAATTATATATTCAGCTGAAGTGCTATGAACGCTGGATGAAATAACTAGATTTTACTGTGACTGGGACTCATAAAGAATTGAACGGAGCTCTCCACTAGAGGTCTTCATGGGTCTAAAACCAAAACCGGACCGATGGAACTAAATGAGCCCAATGTGCATAAATTAATTTTAAACATGAAGTGCAACGGGATCCTAAAGGGACCCACATAAAGCCTAAGGGAAGCAAGACCTCATCCAAAATCCAGTTGACTGACAGAGAGACAGAACAACATCAGCAGGAGCACGATGCTCCAGCACTTAAAGGGCAGCTGTCATCCAAAAAAGCAGAAATACATGTTATTTTTCTTTCACTTCACACATCCGCCACAAAGCAACAATTTTCTACTGCAATGGTTGTGACGCACACAAGATCTGAGCTACAGAAGAGGGTCAGTTTGGCTGTGTCTATTAGACAAGTGGATCCAAGTGGCACAAAGCAGCTTAACCGACCCGCTTTTTAAAAAAAAAAACTGTGTTGTTACTACATTTCTTTTTGTAACGGATAGCCAATCAGAAGAAAGGCGACTTAAACTAAAGGGGATGGGAGCTAAAACAGCCTGTTTCAGAGAGAAAATGAACACAGGGGTTGCACCAATGCCAGGTATAGAGTAAATACAAAGTCTTTTGAGGAGTGAATCATTCAAAGGTGCTTTAGTAGAATCCAAGAATAAAAATATGCAGTGTGAAATGAGCATAAAAAGCCCACTTTAAAGCATTTCTCTTCACTTTTTTTTTTTTAAATCTCAGGTTAATAAAATAGTGACTTCACTAGAAGACATGTGATCGACACCATGAGTTGATTTTAGTTTTGATGAATCTTTAAATCTTGATAGAGGCCTGAATCCCACGCTGCAGAGAACATGTGCACATTGTTTACAGTTTCAAAATAGTGCGTTTAGTGATAATCGTACCTCAATCTCGCCGGGGTGTGATGAGAAACACTTGACCTTACGGATAGCCTGCGTTCCCCTCAGAACGAGTGACTGACAGCTCCGCTGGCCAGTCACACAGCTGACGTCCACGCGCTCCAGGAAATGCACGTAAATCTGCCAGATCTGGGAGGGCGCTGCCATCCACTTATCACTACAGAGGAAAAACATCATCAAGAACAATTAAACTAAGGCCCCCTGGAGATGCAGCCGGTGCAGCACGGGGTAAGAGATGAGGAGGGCTGATCTACGGCTGTGCTAGCATTTTAATAAGCAGAGCCATCAACATCATCCTCACACTGCTGAGATGAAAGGAATTCAGTCTCAGTGGCCCTAGCTGACTCAGAGTGGGAGGCGATGCAGTCACCTACTCAGGTCTGCTCTGAGACAACAGCTCTCATAAAGCGTTTGGGGTTATTTGGAATAGGATTCAAGTGATATGGGTTTTTGAGGGCAAACACGTCATCGGGAGGGTTGAAGCTGAGATATTTTCACAGTGATATTTTCATATATATATTTTTTTAATGTTAGAAATCAAATCCAGATCAAATTCACAAATGTATTTGTGTGTAATTTGCTGGTAGTCGGGTTGATTGCTCGACACTTGGGTGACAAATTAAAAAATGCTCAACCCCGAATGCAAGGGGGTCAGGTGACTGCGTTACAGCACTTGGGACTGGTTTATACTCCAGTATTAGAGGACTGTATTAGACATGAAATGAAGAAGCAATGTGTCTTCTGCAATATATTTTATTAGCAAAATAGATTAGCTATACAGTATGTGTTCTTCTTGATGGAAGCACGTTTTAATATAAAGATTCTAAACCACAGATGTCAAACTCATCTTACATCGAGTGGGCCGGACGAATGAGTCTTTGTGTCAGCAAAAAGATGTTTAACTGCACATTTAATCCCTGAGATATCTTAACATAAGATAACAAAGTGCAGGTTCTGGTAGATAATGTTTGCTCAATGAACCAAAAATATAATGTTTCATTTCTGCCATTTAATTGTTTATACTGTATATTACTTTAGTATAGTGTGAGGGGTGTCTTTATCAGCTGGAAAATTTTTCCAAAGCTGTCCAGCGGATCAGATTGGAGTCTTTGCTGGGCCAATTCTGGCCCCTGGTCCTTATGTTTGACACTCCTGTTCTAAACACAACCATTAGTACCATTAGTAGTGCTATGCATTGTTTCTATGCACATATCTGTGGTTAGGATTGTATGTTGTATGAAAGAGTGCATGTGAATGATGCAATCCATCATTTCCACTAAGTGACAGAGGAAAATGAGGAAAACAATGAAATCATGTGAAACGAGTCAAAATGCTTTTATATTCATGTCCTCAGAGTTAAATGACAGATATTTAATAGAAAACAAGTATTTGTATAACACATTAAAAACAAGGTGTGCATAATCCTGATGGAGATTAGGCAAACTGGACGATGGACTGTGGAACTGCAGGCAGCCAGAGCATGAAACCTCAATCTGATTAGTTAATTGATTCAAGCCTGCATGAACAATTTAATTAGTGCAAAGATGAATGCTTCTTCAGGCTAAGCTGTGCGTGTGTGTGTGTGTGTGTGTGTGTGTGTGTGTGTGTGTGTGTGTGTGTGTGTGTGTGTGCCTGGTCAGTAAATAATACATACGTGAAAACCATTACAAAGAACATTTTTATGTGTGGACTGGGACTCCCTGGCACTTTCAAGTACACATCTTGAGGCTCTCCTGGTGCCTACAGACAGAAACAGATAAAAGGTTGAAGAGTAGAGGGGAAAAACAGGCAAAAATAAAAAAGCCCCACATTGGCACTACAATAGTGTGAAGGCACGACACAAGGGCAAGCCTTTATTCTATCAAAAGAGCTTGTAATTTATCAAAAAAAGAGCTAGAGTTCTGTCCTGATTACATTTTACATGTAAAAAAGAGACAATAAACTGTCAATGAACTTACTGCTACATCCTTCAAACAGAAATGGCTGATGATGGTTTTGTGACATTTTTCCTCAGTCTGTAAGTATGTAGTAGCTTGATTTGTTGAAGCCTCTGAGATAATGATGCAGACATATGTTTGCTTTTGACCTGCTTATTTTCTAATGTGTAAATATTACACTGTATACCTATAGGATATTTACCTTGTAGCCTCCTGTGTTAGCGCTTAACTATATTTACCTGAGGATTACATGACAACCTAATAAGAGGTTGTTGGGTTTTTGTGTGTGTGCGTCTTTATGGTTTCACTCCAATTCAGTGATGTCACTTTGATGTGATTGCTGTGAATGAAGCCATTAAACGAGCAAGCACGCTCACTTTAATGGCTCTTGAAAAGAAGTTTGGCTGGCTGTTTATCTATGTTCACACTCAGGGAGGACAACACACAGAGAGACCAGTGCAGCTAGAATAAAGTGCCTTCCCTTCCAAACAGTTATCAGTTCAGTAATTAACCCTGTTAATATTTGTATGTTAATTGCAGAAGGAATTAAATCCAATGTCATTCACTCACCAGCATCCTTGTTTGGCAGATGATGTTAGGGTCACTGCAGCACACAGAAACATGAGCCCAGGCATCTGGGTTGCCAGCTGGTTTTCCCAACAAGAGGCAGGAAAAAACGAATATAAGACCAATTTACTATTTAAATGAAATGAAATAAATGGTTTTTATTATAGTTCAGAACATCAAGCCAGTCATAAGAGCCAATCAAACATTTTCTTAATTTTGAACTTTTATTTCTTGCTTTTCATTTCCTGCTCTGTATCCAGATACTTCTCTCTTATTACCCTTTTTGTTGACAGAAACTGCACTGATATTGAAAAGTTGTTTCTGGTGATATTTAGTAAAAACATAATAAAGTGAAGGCAGAATACATTACTCATTCCCATTTCCCACATAAGCTGTCAAAATTGTTTTCGCCTTGTGTGTGTGAACATGTGATTCACATTTATGCTCACACTGGAGAGTAAGTCAGTATGCCAACTGAAGGTATATTTAAATCTTCATTTGATATATTGATTAAAACTGGAATGATATGCAAACGACTACTTTAAACACAGCTCAGAAAGCAAGAAATATGAGATGAAGGACGAGGAATACTTGGCTCATGGGGGATGGCCAGGGTAATCTGTACAACCTGCAGGGTCATGCCAGACTGGCAGGCGGATGGCCTTTTTAAGGAAACACAGCTCGGGGTGGTAAAGTCGGAAAGTCTGGTCAACGACATGGGGCGTTGGCTCCACATTCACTTGGCAGATGGCCATTGGCTTTCCATCTTCTGCTCTGAAAGTAACCTGTGGAGGAAAAGTGAAAATTCAGCGTTATTAGCAGCATGTCACTTCCTCACCTGATAGTCTGATATTCTGTGCATTAAAACAGGTTTTGCATCATGAGGTAGTTTAAGATCCATTAGAAGCTGCAAGTTACTACCTTGCATTGCACATACATTACATGCACGGTAAGTTGTGCAGTTTGACCAGAGGAGTTTTTGGAAATTTAAAGAAGGTATCCAGTACTGGGTGTGTTTAGTGCTAAATCTAAAAGTAAACAACTGAAGTTTTGGAAAGTCCACTAGTAGTTGTGTAAGTCAAAGTTAACCAGGCTACAGCAAATACTTTCAGCATAATCATTTTCTCTTCCAAACAAGATTAGTTAAATAGACTGATTTAAAACCTCTAGGGCTCCTGCGCTGCCAGATTTCTTACTGGAATTAATAGCCAGGTCATGTATACTAGGTAGTAACAGCACAAACTGGTTTAATTAGTTCAACAGGGCCTTTTCCTTCTGATTTCTCTCTGTGTGCCATGTTTTCTTCCTGAAGCAGTCCATTTCTAAACAACATATACAGGCTTTTTAAAAACAGCCTTGGGGAAACTTTATTTTAAAATTCACCAGAGAGTATTATGATGATGGAGAAAGCTGTACACTAGAATATAAAAGTTGCTTGCAATCTGACTGCTGAAACCCCCACAGACTGACTGAATGTGCTTTGAAGATTGGTGCATTAACATAGCCCCCAGGAGTTGTTTGAATCAACACAAATGTGTTCATACATATGTACTCATTCTGCACGGTTATATATGATAACTGGCATATACATCAGAGCGGTATATGCAAACACACTGGAATTGCTCATTCCTGCTCACAAAGCGTCATACTTTAAGAACACTAGTGTGTGCTGGTGTGACTTCACTGAGTAAATGTCAGAGACAGTTTCTGCTACAGCTGCCGGACCACAAACTACAGGTCTGATAATCCAGCCATCCATTGTCTTAACCACTTATCCAATTCAGAGTCAGTGGAGTCATATGAGAAGAGGAAGGTATAGTCTTTGTATTTGTCACACTTAAATGTTTCACATCATCAAACAATAATATCAGACAAAGATAACCTGAATAAATGCCAAATTCAGTTTTTAAAGGATGATGTCATTTATTAAGAGAAAAAAGTTATCCAACCCTACCTGCCCCTGTGTGAAAAGGTAATTGTCCATAAACCTAATAAGTGGTTCTTGGCAGGAAGAACTGCAATCGAACATTTGTGATAACCGGTAATGAGTCTTTCATATCTCTGTGGAGGAATTTTGGCCCAACTGTTCTTTGCAGAATTGTTTTAATTCAGCCACGTTGGAGGATTTTCAAGCATGAACAGCCTGTTTAAGAACATTCAAAACACTTCAATCTGATTTAAATCAGGACTACGCCACTTAAAAACCTTCATTTTAGTTTTTTTGGGCCAATCAGAGGTGGACTTGTATACTTGAGCTGCAGGGCATGAACTGATGGCTGACATTCTGCTTCAGGATTTTTTAGCAGAGAGCAAATTTCATGGTTCCATCGATTACAACAAGGCGTCCTGAAGCAGCAAAGCAGGTCCAGGCCGTCACACTACCACCACCATGTTTGACTGTTGGTATGGCATTTTTTTTATGCTCTTTTTATGAAATGCTGTGTTAGTTTTTTGCCAGATGTAATGATGTGCAAACCTTCCAAAAGTTCAGCTTTTGTCTGATTAGTCTATTAGTTCCCAAAAGTCTTGGGGATCATCACGATATTCTTTTTGGTCAGCAGTTTTCACCTTGAACTCTTCCATGGATGCCATTTTTGCCCAGTCTCTTTCGTATTGTTTAATCATGAACTCTATCTTAACTGAGAAAAGTGAGGTCTACAGCTCTTTAGATGTTGTTCTTGGTTATTTTGTGACCTCCTGGATAAGCTGTAGATGAGCTCTTGAGGTAAAGGAAGATTCACCACTGCTCTGAGTTATCTCTATCTGTGGCTAATGGCTCTCACCGTGGATCACCGGAGTCCCACAATGTTAGTCATCGACAACTATCAGTCTGGGAAGGGTTACCTTTTGTAACCCTTTGTAATATTTATTTGTGGTAAATATGCAAAAAACTACAAAAAAAAAAAAGGAAATGGTTAAATGTTGGTTAATGGTTAAATTTTCAAGGCATTGTACTATATTGTATATGTCAGCAATAACAGCCTATGCTGGGAAACACCAAAGTGCATTAATTATCTTTAGGATCTGTCTATAACTTAAATTCAATGCACTGGACAGAAATTAACAAACACTTCCTTTTACATTTGCACATATCAGCACAAATGCACTTAACAAGTAGAGTATTAACACTTTCCTTTGCACTTTGCTGACCTTTGTTGCAAAGATTTCCTGTTCTGAAAGGTTATAAACCACCCTGCTATTTTTAGCCAACCTCTACCACAAAATAAGGTCGGGTGACTGAAAGAACTTGAATAACACAAGCCAAATATTTTGATCAATAACTGTGAAGTGATTACAGTCACAATAATGTGTTACATTCTAATGCATCACCCCTGACACTGACAAGCCCAGGTAACAACTGAAAACTTTTAAAACATGGTTTCTGTCCCACCTCTTGCATTCCCACCTGCTGTGCTAGAATTAAAAAAAGATTACAAAATAAATAAATAAATAAATCTGGGAACGCTACAGCAACTGATTAAAACAGACTCAAATTTCAGCCACGAGGAATGCCCTACACTCTGAAGTTAACTTCCCACAATCTGGTCATTAAACACACAGCAGCTGTCCAAATCGTTGATGCGTCAGATTTGCAGGCCAATGCTGACCTACAAGAGCGGCCCATATCTGGCTCTGGTGATGTGTGCTGACTGACAGCCGTGCCAAAGCTGGCATCCTGACAGCGCTGCTGTTGGGACTTGTCAGTTTTAGCGGGACACAGATTTGATCCAGACCCGACCTCTTTGACCTCCTGACAGGATTTTTGCTCAGAGCAGCAGTGCTGACACCGGCACACAATACGCACAAACTGCAGGCAGACACACACACACACGCTTGGCAGACTGGCAAATATTTCATCAGCCTGTGCAATGCGAGAGCTTGGGGGTACTGTACTCTACACCAACAACAGGATTATTGTAAGGTCCTGCAGGTTAGCAAGAGGTGATGAATATCTTGTTTTTCAGCACATTCAGGCTACATTCCAATAACGTGAGATTTAACCTCAAGTATTTAACCAGAAGCCTTAAATTTAGTTTTTAATGAATTCCATAAGAAACAGCATTTAATTTTTGTGACAACTGCAGCACAAAGAATATTCTTTCACATGGTGATATGGAGCACTTATCTATAGTACACCCCAACAAGCCTGTTCACAGTGTTTCTCCCTCCTCTAACCGTCTTACATATTATAAACAGCTGAATAAGTGCTTAATACTGTCAAATAACTTCAGAGTAATACTGTATATGCATGGTTCATTTAAAGTAGATTAACCAGACGTGTCAAGCTGTCGTCTAGTCTGGGATAGTTTAACTCTCCACCCTGACATTTGCCAGTTGGAGAAGATAAACAATGTTCAGTAAGATAAAAGTGATTTTCAGCATATAATTTTGCTTGACAATCTTGTCTGGCTAGCGTAACTTTTTTAATAGTCGACACTTCAAAGTGTTCTTTGTGTCTGTGCTGTGACTGCGCAGGAGAGGATGGGAGAGGAGAGGAGGGAGGAGGCGGTGCACTGCCACTCCTCAGAGAGTTGTCTGGGAGTGTGCGTACACTGGATGTTGTTAGACTTTGGGATCTAGCAGGAGGTTAACCCAACTAAACTGCAATCAAAAGCTTCATAATATATGTCGAGTTTAAGGCGCTTTCATCTTTCTCAGCTCACCTGAATCAAATGATCAGTTTATATTGCCAAATATGGGAAAAAGTGTAGATCTCAGTTCAAAAGCTCGGGTTACAGCAGAGAAACATTTACATTACACGCAAAGTGAAGAGCAGATGTACTCTGCACTTTAAATCCAGCCTGAAGAAAAACAAATCAGGGACTGAGAGGCAAAAGACTTCAGATCAATATAAAAATGGTTTAAAGCATAAGTAACACATTCTGTACCTTGATAGTTTTGGCAACAATAATATTGGACAGATTCTTCTTGGCCACCTGGGAACCTCTGGCTGTAGCCTTCAGGCTTGGTCCCTGTGAGGATTTGATAAGAAGCCCACATTTGTTATCAAAAATGAACATCTACCAAAAAAAAAAAAACATAGCAAAAGAGCACAAAGAAAAATTGCATTTGCACATTCAGTAAGAAAACTGTATACAATCACGATAAGCAGAATATAACCAAAGGGTTTAAAAACTACCTTCATCTAGAAGAAGATAAGAGCGCAGTCAATCTAAATGACATTTATTTTGAACTGTACTTCTGGCATCAAATTAACTACAAAGACTGGGTTGGTTTTATGTGTGTATAACGTGCCCTTGGAATAGGTCGGCTTTGGTTACAGAAACCTTGAGGTGTAGTGACATTTATATGACTGTTAGATAAACTTTCATCATGCTCCACCTCTTACTCCCATTTTTTTTTAATGACATGAGATCAGTATATGAAAGAAGATTTTTTTTATAGGTTTACACAAGTTACTTTGATCATTCATCTCTATTAATGAAAAATGTGGTGACTGCTTCTTACTGTAAGACAAATCTAAACATTTTAAGGACTGAAGAAAAACGACTGATTAAAAGAAATATATCTAATTTTGTCTAACATGCTGCAGCCAGAAATAGTTACCAATCCAAGAATGTGGTTTTTCCTTATAGAGCAAGTTCACACGGTAAGAGTGCACCTTTATTCTGCACCGTACCTGAAGGCCCATGGTGTGGTCACAGAGGAAGCTTTGGTATTTCAGGGGCACGTGGAGGCTCTCTTTGGGCCGGAGGTAAACCCTAGGACCTGGAGCACCCTGCTCCGAGTGGAACATGTTCTCCTCCAGCGGAGTAGGAGTTCTGGTTAGCGCTTTGAAGTAACGCCACTCCTCAGTGTTTGTGATGACACTGGATGAAAAGATTAAAGGCCACAATTGAGATGAAAGGAGGCTCTTACATATTTTTAAAGAGATCCATCAGGGGATCAGAGCTGGACTTGTTACATGGACAAGATCCCTCATTGCAGAATACTACAGCGTTTATTACAAGCTATGACGAGATTGTGCCGAGAGGAATATAGAAGAATAAACCCTATCGTGAAGATTCAACTAATATCAAGTGAAAAAAATGAATGTAGAGAAGAAGAAGCATTAAGTTGTCATTTGATTGTATATTTAGAGTCAACCGCCATCACTTTTTAAACTATTGTAATTATTGTATTTTTTAATTACTGAAGTAACAGTCTCATTTAGATAAAGCCGTCTTTTTCAAGAGTGGCCAGACCAAGAGATTGGAGAGCATTGTAACAACCACCCACAAATCCCACAGCACACAAGTGAAAGCAATATCCAGCTCATAGAGATCGGAAGATCGAGGTCACAACAGTGACAGACCAAGAATACAAATTTTTCAATCCTTAAAAAAACTGACTTCAAGCCCCCAATAATACTCCACTCTGACAATTTTATGTCCTTCTGCAGATTATTCTAGGTGACAGGGGAAGTATATTTATAGTGGAACTAATATGCTCATTTCCAGCTCCATAATTTTAGTCTTGGATTGAACAAGAATAGCTTTGCATGATTCATAGTTCCCCCCCAGAAAAGCTAAATTTATCTAAAACCAGGCCCTGGGGCAGTCCTTCACTTTAACGACAATTTAGCTTTACCATTAAGATCACACTCCCTTTAAGCCAGATTTCTTCTGATTTGCTGCCCCTTGCAAACAGAGGGTCCAAACAGTGGGCGGTTGGTTCAAGAGCTGTGTGCCTGAGATGACCAGGCACAAAAATCTGCCTCAAACAGAGCGCTTAGATAAGTACAAAGACTTTGGGGAACAGAGCTTGCATGCATATATGCTAGCTTAATGATCTGAGACTCGTTTCAAGGCAAAAGTAAAAATAAGAGAGGGAAGAACCAAAGATCCTTTACATACTGACCACACCGTTAAGACACCTATTTGCATATAAATCCCACAGAGCACTAAAACTGCACCCACATTCACTGTCTGCACTAAACAGAAAAACACTTACAACCTGAATCTCGCAATGTAAATTTTACTGCAGGGCAAGTGACCAAAATTTCACGGCCAAGAGTTACACTGCTTGCACACAATTCTTACTTTTAATTATCAACAGCAGACAGGGGGAAAGGGGGTCAGTGAAAGTCTCCCTTCTACTCCTCAACAAATGGATTTCCAGGGAGAAAAGTCAGGAGCAGATAACACATTCCAACCGAGGGAGGTCTTGTCTCTACGCTTTCCTCTTCCCTTGAATGCAAAAATTTCACACACAAATGCATAAAGAGGAGTGCTGGTTTAAACTTCAAAGGTTTCAAGCCACGGGCATGGAGAGGGAAATGTCTCTCAATAGGAGAGTGAGTTTATGAATTTTTCAGGGCCCCACCTCGCTAACATTAGGGAGAGATGCAACAGGCTATTCTATGAAAATTATTTGGCTATTCCCACCTGTGCACTTGAAATAAAGGATTTTGCCTTCGGCTCATCCTGGCAGTGTTTGTCCATCTTTCACCTGAGCCTCAAACAAAGACCACAGGCTGATAACGCCTTTAAAGAAAATAGAAAAATGGAATGAGGTAATGAGGAAAAACAGGTTGAGAGTAAAAAGGGAGAAGGAATAAAATGAAGACGATAATTAAAAGGACAGCAGGAGAGAAGGGTCGAGAAAGCAGAGAGGAACATGGATAATGAGAGCGTGAAAAGTAATGAGATAGAAAGCAGTTGGATGAAGCAGAATTCTTTGTGTCTCTGTTAGCCACCAGTCTTGGCTCACGCTGGGCTCTTTGAGGCCAAGTGTGAAAGGTAGCCATGAAAATGGATGGCAACAGGTAGCAAACCTTTCCTCCATGTCAAGAGGAGCCTCTGGGCTTGAAACCACTGCAAACATCAAAGCCACAGCTAGCCTAGCCTGCCACTAAGTACTCTCCTTTCAAAGTCTGACGCTCGAATTTCGGTGAAAGGTTAAACTTGTTTTTTTTCTTGTTTGCTTCTGTAGAACAAAGAGCTGACCCGGGGACCAGTTTACATTTTCAAGAAAGCTCCTTGTCAATTATTTGGCCAAAATATAGACAAGGAACTAGGTGCAGAGTTACTCCAGTGCAATGGCCAAACTGCAATTCAAGCCGGTTTTGTTGTTTTTGTACACCTTCCGTCCCTTTAAAGACTTTAAAGAGGATTACTGTGAGCAGTATTTCATCTCACAGTTAAGAAAAACTGTATCTGCTGTTATATACATTCATTGTAGTGGTCTTGTGATTACTTCCACCAGCTGGTTCACCTTATATTAATGTGTCTTGCTTTTTATGTCCTAATTCCTTTCATGACAGTCTATACATTTGTGTTAACCTATGACAGGCTGTTTGTACTGAAGACAAATCATACTAACACAATGAATGTAGCAATACTAACTACACAGCTTACTTTCTAAGAACCATCATCCTAAAAGAGCAGCTTGCGGGAAAGGTGTTTTTTTGTATGAACAAAGAGTTTAAGATCTGTCAAAGAAAACAAATTTATCAATCAGATTTCCGTTTCCAAATAACATTAAGGACAGAACTTGCAACAAAACTATGTGACAGTCCATTATTTCCTGCAACATGTTAAAGAACACAAAAGACTGAAATGAACCCAGTTAATATTGATTTTATATAAAATTTCCCTCTTGTGTGTGTCCTTATCTCTTCTGTGGAAACAGCATTCACATGTACATTACAATAATCCATTTCGCAGCGCTGCTTATCTATGATTAAATACCAGTTTTATAAAATGAAAATGTGTCATTAGCAGTGCCTTCCTTAGTGCACTATGCATTCGTTTCATAAAAAGGGGCTGCAGGAAAAGCGCATGCAATGCTGGCGCTTGCTCGTTAATTTACACATTTCAGGGCTCTTGGTAGAGGTGACAGACGGTTTGGTGTAAAGTGTCACACCGCCTCATCAAGAAATGAATAAACTAACAGGGTGCTAAGCCAGCAAGAGGACAGATGCAGGGATTGATGACTCTCAATTAGACCTGGTAGGCCCGGTGGCCGGGCTAATGCCATAATGAGTCATCCAGAGCGCACTGCAGCATTTGTTGATCAACGTGATATATCCTAATCCAAGCTCAGGCATGAGCAGAATCACTAACAAAAGACTCAAAGAGAGGGGATTAACTATGATGCTAACTGAAGGAAACAAACACCAGAATGGGTGATTCAGGAAACATCAGCCATAATGGCTGCTATGGGCAGATTAAAGAGGGTATTTAGCATCTCTCGAACATAATGTGTGCCTCTGTGTCAAGGACAAGTGATTGTGCTGTGGAAGGAATAAAAATATTCTTTTTTCATGGCCTCTTCAGACATGAAATTACGCAACACTGTTTGTTACATCCAGAAATATGGTGGTGTTCTGTGGTCTAGACATACACTAAAGTCAAAGCCAGTCCCCTTAATTAGAGATTGACCGAGATAAGATTCTTAAGACCAAATAAAGGTATTATTCTAAAAAGCATCATGGCAATGTCAAAATGCCACCGATGCAACAATAAGTAGTAAAATTTCTGTCCTTTTAACCCTAAACTTTCTTGATATTCCTCAGTCAGCTGTAACCATAACTGCAGTGGAAAGTGGAAGCATTCGAGACTAAAACAGGAGTCCTGTAATAGTAAAGTGCTGATTATTGTCAAGATCTTATCTTATGTTAATGTTTTTCACAGCTATATTTAGAAATGATCTCAACATATATCAAACATTTACCATAGAAACCAATGTGCATATGAAATGAGGTGTGAATGATGTCACTGTTTTCTTACTGTAACAAAGCAGATGATCGTCAGTGTGACAGATTATTCCCTCATCCCCCATCCTCCAAGAATTACAAGTTACAGGTTATCCACTACAGTATATATAACTATGTCAGTGCATCATAATATTGTAGATGGCTATCTGTTGCACATACTGTAGGTCAGACTTGTGCTGTGCTGAATGTAACTCAGGAGAACCTGTTGGGATTTGGGTGATTAGGGTGTGTAATTAGACATGAAGTCAACACATTCAAATACTGTCAGAGTTTTGGAAAGGAGAGGTTGAAAGGTGCTTACGTACATGAAAAACTGTGAAATGTTAAAACATAATGTTATGCACTACACTGAAACACTGAAAACTTCAGATTTTTAACTTTTTTGATAAAACAATTGAAATGTGGTTGGAAAAATGGGTTCTTTTCTCCGGCAGAACACAGACACTGGCAGAGATCATCATTATGTATAATTAGCAAATGCAGTAATGTGGAGACCTGGTCGATGTTAAGTTATGTAAAACAGAGCACCTGCGTGAGATTCACACAATAGGGTTGAAATCGCAAAAAGCAGCAAAAAGCAGCAAAAAGCAGAAAGGAGGGGTGGCAAAAAGTGGCTAGAAAATTAAACACATAAACATCTTCATAACCAAATTAATTATCTTTAATACATTTTAGTACAGCACAGCAAACACTGTTAATATGGGCAAAAGAGAAAAATAAACTTCCTCAGACTAAAGTCCCTGCAGTACCTCTTAAAGTAAAGACTCATGCCAAGCTAAAATGTCTTTATGATCATGCAACGCTCATCTTATTATCAAAGCAAAAATTACATCCCATGTCTTGTGCAAAAGATTGTCCATTATTTAATCTTGCTTATAATGAATAATCCAGCTAACCTTACTGATATATTACCGTGGCCAACAATGCAACAACTGCTCCAAACTTCACCCCAAACCGGAACCAACTGGATCAGGCTAAAATGATAACCCATGTACAGAGAATGCCCACTGATGTAATAAAACCAATTTTAAGTCCTAAAAATGTAATAGATGAAAACCCGCACACTAGCACACACCTACACGTACATGCATCATTTCAAATCAGTGAGCAATCTGTGACTCAGACCTGAATAAAATACACAGTCACACAATCAAACCTCTTCATGAATTTATCACATAATCTTCCCATTGTTGACGTATCACCCTTTTAGCAGCATATTTACACATATAACTGTGTATATACCTAATTAACAACTGCTTTTGGATGATGAGATTCTTAATCATTCTTAAAACATTTCGAGTTGAATCATAATTTGGTTGCTTTAAATTTCTCCACAGGAAACCATTTTCAGGTTTAGTATTGTTTAACTACATAAGAAATAAATGTCTTAAAATGCTTCATAAGCAACACGAGCTTTTACGAAACATATATAAAGAGGCTAAGCATGCAATCATGTTTTGTTCTGTACATTAACAGATGATCTTAAAGACAGTCCAATCAGAAACATGGCAGCCAGCAGCTGTCATAGTTTTTGTTTTCTGCCTTTATTTCTTTCATGTAGTCATTCAGTCAGTCTGGTTTTCATCTTCCTATGAAACCATCTTCTCCCTCTTCAGACTCGCCACTCTCACCTGCCCTGCTTTCCTGCCTGCATCACCTGATCTTCCCTGGCCTCTGATCACCAGGAGCCACTTCACTAATCAACCCTGCAGGATATATACCATAAGCTCTCCACTGCTACTCTGCCAGATTGCTTTTGTGCTCTTTGCCGTTGCTTTCCAGAAAACTTTTTCGCACCTCATGCCTTACCAGCTTTTAGGACCTTGTTATTTTTGAAGTAAAGCTTGCTTTTTCCCCCCACTTTTACATCCTGCTCCTTGTGTTGTGCTCTGGTTTCATTGTAACTAAACTATCTTTGGCAGTATCTACTGCAAAAAAATCATAACACTTATGAAATTTGCTCTCACCTCAAAACAATCAAGTGGTATTTTGGCACATTACAAGCCCTGTAAGGTATCCAAGACCATGTAAGATTTGATTAATGTTTGCAAAATCTAAAGTCCTCATTTTGTCTGATGTGTTAGAAGCAAGAAAAATGGACGAGCATATGAATTCAAGCGATTTTGAGGAGCAAAGGCTGGCCTGTGTGGTCCGATCCAGCAGACGAGCTTCTGTTGCTCAAATTGCCAAAAAGGTTAATGTTGGTTGTCCGAAAGATGCCAGAATACACAGCGCATCACAGTTTATTCCCACCCACGTCACCACTCTGAACTGTGTTTTAAATAACCCTAATCACTCAGGCCACTAACACTCAGACAGTCCGGTTGCACTGCTTCCAAGCACTTTGTTCTCTAATGTGTGCCTTTCTCTTGTTTTGTATATATTCTTCTTAACTGTATATATTTCTTTTGTTTGCTACTTATTCCTGCTGTCTTACTATTTATATTTTACTTTTGCACAGAGCATGGAGCACCTATTTCGTTGTACATGTACAATGACAATAAAGGTTTGTTCCATTCTATTCTATGTTGCGTATTGGGTTGCATAGCTTCAGACCAGCCAGGGTGCACATGCTGATGCCTGTTCAACAGCACAAGCACCAACAATGGGCACATGACCATTAAAACTGGATCACAGATCAATGGAAGAAGGTGGTATGGTCTGAAGAATCATGTTTTCTTTTGCATCATGTGGATGGCAGAGTTTGTGCAGTATGGGAATAAAGCAAGCCATCGGAGGCAGTGTGATACTTTGGGCAGTGTTCTGCTGGCAAACGTTGGGTCTTGCCGTCCATGTGGATGTTACTTTGAAACACACCACCTACCTAAGCATTACCAGAGAGCATGCACACCCTTTCATGGAAACAGTATTCTCTTATGTCTGTGGCATCTTTCAGCAGGATAACGTTCCCTGCCACAAAGTAAAGGAATGGTTTGAGAAGCAAAACGAGATTAAGGTGTTGACTTGGTCTCTAAATTCACAGGATCTCAATCCAGTCGAGCATCTGTGGGATGTGCTGGACAAACAAGTCTGATCCATGGAGTTCCCACCTCTCAACTAAAAGGATCTGTTGCTAACATCTTGGTGCCAGATACCACAGGACACCTTCAGGTGCCAGTGGAGACCATGCATCGACAGATGAAGGCTGTTTTGGCAGCAGTAGAAGGACCAATGCAATATTGAGCAGGTGGTCATAATTTTACGCCGGATAGGTATAATTTGTAGACACAGATTAAACCCTGTGTTTGAGCAAAAAAAGTTTCAATTTAAAAAAAAGCAAAAAGCATAATTTTTATCGAACCGTCCCGGTTTTGTGCGTGCTTGTTCAATATGCATGGTTTTACTTTCATTTGAACCACACTGATAGTTGAAAAATAATACCAAGACAAAGATAATCACAAGTCTATGAAAAGAGTGTAGGGATGGCATTTGCAATTAATTACGCCCTAATGATGATAATATGAAGGAATAAGGATTCAGCACACCACTTGTTACCTTTTATACACAACAGACTTGAAGCCATCAATTAAGATTTTTAACAAGGGTGTAGAAGGCCATCTTCTTTCTTCCTCTTTGTTAATGATGGCTCATATCTCAAATTTTTCTGCCCTCTGATACTCTGCTGTCACCACGTGGTAATAAAGGCAGTATCTGATGCTAATGCTGATGACGTAAATGTTTAAGGGATAGGTGGATAACCTAAATGTGTGTTCCTTTTGGATGGGATGTGTTTCACAGTGAGGAGTGTCAAGTGTGAACACAAAGCATCATTTCCTAAAGCAGCATGAAAATAGGTTCCAAAAAATAATCTCCAGAGCTTTACCGTCACCTACGGAAACACATTCAGAAAGTGTGAACACAGTTTCACGGTGGAGCAAGGATCGTTATAGTTTGATAATCGAAAACACATACAGTATAGAAAACACATGTTCACAGTTGGTGTGTTAGAACAGGGGCAAACCTATAAACTTGTAAAATCCATTTAATTTTAAAGATTGAAACACACGCTTTATGGTCTATGTGAGTGGGAAATATAATTATGGCAGCAAATAAAGGGTTAAAAATGGGACGTTAGTCTGACACCACCTCACAGACAGCTCACAGTTTGCAGGATCTCACCTTAGCTCAGGGTCATCGCTGTGAATGGTGACCGTCTGTGGCACATTAAAGGGATTCTTAAGGACAAACTCCATGTACTCTGCAGAGCCCAGGCTAGCATAAAGCAGGTGCCGGGTGGTGATGGCCTGGCTCAGCATGTTGGCGATGCTCTCTGCTTTGCTCTTGGCTTCACTGGGATTGGCCAGCTGGGCTTCTTTAGACTGAGCCTGTTACCAAAGAAAAATAGCAAAAGGCTAAAAAACAATTCAGTGTAGCACTCGGCTGCAAACTACCATAATTATTACCAACGCAGTTCACAGAGGGACTTCATTTTTGATTTACCTTGCTTGTTGAAGTTTGCATACACACCAATTTTGTTACAAAAGAAATATCCTAACCAACATAAACTGCATTCACTCACTTTACCTAAACTTTGCACAGTAGTTTAAAGCCTCCCAACTGTTTACACTGACTTTTGCATTTTTGCAGATCACAGCAGTCATTTTGAGTCCAATGTTACCATAACTGATGACATTTAGAAAATGATCCCCAGGTTGCAGTAAAACAGAGTTTTTAAACATGACATTTCTGAAAAGAAAGAAAAAAACCCGCTTGACTGAATAGCCTATGATTACATGTCATAGATGTGTACCTGCTTTAAAGAATGCTTTCAGAGCAGGCAAACATTCCTTTGGAGCCAATGACCTTTTCAAATTCAGTTTATATTTTCTTAAGCAAAATGAGCTAGATCCAGACTTCCCATCAGTGCTACAACAATGAGAACTGATCTTTGTAACTGGTGTTTATTCTCAAACATTAAACTGGTAAAAAAAAAAATCCAAAGCTGATGGAAAAGACATGTTTTTTTCATCCCTGACAAATATGCCATTATAAATGTAAACTGTAAAACATAAACAAAAAATAGAAGCCCTTTAATGTAAACACTTTTATAAAGCTTGTAATGCCCGTTGGTACATTGGTCCAAAAAATAAATTAAAAACCTGAACTTCAGCTTCAAAGTCATGGTGGCAAAGCTAAGTGTGTGCCAAAACACAATATTGAAATTTTCCATGGGTTTAGTCCTCTAAAATGATCCCCAGCATCAACCTGGTCAAATGACGGTTGAGCCCAGAAAGAAAAGTTAAATCCGAATTGAATTTGAAGGAGAAACTCTAAAATATGGTTCCAGTGACACGAACAGGACTGAGTTATATTCCAAATTGTAATAGCTGTTACAAAGCTGTGAAACAAGCAGATCACAAAGTCTTACCACAAGAAGAAAAAACCCGCAAGATGCAAGTTGTCGTGAACAGTTAGTTAAAGTCAAGTTCTTCTAACAAAGACATCACTAAGGATGTTAAAGCTGCATTAAAGATGACTTAACAGTTCCAACCATCCCTTAAGACTACGCTCATGACAAGTGTCATATCAGTCTTGTGTATGTGTTACAACCTATCCTGACAGCGTGCCCTTTAACCTCCTGTGCTTTTGTGACTGTGAGGAGAACTCTGAGAGTCTCCCGCTTGACATGTTTCGGAGCAAGAAAGCAGGCTGTTGCTGTGCCTCCGTTGTCTCTCTCAGATTTCAGTGAAGACTCATAGGGACAGATTATTGTAGCTCAGCTTTAGATAGGAGCTATTTTTGGCTCACAGTGGACTTAAAGTGCAATGTTTGACCTCACCGTAACCTTTGCCGTTTTAGCATCTTCGCTGGCCTCCCGCTCGCGCACTGCAGCCATGCACTTCAGCTTTCGGTCACTGTCATCGGGTTTGTTTAGGCTGTGCTCCTTGGGCACGACGCCGTCAGCTCTGATCCCGCGTCGGAGCAATGGCACCCGATCCTCATTTATCGGCAGTCTGTCTGCTTGTGCAGTGTTCCTCGCTGTGAAGTAGAAACAAGCTGCAATCATGAATATATTTACTGAACAGAGTGGAGTCTAATCTCTTAGCCATTTTGACCATATGTTCTAAAAACCCTCCAAATGTCCACAAGAGAGAAGCGCTGACAAATTAAAGTATTGTTGGAACACAAGAAAGAACAGCTTGTTTACAGAAAACAGTCCAGTCAAACAACTGGCACCGCTACAACTGGGCCAAAGCCCTGCTGCTGGGAAAACAAACTCACTCTCTCCTCCCAAATTATCTTTCACCTCCACGGTCATGTGTACTCTTCAAGGACTAAAACACCTAATTAAAATATCAAATTCATCTACCAGTCACCAAATAATCCATCCTCATTTGGACTGGATCATGCAAATTACCCGACTGTTTACACGAGAATTTGCCTAATCCTGCACTTTGAATAACACTCAGACATTAACAAACTTTAAGTGAGAGCTGCTTAAACCATATTTTTGTTATCTAGAACAGCTTTACTCTTCCAACATTCGGTTTGGAGCCAAGTGATGGAGCTCGCATCGCAGCAATGGGAAGATAAACCCAGACTGACTGAAATTGGCCACAAATCTTAAACAGAAATGGGCTGTTTTCAGTGCGGAGAAAAAAATCAAGTAGTACATCAGGAAGTGAGGGTGAGAGATGGGGAGACCGAGGGGGGAAAAGAGAGAATGACAGAAAGAAGACATGAGGCTTATGTAAAGTAGTTTATTTAAGCTCTTCAGGAATATTACCTATGGTAATTGGAATGCATCAGACATTAGACTTGGATTAATTCCTTAAGCATTCATCAGATGGTTTTCAGGATCCTCTGAAAACTATTCTTCTGCTTTATTTTGTACTCCTTGTAATGCTTCGGTTTTTGCATTGCATTTGTTGTTAAATATACATCTCCTTACTGGTCATAGTGCCTCTGAAATTACTTGTATTTGCTGTGTCACTTTGATAAATAACAGCCTGATGGGATATCTGACTCCCTTTCTGTTTTCTACTCCCACTATCACTGTTCTTCTCTGAACCAGTATCATTATCAGAGAGGCACTGGTCTGACAGTCACCTAACCTGATAGTGTCCAGCTATACTGGTTCCTTCACAGCCACGGGCAGGCAGAAGTGGGACAGGGATGGTGAGATACACACACACACACACACACACACACACAGCACAGTGCAGCTAGTCTGTTCACAGGTGCTTACTGTTAACTGGCTGACTGGACTCCAGTGAAAGCAATTAGTGCACTGAAAGTGTTTAAATGGCACAAGAAGGTGGAGAAGAGAAGAGAGTTCAATTTAGGAGAGACAAGAGGAGTCGGAGAGGTTGCGGTAGTTAGAGAGGTGCGATATAGGTAAGACTGCGAGCAAGCAGTGAACAGCCTGTGTTTGCACAGTAACAAGAGCTGTGAATACATGATTGCAACAGTTTGTGGAATACTTATTAGGCGAACCTGTTCATGAATTAATTATGAAACATATTTTATATACACAACATGTTTGCTGCTACCTCCAAACGCATTATAGTGTCTTTGCGTATCAGTATGTGGTGTGCACGGAGCAAATGTTTTAGGAAGTGTGATGTAATTCTTTATACTATTCTAAGCAACTGGCTGCTTTTCAGCTTGCTTTTAATCTGTTTTTTATCCGTGTGTGTGTGTGTGTGTGTGTGTGTGTGTGTGTGTGTGTGTGTGCCAGTCATTCACATTTGAGGACAAATTTAGGAATCACATACCAGCTGACTCGTGATGGTTTGTGTAATTGAGGAAAAAATTGGTTTCCCCAGTGTGTTTGTGCCTTTACTTGGACTGTGCATGCATACACACACACACACACACACACACACACACACACACACACACACACACACACACATAAAACACAAACAGGACTGTGGCTAGCCACCAGAGACGCTTCTGTAAGCTCAATTAGTTTGAAAATTGAGTGGTTCTGTGGCGCAGCCAAGAGAGAATGTGAAATAGATCTGGTTGAGCTGATCAAGGCACAAACATGGTCACTGCCAAAATAAAAGACACTAATTACTCTGTGGCATAAAATACTCAGTAACTTACATGTGCTTAGACATGCACAGAACTCTAAACAGAGAAAAACAGGAAGATTAAAAAAAAAACAGCAAAGTGCAGTGTGTTGTGGAATAAAATGCTTGCCATTGAGCTGGAGGATGTTCCTGCTGGACAGACTTCCTCCTCTGAAACCACTGGTGACTTCACGAGGCGTGATGATATGCGAGAGAGACTGCATCACGTCTGCTGGCCTCTTTCTGCCAGAGTCTGCAGGGCACCCTGTAGGACAAACGGATGCTTTTAGTTCTATATAGTGACATACGAAACACCTTTGAAAGAACTTTGATTCATTAACTCTAACTAGCAACCCAGTTATTAACTAAAAAAGGAGGGCTGTACAGTCATTGTGAGACCAGCTCCATCTGTGCTGACCTTCACCTTCACTATTATCTCTTACACTTTTAACACTTGCTCTACCTACTGTCATGGCATTCACATGGCATTGTGTATGTACACAATGCCATGTTTTTCTATTTTTTATGCAACAGTGAAACAAATGCACATAACAACTGTTTCACTGAAAGTTTTGGGTTAAAAAAAAAACATATTTCAACTGATATCTCAGTTCTTATATAACATAGGAACCCAGAAATACCTTTTTGAACATCTGAAACATAGAGTACATAGTGCAATGTCTTGCAAGAGGCATGAAAGTATAACATCAATATTTTGCAAAAGCTGATGAGATATTATCAACCTTTGAAAATCTCCAGATGAATTTGGCAACACTGGTGAGATTATGGCTTATTAAATAAAGCTCAAATAAATCAGAATGATAGGAATTAAAGGAGTAAAGAACAAGTCACTATTTAGGAGCAAACGGTTGTATGAGACTGCTGTAGTGTCTCTGGATTGCTGAGAACCTCTCAAGGCAGGATCCTCCACAGTCTGGCAGCTGTGCAGAAAGCTGCAGTTATGTCATCCTTAGCCAAAGCTCATAAAGGGAGATTTTTGCTCAAAAGTCAGCTGGCTCTGAAATAGACAAAGACTGCATGATACTTTCCAAGAGATGGAGCTCTGAATATCTTGAGAAATGCTACTCTGTCCAGTCAAATGATGTAGATGTTTTTGGAGTGGCCGAGTCGATCCCAAACCCAAATCCCAGTCGCAGGCAGTGATGTTAAAATGCCGAAGTTTATAAAGCAAAACTGTTTGTGTCTCTTAATTACCCCTTCAAAACAACTGTAAGGGTGGTGTTTAATTAAGGTATTAAAGCTAAAGTTGTGCCTTATTGGTGGTATGGTCTGTTTGAATGACAGGTGGATGCTGACACAGGCCATTAGCTGCCTGCTAGCTGTCACCTCCACTAATTTGACACACTGAACTGAACCCCCTGATAACATATGTGGTGTTACTTAGCACTAATCAGCAGGTATCTGTGTCTGTGCAACGCACCCATACTGTCCATCTTTTACAAACTCTCTATGATTCAACCTGGCCATTTACTACTGTGTAAAAAATGAAATGTCATTAGCGCTGCACCATCAGGCTATACTCATTAACTCCCTCTATGAAGTATTTTGTCAGACAGCGTGTTACATTTCATGTCCGTCACTTTTCATTTAGCATTTATTTGAGCTAGTTGTGGCATTCTTTTTTTTGTTTATAATACTGCATCATTATTTTTATATTGTGCTTTATTTTTTAGTATTACATAAAATGTCACAGCAACAGTAGGCAACATTTCCACCATTATGTATATTGCTGCAAGCAAGCGTAGTTCATCTCTGTCCTGCTGAAAAGCAAGCTTTGGCTGGTTGGGGTATGCATACAACAGGCTGTGCATAGAAGAGATTAGCATTGTGTTTACACTCACATTCTTGTCCTTTGCACAACAAATTCAATGTAAAATGCATCTCCACCCTTTAAAAGTTGTCGTGTTTGTCCCATCTCGCCAAGAGCTGGGATATAGTAAATAAAATAACGGTCCTCCTTGTGAATAACCTTCGTTCACGGCACAAAAAACGGTGCCAATAAGGAAACTTACTCGAGATATCTCACAAAACCTACAATAAAAGTGACTTGCAGATAAGGCTACTGCAAGTTTTCTCCAACTTTCAAAATGTACTGCACACTTTATTTATGAAGTCAATATTTTATCAGTCAAGTTTTTTTTAATGCTACAATAACAATTTTGAAGATTTTTTTTCTTTGTTTTCAGTTAATCACATGTTATGTGCTTAGAACTGTATCAGGAGCACAACAAAGGCATGCAAGCACAGTCATCTCTTATTGCTTCTCTGGAAGCTAAAAAGAAAGGTCTGAGGACATATCCTCTATGTTTACGATAAAACAACGACGAACAGATTTAGGCCAAAGTTCTCTTTAAAGTCACATGCAAAACAACACATTTTTCACTGCCGGCGCTGCCAAAGTGAAAACATTCCAGTGACAGTTGAGGGAAGATCAATACATGGAGACAAGCCTACAGTGGTAATTAGTGGCCTGAAATTGCCAGAAAGGTCTGGACACAAAAAGCTGGCAACGCAATGAGTCATGCTGATGGATGGGTTTGTTGGCCTCTGTCTGGTTTGGCTGAGTGCTGGGTGTCAGTGATGAAGTAAGACACTTGAACACAGAGCAGTTAAATATCACCTGGAACTATCTGCCAGTATTTCTGGGATGGGGGACTGGCCACAGATTTACACAACCTTATTCTAAAGAATTCTTAGATACAGAAAAAAAAGATCTCTCACTGTATTAGTCTTGTCATCACATCCGCTCTATGTTCAGGATTGTTTGAATAGCTCAGTTGACAGTTTGGAAAAAAGTCCCGGGAGTATTCAACCTGCTGTAATTGTGTCCCCTTTTTGTTTCCAGGATGGCAAAAACATAACTTTTCCCTCTTTTTAACAGGCAAGTGGATAAGTAAGTGCTTCATGGCGCGCTTGTAGCAGGACAGTGAATGATGGTCAATATTACAGTTTCTCCAAACATTAATTCATCTTGTGCAGAGCCCCTGCAGTACAGCAGCCACGGGAAAGGCTTGTTTACACTTTTGAATGGTGCTTCACACACAAAATGCCCACTAAGGGAAGTGACGGGTAATTGCACAGACCAACCAAAACCGACGACCCACCTTCCTAAGAGCATTTTTAAATACCGCAGGTCAAATAGTCTTTTACAGGTACAGGCCTCCACTTGGAAACAGTTAGCTACAATTTACAACACTTGACTGAAGAAGCAAGTCAAATTAAAAGTTTGCAGCTGCTTAAATTACAGTGCACTTTGACACGTGTGCTCCCATCACTCCCCTCAGTTTCCAGGCTTTGAGCTGCTTAATTGTATCATAAGAAGTTGTAGTATTTTCTGAGAGGCTGTGGGATACATAATCCAGGATGCTTTCATATGAAATATGGTGAGTGCAGCAATTAAGTGGCTTTACTGCCCAGAACTGACACCTCTGTTAGCTTATAAGAGTTTTACAAGGGTGTGCCAGAAGTACCCTCCAACTCTTTTAGAGGCCAACTTCTTCATCAACAATCTGATAATAGGCGGCAGCTAAATGAGTAATGGGGAGCTGGTATTGCCATGCAAACAGACACAGACAGCGTAGCTCTGCAGATTAATGGGTGAGGTGTCTGCCGTCCCAATGCATTCCTCTCATCATCCATCACCTTTCCCTGGCCACACGACTTAGCCAAATGTATTTGTTTTCAGCTGTGTTTCCCAAATATTACAGTAAAGACGTCATCATCATCACCATCATCATCTGCGATCAGTTACGCAGCCGTGGAGAGCTTCTTCCCAAAACCTTCATTATGGACCTTTTGTTTGTGTCAAGAATGGCTTTGCTGATCGACAGAATTACACAATAAACCATCAAGAAAGTGATAAGATGAACACCGAGTGCTGCATGTCTATAATGAAACAAATGGACTGATGATGAACCCAATTATGATCCTCTGATTTAATCATTCAGTCATTTTAATTAATTGGCTATCGCTACAACCATCATTAAGCCCAACAGATAATACATACTTAAGTGCGTCTTCTGGTTGACGTGGGTGTCGTATTATCTTTTTTTCCTACCTGCTGAATCACAGTGGCAGATTGTTAAGACAGAGCTCATGGTCCTCAGTACTTAATTACAATGTGATACTCCAGGTTTGTGCTGCAGACAGAAAGTCAGCACAGCGTCTGCTGCTTCACGTCGTCTGTATGGAGGAGAGTAATTGTGAACAAAGTGCCAGGGGGCTGAACTCTATCAAATTTATTGACTGCCTCTCGCTGTTGCATGACAATAACCCTTCTCTGCAGTAACCCACCTGCCCGCCCTCATTGCTCTGCTGGCAGTTCTCGAGGTTAAGGCCACAACAAACCACTGATTTACTGGGCCCCAGAACAAATGGGAGCAAGCACCAAGGGGGTTTCAAAGTAGCCTGCAATATTCGATTTCTTCTGCCTCCCCGTTCCAGGCCACTGACCTTTCAGAATAAGCAGATATTCTCTAACCTCAAGGCTAAAAGCAAGGCATATGAAGTCAGCTGACTACAAGAGCCTTTAATGAGCAGATATACTGTTTGTGCGCCCCCGAGGGAAGTCACCTATAGCTAAACTAATTGTTAGGTAAATTTCCCGGATATTTTGTTTCACTTGTGCCAGCTTCGGGCAGAAATCTCTCGACTTGTTCCTGCTGTAGCAATCGGTCTCTCCGGGGCTTATCAGGCGGGTGCAGATGAGGAGCACTGTGGTCTGGAGAAGGTTCTAATCTGTCTTCTCTACTGTGCTGAAGCAGAAACATGCTGTCGGTTTGTGTATGGTGTGTTGGGAGAGATGTGTGTATATGAGGACTACTTAAAGGGACGCCAACAGAAAGTACGAGTTGGAGAGAAAGGATCTAGCCACGACACAGTCAGCAAAACTAGTTTTCATCAAAAGGCTTTCCTTTCTGTCACATATGGGCTGTTTTAGTGTTGGCAAATATTACTGTCATTTCAGAGTGGATTAAAAAAGCACCTCCTATTTCTACTTTTTCTTTGGCAATGTAAGCAGTTTTACCTTTTTATGAGTCAAATAAGGTAGAGTTGGAGAAGCTGCTAAATAAACACACACATTTGGGATCAGTCACAGAAACAAATCTCTGTGGAATCTGAACTAATGACAACTTTTAAATAACAAAACAACAGATCAGCTTTAAGTAAAAACCTCTAAATCACCTTTTAAGTGAAAGGGGTCACCGGGTGATGAACCTGTTGTGCTGGTTGTTTGACTCTCACTCTGTACTCTCATTAACCTTGCTTCCAGCAGACGCAGGCAACAGTTTCCAGGTATCATGTCTCACAGGCCGTCTGCAGGCTGCTTGCCTAATACCAAACAACATCCAAAGAAAAACACCAACTGGAGTCTGAGCATAGCAGGACCCCCTGCAACAGAATTTGGTGAAGACCAACACTAATGTAGGGAGAGATTAAAGGAGAGACAATCAGGGGTTCAGATACTCTGTTTATCTGAATAAAACCGTCGAGAATAAATAGTTTAACTATTAATTTCATGGTAATCGTCTTATTTTGACGCTGAAAGAGAAAATCTAACCTGATGTAACCCTGTGCTGGCACTAAGTAAACATCTAATGCTTTTGACTAAAATCAGTTAAAAATACTACTACTACTAATAATAATAATAATACTGTCTTATCCTCAAATCTTGCATTTACTTGAACAGTAAACGCAGCATCCTGGCACTTACTATGAATAAAACAACTGTAAAAAACAATGTACATGATATATGATATACATACCACGACAAAATTAATCATATGTGATTTTTATATATATCATATTGTTTCAATAGCACCAGGGTTTACTAAAAATGCAGAGATAATATTGTTATCCTTAGGTCCTACTGCAGTGACAAAAACATCTGGGGAAATCTGCAGCACATGTAAGGAAAGGATTTTCAGGGCAGCTGTGAATGTTCACAGTCCCACTGAAGGAGCCACTGTTTGAGTTCAGTACACACCCCTGTTGTGGTTTCTTAAGGCGTCCTCAGGCTTTAAAGCTTAAAATTTATGAAAAACAATGTCTTGTTCGCTTCTTCCATTGTTTATTTATTACTTCAATCAGCCTTTATCTGTACCCATCTGACTTCTATCTGTTCACTTTTCCTTCCCTTCTTCTTTTAGATAGACAATACATACATTACAAAGCCATCAGTCAGTGCACAGTATCCATCTATGGAAAAGCTCTGTGCTTTACATCATAATGACACAATGGACTAGAAAGCTTATTCAGTTTTTGTCTCTTCTGTCTTTGGGTTGAAGTTGCTCACTGATGGTAATGCTTTGATTAGCACCTCCTTCAAAATGTTGCCGGACAATCACGTTGAGGTTAAAAGAAAAAAATCTCCCTTTAATGTATCTTTCCCTCTGTTTCCATCTCCACCCCCCCTCCCCTCCCCACCCCACAGAGTTTATTGTGGGTTTACCAGAAGGAATCAATAAAGCATCAGAGTTTTCCTCCTGACACACCAGTCAATCCGTTTCATGGGACGTGCAGGCGGTCGTCATGGTTTAAAGACTCCTCATCTGCTCCTATAGTGCTCTATGTGGGAGCACTGTCATTCTTCCTAATATACTGCAGCAAAAAGCAAACCCTTGATTTCACAACTCGCTATTATTCAACTAAGCCACTTCCTTTTGTCCTTTACGACGCTATTAATAAAAGCTGCTTTATAGAATGATTGAATAGGCCTGACAGCGTATATCATTACCATTTAATTAATTACTTGTCAATCCCACCTTGTGATAATTAAAAAGGATATCATTTGGTGTTTCACTCTTTTTCATTTGGAAATGACAGTATGCCACTCATTTTTTTCAATAAAGCCTAATTCTGATGAATTCCCAAAGGACAGAAGTAAAGACATGATTAACAGCATGCATGACTGAAACACATAAAATTACAAAAGGGGTGAGCAGTAGGTAGTCAGGTCTATGTTGCTTGTGAATAATAAAAGGCTTGGGGGATGATAATATAATGACACATGTATATCATATATTATTTATAATATAAATCATATTCTTTCCACAGTGACATCAGGGTTCACTGAAAATGCAGAAATAATTTAACACAGCACTAATTTTATCAGTACTACAAGAGTCGTATGATTCCCACCCTTGTGCTCATTTGACAAAGTGTCTAAAGTCTATCTTTAGACACTTTGCAGCCTGCTGCAAAAACATAAATTTTGTTCCAATTACTTTAGTTCAACATATGAGAAATGCCAAAAATAACACGGCGTGACAGACATAAAATAGTATATTTGCACCAACAAGGTGATTCCTTAAGAGATATTAGCTGAAAAGTTGGGATCTGACTCTTCAGTTGATCCGTCTACTGTTGGCCGAAACCTCATTAGAAACAGTGACAGTGGAAGGGTGGCTGTCAAGAAGCTATTCTTAAGCAAGGGAAAAAGGCAGAAAAAGCTGAGGCATGCCAAATTATGCCAGAGCTCGGCTCCAAATCAGTAGTAACAGATCTTACGAAGTAATGAATTTAAATTGGAAATTTCTGGTTCATATTCTGTGCAACATGCACAAAGGAGGTCATGAGAGAAGTACAACAGTGAGAGTCTTGTATTCAAAATCATGAACACATAAACAGGGTCATGTGGAAAGCATTTGATTGGCTACAGCTTCAGGTTTTAGCATGCCAATAATCCCAAAACACACTCCTAGTGCAGTAAAAGCATACCTGGATAGAAAAACACACATTGGAAAACTATCAGTCATGGATTGGTCTCCCCAGAGCCCGGACTGTACTGGATAGGTTGAGGCCTTTTCTGTCCTTTTCTGTCAATTTAGTTGGATTAAGGCGACCACTTCCTGTATATGTATCAAAATAAATTCCAAGCAGCAACAGGGGGCAGCATTATGCCATGCAAGTCAGTGTCTGGCT
Source organism: Oreochromis niloticus (assembly GCF_001858045.2). Lineage (NCBI taxonomy): Eukaryota > Metazoa > Chordata > Actinopteri > Cichliformes > Cichlidae > Oreochromis > Oreochromis niloticus. The sequence continues at coordinate 26,493,363 of NC_031984.2, read as the reverse complement.
TTTAATGTGAAACATTTGTGAAGGAAATGCTGAGTGTCACTGATTATAACCTTAAGTACCATTTTATAAATGGAAACTTCACTATGAAGTAAATCAACTGGAATTATTGAATGAACACAACTGAATGAGCATTTCTGCAAGAGAAGCGTCACAGTGCAGAGTATTAGACGACTGTTGGTGTGAACTAGACACTTCCTCTTATTGTTTTTGATAAATGCAGTTTTAATCAGAACCAAATAAAAGATGATAAAAGAGGATTGCTACAAAACATGGCATAGGAAGTGACCAACATTTAAGAATTTACCAGATCAGACCACCTTAGGATGCTGAACATCATTCTATAATAACGCTTCACTGAAAAATTTCTGCTGCTGCTGCCATGCACGCCTCCATCATTGACATTTTCAAGCAACTTTCCTTCACCTCTCAAGCTAAAATCCAGGCGCTGTATCTGCACAGTATCACCACAAGTACACAGCCTGTCTCTCAGCTTGGCCGGTGGTCCTTTGTTGAGCCTGTGCAGTGGGGATTTAAAGCCAGGGGAGAAGGAAAATGCTCAATCCATATAGGAGCCTTGTAATCCTTCCACTGAACTTAAAAATCAGAGAAATTGTAGTTCCAGGGTTCTCATATTATATCAGTGATATACTCTACCTGTCCTCCTCTCATTTTTGCCATCCTGGCTCATCACACAACCTGCCCACGCTCCGTTACACCTGTCTGTCTATATGTCTGTGAGTACAAGAGTGCCTACCTTTCAGGCATGTATGAATGGCTTGATATGCATCTGTGCTTGTGTGTGTGTGCGTGCGCGTGTGTGTCCTTTCCATCAAATGCTGGCTTCACATCCTTCACCACCCACCAAATAAGACTGCTGATTCATTATGGCTTGATGACAGATGCTGAGAGGGAAAGAGAGACGCGGTGGATATTGGAGAGGTGGGAGCGGTAAAACAAACAGCCAGATAGAAGGTGGAAGCGAGCGTGTGATAGAAGGGTAAGAGGTAAATGGATGAATAAGAGAAAACAGGAAGACAGTGATAAAGAGTGAAGAGAGGAGGGAGAATGTGAGAAAGGCAGCGACAGATGGAAGCTGAAACAAAGAAAAGTGCTTGCGAGTACTCCCTCCCCAAATTGATTCTGACTGTCGGCCAGGGCGCCTGATGGATATCTGAGCCTTGATTGGAATTTACATGCCAGACACAACCCTCCTCCTCGCATCCCCAGCACACCTAATAACCCGCTGCGCTCTCAACCTGCTTTGAGTGATAAGCCCAATGAGAAAGTGCTGGCATATTTAGCCCTAACAATGGCACACCGAAGAGTTTTGGAGGCCTGGAGAAGGATGCATTGTTTATGAGAGGGAGTATCGTTTCAACAGTTGATTAATGGCAGGGAAGCTATCGTCAGCTGCCATCGCGCCGCAGGGCCACGCCGGGCCCAAATTGGATGAGCGCAAAGGAAGAAGCAAGGTGTTCAATTGCTAGACGAAGCGGAACTATCACATCAAGATATTTTTGCTTTGGCACGGCGTTCGCTTTGCAAGCCTGCACACCTCTGTTTGCCGCTGTTGAAAATGGGAACTCTGAACACCAGCAGCAGTCCTAGGGATCCACTGGCATTTCTCAACTCTACACATCAGCAAGAGTAAATAGACAACATTACTTCACAAGGCTCCAATGGAATATGACCTGAATATAAAACACTCATAAATATTTCAGATCTAGAGGGGGATTTGGGTGATACCGAAAGTGGATTTACCCATAAAAGCTCAAACAAATGTAACTCTGTGTTTTCCAGGTTTTGCTTACATTTACCTTCACATTATCAGAGCTCAAACACCGAACCATTTGCACTTCATCACACACACTCACTCACTCCGTGTCCCAGCGGAAGCCGCACGAGGGTTTAGCCTTTAGAAGAGTGTCTGCTAACGGCAATAAAACTTGCGACCAACTAAGTGGCAGGTCCAATGAATTCTTTCCAGTGCTTTAAGCGTAGAGCTTCTTCCATGTGTCCCCAGTAGAGCATGAAGATAAACGACAGTATCAAAAGTCTCTTGCATACAGTATATCCATTAAAAATCATGACAGCGGGGAATTATGGTCATCGCAGCCATGGAATACAGATCAGTGATTATGCACAAGAGCCTAAGGTTTTTGCAGAGTCATGAGATGGTTCTTCAACTAAAGCCACTGAAAGAAGACCTTGAATAGTGATCGTGCTGTCACACCTGAGGATATTATTTTGTTAATCTCTCTCTGTTGGCCTTGTTACAGTTGAAAAACGTTGCCACAGCTACAGCTGAGCCACAATTCATTTAAAATTACAAGAGAATTGCTGCTTTATTTGCAACGTTGGTATTGTTGTGCCAAAGCAGGAAAGTTACAATTGAGCAACAGAGTTGCAACCGAGTCTTTCTGTACTTGCCAATGTTGCCTGTGCGTATGTGGAGCCGGCCTCTGACGATGGTGTGAACCGTCATGGGGCTGGAGGCAGAGTGTCGACCCAGGTCTGGGTTTGTCAGTAAGGTATCCTCTCCCACGTAATCAGTGGTCAGTACCTCCACCTCGTGAAGCGCCTGTACTGCCGATTTACACTGACGCAACATGTACTAGGGATTTTAAAAAAAAACACAACATGAGAAGCATTGGTAACACCTTACAATTACTACACTATTAAATATTAGTAAGGTACTCATTCATCATTTAGAAAGCATTACTCCTAACTGCTCTAAATGGTTCCTTCTGGATTAATAAGCTGATAAAACATGTTTAATGACAATATTTTTAAACTTTATAAGTAATGGATTCCCATTACTTATAAAGTTTTGCATTAAGTACAAACCAATTATTTATGATCTCTTAATGATTCATGGTGACTTTTAGAAAGTATAACATAAGTATTAACAAAGACTTTAGATGCTTATTTGTACATATAACAATGATGATATTCACTTATCATAATTGTTGTGGAAATAATCATTGACAATACCAATGCAGAAGCAGGTTTGACCTCACAGGCTTTTACCTTGAGCTCGATAGCAGTAGAACCTATCAGGAGCAAGGAGTCACTGTCCCAGATGTCAATATGCATGGTGTGGAGGGCCAGGTAGCGAAGAAACCAGCGCTTCTCTCCTGGCTTCAGGAAACTATCATCTACTCTGAACTGCAGCTGCAGACCTGGAGAGCCTGAAGAAGGAGAGAGAGGACTTTAAATAAAAGAAAGCAATAATGTTAACCTAATATAGATGTGAACTTCTGAACTACAGAAAAGACAAAATGACAACAAATATCACTGCCCAAATATAACTGGACACCAGTTTATTTTTAACACAGTCAAGAAACAAAAGCCTGACATTACTGAATGTATCCCATGGAGTAAACAAACTACTGCAACAATCACACATGTTCAGGTGATGTACTGGATTAAATACACTACTGTGCAAAAGTCTTCAATCAACTCATTTGTTTTTTAAGTCACTAAAGAGTGGGTAACAATCATTTGTGCATAAATAAGGCACCTAACTCAAGGTATGAATCAATATTGTGTCTAAGACTGATCACTCATCATCTACTGCTCTTCTGGAGTGACGAATCCCAGTCTGAAACTTCTAGTTCAAATCGTTTTCAGTATGTAGAGAGCAGGTCAGGAGAAAGATACAACAGTGAGTGTCTATAGCCATCTGTAAAATATGGTGGAGGCTCTGTCATAGTTTGGGGCTGCATTGTAGCCGGTGGTGTTTGGAGGTCTTGTCAAAATTAATGGAATTATGAACACAGAAAAATACCACCAGATTTTGGTCTTACATGCAATACCATCAGGAAAGCATCTGAATGGCAACAGCTTCATTTTTAAGCATAACAATTACCCGAACACACTGCCATTGCACTAAAAGCATACCTGTATAGAAAATCACACAGTGTAACACTATCAGCCATGGATTGGCCTCCACAGAGCCCAGATGTCAACATTTTTGAAGCAGTGTTCAATTCAATTCAATTCAATTCAATTCAATTCAATTTTATTTATATAGCACCAAATCACAACAGCAGTCGCTGGGTACAGTGTTGTACAGTGTGGGATCATCTTGACAGAGAACAGAACAAAAGGCAGCCAACATCCAAAGAAGAGCTTTTAATGTCTTTCAAGAAGCCAGGAGAACTATTCCTGAAGATACTTAAAGACATTACAAAAAAGCTGCCTAAGACGGCTCGGACTGTGCTAAAGAATAAAGGTGGTCATATCAAATTATGATTTTCAAGTTTGCCCTTATTTACTGTATTTTCATGTCTGTTGGCACATGTTTCAATACATGGCTGCACCTATTACCCATTTTCCTTGGGAAAGATGAAGAAAGAATGGTAGCTTAAGACTTGTTATTCTGTGTCTCTTCTTATAGTGCTGTAATTATTGTTGTGTAACTGCCATCAGTAAAGGTATGAAGCATAGCACTAACCTGTGTTATTACTTTGCCACATTTTACTGTAAGATACAGAGAAAATAGAGACTGACTGATTAAAACATTGCCAAATAGCTCAGCTAATGATCACAAATTCCAGTTGATTCAGCACTGGTTAAAAATTTTAACTTCTGAAGAAACAATCAACCACTCAGAGCTGTATTGAGGCAGGAGACATCATCCCACCCTAGATGAGATTGTGGCAGCTATATAATAATAATAAGCCTGGTTTTCAATTTTTAAGAAAAACTCCTGTAGGTAACTGCTCAAGCTTACTGTTTCTGCACCTACTGTATCAAAAGAAAATCATGTCAGTAGGAATGATTCAACCCTCACTGACTGAACTAGTTTGCAGCAACATCAACAGTAGGATGTCCAGACAGCTGTTAAAAACTCATAAAATCCAGTTCTTTGGGGGCTTGTCCCATACTTGGGTGTCAAGGTCTAGATATCTTTGTCGGTTACATCAATTCTGACCTTTGTCAAGTCAGTCTGAAGAAAAAGTCACCAATCTGATTATGTTAGCTGTTCCTGCTATCCAGATGGCTTTGAATATAGAGAAGAGCCATAATATCTGGAATCAGCTGCCAACCTTGTGGGCATTTCTAAACTGGTGCACTAGCCATCTACTGGGAGTCATTAGGTCTGATGACTGCACAGAATCAGAGTGAAATGCCCAGGGAGTATAAAGCTATTTCACAAAATCAGAAGCTCTCCAGGGTTCCCATAATTCAAGACGATAATGGTGCCTAACTGCCAAAAAAACCTCAAGAGTAATTTTATGAACAGTGGGATAAAGTCATGGCTTAATCAGCACATTCACAATCGTCACTTTCCAACCTTTAAAAGGACTAATCACTCAAGCAAAAGGTTTTCCACTTTAGAGAAAATACTGAACACACAGTAAGATGACAGACACTGTTTTGAGAACTACAGCAAGCCCTTAAACATCACTAAATATTGCATATTAAACAGCAGTTTAGACACATGCAGGGATGCACGCATAAGAAATTATTTTTGATTAAATCGGTTTATGGTAAAAGCCGAGATCCAGTCTTAGAACGTAAACTGAATACTTTGTGTGATACACCCTGCTGAAATGTGACTCTTCCTCTACGTCCAAATCATTCCTACACCGGTGTGTTAAAATGTGTGAGTATGGGGTCTGCGTGCCAACCTTATTCCCAGAATTCTCTCCCATGGAATCTCTCTAAGTCTATATCAAAGCCCCACGCTGTCTTTATTCCCATAAGTTGAATGTGCAGAGAATCAGCCGGCTGGATAAAAGTGGAGTAATGAGGACCTTTGGTGACAGCCCCGCTGTGTCTGAGAGACCAGCATGCCCCTCTGAATCTTTCCACACATGAAATGAAGGGAAAACTTTTTTTTCTTTCCACATTTTCTTTCTTTTTTCCTTATTTCTCTCACACACACACACACACACACACGCACTTCTTTAGTGTCAGTATTCCCATGAAGCTTGCATGCAGAAATAGCCTTTTGTGAGGCTAACAGAGAGGGTTCCTAAAGGTCCAAAAAGACTGGTTTATTTAAGACAAATACCTGTAATTACATGCTGGCCTCCAAGATAGCTGAATCTAAGCTCAAAGAGGCAATTAAATCCAGTTATTTTTGAATCAGCTACTTGAGTGATTTAGATTTTTACAATCTGATGACCTCCTAAATAAAAGAAACTGTGACCCACCTTGTTTGTTTTTTGGAGTCACTGATCTCTCTCCTGTAACTGGTTTTGGACTGTTGTTTACTGACAGCTGTTGTTGTCTGCTCATATGAGATGAGTGAGAAAAAAGAAATAAGTGGACATTTGAGCAAAATGTTGTTATTACATTAATTATTTCAATGCTCAAAATTTAGATGGAACCTATTTTTCATATGACATGAATACTCTTATAATTGTGATCCTCAAATTAAAAGTGGCCAAAATTTCAGATAATGAGACTAGCATATGTTTAAGTAATTCCAGTGACATAAAAACGTGAGGTTTCTGACTGATCTGAAGAACGAGTTTTCTTCTACACTCTATGACGTCAGAGAAAGGGATATTGTCAATATGGCCATCCTGGGAGTGCAGAAGCTCCACCTACTCACCGACTGTTTAAATCCTGCTTGCGAGGGGCAGCCAATAACAGAAAGTGGGCTTAATGGACGCTAACAGTCAGTGAATGAACTGAGGCTGCACCAAGGAACAGTGTAATGTAAGTGAGTATTATTTGGGAGAAAGTGTCTTGATGCATGCTCCATCTTTCAGGTAAGGAAATTCCAGAAACATTCTGTTCATCTGGATGTAGCATTTTCAGTGGGTTCAGTACATTTGCATAATTGCTGAAACTAGCACCACTGTCAAACAATGGGCTATGAGGTCAGCTTCTTGATTATTAACATGCAAGTGTTCATGACCAATGGTCAACAAAGTGGGGAACCCATGGCACACCCATGTTTCTGCCTGTAGTACTGACCCTTGTATGTGAAACAGTTTCAAGAGCAAACACAGTTGGTCAGTGCTGAGAGCGGTCGTGTTGCTGATGGGGTTACTTTCAGTCATTGTGCAAATGTACTGTTTATAAGGTTGGGGAAACCTGCAGTCAGCTAAGACTGAAGAAGTCACTTGGATGAGTGACAAAACGGAACAGAATCAACCTTTTGGGATTTAGAAGAAAGTTTGGAAGAATCTGAGAATTAAATTTTCTGAGAATAAAAGTTTCTTAACCATGACAGCATTTTATCAAGAAAAAATATTGCATTCTGATTATAATTCAAACTAATTATAACAAATTGACTTACAAGCCTGCATTTACAGTTGATGTAAAAGCTTAGAACAATATTGAATCTTTTTGTTTCATATAGGCTGTTTTGCAGGCCTGAACATCAGAGCTCAATAACTGTCTCATTAAAAACATAAGGCAAGGAAAGCAGCTTTTACTGTGGATGTTACCTGTTCAGCCGAGCTTCCCCATGAAGCTGGCTGCCGATGCAAAACCAATACTGTTACATCTCCATCACTTTGAGTTTGGCCTTGAAGGAACACATAGTTGCACAGCTTTTTTCTGTTCAGGGGCTTTCCAAAGCCTTTGTTCCTTGCCTATGACTCCATACCTTTACTGGTATGTGGATTCAGACAACAAATTAAGTTCTTTGAAAACAGAAATTGTCTCTTTACACTCGGTGAAGGCATAGTTTATTCAGTCTCCCACCACAGCTGAAATGGTCTGCCTTCAGAACTAACTTTCCTGTTTGTTGCATCCAGTGTTAGCACATGCGTGAGGTGCACACTGCTTTACAGATGACTTCTACAACCGAGTAGGTCAAAATGAAATTTATTTAAGAACCTGAAGTGATATGCAGGCTGGATTAACATTTGTGATGGGCCAACTTTTTCCTGTGGGACAGTACTTTGATGCACACACTGTAGATTATAGGAAAATCTCCAATTCACGTAACATAGATGACAGTCACAACTTTAGATTTTTACTAAGAGGGCATCACAGGCTTGTCTGTATACAAAAGAAACAGGCGAAGAGAGAGGGAAAAGAAAGACCACGGCACTCTTGATATTTCCGTGTCTTTTCAGAACTCTTTCTCCTTTAACCTACACCTCCTCCTCCTTCACCAATCCCTCCTCCCTCCATCTCCCCAACCACCCGCCAACTCTTTCCACTTGGACCATTAATTCTCCCAGCATGCTCTAGGGTTGTGTGCTGTGGACGGGTGGCAATGAGAGCACAGAAGGAGAGCGAGAGAAGGAGACAGAATGTGCTGTGTGTTTGTGCTCACAAGTGGGGAGGAACTGACAGATCTGGCCCAAGGGTTGTACGGGGTTGCGTGTATGTGCGGCTCGACCTGCAGACAAGGGGCAGCACCCAACATACCTCCCCCTAACCTGGACAGGCGGGCACTTGGTATGTTTACAGCAGGCTGGGCAGCCTGAACACCCAGGGAGGGATCAACAACTCACAAAAACACTGTGAGGGCTGCAGGCAAAGAAAACAAAGAGAAAGCACAGAGTGTACTGATAGATGTGGAAAGGACTGATGAGAACCGTAGATCAACAATTACCAATATGTCTGCCTTTTTGTTAAAAAGAAAAGAAAGAAAGAAAAAAAAAGATCACACTGGCCACTAAGGGCTTCTTATTGCAATGTCTGGATTATTATGTACTTGATTAACAATCCACACCATTTTTAGATCAATACATTTGTATGGAAAGCAGCCCACACGCTGAGATAACATCATTTTCAGCAAATGTCTAACTATATATTAATGTAAATGTGACACAGTGGAACTCTGACTCTTGTCTGTCGGGAGTCAGTGTGGGTCTAAAGTGATGCTGTTTCACAGTCACAAGTCGGCAGAGAACAGAAACATGCAACAGAATAATGGACTTTGCTGAAGGAGGTTTCGCTCTAAACCCCTCCATCACTTTTGATATGCACATTCAAACCATGTAACGCTACCAATAGCTGTATCTGATGAGAAAACGATGTGTTGTTTAGAAGGGCTTCAACACATAAACACTATACATAAACATGATCAGTGCATGCAGTGCCCTTTCTACTTCTGCTGTGTGTTGTTTTTTGGTTTAATCTTAATGAGCAATACATGTGCAAAAGAGAAGGAAAAAAAAGGAGAAAAAAACCTCAGACACGTCAATCAAACACGCACTCCTGAGAAGAGTTCTAATCAGGAAGCAAATAAAAACAGCAGTGTGGGTGGACTCTGGCTGCGTGGGGATCTGGGATTATCCCTGGTAGATATTTGCTAAGAAAAAAATAAAAAATAACACACTTCGCATATTGATTTGTTGCTGCTACTATCTGCTCAGATTCTCCACCGCTGTGTCCCACTGCTGACTTTAATATTGTCTCTTTTTGAAGCCTCAAATTACTAATTAACACAAAGACAGATGATTGCAATTTCATTTGCTCTTTGTGGCAGTACTTTCATTTGTAACGGCTACACGTTAACCATTTCAATTACTTGCAAATTGATAAAAAAACCCAAAAAACAATGAATAAGAGAAATCAGCCGTTGAGGCAGAACACTGTAGTTTCTGCTTCAGTTATTTTCCATAAGGTAAACATCAAGACACCCAACTGTGCCTCATTTCCCTCTCAGTCTTTGAGTGTTCAGTTGCACCACAATCACTTGGTCTGTATATCATAAAATGCGTGGAAGACACATAGATTTCTCTGTGCACTGACTCGCTACACAAAGAAATCTGTGTGGTTTTGAATTTTGCTCCCAGGCTTCGTATTCATCACTTCCCATGTAGAAAGCTGATCACATGGCAGAAAGATAAGCCCGATACCAAAATGTATTGTAAAGCACAATCACATGAGGTATGTATCATATTGTTACAGCCACACTGTGATTCAGGTTGATAAGTGGTTTACAGCATGTGAAGATTTACACTCAACCTGATCAGGTGTCGTCTTCAAGCTAATTTTACAGCAGGATTGGAAGAAACTTTGTGAGACCTAATGATTTCATTAAGCGACTGCTTAAGCAGGGTTTAGAAATTCATTCGGCTCTTGGGAAACTTCCACCCAGTAGGACACAGAATCACAAAGCTGAATAACCATAGCAGCTTTGAAGCTCAAAGTCAGTTTCCATATTCTCTCTAAAACTCCCGTCTCTGACTCTTACTGTTTCTTGCACACACACGCACACAGGAAGCTCAAACCAGAGAGCAGATGCTAAATCATTGATCTTGTACAATACTTGGATCGTTCACATCTTTATAAATCACTTAAACTGCAGGAAATAAAGAGTGCTTTCAAGATTTTACATTTGGACTAATTTGTGCAGTATAGCCAGAAATTAAAAACATTATTGAAAAACGGTGATTAAACTGACTTTCTTTAATCTGTAGTAGTAAAATATATATAGCACTCGCACGGTCACTGAACTGCAAAAGCAATAGTAATTTCTATCCAATGATGCAATGCAGTAAACTAAGCAAATGCCACTTTAAATCTAAATAATAACATTTTACAACAGGCCAAAGAAAAGTCCATACCATAAAACACATATCGCAGACACTCCCCCAGAGAAAATATGCATCCATTCTCTGCCAGGCTCTCTTTGCCGTAGTGGAAAAAGAGACTGACACACAGCTTTTCATCTATGTTGTACTACACTGAACTGTGGCCAGGTGGTCTCCACCATCCCCTGACCTTCCATCACACACATTAAGGCCAAAAGGTGAAAGGTGGTGCCTCATACAGTAGCTGCTTCCTCACTAAATGTTTTTATTATACCAGGAGAGACAGTTCTAGTACAAGTTGAGGTGTATTCAGCTATCAGGATAAAAGCAAGAAAACATTCTGTGTGTGTCTGTATATATGCAATGACTTTTTCTGATCACAATCAAATCCTGCCAACATGATGATATTCAGGTATGTACACCTTAAAGAGATACATTTTGACAGCAGTGCAAAAAAACCCATCAACTTATCAAAGTAAGTGTCAGAGAGCGTTAAAGTACAATGTGTGCACTATAGCGCTTTGCAATCATGCTGAATAGTGAACAGAGGACATCATAAAACAAACAAGCAAAACATGACTGTGAATTTTATATTTGACACGGCCACACTGAACAGCCACCTAAGCAGTGAACGACTGAAGCAAGAAATAGATATTTCCTCAGGAAATGAAGGTTCAAAGAATGAGAATAAAATAGGAACTTTTTTTTCAATCGACTCAATCATGCTTTACAGAAGAGTTTCAATAATAATAGATCGACTGAAGTACACTGAATTAAGTTGAACCATTCTTATGCAACAAGATGTCACTGACCCACTGTATCAATGCTTTTGCTGAAGGTCTGCAACTATTCATTACTGCAGTAAACTGAGATTCCTTACAAAAGCTCAAGCTTTAAATGTTACAGTATCACCTAGACTGGAGAAAATTACTACAGAATTATTACTGTGGCAGCACAAAACACGCCGGAAATATAAGACTGACACAGTCAAACAAATTTATGGAGATTGTGTCTCCCACCAAGTAATCATTCACCCAGCAGATAGAAAGCAACATTTCCACTCTCATTTTAACTTCACCACCAACTATCCTGTGAAGCTCCTGTGAAAACTATGTCTTACACCTTAGTCATTAGATTCATTTTTAGGAATAAAACAGTACTACTATATCCTCTGGCAGTAAAATGAGCAGCACATCAAATGCTTCTTAAAAAAAAGATTGCTTTAAATCAGTTGGATCATAAGATGCACGGGATGAAATCAAGTGGAATGAATCCACAAAGAGAAAAGAAAATACCCTCTCGTTAGGTTCACCTCATGGCAGCAGTAACAAAGCAGACCAAGTAAGGCTATAGCAACAAAACCCCAGGGTCTAGTAAATCACACTTGTAATCAAGTTTTCCTTTCAGATTCACCTCCCTCGCACTCTCTGTTACTTTTGTTGCACAAATTCTCTTGTAGTGACATTAAATATGTTCAAAATACCATTAATATTGAACAGAATCACAAATTTAACCCAATACAAAAAAAATATCCAGTTCATTTGGGTCATTGTGTGCTCAGCTTGTGTTTGTCTTTTAGCTAACGATACCCTAAATTATAATCTGCTATTTGAGCTAGCCAACTGAAATGACATCATCACAGAAAGGGAAAACTTTTAATTGTACATAAACAGTTTTTGTAAAGTTTTTGTCAAGTAAAGCATGCAGACACATGAGGCAGATTTTGACATTTGTGGAAACAAGCCGTGAATGGACTAACCGCCGGTGGTGATAAGCTAAGCGTTTTATTCTTCAAATATGAAAGGAAAGCTTTAGTAGTTCAGCAGCTGTCTGGAAATAGGTGAAAAGGCTCCCAGCAATACAATATCTGGAAGGATTTGTCTTGATGTAGCACGGCTTTGTGGAAGTGCATTCCGGATGCTATAGGCTGAGAGAGATGCAGAGACAGACGGAGAAATATTGACAGAGTTAGACTGAAGTGTGTGTCTGGGGAATAGAGAATACGGGTGGGCGTAGGAATGGGGTGGGGTGGGGGGGGTGTTGTTTGTGCGCTCAATATCATGCTCTGTCAGAAGCTGTAATATCTCTTCCATTTCATTAGTTGCTACATGAATAGACTTGACATCAATCAGCGCCCGCTTGGCTGATTGAAAGAGAAGTGCCTCAGCATCAGAGAACATCATGGAGCATCATGGAATGAGCTTGCAGTTTGTAGGAAGTGATTGTACAATGTTAACCTGGAGAGCAGTACAATGAATCTCAGCCCGGCATAAACTCTGAATCTGGAACAGATATACGCCTCGTACACTTTTCATAATCAACGGCAGAGGCTCACACACAAGTGTGGCGATTTTCTAAAGCATGCAATATGCAGTTATCTTGTGATAAATCTAGCGGTCCCCAACCTTTTTTGCGCCACGGACCGGTTTATGCCCGACAATATTTTCACGGACCGGCCTTTAAGGTGTCGCGGATAAATACAACAAAATAAAACAAGATTTATTCATAACACACGTGAAAAGACCCAGGAAAACCGAGTTAACGATAAAAACGATAACAAAATAACGCTGAAAACCGATAAAAACCCTGAAAACCATACATTTCACACCTGAGCCTCAACTCTCGCGGCCCGGTACCAAACGACTCACGGACCGGTACCGGTCCGAGGCCCGGGGGTTGGGGACCGCTGGCTTAGGGGACACAAAGGCAACACATAACCATTATATACTATTAAAAAAAATGGAAAAGAAAAAAAAAAATTTTTAAGCTGCGAATTCTTACCAGTGTTAACTGTGCCATCTTTGTTAATGGAGGCCAGGACACAGGGAAGTGGATCGCTAGCTTTGTGCTGAATCTTGTCACCGGTCAGCAACTTGAGCCTCTGTGATGTGACTGGTGGAAAGCGATAGAACTGGAAAGTGAAGTAGATGTTTTCAGGCCAATCGGGACCAACACCCGGTGCTGCTATTCTGTGAAAAGAGAGCAGGAGATGATTGTTATTATTTAAAAATAATGATTACAATGATAATGACCATATAAGAATACAGTGTAAATAAATTAGCATACAAAGAACCTGTAAATCGAAATCTGTTATATTTAGAAAATACATCTTTCCCCAAAATCTTTTCAAATGTTTAAAAAAAATGAATATTCTGCACATCTTATAGGAGTCATTTAACTTTGTAGCTGCTTAAAAGGGAAAACTTCAAAACCAAAAAGAGGATAAGAACTTAACTTTAAAGCTGCTAAGAAAACTGGACTGCTGACTAAGTGGGTACAAATTCACAATTCATAAGCAAAAATTAAAAATGAAACGCAGCAAGAGAACATGTTATGAGATCTGTGGACGAGAGAAACAGTGTATAAATATTGTCATATTCTAAGTTATCTATCGCCACAAATAGAATACTTTTTTTGTTTACTGGGACTCCTGTTTAGAAAAAGAAATCTTTGGGGCTATGAGAACCTCCTCCTTGTGTGCTGTGTACTGCTTTTCACACAAACGCCACCCTCTGAGTGTGATTTCAGGCACACATACGCATTTCTAATCCCACACTTGAAACTGCAGTTAGCCCACATAAAGTCCCTGTGAGCCTGCAAGCACCCGATTTCAGCGCCAAGCACATTTAAAACAGAGCAGGTTTCGGGATGAGCTTCTTGCTTCCATATGATGAATAGATTATCAACCAGTCAATGAGTACTGAGGAAAAAGAAAAAGCATTTTAAAAACAAGCAGGGAGTGCTGTGAGGGCCCCCTCGTGACCACAGACTGCCGAAGCCATAGATTTCAAAATGGAAACTAATAAGAGCGGCGTATGACCTCCCAGTCAATCACAAGCTCTGGTGTTCCACTGTTAAAGACGATGCCATGCTCCATCTTCAAAGAGGAGCCGGCATTAATATTCATTCAGTAAACAGACAAGATTGATAATTATGGCGCCCGGGTGAGAGGTGGAAATTACACTGCCTATTCACAGGCTCCCTGCCTGCCTAAATGGTACCGCTGCTGCTGGCAGAAGCCCAGTCTGCCATACCTGTTTGTCATAATTTTGAGGTAACGCAGCCTTACCTCACTCTACAACGACAAACAGAGATTCACAATTTATGTTCCAGTTTGAGGCTTTAGTTTCCACTTCAGGCTGCTCTAAGATGGTGATGAAAAAGATCCAGAGGGACTGAATAGGCTTTCATAGCATCACAACATAAACACTTAAGTAAATTTATACACTCAGACATTTATATGTTTTGTTGTACTATCCAACTGATAATGTGATAGTGTTTCAGCTTGCACCCATGCTGTATAATTTGCAATAAAACAAGGGCTGACTATAACCTTCCTTCCCAATTGCTAGCACAGAGTGATTTATCTGTCGGCTTTTACATTTAGGTCCACGAGTATTTGTAGTTTTGCCTCTGTACAGGACCACAGAGGACTTTAGATCAAACAATCAAGACGTGATTTAAGTGTGGACCTTCAGTTTTATTACATTCATTTTTATGCAGCTTCCCACTTTCAGAGGCTCAAAAATAACTGGATGAACTAAAATCATTTTAAATGCAAGGACTGATTTTAATACTTGGATGAAAATAATTTGCAGTCAATGACTCCCTGATGTCTAGAACCCATGGACATCACCAGATGCTGTGTTTCCTCTATTGAGATGCTCTGTGATGCATTTACTGCAGTCACCTTCAGTTGCTACTGGTTTGTCAGTCAGCTACTGGTTTGTAAAGATAATGTACAGATAATGACCAGTTGATTTGGTCATTTTTCATAACATCTTCTGTCAGCTTTCACTTTGACCGTTTTTCACGACGGTCTTCCAGTCTTTTTACTGTTGCTGAGTTGGCCAATGCATTCCTCCCTTTACAAATGTACCAGACTGTTAATTTGGCCACTCCTGACATTACTGCTGCCTCTCTGATGCATTTTTGGTTTTTCAGCCTAATGATGCCTCCTAGACTTGTTTCAGTACCTCTTTGAACCTTTGAAAAGTGAAATGCTACCAAATACAAGTTCAACTCTGGGAATAAACACCAGATTTATCTGATAAAAACCTAATTATATATAATCACTGGATGTATAAACTCACAATGACATCTGTCATGGTTTTAAGTATATCAGGTAAAGCTGAACCAGGAAAAGGTCAGTCTATGAACTGTGATGAAGGTTTAGTTATTAACCTCCTGCCTAAAAAATTTTTCCTCTAAATAAACCTGGATATAATTTTTTCATATTTGTTAATTTACTCTGGAATATATTTCCCTTTTTTTTTTTTTTTTAACCGTAGCAGCAATTTTCATAGAAAAGTTGCTCTATAGAGACTTATTTTTAACAAAGCACACACTGTCATTACCTTAAAAAATCTGCAGACTTCGCCTCAGAGACATGTTTTTCTGATATTTTAAAAACTAATAAAGTTACTGATAAAATTAAATGAAGAAGAGGCCAAAAGTAGAAGATTGCAGCCCTATTAAATTTTTAAATACCTCTTTGGTAAAAAGATTTCAAGTGCTTGTCGCTCTTTACCCTTTTTCCTGCCACTTCTTTCCTCCTCTTTGCCATCACAAAGAATCGTGTTACTTAATGATTTATCAAGGACACTTTAGACCCACACGCAGGCAGATTTCATATCGGATTTTCCAATATTGATCCAAAAAGGATCAAAAGGTGCCGGATTTTGCATAAAAACCTTCTTAATGCTTTTAAAAATGGTTGAGAGTTTCCAGGGACTATGTTACACGACTCCACTGATTCGTGCACAATGTAAAATATAGTGTCGCACCATTGGTAGGATTTTGCTATCATTTGTTAAAACTGAGCAGACATGCAGCTGTGACAGGCAAAGACGGTGCACTTTCAGACAGTGTAATTAATTATAATCAAAAACAGAGTCTTTTAATCTAGTCACACACAAAGCACTGATTATGCATCTCAAAACAGCAAGAGGTTAGAGAGTGTAAAGGTTGATGCATGGGTGGTCATGGCACCATGATGATGAGTCCATGATGAACAAGACAAATGTAAGCAATGCCAACAGCGCTGATGACAAGATAGAGAGACACAAAAATCGGTGTGTTTTGTACCTATCGTTCGGCAGTCGTCATTCCCCACCCCCCTCCCAACCCCGCTCCACTGTCAGCCCCTGTCAGAGTTGATGCCAGCTCCAGGGTTTTCGTGATGGGACGCTGACAGGGGTACTATTCAGCCTGTGCTGACAGGAAATGTGCTTTTCTGCAACGATGAGTCTATGTGTGCATACTTTGTAGGGGTATGTGCTCGACATGTATGTAGAGGGTGGCAGGACCTTATGCCTGGTTTAAACGCATTGAAATCTTGGCTGGTGTTCAAGACGGAAAAATAGATAACCCTTGAGGCGGGGAGGAGCCGCCCTTGGCCGTCAATCAAAGTCTCCAAATCTCACACAGATAGTGGCTCAGTGTACAGAAAGATATTGGCAAGGTTGTCGAATCAATGGCTGCTCTGTTTCACTTAGAATACAACAAATCTGCCATTTCTGGAAGCAAAAAAGTAATTAATTTGCAATCTGTCATGGTGTTAAAGCCAAATCTTTAACAACAACAAAGACAACAGCAATTAAGCTATGCTGTACAGTAGTAACACCTCAACCACATGTGACACAGTACTGCAGGCCTCACCTGGTAAATGCCAGAAACTGGAACACCAGCAAGTTTCCCTGCAGGTCAGTCTCTTCTCGCTTGGGGTCAAAGGGTAGGGGTTCTGTGGGATCCAGGACTTCAGCCACCTGTCCACTAGAGTCCACGATGTCAGGGAAACCAGCAGAGAAGAGGTGGGCCAATGAGCTTCTGGAGCTGACTGAGCAGGAACTAGAGTTAAATTAGAGGAAAAATTCAGCACACATCAATCATTCGCCAAGCAGAAAAGACTTCAGCGAATGCGTTCTTGATGCTTTACGAGCAGCAGGAGGTAATGCGTTTAGTCCCCACTGCACTGGCTTCACTTGGGTGATTTGCGGTTGTAAATGAGGCGGGGAAAAAAATGTCTGGATCTCTGGAGCGGAATACAATGCTGTTTTTATCATTTTTCGACCTAGCTTTGTTTGCCTTGGATCGGTTCCATCTCGACTCAAGATGTTTATCTTTTGGGCAATAACTTCAATTTAGTCACTTTATCCTATTAAACTGAACCTGAATTTCAATATCCGGCTGGACTTAAGAAAAATGTGAGGAAATGATGATTAGGCAGCATAAGGATGTCAGCAATATCCGTCAAGCAGCGGTACCACAACAATACTAACAGGGGAGTGAGAACGGGTGCCAAAGTGCTCCCAAAGGATTTTCTTGCATAATTGGCAGTTATCTCTAATCATAGTGGCCACCTGTTTTCCCACAACTACGGTAACATTCATAACTTATACTCTCAGTGCTGACACCAAACATTGTGGGTCTGATAACACCGTGCACAGATGGCTGGCTAAAGTGCCGGCATAGAAAAATGAACAATAATGTTTGGGCTTCTCATAACAGTAATGCTGCCTGTGTCCATGTTGAGCCCACAGTGTCACATTTGTGAAAGAACGATCAAACTAATTAAGGTAACATCAGTGAAGAAGACAGTCGACTGGGCTTTTCCTCTGCAGCTGTGTCAATTTCATGCTTTCCTTCTCTCCCCCATCGCTCAGAGTTGTATCTTAATTTAGCCCCAGTTAATATTCAAGCCATCATTTTTATTTCAAAAGAGGCTCAATCAGATATGCACGGCAACTTCAATTAAACTTCTTTAGACTTCATTGTTCTTCTCAAAAGAACTGGGTCATTCCACACTGAAAACAGTCAAAAAGATGTTTTGGATCCGAGTGAGAAGGCAGAGATGTTTCAGCCCACTGAACTGAACAGCATCGTGTCTGGATCCAAACTCTGGGATCGGAAAACAGTTTCAGAGCCAGCTGCTTATTTACTGACTCTCTGTACTAATACAATGCCTTGTTTCGGAGTTAGTGTGCCCATTATTTGCAGAATGCACTCGCTCATTCGGTTTCCTGTCTAAGACCTGGCTATATTTCCACTGACATTATGATTGTAAATTGCCAGAGTTCATTGCATTCTGCTCAACTAAATCAAAGTCAAAACCTCTCCCTTACAGCTGGATTTAATAATGAATTTCACACTAACAAACAGTGCTGAAACCATTACACAAAGTGGGATGTAAAAGCTGACAAAACATTTTTCTTTAAATTGGCTCTGACCTGAATTCTCCTACTTACTGGCAGAAGTGTTATCCTACCCAGTGCAAACATGTTGCCAATTAGTGAGCCAATCAATATCCCTCTGTAGATAGCAAGATAGCAAACTTCTGTGGTAATAAAGGACTGTACTAGAGTTCACACAGGATACCAGGCTTGATAAAACAGTAGCATGTTGAAAGGATATTTGAAGTGCCTTTCTTTAGTAATGTTTCCTGTCAAACATGAGTCACCCTCCCATGCTGACATAGAGAGGTTAGCCAAATCAGAAGCTGTAGCGAGGTGCAAATCACTGAAAGTACAACTAGAAGAAAGGGAGAAAATTGTGTTTTTCAGTTGGCCGAAAACACGGTTGTTTGACAAATCAGGAATCCACTAAAAACATCTTTTTGCACACTAATTGTGGCCGCCCGATTCCAGTTAGTTTTCACCTAATGCATTTTTCAGTGCTGCAGTTCAAAGGCATCTATCATTGTTTAATGTTTTACAAATAAAAACTGGCCTTTATTGCAATTTGTGGTGCACAGCTGACGCCAACAACAAAGCCTCCATATCCTCCTTACAGAGGATCACAGATAGCTTTGGGTTGCAGAGAGCAGAGTGGTCCCACATGCTGGATTAAAGACCGGTGTAAATGACTAACAATAACATGAGTAATGATGATTCAGATA
The DNA here is from genome assembly GCF_001858045.2 of Oreochromis niloticus. Classification (NCBI taxonomy): domain Eukaryota; kingdom Metazoa; phylum Chordata; class Actinopteri; order Cichliformes; family Cichlidae; genus Oreochromis; species Oreochromis niloticus. Next base: position 26,474,001 of record NC_031984.2, on the reverse strand, counting down.
CACAGTGGAGAGAGCATGAAAAAATATGCCACAATATTACATTTTTAAGAGAATATCCATCATGTTTTAGGAAGACTGTCCTCTGTTACTCTTGGAGTAAAATCAACATAAGCTGATGAAAGACAAAAAAAAGACACTGGTAATATTTTATGGCCATTTGGCATTTCATTTGTTTTAAGCGTCTTTTGATGTGTAAATTCAAATCCTTCTCCTCACACACAAGCTCTTAATGAACAAGTCATATCTTACAGAGCTCACAGTACAGTAGTATATTATCCAAATAGAGAAACTCTTAGGGTGCTGGCTTACGTATGTTTTCTAGAGTTGTCAAAAGTAAAATGGGAGCTAGAACCTTCAGCAATTAAGATCCTAGCAGTAGAAACCCTCTCTACATTGGTATTTCTCTCTCTCAACCTTCAGTATCATGATCTAAGCTCATACACTGATCTGATGCCAGTATTTCTTATTTCTCTGGGTTCTCTCCACGGTCCCCCTTCCCTAAGTGGTCATGATACACTGCTGCCTTTCCCAATTGCAGTTTGTTTCACAGGTTTCCTCCTATACAGGAGGGTTTTTTTTCTCCTCAGTGTTGCCAAGTTCTTGGGAATTAATCTTGAGTTTTCTCTCAACAACATTATGAGATCTTTACCTTAAAATGACCTTGGGCAAACTGAACTGAACGTTGCAGAGATTTGGGATCTTCAAACTTTTATAAAAGTTACTGTTGATGTCCAATAACTATTTTTAAAAAAAGAGTCTTTTCTTTCTGGGTCACATCATTGCTCGTGTATGAGGCAGACAACAGAGTGGGCTCACCTAGGCACATTCATCCCCAGAGTAATGACAGGGGCATGGACAGGGGTGAAGGGCAGCTCCTGAAGTTGGTCTCCTTCATCATGAAGTGAAGCTGAATCACCTTCTCCTCGCCGAAGGTCCATCTCCAGGTGGGCAAAGTGGCTGACAGCTGAGCAGGCCTGAAATAAAAACCATTAATAACAAAGCAAGGAATGATTAATGCATAATCCAATAAATGAGATTACCACTGGCTGCAGTACATGAGGATTTTACGTCAACGCTATTGTTTTTACCACGATAACTTACTCAGACGTATTATACAGAACGGCACACAGCCAGTTCCTTTACCTAATTACAACATTACACATACGTGTCAGTAAAGCCATGTGCAGCAACGTGAATTGACTGAACTGTATTACGGTTATAGGCAGAAAGGAATCAGAAGAGGACTTGCTTTGCAAAACATAATTGTCACCTTGATGTATGGAAAGCATGTATACTGCATTATGGAGACTTGGATTATATTTACAAGGCAATAGGATGAAAGCTTGTGGTGGATTAGCTAAAACTGATTCTGGAAATTGCCTAATACTCTGAAAAGCAGTTCCAACCGCACACTTACAGTGGAAATGCATATCTTTAAAAAACAGCAGCCATATGTCACGGAGGACGTAAAGAGCTTACTCTGGTTAGGTTTACTGGATGTCTGCATTGATCCTCAAAGCTTATCTATGAGTCACAAGACTTTAAATAGCCTTGTCCATCAATATACACCGCAGACACACAACTCTTTCAAAGTGTGTCAGAAACAAAGACAGCTGGACGCTGCGGGCTTTAGCAAATGTTATTTAAACAAGAGTAAATTGTGCATTTCTCAGGGGAACTTTTCAAAAATGTTTAGCTCTAATAGAGCAGGACAGGTTATGTGACGCTCACAGTCACCATAATAAAGAAACATCATTTTAATTTGGTAGATTATTGATTGTCATGGTTTGGGGCATCACTGAATGACACTGGCTGCTAATTGTCCAGATGAATAAGCTAAATTAAGATCTGCATAAATGCACAATTCAGTCAGGGTCAATTCATTGTGATTTTTGGTGTTTTTCAATTAAAAAAGATTCAGTCAAGATGGCACCCAAATTAAAACAGTATAGGGCAAATAAAAAGCTTTTAAAAGGATAAATATGTCAATGCTAATGCATAATAGGCAGCGTTATAGTCGAGCTAAAGCTGCCGAAGCATTGGAAGGGCCAATGACAGTAAGTTCAGGAAAAAGCACACATGACTTAATCAACCTATAACAAGTTAAATTATTTTACTTTAAGAGAGCATTTTGCATTTTAATCTCCAACGTTTGCATTGTGCTGCTTTACAGTATTCGACTTTACAATATATTTATGAAAAGAAACAGCACAGTTAATTGCCTGTGGATCAGTTCAACATTTCAAAATTTTTTGTGGCAAACATTAATCCCCACTTCATTGTCATTGACAGGCACACAGCTGGAGGGGTATTAGCGAAGATAATTAGCTAAGAAGTGCTAATGGTGTCATTTTGCAGTTGTTTTTTTCCCCTGGTCTTTGATACATGTGCATGGTTCAGTTGGCCTATTAGACACCATGCGAGGCTGAGCATTATTGGGCTTTCCATCAAACGTGCTGGTAATAACCTCGACCAAAGTCATGCTACTAAATATACGTATATTCAACATACTCTACACATGCACCTTTGTTCTCTGATCAAACAACCTGTAATATAATAAACTAAGAGGATTTCAATGCATAATGTAGAAGTCTTAACACATTTAAAAGGCTTAAAGTAATGGAGTTATACTTTATCTCAAGTTGCTACCATAAAACCTATGGAGTGTGATGACATACGAGCACTCTTTATAGGCTGGTGAGTTCAGGGTATAAGGTTACAAGGACAAATGGAGGTTTAAACAATAAACGCTGCAATCTAGTTTATGACTCAATATACGCAAAAGGAGTGTCAGAAACTAGCTTACAGTATCAGAACAGAATGAAATGCCAGCGAGGAGACCAAGGAAATACACAGTACTCATGAACACATGAATGTAATGTTGACAGTGTTTTCTGCCCTATATGAAATCCAGCAGAGGATTCTACAGTATTGGCATTTAGAAAGTAAGAAACAAGCAACCAAAGTCAGGCACCTTAACAAGTCGCCTGCATTTAAGGTAATATTTTCAAAGTGCTATCAGTATGTGATCTTTAAAGAAAGGTTATATACACTATGAAAGAACATAATACAGCATGTCTTATGCAAAAACATAACATAGTAAAAGTCATAGTGAAAAAGCTTCTCACTCTCTGTATGTGCTACTCTTCTACACTGTAGAATAATAATTATAATAAATAATTATTACATCTATTGTTTGGGGATTGATGCACACATAGTAATGGAAATAATTTAATATTGATTCAGTTTTCCTTTAATGTAAAACATTCTCTGATGCAGTTGGAAGCCAACCTGTGCTACCGTAGGTGCCAAACTAACCTACTAGAGAAAGGAAATGCTGCTGTGTTGCCAGAAACAGACATTAGATTTGATATATATATATGGAAAGAAATAAAAATGCATACAACATGTGTGAATGAGAGAACATGAGTACAAATGAAGCTTATTTCTTGGAATTTAGCCCAGAAAGTACAAGATGTTCCTACTTTTGAGAGGCATGGTAGTAGACAGAAAAATGGATAAAGTTATTCTGATAATTTCACAGCACGACCTAGTCTGTCTTTCAAAATGAAATTGTATTGTGTCCTTTTGCCATGTTGTCTTTCTTATTATATTTTATCCTTCCAGTAAGTCTGATTCCTAGTTCCTGGCTTATTTCTGCAGTATGATTCATGGTTTAAGCTATATGGATTTTGAGCATGAAATATGAGGGAAATCCATTAAAGCTGTAGTTGACTAGTTACAATATCGCAGGACTTCACAGCTATGCTGAAAGCGGTATACCTAAAAGCAGGTATACAGTCCAGGGCAGGACTGAAAGAGCACCTACAATCTAATGTGATAATAAAGGGGAGGCAAGCAAACACATTTGCTGCTGTCTACTCTTAAATTTGAACAAATCTGTAATGGTGTGTTTCCACGGTGCTTTACTGTCACCTGCACATCAGAGGACTAGATATTACATTAGCGTCCAGTTCTGCCCTCATATGAAAGACAGGAGACATGGGGTTAAGTTAAAAAGAACACAAAATATTACATAACTAATGATATTCAAATGCCCTTGCAGTTAGGCACCATAATTGCTGATGTGAATTCCTTTCTAGAAAGAAAAACAAAACAAAATTTAAAAACAGGGTCATCAAGATGGCAGGGTCAAGATCTCTGTGTGAGCTATAACCATGGCAACGATTAGTGTGTGCATTTCGTCCCCTTATAGCCCAGTGGCCTTGCAGACTTGATGTATCAACAGTGAGCACTTTGGAAACTTCACAGCAGATATGACCTACAACACTACAGTTGCAATTAACAAAGCTTGTATTGTGACTACTTGTCACAGGCTTAAGTTGAATATCACTAATAACATAAAAGTAGAAATAAACATGCCCTGTGCCTCCTGCGTTTCGAGAAAACAGTCCATCCCCAGCTGCAGGATGTGACTAAACTGAAACTGTTTACAAGCAGCCAAACAAATCCCTATACTTCTCAAACAAGGGCAATATGCTATGTGTTTTTTTCTACATCAAAGAGCAAATGTGCATATATAAGGATGTGAAAACTGATTTCGATAAGCTGAAAAAGATTCAGGGTTAATCCCAGGATTACAGCATTATGATTTCCTCGCCATTCTGTGAGATTCTTCCAATGCTTCTAATGTGCATATTTCAAAATATATGCATATTTGTGGGTGAACATAGTCTAATTTAGCAAAGACAAAGCAGCTTTCAAAGGCAAAATGAGTCTGGCAGGCAATTCGCAGCAGCAAACACCTACAACTGCAGGGAACAGGTTAGCCCTGCATCATTTCAGGAAATTATTCAGCAGAGTTGATAAAATCAGAACAGTATAGCTTGCTTCCTCATTTACGCTGCAGTGAATCCTCTGGCTGCAATCATAGGACTAGCGTTCAGATGCATAAAGCTTGTTAGCATTTAGAGCCAGTCGGATATGTTTTTTTTCTCTGATGTAATTTTCATTATTATCTCTGTGCTAGTTCACTGGAATGTATAGGGATCAAAGAGAGTTTGATAAAACAGCATTCATTTAAAAAAATATACTTTTTATTGCCAGGATTTGTATTTCAAATTGAGGGTTGATTTAGACATGAAAACAGCTAATTGTTAAAATCACCAATAAAAGAAGTACTGGACAGGGTAGGTTAAAATAAACATATTTTTTACTAATTAGTCAAAACATGAGTTTGATGCAGGACAGTGAGTACCTTATAAAAAAAAAGTAGTCTTTGTAGAATAATTGAAAATCCAAGTGAAAAAATAATGTTTCTTTTGATTATAAAGATGAAAAGAATCCGCTTCGGCACCTCCAGCATCTCCAAAGACAAAGAGTGTGCAGGGCTGGAGTTCAGGTTAGAGGTTGTGTGTGTGTTTGTGTCTCCATGGGTACATGGGTATGAGCTGGCAGCTGAGTGCTGTAAAGGTGAGTGTGTCTTTGAACTCCAGTGAAGAAGCGGATAATGTACCACATTGTGCGTCTTCGCTATAATTGAATGTACACCTCGTAAATGTATCTATGACTTACTTTCACCTAGTGTTTGTGTATTTTCTGCAGCGCACGTGTGTGTGAAGGATGTGTGCGTTTCTGTGGGTGCGTGTGAGCGAACGGGGGTGGAAATCTTACGACATGTGACAGCTGGTGGGCCGATGCCAATGGGGAAGGATGGAGCAGAGAAGGAAATGACTGTTGCCACGGCAACGCCGAGCTGGAGTGGCTGATGGTCGGGTAGCGTGAAGTAGCTGCCAGCTGAGACAGTGAGAGCTGCGGAGAAACAATGCAAATGATTCGCTGTTATTATTATGATTATGAACAACAGGGCTCAGAAATATACTTTACACCAGAGAGACACATGTGCTGTCTCAGATGGCAACAGCCCATTACAATGCTTTGGCACTTATAAACCCTCGTCACTCTACCTGCCTCCAAAACTACTGCTTTTCGCACACTGTCATCCTCCAGCAGGTCAACTTTAACTGACTCGTTGAGACTGTTTCCATCGTTGTTTATGATTATCTTGAGTTTTGTGCAAAAAGTGGCATGTAGAAACATCAATCATTACTCATAAGGGACTTTAAATGTAATTCAAAATGCCTCCAAAGACTTAAGTTCAGTGGCACATACACTGGATGGTGTACATTTCGGACACCCATCAATACATGAATATAAAGTGTTTATTCTGAATTTTCTCTGTTAAAATAGCATTTTCTTTCATTTATTCATGCTTTGAGTTTCTTTTTCCCACTGGAATTAACTGCCCTTAATGTAAAAGTACTTTTATTTTTAAATCGTTCTTTTGATATCAGTGTATTACTGATATCACCTGAACACCAGTTAGAAATGTCAAAGAAGGAGTACAATTACAAAGCAGGGGAGTGGCGTGTATAACACAACTTTGTTATTTAATAATGATGGAAGTGCTGTAGAATTGTACTTATAATGACACTTCAGAGCTGTAGACGTGTCTGCCCAATCACCATACTATTAAGTATGAAATACACTTCACATGTGAATTCCTCTAATCTTCGGTTTTCCCCACAGCTAATCCTGGGGTATCCCGAGGCATTCCCACGCTCCACGGGATATTTTATACTGCAGCAACTAAGTCTGCCTAAAGGTTTCCTCAGAGATGGGCCTCCACAGGGAGACATTCAGGTGGCATCTTGATCAGATGGCAAATGATACTGTTTATATCTCTAAGCAAAAGAGCAGCTGTTATTCTCTGAGCTCCTTCTAAAAAAATGTTTCTTTCTGCCCAGTTATGTTGACCCTTTGTCTTATTTTAGTCTTTTGATAATAATACAATCTGATCAGAATGAATACATCTAATTAAATGGCCCCCAAATTACCGTCACATTCAAATCTGCACCATTGTGCCCTAGACAGGTGACAGGTTATTGCATCGGATTGTGAAGAGATATTTTATCCAAGTTTGTTTATCTACCTTTTGGGTAAAAGTCTTTTTGTTTGCTACTGTGAAATGATTACTAAAACTTATCCAAGCCCTCTATTGTCTTTGAGAAAAAGGAAATCCTTTATTTATTTATTTAGCAGGGAAAATGCAGAATGCATGCATTATACCAAATATAGCTAAAAGCTCATTCTCATGCATAGTCCCTTTGCATAGGCTCCTAATGACATGCAGATAACAACAAACGATAGTAAATCAAAACCTGACAAATAAAAGCGTGTACACAATGAATACCCTCAAAAGAAATGAAACAATAGTAGTTTCTAACTCGAGAACACACAATCAGCAACCCCAGAAGGAGAGAAAACATTTCATCAGTGTATGAAAATTCAGTGCTGCCACATTCGTTCTCCCACAGCTCATTGACTGCAAACCTGAGCAACATTTTCAAATTAAATTTAAAATGTACTGCACTCTCCGATGCTTTAAGATTTCCACATCCCCAGTCACTTTAACTAAAAAAACAAAACAAACTGTTTTATCCAAAAGTTGCAAAACAAAATTTAATGTAGCGCTCTCCTCTAATGGACGCTCTTGCTTAAGCCAACAATACAACTTGTCACAAAGTTTTTAAAGCGGTTCTGGTGCTAAAGTGTGAATAATAAAGTACGGTTAACCAGTTGGACATAACTTATCTTAACTTCAGAAGCAGTTACCAGGTTAACGGGTTAAAAGGGACTTCATACACTCCCCTTCAGACTGTACGTCTATACAGTGAATGCCCTGTGTACACGCCTGTTTGTTCTTGATTATGTGCCCTACCCTTCCTCCATCTTTCTCAGTCCCCCCTCAGATCTGCCCAGCTCTGGGGCCAACAGCAGTCCTCACTGAGTCCTTCCACAAACCTTAGTCTCAGGCTTAGATCATTGCTTACCATGCAGCCATCGTACTCTATCAATAATCAACAGGTGTTGTGGGCTGTACTAGTAAATGTCAGCTATATACATGACATTTTAAAAAGATTATAGATTTTAACCATTGTTTGCTTTTATAGAGTATTAAGTGATTGCTCTGTTTGTCTGAGAAAGTGACAACGTGTGTAAATGAACTATGAATCTATTTCATACAGTTTTTGTAAACTGTGTAATGTTTGGATGAGTCATTAAAGTAAAAGTTCTCTGTGAGAAAACACCACTTTATCATTCTCATGATTACGCCTCCTCTTTCTTCAGATCAATAAAAAGACAAAGACCAGGTCGTAATATATATTGAAATATCTAAAAATGTTATGCCTGATGGCTGCTTTGGATATTTTTGTTTTTTGAAAATTAGACAATTAAAGTTTAAAAAGGTCAGATCTAGTTTAAATTAGAAACTGATATCAAACATTTGGGGAAACCAGTTTCCAAAAGTGATGTTGTTGTTGTTCCTTTAAGTAATTTATAGTGTGTTGACTTCCAATTTGTGATTTAAGGCAGTGGCGTAAATAACTTACGACCAGGCTCTTGATTATCACAACCAAACTGGAGACCACTGAATCCTGCATGTCAAGGTTATTAAAGGTTATTATGTGAAATCGAGAAATTAAAACCTACTGAAATTATTTTGTTTTAGTTTAGTTGTTTTAGAACTTAAATAAATTTATTACTAAAATTAAAATTTATTACTAAATTAACTATATGATGGATACACATTTATTGACACTCTGGATCGGTCAACTGCTTTCATAAAGTTATGTGTTGTTATTGTAAAATATGCACTAATCTTCGTAACTATTGCCTCTGTTACATCCTCCATACAATAATAAATAAAAGGACAAAAACTAACAGTGAAACTAATAAAAACTAAACTAAAACTAAACATTTCCAAATAAGAAAAAAGTAAACTTAAATAAGAAAATCCACTCTGGGAGCTAACTGAAACTAAACTGTATTAAAAACAAAAGGTCAAAACGAAATAAAAATAAAAACTAGTTAGAAAATATACAAGTGTAATAACTCTGCCAGCCAAGATGAGTAGGATCAGTGCTGTGTTGCTTATTCGCTCAATCTTCAACAGAGCTTTACAGAATATTTTTTCAGCTTTGCAAGTCATCTTGATAAGTAAGAGAGAAAAGGCTGTAATGGTAAAAACAATCTGTCAATGAACTGCTTATGCTGCCAGTATTCCTTAATAATGGGCCTTTCAGTTCACTTGTGACCCCTACTGAATCTGCTACACTCAAAACAAATGGCTCTCTAGATGGCAATAAAGATACTGCAATGAACTTTACTGAGCAATAAAAGAAGAATTGCTAACTCACCCACAGATCTGTTGGCCTAACACACTTTGGTATTTTTCTGAGGACACTGCAAATGGGGCTTAAAATAAACTACAACAGACATCCCTGCTCTCTTCAAATCTTATCCTCAACAAGAAAAAAATAAAACAAGGAAGACATCACACAGCAAGCTCTGATGTGCCTCTGTGACACAGGGTGGTGACAAACCGCTGGTTATATAGTGTGGAGCGTATCACGCTGATAGTTTAGCTAGTATTCACTTCATAGGTGCGTGGCTACACTGTAGCGGCGTGCTGAAGACACACAGAGACAGCCCACGATTCTAGCTATGTGTCCAAGGAACAAGTATGTAAGTGAACAGATGCAATCACACAATTTTATTGAATGTCCACACATTGGCTAAATAGAGAAATACAAAAAAAACATAAAGACAAAAATCTATTAAAATGATATAAAGTAGCTTTAATGTGGGATAAACATTACGCTTCCACCTGCACAATTAATCAAATCTTGATCTTGATCATGATTTTGGCTTCGTACAATGAAACAAAGATGAGAGTTTCTGCTCCACCAGCAGAAAAAGCCAAAAGCAAATCAAGCACTCCTAACATCAGTGCCGGTGCTTGCATGTGCCAATCACAGCCGGAAGCATCCTAGACTAGTCTGGACGAGTAAAAAATTAAACATTAAAAGACAGACATACAACAAAATGTAAATGCCTGGCACAGCAGGACGAAGAGCTTGTCCCTCAAAGCGGATCCGGTGTTTGGAAAAACTTCGGATTTAGGGCAAGTGATGTTAATAAAAGAACAAACCGTATACAAAAAGTGCTGTAGAGTTGTGTGTCTGTGCCTGCAAAGCAACACAACTGATTAAACCACCTAAAAAAACCCCATCTCAAACTGTAGTGTAATAAATGCACCAAGGCAGACTCAGACATCCATGAAAGCAAGTCCGTACAACACATCAGTATATCCATCCAACCAATCACATTCCATGTGGCCACACATGAGACCAATAAACACAGTGAGTAACGAAGGCGTCAGGAAAATGGTCAACATACTCCACAAAAGATATGTTATCCCCTCGAGCAATTATCTTTCTAAAGTGGCAAAATCTGCGCTGTATGCAAAATGTCACAGGGGAAATAGAGAGGGATCTCACAGCTGGTGAGTTTTATTTACTTCCATCAGGCAGGTACAATGAATGGAGTCAAATGTTTTTTATTTAGTTTCTAGAAGACTTAGGTCAGGTAAATAAATGCCTTATTTTTCTGCAAAGATTAATTAAAACGGATTAATTTAGAGAATTTATGTACAACGGTACAATAAAAAGATAATTTTTAGCCATAATCATGCAGCCCTAATCAAACTCGTTACATTTTTCCATACATTCAATGAAGCAATGTGATACTGAGTGAGCAAACCAAAGACAGCACTATTTTAGAAAATGGAAAAATAGATGCCCCCCCATAAGTCAGATTTCCTCAATATCGATTCTGAAATAGTGTCTGATCTCTCTCGGAAGATCACATTTAGAAATCAAGGTCTGCCGGTTTGAACAATGTTTGAAACAACAGATGACCTGATGCTGAAGAGACAGAGCTTTCTCCCACTTCTGCATGAAAAGTATCCACTTTTTAAAAGACAGGCTAGATAGATGGAAAACCACAAAAAAATCATACTAAGAATACCTGATCCTGTTACTCCCTTGAAAATGTGTTGGTGTCCTAGTTAAATTGCAACATTTATTTGAAACCTGTTGCTACGCAAAACTTATTTTGCTCACAAGAAGCTCCTGCTTTCAGACAGACTAGGTTTCACAGGAATTTGAAAAGCCTGTATTTGGAAAAACCTGGAGTGCGCTAGATTCCAGTTAGCTTACCATTTGTTCTCCTCAACATATCAAAGATATGAAAAAACAACCACAGCTTAGACGTCTTCTGTGAAGATGCCATAGGAAACAAGATATTTGTCACCACTGTAAAAGTAATGGAACACGAAGAAACAACAACTGTGCTGTTGATAAAGAGCTGCAGGTGACAGGCTGCACACCTCCAACTTCTCAGCAAGATAACCAACTTTAATGTGCCCTGTTATGTGCTTGCCGAGTGCGGCGTGAAATCAAAAGAAATCAATTTCTCACGCCATGATGGGAAAAGGCAGATTTGTTTATTGAAACAGTGTGTGTTTGTTTGATTGAGGACTAAACACCAGTTGCTCTTTTGTGTATTTCTGACGACAGAGCTTCTCGAGGACCGACTGCTGCCAAGGGAGGCATTAAACCACACTTTCTGCCACCACAGTAACTAAGACTGCCATCAAATTAATCAGGGCTGAAATATTTTTGTTGTTAATTAAAAAAGAGCTGGCATATAGAGCCAGATATATGTTGTTGTTTTTTTTTAAGTTTTAAATACTGCCATCTGTCTAGGAAAGTGGTACTGATGGAACATATGGGACATGGTTTAATTGGAATCAACTGAAATGACACCTTAACAGAGCAAAAATGGAAGATTTTCAAACAAAGTGGTTTGATACATTTTGAATTGTGCATAGTCTCATTGTTTCCTCGCTTCTAAAGACTAGATTAGGTGTGGGCGTAAACCAAAATATGAGCAGTTGGCTGTTGGGATCAAGTCAAAATGTCCTCAAATGTTAAGACCAGTGGACTATCACATATCCACACATGCATGCGATCTCACATTGAGTCATCACGTCTGCACACAGAAGGCGTGAAAGACACTACGTAGACGACTCTGCATGAGAGGATCTCACACACACACGCACATACGACAGGAGAATACACGGAGAGAGGCAATTAGTCGTGGCATAACTGCGGCTGCCAATGTTCTAACCTCAGCCTGTCTGTCCTGACAGCCAAGTGTGTCATCTGTTCAAATTCTAGCTTCATGGGACCTGCACGTGAGTATGTGTGAATGCGTACATATGTGTCTTGTGGAAGTACGCGCTGCTGACGAAAGATCTGAGCACGAAACAAATTGTGCTGCTTCAGTCTGCTTTGCGTGAGTTATAATAGAAGTGTGCACTGGCACTGTGGAAGGATGGACAGCCAAATTCTTGAGATGCGTCTGATCCTCAGATTTGCAGCGTGTCTATTATGAAAATTGTTTTTGTTACAATATTAGTTTTCTTAATCCCCCATGGAGTGGGATTAGACAACAGTAAATCCACACACCCCGTATCAGGCTTATTAGATTTCTGAGTACAGGATTGTGCTTGGAAGCTACAATGAGTACCAGCTATATATGTTCATGTTTAATGGTTTGAATCATTAAAACATTTTTTTATTATTCATGCAAATAATTATAATTATTCATGACAACAGAATAAATAGGACACCCTACCTTGGGTGAATAAAATCACCCTAGAAACAGCAATAAACAGGAAGCTGACACAGCCATCGTTATATGAGCTACTTTCTATTTTGCAATAACCTTTAATCTCAAAATGAGTGTGTTATAAAGGCTTCGCCTGCATATGTATTTGATTTTAATCATTTAGGATCAGTGAATGGTTAATTTTAATACAACACAACAAACACTGTTTGGCCTGTTTACATCTCTGTCTGGAAGTATAATACTACAGTCTATTGTCGAAGCTTTTATTTTGACAGTTAGGGCAAGGGGGTACTGTAACAGGGTGAACAGGCTACCAAAACCTCATCTTTACTCATATTGAGCTTTAGCCTCCTTACTGCCTGCTCAAATGCAGTTATATAATTCCTACAGCATATTCAAATCATCTGTGATGCTCACGATTCTGTCCTCCCTCACACACACAGAATCTCCAATTCTGCTCTTACAAATCAGTGTGCCTGGCAGGAAGGAAAAAGTCAAGTAATTTAATGACGAATAATGCAAGATACAGTAAGTACAGGTAGGCAGATTCAGGTGGAATTCAGGTGGGAATAGACACGGGTAGCAGTTGGCACACAATGACAAAAGAAACTCCAACAGATTCGCAAGGAGAAAAACTGAGCCTTTATCAGTAGTGGCAGGTTTACTGGCAGAATTAGCATGTGTGTAAAGTGGGTGGAGAAGGTCCAATAACATGGGAAGCAGGGAAAATGGTAGTCACTGCAGGACTGGCAGGAAAAGAAAGAAAGTGTGTACCGGTGACACAAGGAGATATTTTGTCACTATAACTGTTTGTGCTCTCAAATGTTGGCCTGCAGACTGTTGAGCTCAGAATTTGTTGTGTGCATCTCCAACCATTTGTCACGATTATATTTCCATTAGAGTCAAGGACCTAACTTTGCACGTATCCACTGTATATGCTAAACCAGCATCATTCCTTCAAGAAGCTTCATGAATGTTTATCTGCCCGCTCTCTTAGTGTCAGAACGCGCACATAAAGGAGAGAGAGAGAGAGAGGCCTTGACGTGGGATCAAGCTCACCATGTGACTCACAGGAAGGAAATAATAGTCAGGCGTCGCTTTAAAGGGAGGAGGATTTAGAATGAGATCCAGTGAAAATGTTGCAGGGATTACTAGGATGAAATGTTGAGAACAACAGGCAGAGAAGTCAAGAAAGCTGAAGGTGGAAAATATTACTGATGCACCACACATATAACCATTTAAGCAAGTCACAATGTGAACATTAGTACTTATATTTCAGTAAGAATGTATGTGGCTGGGAGACAAGTGATCTCTAATGTGTAACAGCAGAGAAAGACAAGTTATAGTATATAGTGACAACAACTGAATTAAATACAACTGTATATATAAGTAGTAATACCAAAATTGTGAAAATATTCCTAAAATATTCCTCTGTTACAGCAGAAATAACTTAAACGTAGTGTGTGGGAATTTAATTGTATCTGTGTTGTTATGTTGGGTAGATTTCATCATAACAGTTTGAGGACTATTTTATTTTGGGCTATTATATTTAGGATCAATACTGGGACTGTATACATGTGGGTCTAAACTTGTGGTCCAGCTTTGTGCCAACAATCTTTGCTATTTTTATCTAGGCTGAACAAGTAAGAATAGTAAAATAAACTGGCGTGCACAGAGCATGGAAATCAGAAAATGAGGTAAACTGCCAGCTTGTTAAGACTGTGTTAAGGATGTTAAATATGATTAGAAAAATAGCTGCCAAATATATACAAAATTCAGTCTCATTTAGAGCTCAAATAGACAGAACACCTCATAATTAGATTCACATATCTTCCATCCATCTACAGTAAATTATTTTGGTGTGAAATAAAAAAAAATGGGTGTGGGTGGGAGGACAGTGCAGAGTTTAGAACTGCTCCCTCACAGCCAGGAAGTCGTGGGTTCGATTCACAGGCTGCGTGGAGCTTGCATATTCGTCCTGCTTGTGCGGGCTCTCTCCGGGTACCAGCTAACTAGTGATTCGATATTCTCTCTGTGTGTTGGACCCCATGATAGACAGGCTGTCACATCTCGCTCTGTGACTGCCCAGGTCCCCCTGTGACCCTGAATTGGATAAAAGGAAAACGGATGGGGGTTGTGTACGTGACACAAGAAAAAACAAAAACCCATGTGGCCATGACACGCTCATGACATGTACAAGAAGTAACCCTTAATGGAGTCCCTCAGCTATCTGGGTGCCTCTTTTGGTTGCCAGATTCTGACTGGAGAATGAAAATAGTTGCTACATAAAAGGTTTGTGGATTTTCTGGAGTAACTGGGTCATGATTTCTGGAAAAAAAGACATTGCTGCTGAGTTGGTTTTTTAAATCCAAAAGAGATTCTGAGCTCTGGGTAGCTCAAACAAAAAAACTAGATGAATGCATGAAACAGCATTACAGGCCACCGGGAAAAACATATGTGAATTAGATTTTTGGATGAACTGCCCCTTTAACAGTCAATCTGTATACTACACGTATCTTGTCTGGAAAGGCACAGTGTGCAGAATTTTAATGTTGTTATGGATTATATTATTTTAAGCATTCTGGTGCCACGAGCATTTGGTTGGTACAGACTTATGCTCTCTTACTGGCTGTCATTCTTGGGGCTTCAGCTCAATACCACCAAAGCAGGATTTTATATATATATTAGTTGGCTTAAAAACACGTCTTCTGCTGTTTTAACTAGACCAAACATGACACACTTCTCCAAGATAATATTAACTGTTAACAAATACTGATCCCACGCAGTATTTGCTACAGTTCTTGCCAGTCCCACAAATTCAAAGCCTCAAAGCAGGAAAATCTTCAGGCTCCTTCTTTATGTGCCATCCCCTAAACGCAACTCTATATTTTCCAGTCAGATTTTCCACATCGTCATGCCATATGTGTGACATACATGCGCAATAACACAATTATCTGAGATATAAACTTAAAGATGATTACAAAAACATAAAAATAAAGACTTATGCTGAATAATGAAGTACACATGATCCCCTAAAGAAAAAGTAGTAAGCTATAAACTGCATATTGTAGATAGTGTACAACACCAGCACCAACAGAAATCAATTGTAATTTATTACAAAACAAGTTAAGCTTGACTCAATACTGTACAATCACCGGACACTGCATTAGGTACATCTTCCTAGAACCAGGTTCTTCATGGCACAGGTTCAACAAGGTGCTGGAAACATTCCTCAGAGAGTTTGGTTCATACTGACATGATAGCATCAAACAGTTACTACAGATTGGTTGGCTGTACGAATAAAGGGATGGCCACCACAGGTAGGTTGTGGTGTTTAAACAATGCTCCTTTTGCAGTAAAGGGCCCAAAGTGTGCAAGAAAATATCCTCCACTTTCATGTTTTCATGCCAGATCACCTGAATGTTGCAGTAGAAATTCAGACTCCTCAAACCAGGCAGAGTTTTTCCAGTCTTCTATCGTCCAATTTTGGTGAGTTTGTGCAAACTTAGCGTTCGGTCCTGAGTTCTTAGCTGACAGGAGTGGCACCCAGTGGAGTTTTCTGCTGATTTAGCCTGTCTGCTTCAAGGTGCAATGTGTTGTGCGTCAGAGATCCTCGTTTGTATACCTTGTTTGTTACGAGTGGTTATTTGAGCTATTGTTGCCTTCCTTTATTGAAGCCATTTGGTCATTTTCCTCTGACCTCTGACATCAACAAGACATTTTCACCCAGAAAGCTACTGGTCGCTGGACAGTTCCTCTTTTTGAACCATTCCCTGAAAAACCCTAGAGGTGGTTGTGTGGGAAAATCCCAGTATATCAGCAGCTCCTGAAATACTAGGGCCAACCTGTCTGGCACCAACAACCATGCCAATTAAATCACCTTTCTTCCCCTTTCTGATGTTCAATTTGAAGTTCAGGCATACCTACAAAGTAGCTCTGTACTTGTGATTTCCATCAAAGCATGAAATTGAGTTTCAAGTACACAATAATAATTATATTTTCTAAAATTCATACAATAAAATGCAGCAGAGAAACCCTGAGTATTGTTTTAATTGATATAAGAATGAGGCACAAACAACACTTTGCAAAGGAGGGCTGCAAAAGTTAGGTCCGACTGAGCAAGAGCCTGCTGTCGAACAAGCCGGCTGCCAGCAACAAACTGAAACACGGTCTCACCTTTGGCCCCCAGACTACAAGACCACCTGGGTCAACAGAACACAAGCGCGACCCTGAAACACGGCCGCAGCCTGATGAGAGAAATCATCAACAGAGGCAAACAAACTCAGCTGCTCTTCCAAATGCTGGCTATAAATACCACAGGATCTTTAGCATTCTGCACCGCGGCAAAGAGAGAGCATCAAAGATCAATAATTTATGCAAGCAAGAGAAAGTTGTCAGATCCCACAATGCCGGTGCACAGAGCTAAAGCATGCAGCTTGTTTACAGAGCCATCTCAGAGAAGGATGCCACTGATTAATCAGCACCTGACAGCCATGTTGAAGAGAAAAGGAAAATTTTGTTGAACAGGGAAAAATATCATCATAAGACTGAACAAGCACTTTTTTCCATACATGTTTAAAAGAAAGTGAGGAAAACAGACAGGGAGAATGATAGACTGTATTTGTGAATTTTGCAACAGCTAACAGAGTTTTGATGAAATGTAGGGTGGCTGCCAACAGCAGTGGCACTGATTCACACGCTGTTTTCTGTTTCTTCTTTTTTCAGAAAGATCCTGGATGGCCACCAGATATCTACTGAGCATCTAAGGCACTAATGACTGCTGCTTTACACCATTATTTGCCGAGGAGTATATGTGAATGTGCTAAATATTTACCGTTTACTTAAAGCTGCCTTGGTTTATGCTTTTTGACCACTCAGAGGTGGAAGAACAAAAAAAAACAAAACACAACGATGGTTGATATGGTGGCAAATAATCTATCTACCTATCTACATAATCAGGAGTGAGGCTCATTTATGTGGCGTGATATTATAAAATATCAGAATAATATTTAAAAAATACTTTTGCATTTGTTTTGGTCGACACCATCTCAAAATGTCTGACACTTAAGCCTCTAGTTAGCTTTGTCAAACTGTTATACCCTCTACTTTTGACTACCTCCCAGCCAGGAGGTCACTTAAATAACACCGTAAACACTGTCTCAGTTCTCATTTCACCACATCACCAGATCCTAGACTCCTCTACCCAGTTATTCAAGGTCAAGCCATTCCTGTGCACCGATCTGTTTGCTAAACCTCTTACCCACTTTCATTTTTGTCCACAGACAAAAATTTCCAGTCACTGCCAAACTCCAGCCACTTATCCACCTCTGCTCTGGAGCTGCACTGCTCTCCTGGTTCCACAGATTAATCTTCCTGGCTTCACTAAACTCGTCTCCTCTGGTCAATCCACAAGCTGCCACTTTGAACCTTTCCCCCTGGCTCTCTTGGTTTCCTCTGTTATAAAGACACTCGGTAAACAATCTGAATTCTTATTAAGCTTGTAAATAGATCATTCCTTGTTTCCACACCCTGCCTGTTTTCAGAGTTCTGCATTTAGGTATTCTGTCCAGCCTAGAGACATATGTTTGCCGTTGCGCTGGTTGTTTTTGGAGTTTTTTGTTTTAACTCATTGAAAGGGATTTAAAAATGAAAAATCATCTTTTTAAACCTAGAATGAGGTTTGTCCATTAATTCAGTGTGCTGTAATGGCCACTTGTGGTCACAGATTGTTTTTCTCCAAAATTTACATCGGCAGCTTATTAAAATTGGGCTGTGTTTTTCTGTCTTATGATTTGCGTTCCTCCTCTGAAGCAAAGTTAATTGCTCCTTTTGGGAAAATGCAGTTGAACTTTAACCCATAATCCTTGAAAAATAGGGTATGAGAGTGTCCTAATTTGCAGTGGAAATATGCAGAAATGTCAGCAAATGTTTTATTTTTATTTTTTCAGAATAATTCGAGGCCGAATGTTTTGGGAATTTGAGTTGATAAGACTCATGAGCTGTATATAAAATGGTAGATTAATTTAAGCACAACCACCTTTTAATGTCGTCCCCAAAGAAATGCCCGGTATGACCAGAATTGTCTCCTCCCAACCTCTGGGAGCTGCCCTCTGTAGGTTTCCACCGCCCTTGCTGTTTAATCAAAATGAGGGTCGATTTCTAGAGTTCAAGGCTGCGATGATCCCACAGCTCCCAGCTGGTTCAATTTAAAATGAGTCGACAATACAGACTCATTTTGGCCCAGAGAGCCAACACTGAAACAGAGCTGATGTCTCTCCTCCTCCTCCTCCTCCGCTCTGTGTCACTGGCCTCATCCTGAGAGAGAGCACCATCCATCACAACTCCCAGTCTCCACTGACACTTCTCACTTAGGCTGAGGGATGATGCTACAAACAGAATGCCGGCACTCACGATTGAGTATACTGCTTAATGCTTATTAAAGGGTAAAACGTATTTATTTGAGCTCTAAGCTAAACTACATTTGTCATAATAACACAGTATAATCAATAACATTGTATTGATCGCTGCTTATAATTACATTTATTATTAATTTTTCTCCAGCATATTAACATTTTAATTGTTCTTGAGGACATAATGTATGACTCTATAATTTTTTTATCATTATTTAATATTTATATATGAGTCCTCTTTGTTCATTGATCTTTGGACCTCACCTCGTCTTTGCATTTGTTCTCTTTGTTGCTGCTTTCATGCTGAGGATGGCTTACATTTTACCCTTTAACAAACCATATTCACTAGTGATTGGTACCATTCTGACATTAAGACTGGGCACTCTCTACATCTTCAAATTTTTGAGTTAAGTGTCCTGTTACTTTGTGTTCTATTTTGAAGCAATCGTTCTATGTAAGACTCTCTCACATTATTATGAACTTCTTTTCATTGAGGTTTGGAGGTATTTGTTTATGCACAGCTCTCTGGACTGCCCAAATCATCACCCCTCTGCCACCAAGCTTGACAGTTAGCATGACAATTTTGGTTTTCACCAAATGTGGCACTGTGCACTACAGCCAAACATCTCCATTTTAGCCTTGTGTGTCCAAAGGACATTTCTCTAGAAGTTTTTTGGTTTTGTCCAGACGTCACTTTGCACACCTAAGCCATGTTGTGATGTTCTTCTTAGAGAAAAGAAGGCAACGCTGCCACTGTATTCATACCTTACACATTAATGAAGGGTGCTGTGAGTGCGACTACAAACAAAGTGTCACTCTGTGACAGGATGGGAATTGAGAGGGGGGTGTTTGCGAGAGGCCCCGTGCCTTTCTTCAATTATGTCTCCCAGTTCCACTGTTGTTGAGAGATCTGGGTCAGATAATGAATTTTTCTTGACTTTTTTTTTTTTTTTTTAATTTATAGACCTGACCTGCAATCTCTGTCGACAAACCAGACAAAGCCTAAGTGTGGGTCTCTCAAGATTAATGATCCCTGTCTAAAGAGCATGTAAGGGGAGCTGTGTCCATGTACAAGGGGCAGCTAGAGGAGCTTCCTGATCCAGGCGGGAATCTATCCAGGTCAGCTTTTAACCAAAATGCATTCATAACAGTTCCTTTCAAAAAGTACAGACACTGCGTTTGCTTTTTTCTTGCTTCACTCAGGTAACAGCAGAATAAAACACAAAAGTTTTATTGCCAGGGTCACAGGAAGAAATCCCCATTGTTTGTGTAAACCACACAGCCTGTATGCCCTCCCCTCTGCTGCTGTAATATTTCCAAGCATTCAACAGTGCACCATTATAGAATACAACATGAAAAATTGCAGTTTTATCACAGAACCCACATGACCCAGCTAAAGCTATTCTAAATATATCATTTCAAGAGGACTGCTTCCAAAGACTTCAAATGTTCCCGTTGGAGGAATTTGTACAGTTAACAGCTAAAGGGTCAGATATTTCTCAACTCAGTAAAGAGTTGAGACAGAGCAAAGTTCAGAGAGGTAAAAAAAAAAAGAACACATTAGTGCAGGTAAATAAATGACAGATGACTGGACCAGGTAATGGCCTGACCTTTTGACTAATTGGTTGTGTAAAAGAGTCTGTGTGGACCTACTGACACAGGTTCCTTTTGAAATAAGTATGAGTATAAAAGACAGCTTTAAAAAGGGTTTACTTGTTTTAAGTATTAACTTGGAACTTTAGAGAGAAGCTTTCTTGGCTGGCCGGTGTTATAGGTCACCTGTAAAATTCAATAGGTGAGAAGGTGTCTTACCCCGGGGCCTTGAGGAGATTCTGGAGGAGAAGCTGGAGGAATGCGTTTCTGACCTAAAAACAGGAAAAACAAAAGCACAACAAAGAAGATAAAGGAGGTCGACCTAGAAACGTACACATCTGTAAAAGCCTTCAACTTCTGCGACGTATTCATGCTGAAGTCTTCATTTGTATGTATTCATCTGGAAATGTGCTAACAGCTCCAGTTCATTGTTTAACAAGCTTAATTAACAACATTGTAATATCTTCCACATGCTTTCTGCACCTGGTAGCACAGTTCATTTTATAGTTTGGTTAGACATTCAGTGGAATATTAGCTTGTGAGAGGGAATAGAAGTTGACTGCAAAATGCCACCTTTGTAATTGCTTTCCTGATGATTGGATTTGTGGTGAGCTGACATCTTGAGGTATAAAAAAATACACTGTGATAATGTTTACTCAGTGCAGTGCACAGTGGAGTATACAACCGCGCAGAGCACTGGAATACCTAACTATTTACAGACCTAACAAATCTATCCAGTTTCACACAGATAAGGAGGTGAGTTGGATTTAAATTTCACACTGACTTTAAAGTCTGACAATGCTTCCTGAGATTTTGGTTCGTAGCCATGGTAATACTGAAATGAAAGGCTCTCTAGCATCCCTTTGTCCTCCCCTCTCTCACTCTGTCTCGCTCTCCGTGCTGGGCTTGACTGGCCTTTTGGAAATTGCTTCGGTTTGCCTGGGGTGTCTTAGCGTAGCTCCCATCTGTTCGGACTACGTGCACACAGAGTGGACATGGTGCTGCACTGGCTGGCTCTCTTTCACAAATGCACTCTGGCATCCCCCCCCCACCTGGCAGCCATTTTGTTTTTAGGGCTTCCTCACTGTTTTTACTTCTCGAGCCCACGGAGAGTGTGTATCACCTCATTAGCTGGACTAATGTGCAATTAGCCATTTATTTGTGATCCCTCAGAGGCCTTCTTGACAGATGAGTGAACTACCACATGTGCGGCTGGTGAATTCAGACACCTTAACGAGCAGTAAAGTTATACAGCTACGTAAGGACGATGGTCCATTAAAATTAATTTAAGAACATCTGCGTCTAACCAGCCAGATATGCTCCCTGATCTTCTTCTTAGCTCATCAGTATCAACAGGGAGTGATGCATGATGGTCACGTAAACAACAAGGGATTCAGCAACTAAATTATAGATTAATAAAAGCGTACGGACTTCAGAATTTCCAACATTGTAAAGCAAAGTCAGCATGTACGGTACGAGTCAAAGAATCATTCTGAGATCGGGTTCTTTCTGACATGAATGCATCAATGATCATAACAGCAGATTTCAGATGGAGCATGCATTTAAATAAGCTATCTGCAGTTTAAAGCATCCTTTCTGGCATGTGTTTAAATCCATGCAAATGCAGTCTTGGAGAAAAGTCGAGGATGATCAAGTTGCCTAAATCAAAGAATGGCAGTGATTCATGGTCTCATTCTCCTCTGAACACCAGCCCAAATCATTCAAGCTTCTTGGGCAACCCTCTGAAGACGCGTGAACACTGATTAAAATGTCATTACTGACAATGCGCGCTGCCAGAAGCTTTCTCTACACACCGATGAAGTAGACCCCTGATCAACCGCATTCTTGTCTCAAAAGTTAACAGCATCATTAGGAAGGTAAATCATCGAGCATCCAGCCTGGGTCCACTCACGTTTTTTCTGCTGTCACTGGGATTGAGTGGCTGTATGCAGTGTTTACTACACTTTTTTTAATCAATTCACTGGCAGACACAGAGCAAATCAGCAGTTTGCGTTTCGATAAGAGATGCAGGCGGTGGCACATCATTTATCTTTGGCTGCGTGCAGGATGTGGAATATTTAATCAGAACTTTGTTTCAGTGGGAGGCCTCCAAAGCTCAGGGTTCAGCAGTTATTTTTAGAGTATCGTGGAACATCCGTGCTTAATTGGGAAAGATTAAAAAAAAAAGAAGAAGCTGCTGCTGGAGAAATCCAACAGCATCCACTGATAACCCCCTACCAATGTGACAAATAAGGGGCACGGTTCAGCCTTAATTTTACACTCTTCATCGTAATGCTTACAGAAAGCAAAGAAGAGCCAATATGCATGGCTGATATGTTATTGCTGGAAAAATGTTTTTCAAAGCTTTACCACAACTTATTGCTTATTATGAATCATGAATATGTTTTTAGCACCACTTTGATATTCTTTACCCCGATATCCATCACATCTACTTTATGAATGTCTGCAGAAATTTGAAAATGAGTTGCTGAAAAAGCACAAAGACACTGTGCATCTAAACACAGGCTTTCATTAAAATCAATCATCAGTTATATAGTTTATACTTGAAGGCTGTGGAGCTTGTTCTTGAACTGTGAAATGTGTCCTACTGCAAAATATTAAAGAATAATTCCAGTTTAAACATTAAACAGTTTCACCACATTCAGCAGCTTTAACAATTTTACAAACCACCAACAATATTTTGGTAATATGCAAAGTTCTTGTAGAAGCAATCATCCTGAAATGCCTCTGGACACTTATTTGAGCAGTTATTTTGAGGCACTATAGTTATTAACTTTAATTTCCCAGTCCATGAATTGCCACCTTATTTTTGTGAAGGGCTTTGTTTGTCCACATGATCTTATGAGCTACGTAGTCTGGGGCAATGTACCTCCCAACACAGACTGGTCCTGGGTGAGCAGACAGACTAAGATCAATTCAAAAAAAACTCATATGGTGAAGAGAAAAACAAACAAACAAAACAAAAATCAAGGGACATGGAATTTCCACTCTGAGAGCAGATGTAAGATGATTTTGCAAAGTAATGCAGGTTTAATATCAAAGAGGCCCTAATGGACAGCCAACGTCTTCACCTTTCCCTTTAGGTGTATCCTTTATTCCCCCCAGACTCCAATCATAAAGTGTATTGATCATGTAGAGAGCAGGTGGCCCTATTGAGATAACATGTGGACAGGCTAGTTTGATGCCTGTTGCTTCAAAGTTTGGCTGACTGCAAACAGGTGCCGTTGCACTATTGAAGTGCACCCAACCTAAAAACACACGCATGCACAGAAATCACACTACACACTGTCCATTTTAAAAAATTATAGCTGTAAGCAGTGAATAGCCTTTTATGTCTTTTTGTGGAGGAAAAGTCTTTGTATGAGCTTTCCAATTAATGTGTGCTTAAAAAGCCATTATGAATTACATAATGATATTTACCCTGTGAAGGTGATGAAGGTGATCTTCTCTGGCGAGGCACGTCTTCCTGTTTTGTCCTCAGGGATGGCTTTGGGCTCGATGCCTTCCTTTCCAGGCTGGATGACAGCCAAAATTTGATCATATCCTTTGCTTCTGAGACCTCCTTGAGAGGAAGAAGTTTCAGACATTTCAACAAAAAAACAAAACAAAAAAAAACAAAAAACAGAATGAAGAGTTCAGATTTTGCAGGGAAACGAATGAAAAAGCTGACAGAAGAAAGAAGACGTGATAGTGACATGCAGTTATTTCCAAACACCCCAGCAGTGTTGCAATCCTCTGCAAGGTGTGAAAAGTTAAGTCATATTATGACGACTTGGGCACCCTTTGAAATTTTTGATACTGTCACCAAAACAATGTCACTTGCAGACAGCTGCCTACATCCATGCTATAAAATATCATGCAGATTTTCAGAGCAGAGCCTTCAGGGATGATAGAACCTGACCTTGAACGGTACTGTATGGGGGCCTCGCATGAAACCCAAGTGCGAATATAGATGATGTGAAAGCTTTCGAATTCAGGGAAGCACTGTTGTGAGTACTGAAGGCTGCTGAAAAACCTCGTCTAAACACCTTTCAGTGGATTCTTCACATTTTAGTCTTTCGACAAAAGCATTCTTCTGTGCCATTGTATTACCTGAGCTGTGCCTGGAGCTGAGTTTGGTGCAGGGCTCTGAGCTTTGGCAGACACCTCTGTGCTGTAGACCATGGCTCCATGAGGGTTTGGCTTTGCACCTCCTTGCAATACAAGCTGTATCTCTTCCCCCTTCCACTCAGCTGGCTCCTGGAAGGGACACCAAATCCCCCAACGAAGGCTGTGCAAGAAAGCAGCGCGGGATGTAGCGGTAGCAGATAGCTGTGTGATGGAAAACAACAGAAGAATAGGGAATTGAGACACTGAAATGATGATTTCGCAAAAAGAAACTGGTGATTAACTGTTGTAAAAACTAAATTGAGTGTAGTCTTTTCTCTTTAATCCAACTGAATAATTACAATGTTTTACAGTGTGTAACTGTGATCAATTGATAACGTTATTTAATTTATAAAGCAAAGTATTAACAGTCTCCAAGTACAACCAAAGAACAGAAACATAATTTAATTTGCCAACTTGTAAATCCTTATCTCTAATCACAAAAATGAACTGCAAGAGGCCTTAAAACTGTGTGGCATGGTGGTGCTTGTCATTAGCACTGAGCATTCTCTAAATCCCACATCGCACACACGGTTTGGAAGCAGCTTTGCTGTGTTTGAACATGATTTACAATCAGTGCCGCTGAGGCTCTACTTCAGCCGTCCCAGGAAAAGTAAAAAAACATTCTGCTTTAAATCATCCACAGAGAGACTCAGTGGTTTTGCTGAATCGATTAATAAGCTGGTCAGCCTCAGACGATTGTAATCAATCATAGGTAGGACAGTACAGAATACACAACAAGCCTGCTAGCCCCACACTGCTCCAAGACAAAGCCGGCCATGTAATAGTTTGCTGAATGCTTCAAATTCCGTTGAGAATAGTTCTTTAATGTAACACCATAATCTGGCACTAAATATCATAGAGAACCTGTTAGTGGTACAATAGAACACAATTATCCATGCAATGTGTTGAGGAGAATTTAGCTAATTTTGTGCCATATAATCTACAAACTAATGTAAAACCACTCTTACAAAGGTCAACTAAAAAAAAGTAATGATATTCAGAGTGTGATCGTTTCAATTCTTTCTTCATTCTATATAAAAAGTTACATCCCATCGTCTGGAAAAGTCGGAGACCAAAGCAGAATTGCTTTTCCACAAAATCACTTTTTATTTCAGTATATTAAAGGACAGCAGGCAAAAGGTTAAAGGAGTCTTCACCATGATAGATCCAGTCAAAAATTCACTAGACAGAACATATCTTACTAAGCACCACAGAGGCTATTCCAGATGGGAGCAGCATTTGTGTAATTGTGTTTCTGTTTCCTCTTTGCCACCAGAGTTCAAGATGTTCATTCACAATCCAGTAACATCTTTCAGCAAGTTCCCAATTATACATCATGTTATCGTATGGCCTTGTAGGCCTTATGGAACTTTCCCAGGGTTAAAAATAAAAGCAGGATGGGCACCAGTTGCGCTGATGGGGTGAGCAGGTGACCATGCGCTGCAAGGCTGAAACACGACCCGAACCCCCTCTGCTGGGTATCTGCTGCCCGCCTTTCTCCCTGCTTTCCTGTTCGCTCTCCACTGTCTAATAAAGACACAAGGCCCAAATAAAAGCAGGGCCATTCTGATTACGTTCTTGATAAGCTCTCCAGGCTTTCTATTTGTAGTAAAACCATTTTTTTTAAGCATAAATAACATTATGCACCACAATCCATGTTATGGCATTTGCTGTTTAACACACTAAACTAACAGCAGCAGCAGGAGCTACCTGATAACAGTCACCACAACCAGCTGGAGTATACAATTTCGGATACAGTTTCTGTTGAGATTCAACTCCTAACAATTGCTGTGGTTATCTTTTAGCCTCAAGAGTGGATGTTGCAATCACTTGTAAATCTTGAACTTACCAATCAGGACACTGTGTAATCAGTAATATTGTCAAAAACTCAGATTGTCTGTAAATAAATAATTATTTTAGTCACTCAATCCACTCAAAATCATACAGGACTCTCTAGTGGGATTGCAGCCAGATTGGACACTGGCATTAACAGTAAGTGGACACTTTCCCTCTAAATAGGATTTGGCTATGTGATACAGATAAACACTGGTTGGAAGTTCATCAATTTCAAGCACGCCTAGGGTAAAGCACGCAAACACAGGAATTAATCCCAGTGCTTTGAAAAATAGGGATGTCGTGTAATCGACAAGCACATCTCTAAATCAGTTTAGACATTTTAGATGAAATGTATAGTGGGAGAAGACAAGTACATATGTGTTGTGACATCCTCCTTGATTTCACTGAACTAAAACATAATTTTTATCAGACATTTTTCACTGAAACGATAACAACAAACGAATGTCCACATTCAAAAAATTCTACTTTCATAATATCAACTAAAGATTCAGAACAAGAACGACCGAAGACCTTTCGGTGCAATATAACGCTTCTATTTAAATGAAAGAAAAAGCTTCACATCCGGCCTGGTCTGCATACCTGCTGAGTGAGAGACACTGGAGCTAGAGACGCTGTGACCGGGAACGTGTGCCATTTAAAAAAAACAAACAAACAAAAAAAAAAAACTGATTATTGAAGCAACCATATTAAAATATGCCACTTCTGATACACACCCGGGCAGAGCCTTAAGCCTCAAACATGAAAGCTTGTGCAAAATCCTCATATAGACGAGTCAGTCTAGAGTTTTTATAAAGTTGGACACTGCAAGCAAGCAACATAAAAGAAGTTGCAGTGTCTCTTAGGCTGTTAGGTGTGGTGTGTTAAATCTGAGGTTTTAGGGGTGACTGTCACAGCAATGACTGCATGCTATTTAATTAGCTGCCAGTTTCCACCACAATTAATACACCTACAATCCAATATGGCTTGATGAAACACCATCTAAGGTAAATGAAAAGCAAGCCTGGTGCATGTATGTGCCCTACTTTCTTAAACAAACTGTGGTTATGGTTATTGTGGTATCTTTTGTTGACCAAGCCATCTACCACGGTGTCCCTCCTTGAGAGATTTTTCTTATAGCACCGCGGTGCACCGACCTTTGCAAAGGAGGTCCTTGTCATGTAAGCTTAAACTTAGATCATTTTGTTCTATTGCTGTGAAAAATAACCAGCGCACTCTTTGTTTTTCTGTTGAGGGCTGCTTCAAAATGTCAGTTTACTATGAATTATGCAAAGTAATTTCACTGCCCAGTTAACAAAGCCCAAAGTGAAGTGTTCAGATAGCTTAATGGAGCTGACATTTTGAATACTACAAGTGAAAGTGCACTGCAGCGGGGACTACGTGTGGTAAAGGTGTAAAGGTTAAATTCATGTCAGCTCCCTGCTTGACAGCAAATTTGAATATTCGCTTTTTATAATATACAATAAACGAACACCTAAACCTGCAGTGTTTATTAAGTTCTTCGAGTGCCGTTTCCTTCCTTTTAGATTGACAAACCAACCTTCGGACTTTGTGTTTGGCTTTTGTGTTTGGGCCGAGATACCTGCCAATTTCACACTCATGTAAACACTATGGTTGTCGCTTGTGCGACACTTTAGAGGGAATTAAGCAGGAGAGTACCCAGTCCTGCCATTAAAGGTCTGTTATTCCCATCTAAGAAACTCTTTAAAGCCTCACATATCTCAAGTGGCCAAAGTTGCTGATCAATACTCCATTCTTCTTGAGAGGGAGCCAGTTTCAGACTATAATTTTACCCTCTAGTAGCAGAGACATTAACAACAATTTTTTTAACGTCAGAACTATATGGCAGACATAAAACAGATAGCAGTGTATTCCCCCTTCAGGCATTGCCTGTTTTTCTATTTCATGGGGGTTGAATTAATAGGATGCTTTGTATGAAATGTTAAATCAAACAAGTCTATTTTCAAAGCGATGATTTTGTTAAAATGACTAGACTAGAGAAAGATCATTTTATGGCACAGAGAGAAGCCGGTAAAAATTGTGAGGCAATTTATCTAATGTGTCTCTTTTTTTTCGCACTTTGTGTCTGTAACGTCTCTGTGCTCCGCGCAGAACATGAGGGAAAGAACGAAATGAGTGTCTCGCACATGACCCAACGCTCACTTCTTGTATTATTCAGTGGATATATAGCAGGAGTGATTCGGGAGCAAAAACGCTGGCCGAGCTCTGAGAGAATGAGAGAGACAAAAGACCAATCAGGGGGCCTTTTCTATAGGGAGACTATAGCCGTGGGAAAAAAGAAAAAGAAGAAGCTTTTATCTGTCCAAAACTCAATGCTTATCACACTTTCAGTCTTCCAATCATAGGAAACTGAGCCCATGTTCAAAATTGCACCAAGCAGCTGAAAGGAAATCTAAAAGGAATGAGAAGTGAGCTAAACACCCATCAAAGTTACAAATATGAAGTTATTAAAGGTCAAAGTGGAGGCTTTTGGGGTTTTTTGCCTTTTCTTCTTTTGGCAGTTTTACAAAAACAGAATTCTGCGATTACAACAATGGCAACGAAAGATATCACACCAAGAAATAATTTTCTTTGAGACGCAAAGCGTGAATCACTGTCACGGTTTCAGTACAGCGGTTTTAAAATGCTTCAGGACAGCGCGATCTACATATGAACTGCAAAAAAAAATAAAAAATAAAGCACCAAAAGCGTGGGGTGGCAAACAATAGGACTGAGGGGATCTCAAAGGGACTCTTGGGGTTTGAGTAAACAAACAGGATAATAGTTTCATTCAAAGCCAGGCAGAAAAATTCACATTATGCATGTAATCCTTCTACAGAGACAGTCATCAGAATTCAAAAGGCAGGAGCTTAAGCGCTACAATATTCATTTCCGTGATTACACGACAGCCGAGATCAATGGTACATCTACATGCAGGTGTAAGGGCTTTAACGGCGTCGTGGTAAGAGCACAGCACCGTAGGAGGCAGTCAGCTGACGCATTTGTGTTAAGGGCCTCTGGTGAGAAGAAAGTTGGCGAGAGGGTCAGACGAATCGACTTATTCTGAGCACCACGGTGTGTCAGTGAGACTTAATCAATCGCAAAGCCTGCTGGTGACAGCAGAGAGACATCAAATCAATTGCATTATATTTCACTGGCAATAAAGTATGACTCTTTGCACTCGTGCTGTTTTGGGGAGGAAAGAATTTGTCATTTGAATTGAAAGTTGTTTTTCCACGTGTTTGCTGTTGTGCCGGTCACTATGTCGGACAAGGCAGAATGATCAATAGCCAATTTCCCCAAAGTGTGATTACACCGTTGATTTGAGTGTTAAAGGCTACATTTAAAATAAGAGCCATTAACTTTCACTCAGAGAGCAACCCTGCACTTGTTTCAATAGTGCAACGAGGAGGGGGGAAAAAAATAGAAACAAAAGCCTGAGGCAAAAGCAGAGAAGCGGCAAACTTTTTCATAAAGTTGCACTGAGAAAAAAAAACCCAAAAACAATAACAGCGATGTCACCGCACACATAATTGCTCCAACTGGTAAAGTGTTTTCTAAGGGAAGAATCCATCAACCTTGTTTAGAAGTGTAAAACATAATGCTGCAGCATTTCTAGACAAATAAGTGTGTCTGTTCTCAAACATAATACAGAGTGGAAACAAAGATCTCACGTCTGTAACCCGGAGCAAGAAAAGTAATCATCAAACTTTTGGGGGACACCGAGGAGAAGACAGGAAGAAGGAAATTATTATAAAGGTGACAGAAGGCGAGTTTTGCACATCAAAGAGAGCTGAAAACGCATATCCCAGCAGACAAGAAGAACTGGAGCAACAGACACTTACCAGTGCAATTTACTACTACTTATTAACTCAGAAAAAGTCAGAACATATAAAAAGGGGCTGGGGAAAGCCACCGCTAATTTAAGAAACAACCACCAAGTCAGACTCCTGCTATGCCTGTTCAAGTTTTCTTAATGTGCCCTAATATGAAGGAGCCAAGTTTGCGATACGCCGAGATAAAGCAGTATGCAGAAACATATTTTTGGAAAAGCTCAAAGAAAAATGGCAAGACACTCATCGACTCGGGGCTTTCTAGAGAATGGCAGGAATTAATCCTAAATTAGGGGGATGTGAGCATTGATGGGAGACAAAGTCTGACAGTTATTACCATTACCGCAGTCTGTTGGACTGTTCGAGTCATTATTTCAGCCAAGACCCTGTGACAGGCACCGGCCCACAGCTCCCGCTACTTATTCTCTACAATGAGAAGCCCTGAAGGAAGTGAGAGAACATGCACAGAGATCATTAACTTAAGAGCACTAAACCACTCACATTTTCATCCATCTGCACAAGTAGTCCAAATGAACCCAGCAGGCTTCTGTGCTCTATTCAGCTCAGCAAGGCCAAATCAAGCTTGGGAAGGAATTGTGTTCCTTTTCAGCTCTCGCTGTTGACAGGCACAACTTCAAGGAGGTGTTCATAATAGTCACTCAGGCTCAGGCCAATTTGCCGTGGACGTGCACGTCTTTTATTCGAGCTTTGACGTTCGACTGTACACACCGATAGACAGGAAATGGACATAGCTCTGACGGTTAAGCGTTTGACTTGCTGGATTTTATTCTGGAATGTTTTTTGGAAAAGAAGCATAGTGAAACGTTTAAACCCATTAGCAGATATTTTGCTGGCTTTTAGGAAAATTATAGTTTAGGCACAGACCAAATGCTCAGGATGGAGGTTTTTATCCTCGCTCTAGCAGTTTTACAGACGTTAACATCACTTGGCTGGTCCACCGCTTTGGACCAGCCTCATTAAGTGATGGACCATTTGAGTTTTGTTTTTTCACAGTGAGGGGGCGCAAAAACTTCCATGAGACAAACTCAACTCATGACATATGCCTTATTAAATTCTGGCGAGTGGAAACATAATCAGTAGTTTTCTCATTTAAAATAATACAGACACATTTAACTGACATCGACAATATGAAGTGCTTCAGATGATTATCAATCCCTCATCAAAGCATCAGATCACTCGTACCTCTTTGCATGAAATTCAAATCACCAAGAGATAATCGTAATACGATAAGCTTATATAATAACTCGCTGAAAGTTAATGACACCGCGTGCGCGTGAGAGTTTACGCCAAGCAAATACCTTTTCCAAAACAAACCTGTCGACATGGTATCTCAAAATTAATCGTGTAATATTTTTCGTCTCCAGTGCACTGATACGCTGATATACTGCAGACTCAGATTTGTCTAATCTGCCCTAGTTGTGATGAGCTGCATGGAACAGTGGAGAGGAAAAGCTAAATTAGACTTTTCTACAGCTGCTTGGGCTTCAAATGTCTCTGAAATGCCACTGACCTCTTTATGCAACTGCTATTTTAAATGAAAATCAAGTCTGGACTGAATCTCATCTACGTTTAAAAAAAAAATCCCTCCCAAAAAAAAAAAAAAAAAAAAAATAACACAGCCTCAGTCTGAGAAGGCCATTCACAAGAAAACCATTAGATGAGCAAACATCATCACCAATGCCTCTCTGGCTGCCAGGGCCCTGCATCCGTCTGGAGAAGGATGGCACTGCTGGCAGGCACTGACAGGGTAAGACTCACTCTGGGCCAATCGCAGGGGGAGATTGATGCACTTCTCACTGGGGGGAGAACTGACATTCATTTTAATTAGGCGGGCGAAATATTGTCTCTGCGGCACGCAGCCTTACTTGCCTCAGCCTCAGCTTCACATTTGTGAGGAAGGGGGCGGGGGCCCGGGGAGCAATGCCCTCAGAATAGGCCACTGATGAGCTAAATATATCACTTTTAAATCCTGATGACATTACTTTGCTTAAGATGTTTGATTAACATTTAATTAACATTTGTATGACATTTCAGATCAGTACCAAACAAATATATAACCGTTTTTTATTGAGGGAGCGGGCCACACCAAGAGGTAGGTCTCCACCCTCCCGTTATGTAATGCCAGCAGACAGGAAGAATTGTGACCGAGGGAGGGGCTCGTGAGTTCACTGAGCGTTGTTACAGTAAAGATGATGTTCTGATGAGCATTTGATTGGGAAGAGCTTCGCAAGATACTTTTCATTCAGCAAACATCATTAAAGCCTGCAGGGGCCCACAAAAACCACTCAACACACACACGCACACTCAAAAGCTGCACAAAGCACACAAACAGCTACTTAAGGGAAATACCTGTCGGTGAGCCAATTAAAACCCAAATAAGATCCTCTGTGGCACAGAGGAGAAGTTCTACACCATCACGTTTAATAAACCCAGCCACAACCTATGTCACTGCTTTCTGCTCCACATACTGTTTATCCTCCATCCCCTGGCAGTGACAACCGAGACAGAGAGAAGAATAAAAAGATCATTAAGAGAGTGATATTTATTATAGCTCAGCTAATGGAAGGATTGTCAAATACCAAACGCGACACATGCCCGCGTAAGACTCTGAACCACAATTACTAAGCCATCAGTCAAGAGTCATCAGTGTGTATTGGCTCATTCAATATATTAACAGTAGAGTTTTTAATATGCTGCCGGAGGAGCAGCTTAGTATTTCCTTATGTTGATGTTCTAATTAGCACAATAAACAGAGCGACTTCAGCTCTTGTCGAGGCACAGAGACAAGGCGGAGCTGCACCTGTGACAACACAGCAGGCCTGTCAAGCCTCGGATTGCGTGGGGTTATGGTGAAAGCGATACTCCACATATCAGTGGAAAAAGCAAGAAGAGGAAAGAGCAAAGAACTTGTTAACCCCCATTTTCCAACCAACCAACTTGTATACTACATACAGTAGTAATCAACACTTCTTACAAGCAAAGGGCTGCTTCATTTTGTGGGTTTACATGTTATTTTCAAAGGAAAAGTCTGGCTCACAAGCAACACATCTACTTCCCCGCAGACATCAAGTGCATAACACCACTCAACAGGGTTCTCCTTTTAAAACGGCAGATGAAAAACAGAGAGGGTCAACCAACCCATGAAACTAACATTAGATTAATTTACAAGTTGAACACAGCAAATATAACCCACTAGCAACAGTTGTCATTTCAGGCAAAACAATGTAATAGCTTCTGGCAAGAAGGGAGATGATTTCCTCACCACTGTCTGAAACGGTTGCTAAAGGAGAGCTTAGTGAGCAGTGAATTGTGGGAACATGGCAATGCTTGAGTAAAAACAGAACAAAATGTTCCTGGGATGAACAATAATGAGCTGCCAAAACACCTCCAGAAGGGCTGGGATTTTCAGTTTTGTTAAAGAAAAATGAAAGAAATAAAGTGACCGTGACACACATTTCCACAGCACTAATTTACCAACACATGAGCAGAGTCACATATTACTCACAATTTTGCTTTGTTAAGTTTCAGCTCTACTGTTTAGCAAAGGCTCCCATAATGCACTGAGTGTTTCTTCTTCAATCACCTCTTTTTACTCTGTTTTATTCATCACTCTGCATTTAATCATTAGTTACAGATTATCTTTTTTCCTGTCTTCCTCCGAATGCTCACAGCAAATGTCCACCACTCCCTGAGGTTTCTTCCTGTTTAAACAGAGTTTTTCCTTCCCACTGCGACCAACTGCTTGCTCATAGGAGGTCAGCTGATTGGTGGGTTTTTTTCTGTGATGACTGTTGTGATTTGGTCCTATATGCGCAAAATTGAATTGAATTAACAATCTTCAGCACAATTCTAAATGATTTGCTTCATTTCAGTATAATACTAGTATACTGCATTAGTGTACATGCGGTTTATTGCAGACTTTAATCGTCTCTATAGCAGGATGTTCTGACAACTCCCTGCGCAGATCTCTCTGTACAGTTCAGGATACAGGAAATTGCTAATTTCTCCATGAGCTCTGTATCCACTGTAGTCATCAGTCTCATTTATTTGGAAATTGTTCTCTGTCACTTCTCTGACAGCTAACAGATGTATTAGGATTGTAGTTTTAAATTAAACCACAGACAGCAAACAATGCAACATTCACAAACGCCGCCCGACCCCAACTCTGTTTCTTTCATATGACCATGTTGTCTTTAAATTGGGATGTTGCTTTAAATAGCATGTAAGACATAGGCACGCTGCCAAATTCAGACCTGCGTCTGCATACATCTGCGTGAGAGCTCAGGAAAGGGCAAAACAGTGAGTACATTTAAAGGTCATGCATCAATGGTCACACTTCCTCCCACGCTCAGTAATCAACTGTGCCACTCACTGAATGCAGTCAGGGTCAAAGGTGGCACAACCTGAAAATGTGATGCGGGTGACACTTTTATCACTGGTTGCAAGCAGGCCCAGTTACTCGAGCTGAGATCCCATTTCAGTACATGACACATAGCAAAACTGTCAAAACCCTTTTTCAGCAACACAAGTTTGCTGCTGCGAAACAGCTTGGGAGAGTCGCCAATTACTGTTCCGAGGATGTGATTCACTTTTGACACTCTCTCAGAAGCATAACAGTGGTTAGTGAGAGGATGAAACCAAGTAGCTCTCTTAAAATGTCCCTCCCTTCCCTTCTGTCTATCTATCCATTTTGCTTTCCATCTTTCTTTAGGCTGTGACCTACAAGCAGTCACTCATTCCCTGTGTCAGTGTTTTAGATGGCTGCAGCTGTCAAATTCCCCGACAAATTGTTTCCTGGCAAAAGGACAAAGCCACGAGGGCCAGCAGAGCCTTCTTCAATGATTTCCTCCGGACTACCCACCCCACCCCCAACCTACACCCCCACACCCATTAGCGATGAGCTAGTGCTTGTCAGCAGAAGAAGGCGGACAACAATAAGCCCCATCGTCTTGCATTAAGCTTTATGTAACTGTATTACATGGCTCAATAGATGAGTACTGCTGCGCTAACGGTAGCTGAGGAGAGGCAGCAATCAGCAAGCAGGAGCAGGGGCAGAGATGTCTCAGATGAAGTTACGGCGGGGCTAAATTGGTGCTGACAGAAAACAATTAGGAGAGGCGTCATTGCCTCGCATCAGTTGTCAGTGACCCGAGTATTCGCACAGTGAGCAAACCGCAGCCTATGGAAGGCATTCACTTAAACTTTTAAGTGCATAACTAAAAGCATGATGTGCTATATTGAATAGTACATCATGAATAGAGTTTTTTCCACTTCTTATATAGAGCATGTGAAGGAGCTGAAAAGGGAGCGATTACAAAGGTTGAAATATTTTACAAGGCTGGCATGAGACTGCATGCATTTGTTTGTGTTGGCATAAACTTACCTTACTCACCTTTTATTGTAAGCCTTCTCATTTTACCATAAAAAAAAAGGTTCTTGACACCAATACAGTATTGGGTTTATATGTCATGTAAGTGGGATAAAAGTGTAACCTCTACTGATGTTCAAGGATAGTTTCTGGCACAGTCTGTGAATAGTCTTGACCTTTCCTTTGTTCACTAACTGCTGGGTTTAGATGTATAAGTAAGTCTGAAATGCTTCACAATAAGGTCGTGGGCACTGACAGAAATCTATGCATTTTATTTCAAACCATTTAATATGTAAAAAAGTCTGTGCCAGAGAAAAGTACATCCTCTAAAAATTTTGTGATCAAACCCCACATTAAGAGCACCAAACACCAAAAGCACAGTATCGCCCTGTGATGAAAGCAGAAACATCAGAGGGCAGCGACTGAAACAAATGAAGCCAACAATTATCAGCATGGACACTGCAAAAGGTAAGAGAGGAATTTTTCAACATTCTACAAAAGCTGAAGAAGTGTCAACGGCAGCTTTTACCTTGAAGCCCTCTTAAATCTCTCATTATCTCTCATATCATTGGATTAGGTATTAGTTTATGCTAAAAATGCCACATTTCCTCCAAGAAGTCAATGACGTGCATACATAAGCAATTAAAGTAAAAATATAGCAAGAGATGGAGGAAAATAAGGTTACCTTCATCCTAATATTTTGTAGCATCATAATTATTGAGCAAGGCACTGAGCAGAGCAACTAACTGCAACTCTTAAGCACTGATGTCTTTTTCTTTCTCACCCCCTCTGAGTTTCTTCGACATTAAGTGAAGCAATATGGAGAAGTGTGTTAAAACGGACATAGAAGGACACAGTTCCCCTGTGTTCACCCAATCAAAGTACAGGCACTGTGCGGTGTGTCGGGCAGTACAGTACAATGGTGTCAAAAGGATAAGAGAGAATAAAATAGCAAAACACCGAGCAAGAAGGCAAAAGGACCGTGGGCACGGTGTGTGTGTGGTGGCAAAGAAAAGTTGATTATTTGAAGTTCATTGACCCCAGATATCCTCTGAGAACAGCCTATCAGACAAATTCCCAGTTCCTCTCCTTTCCCCAGCCTCCTTCATTTAAATCGTTATCTCCATCCCTCTGACTGCTAAGGAGCATAAAAAAGGGTGCTCAAAGGCTCTCAGAGAGAGAGAGAGAGAGAGAGAGTACATGGCAGTGGGAGAGCAGGCAAAAAATAGAGAGAGAGAGAAAAAAAGAGCCCGATCATAGCCAAAATCAAAAATACCAAAGAGGATAAGTGACGACACTGCATGATTTTCTTTCTTCATAACCAAAGGCGATAAGGGCAATGCAATTTTTGTAAAAAAGGAGGCCATCCTTGTTCTTTGTCTTACTGTGAGAAGCAGACTGGCTTTCAACACAGCAAGGATGAGACATGTAGGCAGTCTCAGAGCACCAGGTGATTGCCTCTGTATTGCAGCGGTAATGTTTTGCGAGAGAAGGGATTTCAACAAAATTGTTTTACAGTTTTCACCCACCTCAACCCCCTCAGAATACATCAAAAGATATAATTTTATTTAATCAAAGGGAAAAAACAGTAAGGCAGACTGGCATGTTGCTGCCATGTAAGCACAGCTCTGTAGCGGATGAAACTCTTTCAAGCTGCACTACACAGCACCATCTAGTGTCAGCGTGGGCATTAAAAGATGGGATTCAAGGGAAGTAGCAGGATGTCCATACATAACTCAAAAGACAAATCCACACATGCAACAAACAGAGCGTTTCAGGAATGTAACACCCACTGCCCCCCAACTTTACAACAAAGCTACTGTATTATTGTTATTGCTGAATCGATGAACGTTATTCTGCAAAAAACACTGCAAT
Organism: Oreochromis niloticus; assembly: GCF_001858045.2. NCBI lineage: Eukaryota > Metazoa > Chordata > Actinopteri > Cichliformes > Cichlidae > Oreochromis > Oreochromis niloticus. The sequence goes on along the minus strand of NC_031984.2, from coordinate 26,436,316 downwards.
ATATTTCAGTTTATTAACAAGTTTATGTCAGTTTCTACATCTTTCCTACAGTTACCCTGTAATTCTATTAAACAGATGGACTTTCATTTTATTCTAATGCACATTATGTACCATCTAATATATTGTATAAATAATATCTATACTTCAATTAAGCATTTCAATTTATCTACAGTGCTGTGAAAAAACCTCTCTTTATATTTTGATTTGAAGGAAACAGACTTTCTTGTCATTTTTTTGCTGCTTTAACACCCATTTTCAATCCAGTGCTTGTACCTGACCATTTTGAGAGGTTATTGTTTTTTTGTGTTTGCTTATTAAGCCACTTACCACTGACCTATGAATCACTCAAACATAGAAAAGGCACCTAACTCAAGGGATGATCCAGTCTTTTGTCTACACGTAACAGACACCTCAGCAAAGAAACAATTTTGAACTTAAGGGCTTTGTTAGATAAATCTATGAAAAAAATCCCAATGGTAACACAGTTTTACAAGGCATAAAATAGCACTCTTTGACAAACAAGGTGATTCCCTAAGAACAATTAGCCAAAAGCTTGGCATCTCTCAACATGGCCTGCAGTGTGTCCTTATGTGTGAGTGCACACACACTAACAGAAGCCACTGATTTTCAAACACCATCAGAGTTATACTAGTGCTTGAAAAATCTTACAAGAGGTTGTGGCGGCAATCACACATGAACCCTCACATTTGTTGTTCTCAAGTGGTGTCAAGTAGTGTGAAGTCTTGTTGGCAGTGAAAAGCTGTCTGCATTGAAGATACACCCTGGCTCAACACAGCTATAACACCTCGAAAGCATCACATTGTTGACAGTTGCGACACAGTCCAGGGACCTGTATAGTGTCCCATCACACTGTTCTTGGTAGCCAGAGATATAGAGCATAGAGTATATAGAGGGTGTAGCAGTCAGCTGATAGTATGGCAGGAATTTGCAAGATGCAGTGGGCGGCTGGGTGAGATTTTTTCAGGAGGCAGCGCGCATCAAATCCTTATCAGTCAACACCCAAGAAGGAGCAGCCTGTGCATTAACATTCACAAATAACATATGCACACATCAGGACGCAGATACACAGACACGCACTCCTCTCCCACACACAGAGACAAAAATTACCCTCCACCCACTAAATATCTCTCACCTCATCAAACATTCAAACATTTATGCCAAAGAAGGTGAAGGTGGTGAAGCAGAGTGTGGCAGAAGGTAGTTTTTGTCACCCTCCCTTGCTATTCTGGGGGAATGTAGATGACAATTTGATGGTTCTATCAAGTTTATTAGAATTTCTAAACTTGGGTGAAGTTTTTTTTTTTTGTAATATAGGCACAAATTCCACTAGGAGCTTGAAAGTTTGAAATGTTTAATGGCAATATGTCTATCAGAGTAAGAAATGTTGTGTAAATCTGATGTTTTGAACAAAGGCTGGTAGATTTAATGGCAAGCCTCATGAAACATATTTACAAATTTATACAATGCATACTTTAGTGAGCACAAATGTGCTCAAAGCAAATTGTGGCACATTAGGAATGGGGTCATCAAAAACACACGCATCATATTACTGGGACCATGAACCACTTCAGTAAATTTATAACATAAATGTAACCCTGACAGTGGGAAAAAGTTCAGTTACTCCAACTCCAAAAAACAAAAATGATTTTAATTTCACGTTTATTTGCCTTCATTGCTTCCTACCAAAGTCCAATTATGACCACCTTCATGTTCACATCTGTGACTCAACCGTGCTTCACAAACTTGTACAGAGAGTAAACATTACCTGTTGTGTCAAACTGATCCAAGTACAACCGTGCTACGAAGGAGGAGATGCTAGCAGCTGGTGATGTGCAAACCAAATGTAAACAAATGACTCAACTGAGCATTGCTAGCTTCACTCCATATGAGAGGCAGTTACATGGTGGAAAGGTTACTCTAGGTTACTTTAACTTTAGTTATTGTTAAACTCAAGTGTCAAAGCAGTCATGTCAAATGCATAATGCAGCTGCTGGCACCTTGTTTCAAGAGATTCACACCTCAAATTAGGTAGTGTGTCATCAAATAACAGTAGCTCATTTCAAAATAAGGATGGAAAAAGACATTTACCTCATTTACTTAAAGCCACCTGCAAGTATCGATAAAACATTTTTCAGTGTTTTTTTTCTATATCATCATAAATATCACTACTACAAATTTAATTGAAGTATCATGATATCATTTTAAGGCTATATCACAATTTGCACCAATCTCCTATGATGAAAGGAAGAAACCTAAGAAAAGAAAGGTGTGCAACACATGTAACATCATGAGCTGTGAAATTCAATCCTGCCAGACGTGTTTAATCTAGTAATAAGTAAAGGGTGCAATTATATAAATATGATATCATTTCACTTAACCTTTGACTATTTTTTAATGAAACAAAATGAAAAGTCTTGACTTTATAAAGTCAACAAGCTGTGGCCACATCTGCTCTACGCAAAGACTAAACTTAAAAAGAGATGCAACAATGGGTAGAGCGTGCTGAAAATTCTCTCCATTAACCCTCTATTTCTACTTTCTCACCTAAATGCACATGCAATTGTGTAACTTTTAGCCACTCTAGCTATAGGTCAATTGCACTTTGGTGACATTTAATCCACTGCTAACACCCAGTTGTGAATTTAAGTGAGATATTCCACATCATTGATAGGCTATAATAAAGTTTAATACCGACATTAGTGCCCTTCTAAGTATAAACAAGAATGGCTCTTGTCATCCACTGGCTTATATCCAACACCATCACTATGTCAAAGGTTCAATTAGCCCCACAGTTTGTTTAAAGAGAATAGTAACTGTTGAAATTTCATGCCGTTAAACTGCTCACTGTCACTAGGACGGCTTTCTGTATCATTTTGTCAGAATCTCTTTTTTTAAATTCAAAAAGTCACCCAAGAGAATACTAGTGTTATAATAATGCTTTCATGTGCTAGAAAACTATTCCATATAAACAGTTGCCTTTCCACAAACCAACAACCATTATGTCTCAACAGGTTTCCGAAATTATCACTCTTGTCCATGGTAAAAAAAAAAAAAAAAGGGAGAATCTGTCAATTTACAATATACTGTCAAGTGGATGCAAAGGTAAGACCGGGTGAATTAATACATAAACACAAATGTGCTACGTGCCAGCCATTGCTGGTTGTTTTTCCTGCTGTTTTTAATTGGTGATCTGGTGACCCATGCTTGTATAAGGGACAACGCGCAGTAACACAGTAAGAGCCCAGCCTTGGCATGCATTAAGTGTTGAAGGCTCTCCCACGCACATAATTACCACAGTCCTTTTGTGATTTTTTCATGCCATGTGAGGTTGTTAAGTGGTATGGTTTGAATTTGGAATTTACTTCCCTTGGGGACATGTCGACTCTGTAGCTCTGCGAGAGGTGCCTGCTGCCAATTCATATGAATATAAACAGATGTAACACTGACAGGACTTTAGATATTATATTCAATTAACTGACAACATTAATGAAATTGCTGTTATTATTTTTATTTTTAAGCAGTCAAAATTACCAAAAAAAAAAACCCCATCAACAAACAAAGCTTATATATTAAGATGTGTCAATGTATATTTGGATTGGGCTTCCTAATGCATATAACTTTTACTAACTAACTTTGATCATCTGGTAAAATGTCAGGCAGATAGTTAATTGGTTGATAATTAATTGGCCAGGCTCTAGTTGTGATAAGTAATATCTAAGATAATATATTTGAAACAGAGAGAATTAAAAGGAATTCTCTAAGCAGACCTGCATTTTGAACTTCATTTTTTGTAGAACTACCTCAAATGTAGCTACAACACTAGTCAAGACTTTGCTTTGCTAATGTTACATCATTTTAGGCAACGACAATCAATGAGCCCCTTCAAAAACCTTTGATTGACATGATTATATCAAAGAAAACATAATAATTTTTTTTATTAATTTTTTTTTCAAAGTTGAAAAAGCAGATAAGTTTAAAGCAAAACATAAAACAATAAGACAATGAAATTCCCATTTTTAACTACAGTTTTCTGTTTAACAGTTTTGCATTGAGGAATGATACACTAAACTTATATTTGCAAATCCTTGAATTCTGTTTTTATGGTCTGCACAGTATCATTATTTTGGAGAATCAACTGGAAGGAAAAATATCCAGGCACACCTCTGATGAGGTATTTATGCTGCTGGATATTTTGGGCTACCACGGGTATGAGGAGTTGAGATTTTTTGAGACATTAATTGACTTATCAGAGAGAGTAGCTCGACCAATATTTATTTATTATTTTTATTTGTCTCAATTTGCCACATCATAGTGACTATAAAAACATATCAATGAAAAGAAAGTATTTATAAAAGTACAGAATCCTAATAAAAAGTACACCACACTGTAATGGTAAAAAATACAATAATCTGGAACTTGCTGGATTTCTCAAGGAGCCTTTGAACAACCCCCCAAAAATTTCCTTAGGTGGACTGAATTTCAGTGATGCAATTGATAACTTATTTTAGTTAATAATAAAATGACTTATACCACCAAACCAGCCAAGAGCAATGGGATTTATTTCAGGATCTGACAGCTCTATGTTTCAACCTCGGCTTTGTGTGCATTTTAGCAGGAAAGGAGTGCACACTTGTCTAAGCTGAAAAATAAAACAGAAAACTACACATTAATGCATGTTTAAAGAAACATGTTCAGCATGTTGTTATCTTTTCCATTAAATTGTTTTATCAAACTTAAACAGAAGCTGTAGTAAAATTTGAAAAGAGATGGGAGGTTGTTCTAATGAAACACCAAAATTTTATGTATAGTTGGATCTGGTCAAATCATTATGATACAGCCTACAAGCCTTCATGTCTTTGGAAACTTACATCAGCTCACACTATAACCTGACCATCCATACTTCTTTCACACAGGCCACATTGCTTTCAGTGATTTCCTCTGGGAGACGATGGGGAAAAGGTGTGACACTCGAAGAACACAAAAGCGATGGTGAAACAACAAAGAGAGAGTGGAGCTGAGACAACGTTGTGAGAACTTGTTTGAGTGTTTCTGATTGGTCCTGAGTTAATTTTAGGCTAGAATGCTGATTAACAAAATCCATGTGCTTTTGCATTTCTCTTACCATAGTCTCTCGGCCTATTGGAGTAGAGAACACATACTCTAGCTGAAAGATGATTGCCAGAGCCTGATGATTGGTCAGTCTAAGCTCTAGGCTGCTGCGAAGGCTCAGGATCTGAGGCAGGGAAGATGTTGAGCTGAAGAAGAAACAAAGAGACACACACATGCAGTAAAGTGCAAATGATGCAAAGCTGTTAGCAAAGCAGTGACTAAACGTCACTGAAATGCACAGGTCCCATTATTTCTGTTAATAAAGCTGCATTTTCTATTAAAATGATTCAAAATCAATGTCTGTGAGGATTTACACTCGTTTGCTAAATGTTCCTTGGCAAGCACCGGCCTCTTGTGTGAGAAATGGAACAGCACTCTTGGTATTCGTCATTCACAGTTTGCATACACCATAGGCGGGAGCATACTGTGGAGCGCTAGCGTGTCACGAGGTGGGGCCGAGAGCCTTTTCCTTTTTCGCTTCATGGACTCTCTAGAGTCCTTTTTTTTCCCTCTCTCTCTGCTGTCTGAAACTATCAGGCATAACATAACCAAGACAGACTGCCAGCTTTTCCTGGCAGCACCAAAACAATTCAAACAAAGTAATTATTCCCTACATTGGTGCTGTAGTCTTAAATCACTGCATTTACAACAACTTTATTCAGGAAAGTGCAAAAGATTTTAATTTTTGGATACTGATTATTGTTATTCACAGTTAAACCATAAGGACAGATCGCTGGTTAGTATGTTATTACTTTTCATACTAATAACCCACTCATATAATCATCCACATCATCATCACATCAGCTACTCTTGAATGTTAAGTAGCAAACACATTTTTTATTGAAATGCCCAGTGAGAAGGGGAACATCTTCCACTTCTTTTATGTGTGTGTGTATGCGTGTTATCAGTTGAGCTTTACAGCATATTTTGGCATATTTGCTTTAATTTCCTTCTCACATTTGACAGACTTATTTGATCCTTAGCTCAAAAGTCCTGTTTATCATTATTTCATGAAACGGTAGAAAAATATTTCTCCTAATCATCCCGACAAGCTCAGCTTCAATGAAAGTGCACACGCTGACAGAGAGGTGTGGAAAACCGTCGTGAAAGTGTAAGCAGTAGCTTCTGCCATCACTGTCCACCGACAGAATGTGTTATTTGCAGAAAGTATTGTTACCACAAACGTATTTCTTCACTCCCTTCACAGAAGGGACAAAGCTAGAGCATAAAAATAAAACTCCACATATGATATAAACTTTACAATATCAAAATAAGTAATACGTCACCAGACTCAGTTTCATTATTTTTATTTTGTTGTATGACTGACATTCAGTTGTTAGTATTTTTGTCACAGCTGCCAGAACAGTCAAATCTCAAACTGTTCCTCACTCCAGAGAAAATATCTTTGTTACACTCAGATGAAATTACAGTACTTAGCTAACGAGCTGCTGTGGGGTCTTGTTACAGTTTGTGTTCCTATTGTAAACTAACTCAAAAATTATTCATATTTTTAAATTAATTAATTAATGACATTCATTAGTTAAAAAAACACAAAATATCTTTATTATTAATTTATTTTTTTGTTTTTATTCAATTTCAATCATCACACACCAATTATGAATAGCAGTTCTAAGGACTGGACATTGTAGATCAGGGATGTCAAACTCCTTTTACATCGTATAAAGTTTTTTTAATTTACAGAAATCTACAGAATTGTTCAGTGAGCTGAATTGGATTCTTTACCAGGCCAGTTCTTGTCTCTGGGCATTATGTTTGACACTCCTATTGTAGATACATAAATAAATCCATCTGTCTGCGTAATATGATTTTGATTTCAATTTTTCTGTATTGTAGTGGTGAAATTCTGACACCAATCATCACTTGGGAGTTCTCTCTCTCTCCTGTTGTATTTTCATGATTTAAGCCAGGTGCTCGTGACCTTATACTGGCTTAAACGCTTTAACACTGAATCTCATGGTGTCTTAATAAAACTCAAGGGCAAAAACAGCTCTCTGTGATTGGTTATGTAGTACATTCGAATGTACTTCATGACTGTTTTATGAGGAATGAATCTTGTATGCTTTGGTACGGTGTGTAAATTATGGGTCTAAGCTTGGGTTAGCAAATGGGAGCCCTTATGAAAAAGAGCATTTGTTATGGGCAAGGTCAGCAAATATTTTACAAAGCTGATGAAACATAATGTACAGCGAGACATGACCATTCCACATTATGACTATTGTGTTAATTTAATGTGCACTTCTTTTTTACACAGTGTTAAAAGTTCAGGTTTATCCAGCAAGCAGGCAAGCAGGAGTGTGACATTACAGTTAGGTACAGATATTTTTGGAAAGGATATAATTTTCATCATTTTTGGCTCAGTTTGGCACTGCAATACATTTGGAAAAACAAGATCAAAATGCAACTGAAGTGCTGACTTTCAGCAAAGATTTCACAAAGTAATGGATTAACAACTGCAGAATTACAGCCATTCGGAGTATGTTTTGAGCTGTCCATCTGTAAAATTAAGTGTCTTGCGGTGAACACTGATGCATTTGAGTGAATCTTAGAAGAAAATACAGCTCTAGATAGGACAGTCTTTATTTTCTCTTCTTTTCTTCTGTTTACTGTATTTAACTCTTGGATTATATACAGATGAGGATCAAGTTTTTGTCAAAAACCTCTCAAATGCTTTTTACACAGAGCTAGGGATTTTCACTACAGAAAAAACAAAAACTACCAGGATAAATATTCTTAGCTCCCTGAAAAAGTGACCTTTTTTATTGAGTCATACCACCAAAATCAAGTTAAAACTGAGGTTTATATTCCAATTTAGACACAGTATAAAAACTTCAGTGAGGGTTTGAGCTGTCACAAGCATCATTTCAAAAACTAAAGAAATCACTTTAGACTTAAGAAAAAGAATTGTTGATGTTCACAAAGTGTCAAGAACTGGAGTGAGAACTATCATCAAGAAATTCAAAGAGAGCCACACAGCACAGAACAAGCCTGGCAGATATGGAAAGGGAAAGATTTCAAAGACTCTGGAAAGAAAACTAGTGAGAGATGTTTCTACAGACCCCAGAACTACTGCAGAGACACGCGTGAATGACTTTGTCAAGTCGGGATTGTATTCTCAAAGAAGACGATCACTAGAACCCTGCACAGGAATGGACTGTGAGGTTGTAAACCAAGAAAAACTTTTGCAGAAGAGACACCTTCAAGCCAGACTTTACCACGCTAAAGACAACCTCAGAACGATTATGTATACTGGAGGTATACACGCCACCCCCACATTGAAACACAGTGGTGGGGGTATTATGCTGTGGGGATGCTTCAGTCTGTTTAGAACTGCGGATCTCATCAAGGTGGAAGATACCTCATGCAGTCAGCAGCAAAACTGGGTTTGGTCTGTCACTTTTTCTTCCTGCACAACTCTAAACATGCGTTGCTCCTGGTGAAGAACTACCTCCAGAAAATCAAAGTGAATGTTACTAACTGGCCTGCACAAGACCTGACTTGAATACCACAGAAAATCTGTGGGATTAGCTGAAGACAAAGATCTGGAAGACCATCTATTTTATTTCTGTGTGCAAAGTAAAATAATCTAAGCATCCAAATTCTAAAAAGGTTGTTTAGAGAGGCTGGGTTAAAAATTCCTTGCTCTGTTTAACAGCACTTTGGAAATACTTTTAAAAAAATGAAATTTTAATAGAGGGGCTAATAAATCTGTCCTCATTTGTACACCTACTCCTAATGTGTGTTGATTCTTCTCTTGGCTGGCTGTTCTGAAGGGTTTTTTCTTTGCTACAGAAGATCCTGCAATCAGCCACCACTGTCATCTTCCATTGGGCATCGAGGCCTTGTGATGTTGCCGTGCTTATCAGTGCATTCAATTCAATTCATTAAATACATTTTATTTATATAATGCATGCATTAACTTAACCATCTCTAAATTTTCCACTATCTGGATTTGTTTACTTTTGAAGGCTATGGATGACCTTTTTTGGTTGCTTAGCTGATGAAGAAATAATGAAGACACAGGCTACCTCTGTCCATAGAACAGCTCCAAATAACACTTGAGCCACTGAAAATAGGGCACAGTGTATAACAACATTACCATACACCAAATACATTATATATACTGCATATCTTATGAAACACCGGGGAAGGAAGAAAGTCTACATGTTGAACTTTTTCAGGCATCTCTGAACCAGTAATACAGACAAATAATATTCATACCAGCCAAGCTTTTTAAAAAATACAGCTTGTGCTGACATGGCAAGATAAACTTTGAATCACTTGCCCATCAGCAAAAGGAATGGCATCTGGAGAGGCTGAGGAAATACCATAAACATTATCACTCCTGGAAAGGTTTTTGCTCATCTCTGCTCTTTTATGGTGTAGAATTAAAGCTTTACTGTAGACATAAAGAGTTCCCCCTGCTCACCTGTCCTTAATCAGAGCGCTCTGTTTGGAAGGGCTGCCTGCTCGTCCTCTGACTCCTGAGGGAAAGGCCTCCAGTACTACCACTTGTGGCTTCTCAAGGAAGCACCAGCCATTGTGGACTCCAACATGAAGCCTCCTTTCCTGAATGACAGCTGTCCTTATTGCACCATCTGATCCTGGTTGTATCTGAGAATCGGTGAAGAAAAAAAGTAAACGTATATTACACTTAGAATCAATAAATATTAGTATTTTATGTTTTACATTATATTTTATGCTTAATGTAACCCTGTTAGGGACTTTGTTTCTTAGTTGAAAATGATTTATAACATGAAAGTTTTCATCAGCAGTCTTGTTTACTTATCCTATTAACCAATAATTTGCTAGCTCTATTAGTATTTTAATTAAGTATTTTATCATTAACAAAAATATGTGAAAGACATCGTTCAAATAATAGTATATACTATTCTTCTTTTTTCAATTATGTAGTTTCTTTTTGTTTAACAAATAAGTGGACAAGTGCTGGCAGAAATGGCTTTGCCACCCTGTATCAGCTGCAGTTAATGCGCAGCTGACTGACAGCTGTTCAGTGACTGACTGTAAACTCTGTAACCCCAAAGTGCAACGCGACGCTGAACCTGCCTCTCCTCCCACTCCTTCCCATTTTTTCTTTCCAGTTCAATCTTTTCTCTCTCTCTCCATCACATCTGCTACTCCCACTCTCCTTTTTTTTCCCTTCTCTTTTCGTTGTCATTTTCTCTTTCTGTCCCCCTCGCTGCTTAAAGCCTTCTCCATATCCACCCACACCTTCTCAATCAAATTAGCATATCAATTCAGCTTTGGGTTTTTTCTTTTAAAACAGCAACAGCAGAAACAGGAGCAGGAGTAACAGCCCAGCCCGCTTGGATAACTGTACGGCCCACATACATCACCGCTCGCTGCTGTTCTTCTCCTCGTGTTACATCTCTGCGCCTGCTGACTCCATCTCTGTCTCTGTCTTCGTGTTTACTATCTACGCTCCTCTTGTTATCGTTGCTCATTCGCTCACTTACAAGCGAAGATCCAATATGTGCACAGCTCTATACCATATTTTTCTTTTGGTGATGGGGATGGAAGATTAAAGCTCTTTTCATAACCTCAAGTGACTCCTTTATTTCTCACTTTCCTCTAACAAAAGAAACAAACAAAAAACTATCCGCTCATCTCAAGTGCTCTATTTTGTGAGAGAAAGCCTTGCTGTTACACCTATACGGGCAACTAAAAGGCACATAAGATGCAGGTAAAAATGAATTAACGTGCTGAGTTTTCATGATGAATAATCAGCTTGTGGACCTATCATCTACACGTTTTAATACGATTTCCTTTAGTATTATTTTAAGATTTGGTGGCTCACTAAGGCAACACTGCATGTATAGTCTGTTTTCAACCAACTCAGCTCTTATTTGGCTTTAGGAGTGTTGCATAACTGTCCTCCAGCTGGATCACATAGGCTAAGGCTCTAATCAGTTACTGTTTGCTGTTTTTGAGTGCCAAGACTAAGATGTACTCACACAGACGAGTCAACATCACATGGAAGTCAACCTCGTGCACCATGCATGCACAGTGACAAGCAAAACAATTAATAATTACCAAACAAAATTATGGAAGACTAAATTCCTGTATACAGTGGTGCAAGTGAAAGAAAAAAAACACAGTAAACTACATTTGCCTCAATTCTAACAAAGAAGTCCCGATTAAATAAACACTAATTACCTTGTCCTAAAGAGTTTCTCTTTGTTTTTTTTGGAAAGCACAGTGCAGCAATGGCTAGAACTATCACCTCACGACAAGAGAGCTCTGGGTTCAAACCTGCTGGTTTAGAATTCACCATTCACATCTGTTCCAGTTCATCCTTCACCTCCTAGTATTGCCTGGTCTTACTCTTATGTTGCTGTCACCTGGAACTGCTACATCTATCATAATTTCTCTCTTATTCTTATTGTCAAGCTGTGTATGGTTGCTAAGCCAGCACTGCACCTGCTTATTACTTTAGAACCTGAAGTCCCACAAGATGTTAGCTCAGCCATTTTCAACCACTTTTGAGTCTGGGGGACTTTTAAGCCATTTTTTGCACATATATTCCTGTATGGTATTTCAGCCACATGCATGCGCATCCTAAACCCTGATATTAGGTGAACGGCTCCGACATCTCTTGACAACCTGAAACTTGGATCCTATCTATGGTAGACTCTTGCATCTACGGATCTGGGATGAGAAGCTTTGTTGTAGTCAGTCCAAAATCCACCAGCCACTTGGCATTGGTATTCCGCAAGGGTCTTTCTCCCATATGGGTAAACTGCACAGTCACAGTCAAAACTTCACCCATTCACATTTTGACTACTAATGTATTTTATTGTATATAGTATAGCTAAAGTTACTGTGTGGTTATATCATTTTGGGAACAGAAGTATCCTTCTGTCTCAGTACAGCTTACCATTACAATTTTCTACTATAAACAACGAATTGTCTTTACATTACCCTACCTAACAAAATCATGCATTTGGCTTTCCTGGCAGTTATCAGCACAAGTGTGACAGGATATCTGTAAATAATTGCTTTCTGTGACATCCAGATTATAATTATGATTGTCTTTTCCTACACAGTCTGTCTGCTCTCGCCTCTTTTCTTCACGGAAGCCAGTGGCGGGGAAGATGACAGCGAAATGGCTTTGTCTTTTGTTGGACAGGTCTACCATGAAGTGTTTCAGAGAGAAAATAAAAGAAAGACAGAGAGAAAGTTGTTTATAAGAGAACATCAGTTAAAGTGCTGCTTTCTGTTCTCCCTATCCATCTCCTCACACCCCTCCTCCAAGTTTCTCTTTCATTTCATTGTTCTTTTTCCTCACACCATCAGTTTCTCTCTCTCTCTCTCTCTACCTATCTTGCTCGCTATCCTCTTTCTTCTCCCTCTTGCCTCTGTCTGCTGCCGTCACAGATTTCTTCCTCCCTCGTCTGAAATATGAATATTTTAAAGCTAAGAAGCTTAAAGGGAACAATGAAATGGCCCCCAAGTTAAATTATACTCCATTTCCAGAGTCACAGAAGAGGGACTTTTCTGAGTGACGAGCACACCGGTGCTATGTGGGTGTTTCTTTCTCTTTTTCACACACATATATAAGCTTGTTGTCTCCTACTTTAGTGTCATATTTGATATTCCCCCTCCCCAGAGCTTGCTTTTAGATTTGCTGAACCAGACAGGTGCACTGTAACCAATCAGCACGGTCCCTTCAGCTGTCATAATGTACACTGGACATCTGTGTTTAAAAAAAATGCGGAATTCATTTCTGATAACGTGCCTAAATGCTGTTTTCTGTTTGTTGCATAAAGAGAAAGGGGGGAGGCAGAACAAGACTAATTTGCATGCTTTTGGATGCAGTTTGTTTTAGAGCTTTGTTAACAGCACAAACAAAAGCAGTGTGTTGTAAGAGAATGGTTGTGGTTGTATTTTTGTTGTCTTCTAATTAGACGAGTCGCCCTAATGTGGGAGTTGTAAAAGGGAAACTAAGCATTCTGCTTATCCATCCATTTTGCATTGGAAAAATACAAAGGGTTGAAAATGCACTGGTGCCAGTGCACCACTATTATCTGTGATGGTTAGTCTCATGGCTGTTAGTCAGAAGTGCATCAAGAGTAAGCCAAAAGTGACTTCATACCAATAAAGCCTTTAGGGCTCAACAGAAATATTTTTTTAAACTGCAAAACTCGCATTTCTAATGTGTCTGCAGTCTTGAGGACAAATGATCATATTGCCTTGAAATCTGGGTTGGGGATAAAGCGCTCAGCAGAAAGTCAAAGATAACTCTGGTGGAAAACACATCTTATCTTGGAAAGAAAACCAAGTCAGAAAACAAAGGCAATATATTTCTATGCACTGTAGTGAACAATGATGGCTGACAAGGGTTTGTAGTCCGCATGAGTGTGTACTTGACACATTTTTGCCTTTCTTATTTTCCAGAGTGTTTTTTTTATCATCATTTCCCTCCCTCATCTGTATCTGAATCCAAAATAAAATGGCAAAAAAGCCTCTGAAGTGAAGAAGTGGAAGATTTTGAGTATTAACACCTGGAAACAGCATTACCATTGTCACATATTAACAACAAAGATTTTCTTAGATTTAATTTAACGCCCCGACTCCAGGGTGAGGCAGAGGAGACACAGGGGTGAGGATGAAATATTAGTAAGCAAAACTGATTTAGTTGGGGACATTGTAATTTGAATAAAATGGAGCTGCTGAAAAAGAAAGTCATTTAGAACAAATTTAGAAATAATAGCAGTCAAAAAAGAAATGGAAAGCAGGAAGCAGCTGCCTTATTGTTCGATTTTAAGGGAAATGAGTATAGATTTTCAGAGAAGCCTAAATTAGTTTCTGAAGGTTATTTCTTTGTGCTTAAAAGGTAGGAGCAAGCTCTCCTCGGTGGCTAACACTAAGACATATGAAACCCAATATAGAAAATGGGTCTGACCCAGTAATAACGGGATAGGAACTTTGTTAAAGGTCGTGATAGTTGTTCTGAACCCTCTTGACTGAACCAGTATAGCAATACTGGTACATCCAAGTCAAAAGACAAAAAAAACACCTTTGAACAAAGACAGAGGTTATAGTATTTGAGGGCTACGGTCCTGCATAGCATCTATTTCAATGGCTTCTATAAAAAATGCAAGCTTGTGATAACTTTTATGGTTTAAAAGTTATCACTCACCCATCTAAATCACTGAATTCAGGTGTTCCACTCACTTCCACAGTCACAGGTGTATCAAATCAAGCACCTAGGCATGCAGATTGCTTCCAAAAACATTTGTGGAAAAAATGAGTTGCTTTCAAGTGCTCAGTGAATTCCAGGGTGGTACCGCAATAGGATGCCACGTGTGCATGAAGTCCGGTCAATAGTCAACTGTTAGTGGTGTTATAACAAAGTGGAAGTGATTGGGAATAACAGCAACTCAGCCACGAAATGGCTATGTAAAATCACAAAACTGAGTCACTGAATGCTGAGGTGCACAGTGCGCAGATGTTGCCAATTTTCTGCAGTCAGTCACTACAGACACCAAATTTCATGTGGCCTCCAGATTAGCTGAAGAACAGCGCACAGAAAGTTTCGTGGAACGGGTTTTCATGGCCAAGCAGCTGCATGTAAGTGCAATCCAAGCTGCATCCAAGCCTTTTGTGCCACCAGTAGTGTAAAGCACGTCGTCACTGGATTCTAGAGTAGTTGAGAAGTGCTCTCTGGAGTGACGAGTCACGCTTCTCCATCTTGCAATCTGATGGATGAGTCTGGGTTTGGCAGTTTCCAGGGGAAGGGTACTTGTCTGAATGTATTGTGCCAGTTGTAAAGTTTGGTGGAGAGGGGATTATGATGTGGGGTTGTTTTTCAAAAGTCGGGCTCGGCCCTTATACGTTCCAGTGAAAGGAATGCTGAATGCTTCAGCATACTAAGACATAATGGATAATTTTATCCTTCCGACTTTGTGGTAACAGTTTGGGGATGGCCCCTTCCTGTTATAACATGACTGTACAAAAGTGCAGAAAGCAAGGTCCATAAAGACAGTGAGCGAGTGTCGTGTGGAAGAAGTTGACTGGCCTGCAGAGTCCTGACCTCAACCCGACGTAACACCTTTATGATGAATTAGCGCAGAGACTGCGACTTTCTTGTCCAACATCAGTGTGTGACCTCACAAATGTGCTTCTGAAAGAATGGTCAAAAAAATCCCATAAACCACCCTTAACCTTGTGGAAAGCCTTCCTAGAATAACTGAAGCCATCATAGCCCAACATCATGTCAAACTCCATGGATTAACAATGGGATGTCACTCAAGTTCGTATGCGTGTGAAAGCAAAGCAAAGTGATTACTTTCAGCAACATAGTGCATTAAACCTTAAGCTGACTGAAAACCACATCAATACAAGTCAGTTATGCAAACTATATTAAGATGAAGCCTAATAGACATTCCTGGCATGAATCTGAAAATCTACCACCAAACAAACCTAAAGGTAAAGGTATTCAAGTTCACATTACTTATTATCCAACCGTGTTATATCACTCAAAACCTGCTGTCATTACAGAGGTGCACAGTGATAATCATTTGAAGCTAACAGCACACATTTTGTGACAGTCTTTGGAAGCCATCATTAGTTATGACAGTGAAAGTGTCAGAAAGAGCTATGTAAAGAGTGAAAATGAAACCTGGAGAGAAGCAGATGGCACTTTCTCAGCTCCACACACCTGGCCACTAACTGTAGGATGTGGGTGTGAATGTTCAGTGTAGAAAGTTACACAAATTATGATGCCAGTAATGAGTGGAGGAAGTTTCAGACACTGTTCATCCATTTGACAAGCAACTCTGGTATAGTTTACTAACACTTTAAGGCTGGGGGCAATAACATTCCCTATTGGAGCTACCTGCTGTAGTGACCTCTTGTGAATAAGTGCAGCTGAAAGTCACTTCTTCTATGCCGTATTTACATATTTTGATCAAGTTTCTCACTCATACATTGATATTCATGCAAATGCTCAAAAATCCAAACAACAGTACAGATGAGCAGTGTGCAGTGTACTTTTAGCTTTTTAAAAAATAATGCCACAACACCATTCACTCAGCTTATTATCATCATCATCATTCCCAAAATCAATGTCTCCAGCACCTCCATTTTTATACTAATATAAAGTTAATGTTAATTGTGCAACTAGTAATGAGTGAACAAGAATGTGGTTTCAGAAAGTCGTTTTCTTGGCACTTTCCTGGGCTGAACTTTAATAATAAAGCCATTAAATATAATCATCGTCTCACTTAGAGGCAAATGCCTTCATTTTCATGTGACTGAGGTGCCAAAGCAGAGGCCAGCTGAAATATATAACTGGGAAAATATTTTTAATGACTCTATGACTCAAACACTAATTACATCTTTTCTTACTTATCTTGACAATACAATTAATAATAGTCCTCCTCATTCCCAATCATCCACTTTATCTTACACTGACTATCTGAAGGAAATGCAGCTGCTTGTTTGTGTGGTAGTGAAAAAAACACAAATGGGAACTTAAAGTATGGGGAGGTTTAATTACTCAGTTTCCTCAACTGAAAGTGTAGCAAATAGGCAAAACCGAAACGGAATGATTATTTGGGTGGACCAGCCAACGCATTCTCATCCCAAAATGTGAAATACTGACTTTTAGCTCAGATGCTATCAGCATCACAATGGTATGCAGAAGGTTACTTTTGGGGGGCGGTGAACTAATCCGCTTCGCACAACAAATTCAGAGAAATTATTTGGGTGTTGGAATGATTTCTGGTGGAATAGAGGTGCATGCATACAAGAAGCCACTCAAATCTGTGGCGTTAAGAAAGTCAATAACATTTGGTGACTTCAGAGAACTACAAGTGAAGTAACAGCTGGCGATGCGAAATTAAACTTTTCAAAATGTTGCAACCAATCAAAGTGACTACCACTGTGACCGAAGGATACCATTCATTGACATGACAGGATGGTAAACACATTAGAGGGCTATATAGGCAACCGGAGCCTGGAAGGTCCACTACCAGCCAGCCATCAGCAATTGTTGCATGCGTACTCACTTCCTTATGTTTGCCAGAAGCCAGTTTGTTTCTTATTCCATTTAGGGCTTTGTTTTAGTCACTTTATCTTGTTTTTAAGGTTTAGGCACTAAAATCTACTTGGTTAAGTTAAGGGACAATATTGTAGTTTGACAATATTGTTGTCAAACTACACTGTAATATTTGTTAACAAATAGCTTTACAAAAAATGTACTCTGCATATTGAAAAAATATACTTTACATCTAACTCCTAACGCATTCATACTTGACCCATCTCAGTACTGCAATGAAACTCTTGCATCATGCCTGTACAAAAGGATACCTCCCAGAACTTTGATAAAATGGGAGAATTTAAAAACCTGTCAAAAGTGCAGGAACGACCATCATTTGCCTTTCAAACTATAGTACTACAATTTTTTTTTTATAGTTTTATGACAATGACAATTTTATTTATATAGCAGATTTCATTACACAAAACTCAATCAGCTTAACACAGAAAATGAAGAAACATTAAAAACTGTGTGGGTTTATAGTGCCTTAAGGTAGCAAAAACAGCAAAACAGAACAAACCTTAACTAAATAAAACACAACAAAAGAACAAAACTTATTAACTGTAGGCGTTAATGTTTCTGTAATGGTTACTCTACGATTACATGCTTCAGAAAAGATATGTGCTGTTTTGTTTTTCAGCTGAGGACAGACGACCACAAATGTAAGAAATGCTTGTTGGGTTTTGGCAAAAAGGAGACTGAGAATATTTTCAATCAAGTAGAGTATAATGTAATTAAGTGATTTTCATTTGTATAAAACAGCTCTGTCCAGAAACTAGGAGCACTGTTCATTGAAATGTAACCTTGTACCAATTTAGATAAAATATAAAAAGTAATTAATGGTCTATGTTTCATTATTACTACAACTTTAAATTTCCATTAAAGAAAACTTTAAGAAAAATATATTACGTGACAAATACTGTAATTAGCAGGTTTCAGATTGGCCAAGAATACTGCAATTGTTTGTTATTTGATATTTTCCTCCATCTATGTATATATTCCTCATGAATACAGAAAAATAACAGGAAAATGGTGCTTTAATGGTTTCAGGACAAAATAATTAAAAGCAAAACCACCTTTATAGCTTTTGCAGATTTTCTTTTCCTGATGTTTCTGAGGTTTTTTTTTCTGCAAGGCACCATTAAAAGCTGTCAGCTATTAATCAGTAAGTTTTCATGTCAGTACTTTGTGAAATCAATGTGTAGGCTGTTGTAACAGGTAATAATAACTCTACAGATGGCAACTGTCATCTCAAGGGGCGTGTGTGAGTGTGTGAAAGAGAAATGGCAAGAGAGTGTGAGAGAAAAAAAGCAGTTGAAATTATGTCCCACAAGAGTTTTGTATAAGCCAATTACCAAGTCAGTTATACAACTCCAGCATATTTCTCTTACCTTTGAAAACCAGCAAACAAAGGGAAACACTTCTGAGCTTTTATGATCATACACTTCTCACATAGCCAGGGAGAAGATGCGAGCTGGTAATTTATCTTTTTTTTCATGTTTTAACCTGTTTGATCTGTGCAATCAGGGCACACACCTACAATAGAAACCTTTGTTTTGTTTTTTGAAAGAGTCATGTAATATAGGCAGATCAAGCTTCACACACCTCTAAGTCAAATGCATTCATGACCTGTGTTCATTTTCACCCATATCAAGACACTGAGTGAGTGAGTGAGTGAGTGAGCAAGTGAGTGAGTGAGCGAATGAGTATGTGCTGCTACCCACGCAGTGGATGTTAGCTCCCCCATATTGAGGGTGAGTCATTCGTGGCAAGAAACAGTAGCAGCATCATTAGCATGCTGCTCTCATCCTCCCACTCCCCTACTCCTTAACAAATTTTAACTGGCACAGAGCTTCCACCGATAAATCACTGTTGCCCGACCGCTGAAACACTTCCATAATTCACCAACCAAAAATATTGAGTCAAACACACACTCATACTGCTCCCTTTCCGTTCCCCTCCCCATTTCATTCCATTTGTCCCTAAGCGTAGCGTAACACTTTCAACCACAGCACATGCAGTTCTACACCATCATGATCACATTATGTTGTAGCACAGTTGGTCCCACTTGGAACGAACCCCAGCATTTAATGCTGGGTCCAACTATGAGCACCAACAGCACACAAATATGTGATATCATATCATAACTTTAAAGGATAAGGCTGTTTCTCACTGACAACACACGCCACTAAGAAAAAGTACATTTAATGTTATTTTTTAACCCTAATCTATCTGTAGTACTCAGACCCAAGCCTAATTATTTATATTGCAGACAACTGTCTTTTTTTTTTTAAATGAGTCACAATTCTGAATTTTCTTTGAAATTTGTTAAGGACAATTTTAACCTCAGTATTAAGAGTACCAAAGGAACATCTGTGTAACTGTGTGTTCAATATATGTGCTTAAGTAGTGTTCGCACCATAGAGCTTCATTTTACAAAATTAAAAATGAGGATTTGGCTGCTCATGCAACACAGAAGAATTAATACATTGTGAGTTTTGGCATTTTTAGTTGATTTGGTGACAGACACAAAAAAGACATTTGTTTTGGTTATGAAATGTCTGTGTGTTGTTTGTCTGTGATTTATAGCTCATATAAGGCCCTAGTTGTCAGAAGATTATGGGGACCCTTTTAACACCACTTAGACCCCAGTCACACAGGCCTAAAAAGACTGGTGGGTCACATGGCAGCTGCTCGGTAAAAACGAATATTCCCTAAACATGTGAGTAATTGCTGAGGCTGCTAAGCCCCAGTCACACAGCCTTAGAGACCAGTCAGTGACTCCATGGTAACCATCCATCACTAGGGAAAAATCTGCATTCCGCAATCAGGTTGCGAGTTGTTGCAGACGGTTGCTGGCTCTTGCTAGATAAAAAAAACACAGGCAGAGGTATGTGGTGCTGCAACGATAACCCTCATGTGATTGCTTAGGTCACTACCAGATTGCTGCGATCGCCGGTAGCTTGCATGGAAGATGCAGACTTGTCTGCAAACATTTGTCAACTACTCAGTAAGCGGTTGTGAAACTCTAAAACATGGTACACAAACTGGAAAGACCAACTAGAGAGACCATTTACTTTTAATAGTGTTCGATAGAACACTATAAAGTCCCAATTGAGTAATGATGTGCAAAACTCTTTATTTGGTGTCTGAACACAGCAGCATTTTTCCTGAGTACAAAAACAAAATGAGAAACAACAATTGTGCTCCTTTGAGCAATATGGCTCATTTGAAAGAGCAAAACTTAGTATTGTGGTCTAGACAGCCCAAAATGTGATGTCCCCATATGTGGACGGCAGGTCTTAGGAGGTTAAAGTAAAAGTTGTGCATTTTGGAAAATGTTGCTTTAATGGGTAAGACAAGTTGCACTTTGACATTTATACATACATATATATACATTCCTGGTTTTTCTGGTTTCACTACAGCTCAGGAGAGCATTTGCAGACAAGTTGGCATCTTCTATACACAATATAGACAACCATATCTGTAGTGAGGATGTGTTTGTCCTCTTTGCTACCAGTCACATCCAGCAACCACTCACCAGCCAGTCAGAGAATATAAATGTTTGCCTAGCCACCAGGGGGTCACCAGCCAGTCTGTAGGCCTGTGTAACTGAGGCCTAAGGTGATGAGCAATAATGAGACACAAGGGCTAAATAATATTTAGACAGCTGTATCAAAATGGATCTGAACCATCAGGTTACTTCTGTACTTCCTAAAATTTAAGGTGATTTCTAGAATTTAAAAATTATAAGGTTGCTAAAAAACAAAACAAAAAAAAATAACTTAATTTCACATAATGGCCATTTTAATGAAAATAAAAAATGTTTCTTCAGCATTACAGTCATGAAACAGCCAGCATGAGGTGAGTGAAATGATAATCCCTATTGATTATCAGCAGTAGCAACTCTTCCTGCAACAACAGCTCTGCAGTGACAGCGCATAAACCAGGCTTAGTGGCATATCATCGATAAATGACATTTGATTCTCGTATTCCGATTTCTGAATAGTTTATCTTACAGTGTCACAGTCAGCAGTTTTGACACATATCTGACTCACACTGGTCAACTATCTTTAAGTGACATCTATGCTCACTAAAATGGATTTTCTGGAATTTACATAGTCCCATTTACAGTCTTTACTGGAGGCTTGGCAGCATGTAATCAATAAATGACCACAGAATGTAACACTTTAATTTCTCTATCTGGACTCCGTTTATTTTACATTTCCATACTGGCTATTCAAATTCTATAAAACTAATACTTAAAAATGAAAATGCAATACATTTTTTTGTAAAATATATATATATATATATATACATATATATATTTATAATGATTTTCCGTGCATGTTTACAGGTGAAATGCAGGTGAAAGAGTGATATCTTTTTGCAGAATTTTTGTTTTTGAGGAGCGCTTGATTGTATTGTATGGTATTGCATGTTGTCTGAAACAGTGTTCAAAGACACTCAAAAGGGATTTTAAAATAATCCATGAGAGAGAGAAAAAATTAGTTGAAAATCAATTAAATAATAGTGTCTTGATGATGTTTAAAGTTTATCTCTTTCCTGATTCAACAGCTGTGCATTTCTTGTCTTGTCTGATTTACAGTGTCTATAATCAGTCGCAGTCTATCTCCTCTAATGATTGGATCGTCAATCACTACGAAGACCTGGATCCCATGAATATTTAATGCTCGCCAACTACATTAAATCCTGTTCTTTTGCACTGCATCAGTTACATGGGTAAGTGGCCTGCAGTCAAACTGGGTTTCCTTGGAGAACAATGTGCAAGACGCTGCTCTTGTTCAGAAACGTTCAAACAAAAAATACTTTCTTTTTTTTTTAATACTACCGCGTCCACAGGGGCAGTCCTACTTTGAGTGAATTTCCTTCTTTTAGGACAAATGAAAACTTCCCCGAGCTTTGTTGCCACAGTCTTTCTCCGTTCATTAAATCAGCCTAAGGCGTTTTGTTCTGCTTGCGGCGCGGCATTGGTCCTCCCCTGCTCTTCTCCTCCTCTTCATCATCTTCTGTTCTCTCTGCTCTTTTGATCACAAGCTAAAATGTTACATACATTCTGACAAGATCTCAAGCCCTTTCATCAAGCGCAATAGGTTTTATTGAAGATATAGGTGAGCGGGTGCTACAGGTCACTGGAGGTGTAGGCCTTTGGCTTTGGCTTTGGGGAATGTAGACAAATTCAAGCATCTCTGAAGAGTAGTGTTAATTTTTTTTCTCTCTTTCTTTTTAAACAGGGGGTCAGAGTGTGTTTGAAGAGGTCCAAGACTGCAATTTAAATTAATCTTGTGCTCATTAAACTGTTATATAAAAGTAGCTACACTAGTCCACATGAAAAAGCACATCAACTAGGGCACAGGCTGTATAATATATGGGAAAGTGGACTGTAGAAAGAAGCAACACTGGGATAGTTTATTGAGCTAAAAATAGCAATACTTATGGGGAGATTAAGTGAAGACGATATGTTAGACGAGCAGCCAGTGTAAGGATTTTGTCTCATGCTCTACTGTACATTCATCTGCTTCCCCATTCCTCTTCATTTTTGCCGTTCCATTCCTGCCTCAGTATCATTTAAGCACGCTAGCATGAAGTCACACACATTCACTCTCACAAACACACACACAGACACAACGGTAAAACTGAGTTGGCGTGTGAGGTGTCAGCATCACTTCAGAGACAGCTTGATGACAATCCAGCTGGAGTCACACTTTAAAGGTCACACACAGATCACACACACACCCTTTCTCTTTGTCTGTCTGTCTTTCTCACTCTCTCTCTCTGTCACACACACACACACACACACACACACACACACACACACACACACACACACACACGCACACACGCTTTAATTAAAAGCTGCAATCAAGCTGACTTCTGCATGTATTAACACCTCTTGCAGACGTGAGAATGTCGTCATATCGCTGAAGTTATAAAAGTCTGGAACATTTAACTCATCTACGCAACATAGGCTGGTTATGAGGACCTGCAAAGAACATCTCACCAAGGAGGGAAAAAAAGTGTGAACGCCAATATGAGAAAATTATTCATGCTAGCATGACACTTCGCTCACTGAGTAAAAGTTGTAGTCTACTTTCCCGTATTTACACTTAGGTACAGAAATAAAATATACAGAAATAATTTCAAACTGCATGCACGCAACAAAAACTGGATTTAAATACAAGAAATATCCTTGGAAATGAGAAAGGGGACAAAACATAAAAAGGACAGAGCTGCCTGTAAATGCTTAATGATCGGAGTGCTAAAGGGAATAGGCCTATTTGGAAAAAAAAAAAAAAACTGGGTTAGTCTTTTTTTCAGTTTTTACAGTTTTAATGCAAAAGTAGTGGAGACAAAATCCTAACTGACTGTTTGATTTCACAGATCAATCAATAATTTTCTAAGGGGAGGTTTAGGGCTGCATGACCTGCATATACAAGTGTATGTAAAACCTTGTGAAATTACAGGTCCTTAGCTCCACTAGCATTCTCTTCAATCTTCCATCATCACAGGCTGACTGTTGTGCTGGCAGTAGGTTTTGTACCTTGATACCTTTGGTCAAGTGTACAACAAGACTACTGAGGATAAGAACCACCATCAAACTATAAGGCAGTCCAAAAAATAAATGAATAAATAAAATATTTATTCCTTTGTGGATCTTTTGCATGCTCACATCAGGTTTACTTTTTTATTATCGAGATTCTACACAGTTTTAAAACTTCTGCGTAAAAAAATGAGACCGATATTTATACTTGCTGTCAACTCTGTGCTGGTATATAACAACTATAAACCAACTTTTTATGGTATAAAACAACAAGCATCTAGTTCTCACTCAAAGTGAGAAAAACACTTGATTTCTGCCATATTTTTTGTCTTTACTGAATTACAGTGTCCTGCTATGAATGCACCTGACCAGCACCTAAAGGAGCATTATCATTCTCAAGGCGTAACATAGCAACGATTTGTCACAATCGTCGGTATTTTACACAATGGGATGAGAACGTGTTGTGAAATTTATATACTTCACTGTTCTTCATATGCTGCTGTTAAGTGGCCATGTGTGTATGTCCGAACCTTTTTCCACCGGTTGTTTATAAAAAGATTTTGCTTGTGTTGGCTCGTCCTTGTCACAGTACACGCATGTGTAAAAACCATAATGAGTTTGGACCTTTGTTTTCACGCTGTTATACAGATGTTGGTCCCCAGTGTCAGAACAGAAATTGTGCAAAATGTCTTTTGAATTATGCTGTCCCATTGTTTCTGGAGTAATCTACACAGGGACCTGAACTTGTCGTAACACATTACTGTGGGAGGATTTACAAAAAGTTTATATTGTTCCATTTTTCAGTGAGCTTGCTCTTGAATTTTTACTTTTTTATGACATATTACTGCATATGATGTGGATGTTGTGTTTATTTGTTTGTGCTGTATGAGAGTTGCATTTGTGTGATTTCTTTTGCTAATAATCTGCTGTCCTCTTGGCCAGGTAACTTATAAAAAGAGATTTTTTTTTCATCTTAACTAGGCTATTACACGGAATGAATAAGATACTGATTATTTAACATTGACATTATAATGCAACTCTGGATTAAAAGTACAACTTCCCTGCACTGGAAAAAGTCAGCAAATGTTTTAGGCCATTTCTAATCAGATTTGATTGGTAAGTACTGTTATTTTCATTTGTTTTTTATTTTGGTTTAAAATTCAGTTTAGTTTCTTTTAGTTTTCAGATTGATTTTGTTTTGATTTTAGTTTTAATTTTGGCTATTAATGGCATTTTTCAGCTTTAAAGATTTAGAAAGTCGATAACAGTACAAGAATACAATAGACCAAACACTTGTCTTGTTTGTGTCCATAGATTTTACCAACACTGAGTTTTTCAGTTCTGTTGACGACCCTAACCTTGTTCTATACATGCAGTTTTACACACAACTGAATTCTTAAAAAAGATAGAAAATAACTCCCTAGATAAACACCCATAGTGTTTTCAAGATGGCTACGACTGACAAGATCTGCCTTCTTGAAGAATTTTGGTTATTCCATCACAGACACACTTACAACAGCTCCTACTATTTGCTCTACTTAATCAAATCTACACTCCTTTAGTCCCCTGTGTTTGAGTTTGGGGATTAAGCCCAGCAGTATCAAAGAGCAGGCGGAGAGAGATATGGAGTGACAGTGTTGTCATATCAATTCCCATCCTTACTGGAGACACATCTCACTTAGGCTGAAGTGAACAGATAGGGCCTGTGCGAAGCCATTGTACATATAATTGCTAGTCCAAAGCTGCACCTGTCAAATACGGTTAACCATCTGGGTTTCCACAGACAAGAAAAAAAGGGAAGAGGATAGATAAGCTCCATTTAGTTTGGGAGGTGATGTGGCTTAAATTGCAGTGGCAGCTGTAAAAGGGCTCTGGCTCGCACACTAAAGAAACGGAAAGTGAGATAAAGGAAAGTAGGCTGGAGAAAATAATCTTGGCAGAGGTATGTCAAGGCCATCCTGGTCATCTTTAATTTGAGGAGATTGGTGAACGGTCACCTCACAAGAATGATATCAGGACTGTACGTATGCATCGTACATGTAGCTTCATAAAAGGGAACCGTAAGGCGATTTGCTTTTCCCAAGTAAGCACCACATATACTGTGCATTTGAGGGAAATAGGATGTAAGATGAGGAAGAGACATATGCTTTACGAGTGTATATAGTTCAAAATGACACTTCGCCAGTATATCTGGAAGTGAGTTTTCATCAATGGAATATCGTTTTTGGCTGCAGTAGCAATTTAAATGCTTCCAACTGCAGAGCTCCGCATGAGAATATGGACTTTAAAGAAGATGAGACACGGATCTGTGTATTTTATGAATAACAGTCATGTAACCATCCCTGATGTGTCATCTGCATAAACTATCAAGACTGTGTGTGTGTTATGAAAGCTTGGCCTTACTGTGTTCTGGCAGTCAGCATTGATCAGCTGCAGCAGCTGGCTCTCGAACTTCTCCAGGGACGGCTGAAGGGAGATGGTAAGTCTGTTCAGGGTGAAGGGCAGCGTTTTGAGCGTCTGAGGCTTCAGCAGAGCATCTCCTGATGACAGCGTGAACATAACATCAACTGACACACACGCCTCAATATTTACACGATTTTCCTCAGTCATATTTAGAGTGCTTTCCTAGCCTAAATTGATTTCTTCCCTGCTCTGTTAAATGTGTTTTCTGCTCAGAAAATGTCTGTTCCATTTGGACTACTGTGGAGGAGAAAACACCATCTTGTGTAATACATGCAAGCTACAAGTTCTGAAATACATTTCAGTACAGTTTGTTCATGACCCATTTGTAAAATTAATTTTCCATCATCCCCAGAAAATGGCATCGTAGAAGTTCGAGAAACATGAAAGACTGATTTCAAATGAAAATGCACAGCTTAAAAAAGCAGAATCACTGTGTGTATACTCTGTGTTTAATATATAAAAGTGAATGATATGTGCAACAAGCTTATTCTGGATTTTTTCAGTTTTGTGAAAGATTTATGAAAATTCTCTTCACATAAATTAAGGACAAAACATTATCTGCAATCCTGGCAGATCAGCCAATCTCAGTGCCGCATCAGCTGATGACTCTGCTGATACCTTTCTAAAATCCAAATCAGCCCATCTGCAAGCTGCTTTGCGATCCACCTCCACCCTAGCTTCTGTATTCATGCTTTATTGCACCTAATCCACATCTGTTGTTCCTGATACATTCTCTGTTCTGTGCCTGCCGTCTTACTGCCTCTGGCTTTCAATGTATGCACATGAACAGCCAGAGAGATGTGTTATCCCCACCTTTAGGCTCCCATGTGTGCATGTGGAAACTGAAGAAGGTCCCATAACAGAACCAAGTAAACTACAACTACAAACTACAGATAGAAATACGGGCCTATATGTGCTAAGTGTCTTTGTAGTCCAGTTTAATTTGCAGTAGTTTCTGACGCATCACATAAGCTACCTTACAGCCATCAAGGAGAAAGAATTTCATAACATTTGGAAGGTTCAGTGTCTCCTGATGTCAGCTGAGAATTACAGCTGTCAAGATTGATGAGCTGAAAAAGACAGTCTGAAAATTCCAGCTTTCATAGAAATTGATTCCGACCAAAGCGCCTGACAGGAAAGAGCGACAATCAGCGAGTGAGTCAGTTGGTCAGTTGTGCAGCTGCAGCTCAGAATTTCGAGCCAGCTGTCCACTAATCAAAAGTTCTATCAGCTCCTTCAGTCCACATGCCAATGTGTCCTTGAGCAAGATATTTAACCCCATAAAATTGCTGTATTGAATTATTTCTTCTTACATTTAAAAACAATCTGGAACATTTAAAGGATCTACATTATACACTGCAGTTATGGTCAGAGGTTTACATACACTAATCCTGGGCATGAATGACATTTGTATTTGAGGCCTTGAATGACTTCTTTGAACTGTCTGGTTGAGGCACGACATGCTAAAGGGTATTTAACCAAATATTAGGGGGAGTCTATATAAGTATTTGAGTCTGTAATTTTAACCCTGTGTGCATTATAGAAAATACAAAATATATTCAAACTCATGCAACCATTTTATGTTTTTCATTAAACCTATTCATGCTATACAATTATTATATCGTGGGAAAAGACATTTTTAAAAGCACAACATTATCATGATGTTCATGTCCATGATGAGTCTGTAAATGTCTGACCACAATTGCATATACAGGACTTAAAACACTTCATATAGAACAAACCGAGGACTTAAAAGTATGAAAGTGGTTAATATGTACTTATCAGCAAGTAATATAACACACTTCCAAGCAAGGGAATTTTTCAGTAGCTCAGCAGTCAGGAAAATAGTGACTGCCAGGACAGCAACAGAAAGGTTTCTGTCCTGGTTTGACATATTAAAAAGAGCTCAAAGACATGCTGCTATATCTCGCCCCTCTACATGATCTAAGACAATTGAATCTAAGCTGGCTAACATCTTAACAGACAGATTTTGGCTGCTTGTGGAAGATGGATAGCCGTCATTTTCTGAGATATTGAGAATTTTCAAATCACATAGAAATATATGTGGCATCTAACACACTCTCCTTGGTATACAGCAACACAGTGTTCCTTCAGCCCTGTATTGCATGTCTGTAACTGACTTGAAATAAGAGGTCATAATTAAGCAAGTTACAGATACATATATATATTAGGGGTGCAACAATACTCGTATCGATATTGAACCGTTCGATACAGTGCTTTCGGTTTGGTACGCATATGTATCAAACAATACAAAATTTTTAATTTATTTTATCAACTTTTCTTCTGACGATGCTGTCTGTGTTGAGAGCTCAGTGGATCTGCGTTCGACTACTCCGCCTAGGCTGCACTGTCGAGCGCAGTATAAAACAGTACGTTGGATGTGCCACGCAATGCTCAATTACATTGGTGGGAACTAATGCGTTAGCGCAGTTAGCTCGTTAACGTGTTGACGCCGTCCAGCCCCACACACGGGGCGATCCGCTGTAACTCGTTAACGGAGATTTGCGGCGTTATGGCATTAATGTCATTTTAACGAGATTAACACTGACAGCACTAGTGGGAACACAACGAATATGACTGCACATTTACGCCGACATTATCCTAGTGCAAAGACAAGTGGAAGCAGACAAAAACAACAAGCATGCATGCTACAAACTTTACCCGAGTCATTTAGACGGCCGTTAGCACATGATTCTCCTTATGGGGACCTGATATGTTTAATATGCTGCTGAGAATATACCCCAGAAGAAGCGTATAGTATAGCTTTTATTTTGGAAAGAGCCATTTCTCTGTAATAAACTCTCTTTTCCAAAGATGAGTGATTTCTCGATCAGATAGATTTATTTATTTTTTATTATTTTGTTGTTTCAGCAACATTACATTTAAAAACTGTACTTTTGAGTTAAAATATATATTTATAATTTTAATTAATGACAAATTAAAAAGGCATGAACATTTTTTTGTATCGAAAAAATATCGAACCGTGACACCAACGTATCGAACCGAACCGAACCGAACCGTGAATTTTGTGTATCGTTGCACCCCATACATATATATATATACATCCATTCAGGTTTTGTAGTAGTTAGTGAAAGAATAGGAAATGCAGATATGTTATGTAATGTAACAGAACTGCTAAACTTGATTGTATTATTGATTATCATATTCCCTTCTTTGTCATAGGCATCTCCATGAGCTGGATCAGGAAATTCAGTCCTTTTTTAGTACATCCATTTCTTTAATGCTTTGTGGAAAGCTTTCTAATCCCAGTCACTGGAATATTTAAACCAGAGAAAGACTGAAATGTTTCTGTCAGAAAAACCCGACAAAAACAGTTTCCTTTTGGATACTTGGCGTTAATTGAATCCAAACTGAATGAAGAGAGCACTGCAGCAAACAGACGAAGTAAGAAAGTCTGAATCCACAATCACCCCTTTCAGACACAACAAAGAGTAAATAGCCAGTGTGATTGTAATCTCTTCAAGAGTAATGCAGCCACTGAGCATTTCATTGCAGCCCTTGTCTCAGGAGCGCAGAGTTGGACTGTTCTGAATGCAGTGTGAATATCAAGCCAGTGGCTGTGGTCTTAAAAGGCAGCTTAGGTCTCTGCTGCTCACAGCCCCAGAACATGAAGAGGATTAGCCTGCTACCATACCTCCCACTGACTCCCAATGATTATAGCTCTGCACTGTCAGACTTCATTACATTCCCCCTTAGAAACTCACTTTCTAAGTACTGCAGACATTTCAACTTCTGATGGAACTAAGTTTGTAAAAAAAGGGAATAACTATGATGAATGTCCCGTATGTTATTGTGACAGCTTGAAGGAGAAAAGTGAGAAGCAGTTGATCTATATAATATAAGATCAGACATGACGTGTTAAATGTTTTTGACTGAGCCGTGTCATATTACTCAGGTGACATCACTCCAACTCTAAACTCACTGGGGTGTTGAACGGGGACCAAATATGCAACAAGCACACACAATCTGTAGTACACATGAGTGCAGGTACACCTAATAAAATTCTCAATCTGTCACAATACTTTACTAACTGGTAAGAAGCTGCACAATTATGCTCTCTAGGCTCACTTTTGCCCCCTTTACTTCCCACTGAAACAAGCCTCAGTCCCCCAGGCCTAACCCCCCCGACCTTGCTGCAGTTGCTAGGTGAAATCGGTCACAAAGAGGGTGCTACAACAAAAACCTCATAATTGCTTTGGATAGTAGAAAATTGCAGCAGCCACTCGTTTACATGGAAGAGGCCAACTTGTTTGTAAACTACTGCAAAAGTTGAAAAGGTTGACTGAAAACAAAGAATGTTTGCTGTAACTTCCCACTAAAGCTAACATGTTTCAAAAGGTGAAACATTTTTTCTGAAGGTGAACGGTCTCTGTTTTTGGTTTGTGTAACACTTTTCACTTTCACTACTGTTCTGCAACTATTTAGCAAGTGTTTGCAGACAAGCTGGAATCTTTCTTGCAGAATGTGAGTGACCACAGCAATTTTGCTAGTGAGCAAAGCAATTGCAAGGAGTTTTCCATGAAGCATCATATTCTTCTGTGCAGCCAACTTCACCTAGCAACGCCAAGCAACCTGCAGCAACCACTCGCCAACCAAATGAAGATTACGCATTTTTCTCTTGTGACCAGTGGTTGCCAGATGTCCTAAAACACTCTCTAGGCTTGTGGTGTGATTGGGGCTTTATCCTTCTCTCTGAAATGTTGTAAGGTCTTGTACTTCACAAGGTGCTTCAGCATTTATGTTGTTGTGAATTCACGCTTTAAGATGGGCAAAGGCACACCACATTAACAGCCAACCTTTTTAGGGGGGGTTGTCTGTAGAAGCATATATTGAATAAATGAGTAAAAGGCAAAAGTAGGCTGATTAGTCAACACAATGACTAACAAGTAACTTCTCCTGCTCACAGGCCTCATGATAGTCATTAGGATTTAATGTGTTTAAAATAATCTTAATGAGAATAACAATCCAGCCACATAAGCTGAAGGCAAACGATTTGAATTCATCCAGCTGTAAAAACCAAAACTCAGACTTACAGATATTCAATTCATTAGAGAGCTTTCATCTTACGCTGATCTCAAAACGTATCAATATTTTTCTAAAGTAGTTCACACAATGAATATTTATACGTATTTTAACTGACATGCTGCTTTGTACTCTTGCAGGCTGACATATTAACACAAACTCTGACGAGGAGTGCATAACTAAGTACACGCGAGTACTCCTCGCCATGTACTAGATGCGCCAGCTCCCAGTCATTCAAAACATGTATCTCACATCGATAAAGAAGAAAGATTAGATGCTGTCCCTATTTTCCACAACACACTGCTTTCCTCCCGAGGTCCTTATATGAACGTAAACTTATGTCATAAAGTTTACTGAACTCAAATAGGCACAGAATCAGCTTTTCTTTCTTCAGTTTTGGTACATTGTGTGGTTGAATTTAGAACAGCCCTAGGCTTTATTTCTATTGGTTGCACGAAGGTATGTCACAGCATGTAGCAGTCAAAGTTGGGCGAGTGACCATTATTGTGTGGTGGTGCAAGCAAAGGAAAAGAATGGGTTTCAGGCCGCAGCATGTCCTATTTAAAAGGGCCTTAAGATCCTAAAATTTCTTAGTGATGTAAAGTTTACCTGTTGGGGAAGCTACTAGTCCAGGAATGTTCTCTTCCCCGGATACAAGGACATTCTCTGGAAAGAGGTGCAGGACAGAATCCAGTGCAGGATGTTTTTTCAGGACACAGGCCAAATGTGCTCCTTCAATAATCTTCAAGACACTGTGATCTGCAAACGGAGACATAGAGCAAATTTACGTTGAATATTCTGCACGCATTTCATGACAAATAGACAAACTCTTCTTCTGAATCCAAATGAGAAAGATATGCTGTTTTACCCTGTCATTATCCCCAACCTGCCCAGAAAAATGTTAGCCATCTCCTTAGCACGATGGAGTCTAATATTTCTCCAGAAGCAGGGATTCACCTGACACCCAACACACATGGACGCTTTCATTTTTCAATATTCCATTTTTGCTGTTCGTGACTTATGTGCAATGTTCCATTACACTCCAAGCATCATTTTCCAGGGCTGAAACTGAAATGACAACAATTCAACTTGGAAAACACGCTCGTCCAGAGGAGCACTGCAGCGTAGATGAGACACAAGGTATGAGCAATAAAGTAGACATCGTCATCATTCAAGGAGGTCGTCCAATGACAAGCAACGACCCACAACTCCTGCCATCAACACAAAGCACAGATCATTTGGAAGGTGAGTCAAGTGGAGTTTGATGCGCTGCGTATGTTGGTTTCCTTCAAGCCTGGCAAAGCATTGCAATCTTTCTCTCTGACAGGGTTAATGACTGCACCTTCAACAGCATCAGTAACAATCAATACATGATGCTCCATTCACTTCAGTAGCTTGTTTCAAGACAATGGCATTGAGGAATGTAAAGGTAACACATAGTAGAATATGCTGATATCTGAAAGCATTTAATTGATGGGGGTATATTCTGGTTATTTTCTTTGTTTTGGTTTTTGTAAATTAAGGGCATTACAAGGGTGCAACAGAGGAAAATATTAATCTAATTCTCTGCAAAATATCATTAATATCTGTACAATTGAATGTAATGTGATATGGTATCTCAGCAGTAATTACTACAAGAGACATAATACAATAATTAAATATAGCATTGAGTCAGGCCACAAAGTCAAGCTCAGGTGCAATCCTGGCAAAATCAGAGGATGATACATTTCTATGCATCCAATTAAGCGCCAGTCACATAGGTTTAGGGAGTGTTTGGCATTCACCAGGAAACGCCCAATTGCAAGGAAAAAATGCAAATTCCTTGATAGTTTGAAAGAGGTTGCTGGAAGTTGCTGTGAAATCGATTGCTAAAGCCCCAGGCACACTGGCCTAGAGGCTGGTCAGTGACCTGCAGTAACAACTGGTCAACCCAGTTCATCCCCATATGATCCTTGTCCTGTTTTTAGTGCCCATATCTAACTTTTCATGTGTGAGTGGTGACATCCAGAACAGAGCTATACCAGCAAATATAGACGTCTACAAATGGAAATAATGTTTTTTGTTTGTGGTTTTTTTTTAATGATAGTGGTCATGACTGGATATGACTGATATATAAATATATTATATAGTATATTTAAAGGGGCAAGATCTGGGTATTAGAATACAAACACAAAATGTTTTGAAAAGCAGATGATTTACAGTCTTGTAGAACCCTAAAGTGTCAATAAACACTTAATCATATTTTACCCATTAACAAATACCCCTATATATTTTTTTATTTAGTTATTTAGTTTTCCAAAATTATATAATCTTAATTTTAGTTTTCATTTGTTCCTGGCTAGTTTTATTTTCGTTTAGTTTTAATTAATGATCATAACCTTGTTGCTAACTCTTCACCCACCATGTCTTCAGCCTCAAACTATTCAGGAAAAATATAAAATTGAAAAAGATTTTTTTACATCACAAGTTGGATCCATAACAGAGTGCTGCAGTGTTTTACAAACTCTCAGGGAATCCAGAGCTCAAGATGTGATTAAAATTAAATGGGCAGATCCAACTGAAGACAGTTTAACTTTAACCTCTAACACAAATAGACTGTTTGACTTTGGTTTGCTATTGATGTTAAACTCTGCCACTTTGCCTTGAAAAATGCTAATTAAAAAAATTACCATCTTCATTCTTTTTTTTTTTTATTTTGTAATTTCATCACAACTTCATTTTCAGTCAGAAAAGGCCAAACTACACTACAGTGTATGTTTCCTACATACAAGGTTAAAAATGAGCTCAGCCCTAACAGCACTGCAGTATGGTTAAAGATCTTTAATGCTTGCGAACACTCACTCCGACAAGTAACCCCCCTGCAGTTGGGGTTTTATAGGATTACCTTTGTGTCATTTCGGATCTTCCACAGTATGAGCCCTGCCAAAATATTCTCTGCAACTCCTCCCATCCTATTTATGGATACCCTTTTGTCTGCTCTGTGGAAGGCACAATGTTGTGTTTGAAACTCTCATCAGATTTGTACATTTCCTTTTTCGCCTTGCAAAGGAGTTGTGCAAAGGATTAAAGACTGTTAATGGTATATGTTAATACAAATACAATGACTGTGAATGTGTCTGCAAAAACCCAGTCTACTCTCTTCTTTAGACCAAAGCACCAG
Source organism: Oreochromis niloticus (assembly GCF_001858045.2). NCBI lineage: Eukaryota > Metazoa > Chordata > Actinopteri > Cichliformes > Cichlidae > Oreochromis > Oreochromis niloticus. Next base: position 26,401,855 of record NC_031984.2, on the reverse strand, counting down.
GCATCAAAATATGATGAGGCAGCACTGCAGTTATAAGACAAACTACTCAAAATCCAGTAGTCTGGAAAAATTGCTGAATCTCAGCCACACAGAAGCTGTTTTTTCCCCCTGTATGCATCAGAGTTTGGAAGATAAAAAAAACAAACAAACTGTGATTTAGAAGTTCATTCATATAAAAATCTATCACAAACATGTATATTTAAGCTAAAAAAAAATAAAAATGAAAATAAAAAAAATCAGCAAGACAAACGATGTTAGTTTTTCTCGTCCAGCTGCACAGAATAATATTTTTATGAAAAGCTGTTGAAGTCCCAAGAAGGATGGACAGAACGTCCATTTCTGATGTAGACAGCTTTTTATCCATTTTCAGGGCAGAGCCCGTACCTTTATCGCTAAAGTCATTGAAAGGGGATTGAGAAGGAAAGAAGATGATGGAGTACATCACTGTGTTCCCCTCCCCTCCCTGTCCATGACTCATCCCACACAAACCCTTTAACTCTCTCTACCAGTACAAAAAAAGTGCTTATGTCAAAAGCCAACAAAAAAGATGAAGTAGAAGAAGAAGAAAAGGGGTTTGGGGAAAATTCTAAGATTGTCGCACTGTGTCAACTGTTCTACAGACGTTTTTAGTGGCAACAGCAGCTCTCACTGAAAGGGTGTTTCTTACCATGAACACACAGGAGGGGGGAAAAAAAGTAGGATGGGCAGAGAAAGGAAGAGGGAAATGAAACACAGAACTTTCTTGACACAGATGGTGCCCAGGTGTCTGCAACTTTTTCATCTTTTATTTCTTGTTATTCATTATGCATCAAGCTTGGGTTTCAGTCAGATGCTGTGCATAGATTAGAAAACTACCCCAAAATTTCCTTACAGCAGAGTGTGGTACCGCAGAGTCAGTTGAGCAGCAACTTGGCAAGAGATGTGAAACCGAGAAACTGGAGAGCGGGGGGGAAAAAATAACAAAAAAATGGCTCGGCATCAAACAGAGGTAGTGGTTTTGGGAGAAGGTTGTGTAGAAGAAGTAATAAAGATGAGAGCTTAGGCATTACTGAAAGTCAAGCACATACAGGGGCACGTGTTAGTTTAACATTTGCTGGCTAAACTCGATTTTATATTCATTTTTTGCAGTGAATCAAACTTACTACATTAAATACATAATTCATTATGTTAGGTTACAGAGTTTTTCAGTACAAGTTGAGCTATGTCATTTTGATTGGAAGAGTGTAAGAAACATCAGATCAACTTTAGTCGTTTTGTTTTTTAAGATGCTCATTTGCTTAAACTGAATGATAAATAGGTACCACAGCTTGTGTCTACAAATCAGGCTTAACTGTACTGCATTCAGGTTCAGGGTGAATCAGAGATCACGGTGTGACAGCGACAGCGATATAATACTCAGCATTGTGAAGTAGGCGCGTAATGAATGACATCACTCAACTGTGAGGTGAGCTATTAAGGTAACTACCAGCGGGAAGGAAAGATACTGTCGTCTGAGACATGAAGAGGGAAACATTGTATACAAGGGTGTAGAGACCACCTGTCAGATACAAAGGGATCAGTGAGAAGAGGATCAATCGCTTTTGGGACCTTGTTAATTCTCTTTAATAAGTGCAATGTTCTGGCTGTATTTACAAGACAAGGTACTAAATCATTACCAATATGATTATTAGGATTTACTATTAGGATTACTAGGATGTCTTTAAAACAGATGAGTGGCATAAAAATAATCTGCATTTAATACTTAATACAACAGACAAGTGAAGACGCATAAATCATAAACGCTGTAATCTTAAATATTCAACAACTAAGAGCAGAAACTAGCACATATATAAATAATTAGCACATCTGAATCATCTGGACTGCTGCAGGGAGGCGATACACTGGATAAAAATCTACAGAGCTACTGGTTTATCTGTCGAAACCAATTCCTTTTATTTTGACTTTTTTAATTTGTTTTCTTTAATCAGAATTTAGAGTATACTCTAAATCAAGATCTAACAGTTTCCTAATGTGTGTGCATTAAATCATAATGACATTGGTGATATAGCTAATTACTCAGGACTATTTGGCAGAGCTATTCAGCAGGGAATTTTTGAGTATTTTGGGGGGTAATTTGAGCTCCCAGACTATTAACTAAGTAAGTAGATTCAAATCCAAGTCATCTGACAAGTCCAAATTTCTCTCTCAAGCCTCACATCAAAGGTTCTATTAGCTGCCAGTACATGTCCACTCACATTACACTTAAAAATTTAAAACATTTATTTTATCTTAAAATGAATTCTAATAGGCCTGTAGTGATTCATCAAGTAAGTCAGATTACACAAAACTGTTGATGCAAATTCTTTGCTTTGCTGCTTCATTTAAAGCCACACAACACTGGTCACTGTCACCACCCGATCCCACCAGAAACCCAGTTGGTTCTACGCATGAGAGAAAAATGTCTGTATTGCGTTTACTGTATTATGTGCACTGTCGTTTTATTTTAAAAAGACGTCACAATAATAACATATTTTTTTACTGTCAGGTGGCAGCATGGTGGCGCTGTGGTTAGCACTGTTGCCTCGTAGCGACTCCACATCTGCCCGGGGCGTTTCTGTGTGGAGCTTGCATGCTCTCCCCGTGTCTGTGTCTGGGTACTCCAGCTTCCTCCCACAGTCCAAAGGGGTTTAGTTTATTGATGATTCTAAACTGCCATTAGGTGTGAACGTGAGTGTGAATGGTTGTCTCTCTCTCTCTCTCTCTCTCTCTGTGTTGGCCCTGCGACAGACTGGCGACCTGTCCAGGGTGTACCCTGCCTCTCGCCCTATAGTAGCCTGGATAGGCTCCAGCCAATGTTGATGCAAATAGGCACCAGCCTATCCTGGCTACTAGAAGAAGTTGATGTAGCTGCGACCACTGCTGTGTTTAATCGGTTAACAAGAGATATAACAGCAAGAAAAACCTCAACATGATGATGACTTCAACCTAGCTCAATTTGAGCCTCAAGGAGTTGCATCCGATAAAAAGCACTGTTTAATTTCAAACTAAACATAGCAGTGACGAAAGCAAACACTTGTGTAGCATTTACAGCAATAACTCTGCTGAAAGCACTGAAAGATCTCCTTTTTGGCCACAGATAGGATTTTTAAGTGTGTAATTGACAAAATCTTTCATGACACAACCTTTCTATCCCCTTATGCTCAGACATACACAATAAATTAATGCATCATGGCTTCAAATAAGGCTATGCTAATGTGAACACAATGTACCATCTGTGTGTCCTCTCATCACATTAACAGGTCCCCAGAGCAGCTCTCGATCCTCATTTCAGTTTTTCTTCTCTCTGCGTCTTCCCCTTTTCTCCCAGTTGGTTGAGAGGAGAAGCTTAGATCAGGCCAATGAGCATACTGCCTCCCTTCGTGCTTTTATCCTTTAAGACTTTCAAAAGCCCCACGGCAACTTCCTTCCTTTCATTTTTCCTCCTTTTCCCATTTCCTGCCTCTTGACCCCGACTCCAGCACAGGAAAATGGGGGGGGGGTTGACTTCTTCGCTGCCACCATTTTCTCCTGTCTTAAGCTCTCTCCAATTCAAACTGTATAATGAAACTCAATACGGAAGGACAATTGTACGCCTTTCATATGAACTGTGTTTTATAGACTAGAGCAGTGTTTAACCATTGAAGCAAACTTTATCTTCAGCTGGAAGATGAAATGTGTGTTTATCTAAGGTGACACTTTTGTTTGTCTTCTCTTAATAAGGCCAGGCTGCACTAGTCTTTTTTTTCCCAACATCTGACCTTATTTATCAGATAATTTACCCTGATGTTCATTTCAATTATATGACAAGAATTAGGTAGGTGTCTTTTATTTACTTTGCCAGTGTTTGTTCAGCAAAAAACACAAGAACATGAATAAAACCATTCTTAAAAAAGAATTACATTTCATCACATTATGACTGAGGTACTTCACCCACAGGTGGCGCTGGAAGAGTGAAGTTGAAGTTAAAGCCAAAGTAGCTTGGGCTGGTGTGAAAATACTTTTGTCGTATTAATCTTTTGCTTTGTCTGCATCTTTGCTCCACTGGTTTTCTGATATAAAGGTCACCAAGCCTATGCCTAAAATTAGTAACAATTTAAGCGTATGTGGTCTAGTAAAAAAAAAATCTAAATGTCAAGACAATTCACATACACTTAAAGAAAAAAAAGATGCTTGCTTACACAGTATCACGAGTTTCAAATGAGTCTAAAGTGTCTTTCAGCATTTCAGAATAATATTTCTCCCCTCATTTTATCACTGAACACTGCAGGTGCTTCACATTTAAATAACCCAGTTTTGCAATCCCCATAGATTGTATACAGAAGCCCAGTGTGGCATCTCATATTGGTTTGTGATATCCGTTTTGAAGCCTGAATTTTAGCTCATCACTGTCACAATACTTAGATCATATGGTAGAGCACTTAGTTAAGGTTTTGCTAGAAATCCTGGTTAGTAAGATGCATCTATAGACTGTATAAGTGCATCGCCAGACCTATCTGGTAATTGTTAATAGACATATAGTTAAAAAACAAGAATTTCACTTTTTATACGGACTACAAAAGTAACCACACACCAATTTACATTATTTGACAGTTATAATAAAAAGACCGACACAGCAGACATAGTTGAGAGCACAAGTTCACTGACCAGAATTAGCTCAGCTGAAGCCCAGCAGAGCACTATTGCTACAGCTGCCTGTCTTGCCATCCATTTTACTCAACCAGAGGCAGACAGCCACTGGTTATATTGGCACTAGGACCTGCCATACTAGGCATTCATTATCTTTATAAAATTATGTTGTTATAACAGACTGTGAAACGCCTAAATACATCCATTAACCTTTACTTTCCATATAAACATACACAGAACACAATGTACTGCATGTGTGGGGCTTTAAAAGCTCAGATTTATGTTTCAGTGGTTTTAGGTGACAGTTTGCAAATAACTGATATTCTTCACATCAGTGGATGGGTAGCTCTGTAAAAATGCCAACTTAAAGTTTTCTAGCATCAAAAAATTGCATGTTGAATGGGCTTATAAACTTTCAGAGCGTCAGTCAGTGAGGACTGTCAGTTTTAAATGCATTTCCCCCTTGCTTGGTATGCCTAATCTCGTAATAAGTTATATTAAAGAAATGAATCCTCTTTAATTAACTCAAAGTAATAGTGTGTTGGTCAAGTAAAAGCGTAGCATGACCATAATGTCATTTGAATGTGGCTGTAGAAATCTGTCACAACCTTAAATCCCATTTCTTTTTCTCCTGTCCAAAAGCACATGAACTTGAATTTGCTGACATTTGGGATTGATTGGGTCCATTTTCAAACGTACGCTTCATTCACTCTTTCCGTTGATTTATCTTTATTTTTACTTAGAGAAGAATCCCATGAATGCATTTTCCCATGAGAAATTGCAAAAAGGAAACAAATGTTGCTACTGATTCATTTTAAGGCTTTATATTGTGATTTAGCAAACAATTCTCAGTAGATTGTTTTGACAAAGGCTGCATTTTTCCCCGCAAACGTTGGAAAGAATGCTTGTCCGGCTGAGTGTGCCTACAGATAAAGTACAAGTGGTGGCCTCAAAAAGAAAATTAGCACTATTGTGTATAGATGGCTCAAAGTTTTCTTGATGTTTTTGAATAAGGCAGCTTCACACAGTATTTACACAGTACACATAATCACAAAGACATAAATGGAAGCAGTACAAGGTTTAATACATCAATAGACAAGAGAAAAAAATACTACAGATTTTTTTGTTTATCGTGATTTTTTTAAGCTTTTAGCCCTTTTTAAGCTTTCCATTTGTTCATTTGTCTTTCCGTCTATCTGTCTGACATGATGCTCAAATTTTGTGTGATGGTTTATACCCATAACAGCTAAAGGTGATTTGATTTTGGTGAAAATCGGGTCAGGGTCACACACCAAATGTGAAGAGCTTTATATTATCCACATTTTTTCATGGATCATCTTCAAACTTCACAACAATATACCAGGCCTTGGGGGGCATGAGTACCTCGGTTGGCTTAAGTGTTTGACCTTGACCTTGATCATTAGCTCCCAAGGTCAAAGTTGACCTTGAAAAAAATTAAAGACACCAAATTAACTATAAGATATAGATGAAAGGCCATGGCGAGAGCTGTATGACACACTTGCTATTCTGATAAAAGTATTTGATAAAGTTTCCCAAAAATCACACACTGCCTAAAACCATCACCACTTCAGCACCATGCTTGAGAGCTGGTATGAGGTGTTTGTGCTGATATGCTGTGTTTCACTTTCACCAAACATGGTACTGTGTATTATGGCCAAACATCTCCACTTTGGTCTCATCTGTCCAAGTGGCATTGTTGCAAAAGTCTTTTGTTGAGATACAACTTTGCTGCCAGATTCTTTTTTAGAAAGAACAGGATTTCTCCTGGCAACCCTTCCAAACACGCTATTACAGTTCATTCTTTTCCTAATTGCACTGTCATGAATTTTAACATTTAACATCCTAACTGGGGTAGCTCTTGGGTTTTCTTGCAATTTCTGAGCTTTGCACAAACTGACCTTGGGGTGAATTTGCTTGGATGTCCACTTCTGAGAAAACTGTAGCATTGCGCTCCAGACCAGCAGGCTGTCAAAACTTGTTATTTTATTCAGATGGTCACACTTACTGAAGATCAGTTAATCAAGTGTATCTATATAGCAACACCTGCCTGCTACTTACCCTTTTATTCCTAATGGAACCAGTAAGTGTGCTATTATTTTTTCACAAGACTGCATAGAGTGCATAGAGATGGAAAAGTGATACGTTTGCTGTGTGTGGTCATTTCTGGACTAAAATGTGTGAGCCCTTAAGCTAGCAGCTTTTATAATTACTGTAAGGAAACACCCTCTAATGGTTGCTATCAAGCAAGCATTAGAGGGTTTATAATGTTTGCTATCTCTTTAATATAGCAGACGTGTGGAAATCCAGCCATTTTTTATTTAAATTCATTCACTTTTATTCAATTCAACTTTTAACCCCAGACTCATTTGCAACACATCAAGACATAAAAAAAGATATTATCCTTCTCCAGAGCCACAGTACTTTCAAAAACAAAGTCAGGGAAATTACATAATGTGGAATTGCTAATGAATGAAGGGTAAAAAGAAACATCCTCTAGGGAATGATTTCTCATTATAATTCTTCCACACCATAAGACATGAATGGCCACTATAAGAACGTGTTTAATTCACTTCTGCACAAAATATTTTTAGACACTTATTTAAAAAATAAAATAAAATAAAATAATAAAACCACTCCTAAGTATTCCATGTCACCCAGCAGATAGGGACTGTGGGTCTCTGTCAGAGTGGATGAAACTAAAAGTTATTAAAAGTTAAGAAAAAAGGCTTTGGACACAAAAGAGCTACAGCAGCAGCAACATGGCTCTTAAAAGAAAGAAGCAACTTTCCACTAAACAACAGGCTTATGTTTAATAATTCAGAGAGCATAACAGTCCGTTTGAGAGGAGGTTTTCTAATATTCATGTGACATGATAGCCAAGACAGGAACTCTGGCTCTCACTGGGCACCGTGTTATTCATACTGTGAGGCACGTCTGTTTTGTAATTCATAGCCTTGGCTTTAAGTCAATCAAAGACAATTCTAGATCAACCCAGTGCTTTAGCAGAAAACGCAAGAATTATCCAAAACAACTCTAAATCTAAGGTAAACCGGATAACCAAAACTGTCAGCTTTTACCAGGGAGCGAAAACCTGCACTTTGTCTCAAAGGGGAAAAAATGGCCTTAAAAGAAAACATCGAGGTCATATAGTCAATAACCCACTGACCAAGTGCTACCTGGGAAAATATTTTCAAGGTGATGAAGGTCTTGTCTGCTTCAAATGTGTGGCTTAAGCAGGCTTTAGGGTCGGTACAACTGCTGGTGTCAGACACCCCCTTACATCACACCTCTCTAACATCAGGTAGGGGATGCCTCTGTCAGCCTATATAAGTTTGCAAAATTGATGACTAGATCATCTACACTAAGAAATGCCCACTCTGAGAATCAGGTTGTGTTAGACCTTCTCTTTGTCAATTTAAAAAAGGATAGGGTTATAAAAAATTATGTCATAATGTACCTAGAATTTATTTAATCTGTCTCTTTTTCCATTAGCACTAAAACAGTTTTGAAGTGGAAACATTTCTCCCAGGGGAAAGGATCAAAAGTTGGCAAAAGCATCTTAAAACAGGACTTTCCAAGCCTGCCAGGAGTGGCTTCACCAGAAGGAAATCCTGGAGCTTGCCCTTCTTTTGCACAAAGGTGCAGCTGCACCCTTCTGTGACCCATGGTCCCAGAGTCACTTAAAGTCTTTGAGTGAGGATTCTACCATGTAATGCTTGATGTTATGTTAATAAAACAACTGTCAGCTTGAGCACTGTCCTTGAAAACGATTCATGTCAATTACTCGATATTACTGTAGATGGACCTCGGAGTTGTAATCTGTCAAGAATGACATGCTTAAAAAAACTGTATATATTTTTTTCATTATTATACCTCTACTGCCTCTGCTGTAAAGTGTTCCTCTCTTTCTAGTCCTTGTTCTCAGTTTGTTACACACACACCTTTGTGGCACTTTGATGTGATCGACCAAATGGAAAATATTTCTGAAAGTTTGCGTCATGATCACTATTTTTAAACAAGATTCAAGCTCTGAGAGACCATAAAAAATCTTTATCATCATTACAGTATGACGTGTGGCTATCTGTCACTGCCTTTTCTCTCTTGAACACCCTCTTTCATGTAAGCTGACCAAAGTGCTATCTTTATGCGATGGTACCTGGTTAAAAAAAAAAAAAAGTTCAAATACTAGTTGACAAATGACACATCTTTGCGTCACTTTACATGGCAGAGGGCCCACACAATGCCTCCTGATGTCCCATCATCTCACTATAATTACTATATCTCTGATCTCTATTTCACATTTGGTTGTCATTCTCTATTATACTGTTTATCAGCTGTAACTTTTTATTCTAGCACCAACTGCAAACAACTGTTTGATTTTCCCCACCAAAGACTTCTTTAGTCATCAGTCAAGTTTTAGTATCACAGTGTCACTTTAGCTGACCTAAAATAACTACTGCAACTATTTTATTTTGCTTCCCTGAATTTTGTAGCTCATAGTACAGAGCATTTAGTTTTGTGAGTTAGATGTATGCAGATTGACTCTGTACAAAGAAAAAACTGACAGAACAGGTCACCACTACCATAATGGATTCAACTTTCCAAAGGTTACACCTGATGACATAATCCCTTCAGATAGTATGAGCAGCAAATGAATCACTGGCAGAATGCACTTTTTGAACAGCTCAAATTTTTGTAATGTAGCCAAGTTCAAAACTGTTCAGCTCAAAACATTTGGTTGACAGCTGTTTCTCTAACCCTAACCCCAGCTAAAAAATAAGTGGGTGTCAAAGTTTTACGTCAAAAAACAGGTAGATTCGCTGGCCTGGAAGTAAATACTGCGAAAGACGACATGCACGGTGGTCTTAGCAGCTTTCAGGCCAGAGTATTCTAGCAAAAAATACCTAAAGTGAATACACCTGATAAATAGATAGTATGAATAAAGTATTCTTACAGTCAACAGTGTCCATTATCAGGGGGTGAAGCAAGGCTCTTGGTGATCCGTGATGTAGATTCAGCCTAGGACATAAAATAACACCAACACCCATGACTTCACACGTAAAGAAAACTCCTATAGATCCCCACATAACAAAAACACACAGGCTGCATAGAATTCTACTACTTACCAACATAGCAAACCCTAGTTGATTTAAACACCTTCCACACAATAGTAGGTCTACATGGAATAAAAAGCCATATCTATATGTTACACATGAATACTGATCTAAAAATTTGAAAGACCAAGCAAACTAGGTGAACTCTAAGTCCCTGGATAATATTCTGGCAGAAACTCTTTCACTCTAAATACACCTGCTCTTTAATAATCTCTTCATGAGAAAGTTCATTAATCCTCTGGCAGAGGAATTAAGAATGGACTAATCACCTTCTCTCCCCATCAGCAGCTGGGGTGTCTGGCCTGATGGTGAAAAGCTCCAGGACAGTGAAGCCTCGTCCCAGAGCCTGATGAGAGCAGTCTGGTCTGGTTGACAATGACACCAACTCCAGAACCAACAGTGTGCTGGGTAAAGTCAAAGACGTATGGACATACAGTACCTAGAAAAACAAACACACGGAGTAAAAACAGGTTCCAAAATTAAGCCAAAATGAAGGTGGGATTGTATTAATAGATTGTATGTAAAAATAACATGGCCAATGATTTGTGTAAACCTGGTTTTGCCTCTGCTTATGTTTTGCCATCATCATCTTGTTTTGTTTAATAGTTTTTTTAACCTATGTGTGGCATCCAAGGTGTAAATTTCTATATAACATGGTACAATGGCAGCAACTTGTCAATCACAGACATCTGGGATCTAAACTGTACTACTTAAAGAAGACAACAAAACTTTCAGATCACTTAGGCTACATTCACACTGCAGGTGAAAGCGCATCAAATCCGACTTTTCTGACCCCATGCAACCCATATCCAATCATGGTATGACAGTTTGAACAGCACAAATCCGATATTTTCAAATCCGATCTGGGTCACTTTCGTATGTGGTACTGAATGCAATACATATCTGATGTTTTAGAAAGCGACTGTTGTTTGAACGGTCATGTTGCATTAAATCCGTCTTTTACGTCACTGACACAAGACAGACGCCAATTATCAGCGCCGGAGAAGACATCGTGAACGCTTCCTGGCCATCCAGTGTAGATGTCAGTGAAACTGTTGGGAAGACAACGTTGGAGAAACGTGAACATTTTATTTGTACTGTATAATCTGCAGATTCTGACAGAAATCTGCAACTATCCTTTGGAGCACCGCTCCTCTAAAAGAGCAATAAGGATCATTATTAGGCCATATGTAAATAACAAAATAACTTTATAACTTAAAGCAAAATTGGGAAACGTAATGTCCGAAGTCTTTATATTAAGGGCCATCAGTCATACAATACTGTTAGGTCTGGATCTAAACCGAGCGTTTAGACCCAGACCTAACGTGACGTCTTCTTTTGCGCATGCGGGCCGCTTTGAGCGTTCACACTAGAGCGCGTTTGCTGTCGCATTTTATTTTTAGTGTGAACAAGCAGACAAAAAAATCGGATTTGATCAAAAAATCGGAATTGAGCATTAAGACCTGCAGTGTGAACGTAGCCTTAGCTGATGAACAGTGGCATCTGCAGGTGAAAGGTACCCCAACATTTTTTGTCCTCCTTATACTTCATGGCTCAAGACACGGTTTTAAAGTAAATTACAGTAAACACTGTATGCAAATTAATGCTTACATTAATACTATATTAATAAACATTTGCTTTAAAAATGCAGAAAGTACTAAGCTCAAGATGGTTTGTATGACATATATAGTTATAATAGCCATTAAACTGTGTGCGTATGTTGAAAATCACTTCAGGGAAATGACCTATAAACAAGTACAGATGGTGTACAATCCCCTGGTACCTACTTCAGCTTGAAGCATCAAATGTTGCAGTCATTTCAGTTACTGCAGTACAAGGATAATCAAACTAGGAACAAAATACATATTTACTATTTGGACTATGAAACCGGGATCCCGAGGACACTGAGAGTAAACAGCTAGAAACATGAAACTGATTTACCACCAGGTTGGTATGATTTCCTTACAAAAGTACATCATTAAAAGAAATTGAAAGTTGCCATGACTACACAGCAATTCTACACATAGTTGTTCTGACTAAGATTTTTTTTAAGGCACATGGCTTCCCTCTCCCCAGGTCATTAACTCATTTAAAAAACAGTGAAAAAATACCATACCACATAAAACACACAGTACAGAGCTATTTAGTGTGCACCCGGTATGCATTCACTTCAGATCACTGTGAATGAAATCAATGTGGCTATTAATAGCCACTTCATATGGCAAGAAATAAAGGGTACATAAGTACAAAGAGAAAGAAACAAACAAACAAGCCAGCAAGCCCTACACATGGTACACAGGATAAATACATCAACATGCAATCAAGCTTCATCCTTGAATAATATTGACAGGAAAACAGTAACAGCTGTACAGGTTGCTCACAAGCATATTTCTTTGATTTATTTAATTGCTTTGTAATTGTAACAGATTGCTTGCCTTCGTTCCAATCACGATAGCATACATCTTGTTAGATGTTTTTCTTTATTTTAAAAAGACTTCAAAATTTCTACCATTTACCATCTCTGGATTCTCTGTGGTCACTCCAAGCACATCTGTGTCAGTCTCCATATTGCAGGTCTCTAAAAAGAATGAGCCAAACATCCTGACCAGAATACCTGATTGGCAAATCTCACATTCAAGAGGAGGGAATGTCCCCTGATAAAGAAACTCTATAGGATTATGGAGGTGAGGATGACCTTGGTTTTTTTCTTTAACTAGTTCAGAAGGGACAGTCAAACCTTCTGGGATTCTATTTGTAGTCTATTCCAGGTAGGTGCAATTGTTTATGGACTCTGAGGTGCCATTCAAATTCGAAATAACAGCCTACCTACAGCACACTAATTTACATGCACAAAGGCCTGAATAAGATAAAGAGGCCCACAAATTCTCTCTGATCCATTCGTCCCTGAGCACAATAAAGCCTGTTGTTTTTCAAAACCATAAAGAAGAACATGATGGCATCAAAAGAAAAAAAAAATGGTATAAGTAGACATGAGCTATCTTGAAATATAGAACCAATTTCTCCCAGCCTACTGAGGGAGACCCTGTTCATCTTTAGACCCAGCTATCAGCCACCACAGAGCCATTTATTCAAATTCAAAGCCTCTGAGGCATTCCTATTTCGGCCACATCGCTTTTATCTCTATGCACGGTGAGTTTAAATGACTTCTTTTCCAAATACAAACACTGGTGAATACAAATGTAAAACATGGGAAGTAAAGGTACTTGTCTATCTGTGGTTTGGTTTAGTTATTTGTCTGCTTGTATCTACACCCACTAGTCTTTGCCTCATCAACAAGGAAGCTGGCACTTACAGAATAGTGTGGTTCACAAACTGGTGTCTCTGCTAAAAAAGAAACTCCCTGTTGGAAGAAATTCAACAATGACATATTTCCCTTTGTTCAAAGCCTAAACATAGAAGCTCAGAACTGCTGAGGAAATCGTTTTGATCAACAAGCTTCCAATGAAGAATTTTAGAGAAACTTGTATGAAATTGTAAAAGAATCAATCTGTTTTAATCCAAATCCTCCCTTATTCTCAGTAATGATGGTGCACATTTCCTCACTGAGCATTTATTCTGTTTGCTGAGCTGGAATTCAGACAGATATTTTAGCAACAACAAACACTGGCTGAGCTGAGAAAGTAAAAATATCCTACATCCCAAGATGCATGTCATTCAGTATTCATGGACTGAAAACTTTACTTTCACTCAGTTTATTTATTTCCAACCTTAACTCCCAAATCAAAGCCTCATTTTTGAATGAACTTCTTTTGAACCTATCCCCAAGTTGTATAACAAGACATTTTGGGTTTGGGGGGGTGGCATATTCTATCATGTTCACCCAAGTTCCCTCCCACCGTGATACTGTAGAATCTGCATTGCGGTTAAAGACGCAGTCCCCAGTCTAAAAGCAATCCAAATATGGACATTGTTCATGATGAATTTCCAGTTCAAGCTTGAATTCCTTTTTCATACGCTCCAATGCTTTGATACAACTCCAAATTGATTTCAGTCCAGTCTCTGGAACAAAAAAAATCCCACTTCATGTCCCCATAGAGCAAATACCTCCCATATTCAATTTGCAATTATTCAGATTTACAGACGAAATGTAGTCAGAGCTAAAAAGAACAGCCGTGACTGATTGAACATTTTGAAACAGACAAGCTCAACTAAAGATAAAATAGTAACAAGTGTTCTGACTGATACTGCTGTAGCTATACTGAGTCTTATTTAGGTCATTTTCTAGTACAAATTCACAGGTGGAGCGTTCTTTGCTCGTCGGTGTTGTTAAGATCCTGCTTCTATTATCACTTGCTTACAGGAGATACGTTTACCATCAATAATCAACAATAATAAAACAATTACTCTTCATACAATAACGGTGTGATAGTTAGTAGTGTCTCCTAATAAAAAGAAAGTCCTTGGATCAAGGTCCAAGGTCTTTCTCTGTGGCGTTTGCATGTTCTCCCTGTGTCTGAATGAGTTCTCCCCAGATACTCCGCCTTCCTCCCACAGTCCAAAGACATCCATGTTAGGTTAACTGGTAATTTTAAATGGTCCCTGAGACTGTATGGTTATCGGTCTCTGTGCATTAGCCGAGCAACAGATTGGCAAACTGTCCACAATTTACCCTGCCTCCTGCCCCAAGACAGCTCCGCAACTCTGAATTGCATAATAATAGTGATGGCTGGATGGACTGTTTCTGCAACAGAACCAAAGTTCAAACACTGTATAAAATGTATATAAGAAAAAAGACAAAGACTTGAAAATCTTATAAACCCAAATTTTATTTACAGTAGAACATAGAAAACATATCAAGTGTTTGAACTTAGAAAATGTATGATTTTAAGAAAAATATTAACTTGTTTTGAATGGCAAGCTGGGCATATCTGGAAAGGCATCATCAATGCTGAGAGATTTATACAACATGTGCTCCCATCCAGACAAAATATTTTTCAGGTAAAGTGTTGCATATTTCAGCAAGAGAATGCTAAACCACATAACCACTGCATCTATTATATGAGCACGCCGTTATAGTAGCAGTCTGGGGGTTGAACCGGTCTTCGTGCAGTCTTGACACTTTGCCAGCAGAAAAAAATGTGTCACAATATGAAACAAAAAATATGACAAAGCGTTTACACTCAACCCTCTGTCCATCACTTTGAATAAAAACACAGCCATCTCTGTCAGGGTGGGCCAAATAGTGACTTGTTTTTCCACAGGAGCTCACTTGCTCCTTTGCTCCTTACAAAGGTAGCAGTGGCAGATACCAATAGAACTTGGACAAGTATACCGAGCAACCAATTGGCCAGTTGTACTTGAGGCTACAGCCTTCACTTTATCAAAACTTAAAAAGGACAAATTTGAACTCTGTATGTTCAGCCCCATATATGGATATATATGTGTATTATGTTCCAACCAGCAATTACACTGCCACATCTCTAAGTTTGTACTATCTGCCATCCAACATAATAGCAGTTCTTTCCCCACAACTTTCACTTCAAGGCAGTGTTGTAAGATCTTGCTCACAACGCCATGGGAACACTGGGAGATGTCATTGAAAAAACAGCTTGCATCGGCAGCAAAGCCAGGCGCAGCATATGTCGGCTCTAATGAGAGGTTATACTCTGCGGCAACCGTCAACAGAGCAGTAATCGATTCTCACAGGGGTAAATATTCAATGCCCATAACTTGAGTAAAGAGGGAAGAACAGAAACGGGATGACATTAAAACATCATCAGCACAGAGGCATGTGGCTGGAAGTCACTGTCACTGCTAACAACAAGCTTGTCTGCAGCTTCTGGGGAGGTTTTCTGGGACCTCTTTGTGGGTGACAGAGAAGAGGCAAATGAAACCATGAAAGACTGATGATGTGAGATTTAAAGCTATAGAAGAAAACACAGAACAAGCAAGATGAATTGCTATATTATGGGATATGTTTATATTTAAAGAAGCTGAATACGCACTAGTGACACATTTACGACCCTGTTTTTGCATTGTCAGAGTATAAAAGCTAAAGCTAATTCTTCTTGCCCCCTCGAGGTGGTCATTCAACTGTTCTACTGAGGCAAGCACTGAGAGGAGTTTCATGGACAATGCACAAAAGAAAAAGGCTACAAATGAGCATTGGTTTTGCAAACAGAGGTCCAGAGCAACTGGAGTATAATTGACATGGACCTGTTGTTCAACCATTGGAGGCTTCCCAAAAGAAAAGCAAACAGGGCATTTCCATTTAGCCCACACACTGGCTAGGAGCCTGGGAACAAAAGTGTAAGCTACCTGGGATTTAGCTAACCAGTCAGTTCCCTATGTCTGCATGCCTGTGTTATTCGCATGTAATGCATGTACCTGTAGGTAGCTAAGCTGACTAAAAGTCATTGTTATAGCTAAAACACAATAAAAACAAGTACAATGAATCACAACTAGGCGATGCAGTAAGCCAGCACACATATACATTTAACCCTAAACTTTACATGTACAAGTAGATGTGCTGTATACCATATGCTATTACCCTTGGACTTTCCCTGTTGAACTCAAAGTCATACAACTCAGCTCATGAAGATTTATGAAGTTAAGCAAGCACATGTGCTCAGGGAGATTCTTAGCTGTAGTGCTTTGATACAAGTTTTGGCAGCATAGCCAACGCCTTGAGGTAGAAGGAAGAGAGGGAGCGGGAGAAAGAGAGCGCAAAAGCAAGAGAAACGCAGCACATCATTTTGCAGGCACAGAACCAGCGGGTATCAGCATCACAAATCCTCTTGGTGTGAAATTCTATAACTGTCACTAGCATAGGAGAGATGAGAGATGGTGGTGCGGATGATAGAGAGGCAGAGAAAATGACAGTGTTAGAAGCTTTGGGCTTCCTTATGGCCAATAATGTCACTGATCGTTTCTGGGCTGGTAAGACTGGTATGTATATGTGTGACAGACAAAAAACACTTTCAACAAGAGGTCCTCACAGGTCCAAAGTCTGTTGAATATCAACAGGACAGATATGTCAGCCATCATTCTTCGTCTTCAGGAAACGATCATCTATGTGAAGCACACTGGGCTCCAGCACAGAAATAATCTTAATCTTAATCATGTTATGAAAAATTATCACCGAATCCAGCTGCAGTGGTTTTTGTTCCTGGATAAATGTGGAATTGCATAAGTGACTAGCACTTATATTCTTACCTTTGCTAAAATAAGCTTTTGAAAATTTACATAGTTCTTAACAAGTTTATTAAATCATCACCCAATGTAAGGTTTATATCAATATTGGTAATTAACTAAATCATGTGTGGAGTTTGCATGTTCTCCCTGTGTTTGTGTGGGTTTTCTCCAGCTTCCTCCCACATTCCAAAGACATGCAGTTAGTGGGGATAGGTTAATTGCTAACTCTAAATTGCCCATAGGTGTGAATGTGAGTGCCAATGGTTGCTTTCTCTATGTGTTAGCCCTGCGACAGACTGGCGACCTGTCCAGGGTGGACCCTGCCTCTTGCCCTAAGACACTAGGATAGGCTCCAGGCCCCCACAACCCTGAAAAGGATAAGCGGAAGAGAATGGATGGAGTCTGTTATGTCTGTAATGTTTAATCCAACAGTAGGTGCGAGCTCTTTAATCAAAATGATATTTTTTATCCATGAATTTTTAGATTTAAACAAGGTTTTGACAGATTTTGTTAAATATTTGTGTCTTGCTGTTTTCATGACAGGTGGCCTAATAAATTTGTTATGTTCTATACTTTATAAAGAAAACTTCTTTTGGGAGGCTGAAGACAGAAGGATGCAGCAAGTGAGTGCCTAAAGCTGGTGGAAAAAAGAACAAAAATTGGAGCTGATGAGAAAATGTGTTTTTTTCCTATCACTTCGCTGATGGGTTTAAGTGAAGGGGGGGGCTTGGATTGCATTCACAGTGGTAATAAATGCTGCATCCCAGGAGATGTGTAATGTGGCTAAAGTTGTTTAAAAAAAGAGGTTTGATATGTTATAAGGACAAAAAAAGAGAGGGAAAAAAACAAGTGAAGGACAGGCAAAAGCCGAGCTATCAGGCAAAGAGGACTGCAGCAATTACTGGAGAAATAGCCCAATTATGTGGAATCCCTCTGAGGAATGAGGTGACAGTGATGCGATTTCTATCCAGCAAGAACTTTCACAGGGCAGTAATTCTCAGTGTTCAAAAAGCCCAATCTTAGGCTATTTTACTACACAAAACTTTAACAGCTAGTGAAATCACTTAAAATATAAGTAGACTTACATTTTTATCGTAAATAAGAACTACATTTACTTTCTGTCCACTGAAGGTAAATGTAAATACTTTTGTTGATATGAATGTGTGGGGATGATCAAAAACAGATACTGATTATAAATTCACTATCAGGAATTTTCAATAAAGAATGCTAGAGTAATAAACCATTTACTTTTGAGAAAAGTGTCTGGTGATAGGTTTCTTATTTTTAGTTTTATTTAGTAAAATTTAAAGTGATGAAATCCTTTCAAAATGACATCCAACAGGAACAAAATGTGAAAGTAAAATATAATGTATGTGCATGAAGTCTTCTGGTACTAGGATGTCTATTGTGCTATGTTGTCCATGTCTACCTGTCTCTTGCAGCACTAAATCACATACACATAACTGTAACTCAAATGGTGAAAGGGCTAAGTTATCAAGAAATGTTGAAGTTTTGGCCTGATCAATAACAAATTTCAAAAACCTTTCTGGATATGTTTCCTGCACTACTGTGCAAAAGTCTTAAACCACCCCTCAGTTCTGTTGTTAAAAAAGGAAAATAGTTGCAGCAATTCACTGAAATGTGCAACCATAAATGGCGAAGCTTGAATGGCAATATTTGGTATGACCACCTTTATTCTTGAACACAGCCTGAACTCTCCTAGGCCAGCTTTCTTGTCATTTCTTTAAGTAGTCTTCAGGAATAGTTCTCCAGGCTTTAAGAACAAGATTTAAGGACAATGCCATTACTCGGGTTGCTGCCGTGACATTCACAACAACGTTTGGGATCCGCACTGACTTCAGGTTCCACAATATATAAAAGCACACAACGAAAACCTCATCATCAGCACAACATTCACAATCATTTTCTGACTTCCACCATTTCGGTTTGTGTGCCTCTGTTTGCAGCTTTGTCTCAGACTCCGACAAAATTCTACAACATCCCAGCTTTGCCAGCAACAGATCTCAGCACTCGCTCTAAGTCTTAGTTTGTCACCCAGGTTTTGGTCTCCTGACATTTTGTAAATCCTGTCTGAAATGCCTCACAAACAAACTGTGGGCACTGTCTGAATCCTGGAGATGCATCACAATACGGAAGGAATGCAGGAAATATAAAACAATGAAAGAAAATAGAGGAAGTCTGCCAGACTTCAGATACAAATAGGTAAAGATTGAATTGACATGTCAAAGCCTGAAACAACAAAGTATGAGACAGACAGATTCTCTTTCTTTTCTTCTGTCTGAACACACACACAGAGGCAGTGCAGACCCCGGGGAGAGCTGATAGCCGAATTATAGGGACGAGCTCTGTGTGTATGTGTGTTTGTCTGTGGAGGGAAAAGAGGGAGTGACAGAAAGAGAAATGAGATAGGGATGGAGAAAGAACAGTCAAGTAAGAATCAAGTCAATACACACCACACACAGTAGAAAGCAGCCACACACACACACACACACACACACACACACACACACACACACACACACACACACACCTAAAACCTCCTCAAGGCTCTCATCTCTCCCTACTGTCACCTCGGCAGTAGCTCTTGCGGCCCTTCAAATCCCACGATCACACATACACACACCCACAGTATATAGCTGCATATTACTGGGTGTGCCACTCTACTGTGTAAAGCTGTTAAGCAGCAGCTGCTCCGCTAGATGTTTGGTCCCCTTGGAGCTGAAATATTGATCAGTTCTCAGGCAAGGCAGAGCAGCCTGTGCCCCCACCGTCCCCATGTATAATTGAAGTGTATATCTTTTAGTGTGGAATGCCAGTCGGGAGAAGGAATTAAGCACAGAGGTAAGCTGAAGGCCTGTCTATGCTGCCATGGCAGCTCCTTTATCCATCAATCATATAGCTTTTCAGACAGAGGGTTTTCATTAGCCTTCTACTTTGACTTGAGAAGGTGCCATACCCTCTAAAAAGCAAACAAAGAAGGGAAGACAGGACACAGCAAGACCCACATATGTGTTTTACAGCTAGTCATTATCTGAGCTCTCTTTTGAGGCATTCCGGGGAAGCAAACACTCATAAAAGGAATGCATTTCAATATATAGCAGATGTAGTTGTATTTCCAGCAACAAAGAGAAAGAACCAAGAATGTAACTCAACTCATCAACACTTTGACTTAATATAGTCGCTCTCAAGCACAGCATTACAAAAAAATTTTTAAAATGTTTTAAAAAAGCAGAATTGGCTTTAAAAATCAATTCAAAGTGATACTTTGAACATTCCTGTGCACTGTAGATAGTGCTTAGTAGAGCTATTTTCAGCTACTCTCTTGCCACAAGGAGTCACCACAGCAGGTAGCTCCGGATATCCTTCTTCAAGCAAACCAACATGGGATACATGTCTACAGCTGGAATGGAACCAGCAACCTTTCAATTGCCAAGTGAACGTGTTAACCATTGTAAGCATCTGCTGATATTCATTATTAAAAAAAAAGACAGAAATGAGAAACACTGAACTCCTAGAACAGCCAGCTTCTTGTCTTTAAAAAATGGCAGTATCTATCCTAAAGAAATTATTAAAGAAGTTCAGTGAGTATGAAAAATACAATAACACAGTAATAAAGCTGTTTATAATATAAACTGATTGAGTGCCTTTAATGGTGCAATCAAAAGGGGATGTATAAATGTCTTGCAACCAACTTCTCAGTTTAATACCTATGTGTAGTCAACCAAATATTCAAAACCACTGAAGCAATAGCAAAAAATCTATCAAGGAAAAATATTTTCGTAACTTTTTTAGGCCATCTACATGCCAGCAGCAGACCTCTAAACTCAATTAAACCTCTCTGGTTAGGGCAGTTGCATAAATCTACAAGATGAAGAGCTCATGGGCTTTAAGTGAAAGCCAAGCATAGAAAATAAAGGTGATAATTGCACCATTAAAGCAAACACCACCCACACATTTAGTTTCTCATTTATTAATTTAAAAGGTTCATTAAATAAAGTATAGCCTTGCAAATTGTTTAAAAAAACAAAACAAAACAAACAACAACAACAAAAAACCAAGTAGTGTGTCCACAATGTTTTCTAAATGCATGTGATAATGACTTTGGGTACATTTTCAGCTATGTGCCATTAGCATAAGAGCGATGGCATTGTCCGTCTGAACTTTAGGTTAGGCTATTTGGCCCACACAGAAAAATATCAACAACTAAGAGTCATTAGGAGCTATTCTGGTAGGGTGGCTTTAGTGATCCCATTGAAAACCACTATGAGATTCACATTTTTGGTTTTAAGTGGAAAATACTTAACAGGTATCGAACACCTCAACATAAAATTCTATAAAGACATTCAAGTGCCCCTCAAGATAATTTGCCAATGCTTTAGTGATCCTCTTAACTTATGAACCTCCTCCAACAGCACTAAAGGTTAAAGTATTTTGCAACCTCCCAATTTAATTATTGGTGCCACAATTTAATTCAGGATCAAAACAATTTGGGTTTGAAAAAAAGAAAGAAAAAACAATAACAAGGAAAGCATTTAGGTTCCTACTATACTGTGCTAAACCTCTATCATTTGCCCACTGAGCTGCAAATGAAACATAACTGACTGCTAACTGTCATAACAGAGTATGCTGCATGTTTATTTCAGTGATTTTTCAAGGTTATTTTGCAAGTTATTTATTAAATATATGAATTTTAAAGTCTTCTTCCAGTGTGAATTTTTTTCCCAGCAATGCATTTTACTGCCCATTAGTAAGAGTAAATTACACTCTGCTGTCTTGTAATTAACATGTCTGTTTCAGCTTCCTGTCTGCAATACCAATACTGGAAAAAGCCATGGCTATGTATAGATGGAGCTTTTTTCTTTGGCCCAGCAGAGCTTGTTTTTGTTTAATAAAATCTAAAACTAGTGCAAGTTATGGTCTATTTTTAGATATACACCAGATGCATCTTAGGAGCCATAATTGTGTTGTTTCTAAAACATGCTTTATTCTAAACATAGGACAGTAGTAGTCAATAGTATGTTGCCATAACTCATTATAGTGTGATCTAGTGAGAAGTTTTACCAATCTGTGGACATTTGCAGGGGTAGAAATAGTGCCATGTGTGATTCTGTTTGGTTTATGAGCTTACTTTTTATTGCATATATTGGTGTTTATTTTTATTTTAGTGTTATTACTGCAAAAATTAATTTAGCAATTCATTATTTGTTCTGTTTTTGTTTTGCAAATTTACATTAAATGAATTTGTAGCCAGATTCATGTGTGAATTGAGTGGACAAAAACCAATCAATACCAATTTGCCATCAAGACAGGCCTAAAATTAAAATGCTCACTCTGCATTTATGAGGCAAGTGCTTTCTCAATTAAGTGCTGGCAATTTAAGGGCATCTCCACACAGTAGGGACAAAACACCACGAAATTAAAGGTGAAAAGCATAAAATCTGTTAAAAAGATTCATGCTGTGAGTTAAAAATTGTATCTGCTGTTGGTTAACACCAGATACAATTTTATTATGTTATATAATATCATACTTTTATGGTCCTATATACTGAAATGGTATGTATTAAGCACACAGTAGTCCAGCCTTTCTTACAGAAATTACATTTGGAAGTGGATGTCCTGAGTAATTGTTCACCTATCTCAAATCTGCCATTTTTGTTTAAAGTTCTAAAACTCACGAGCACTTGGAACACTGTGTAGAAGTCAAGGGCTTGGCTTTTAACTGGGTGAAATCTTATTAAAAAAAACTCTCAGTTAACACTAGAAAATATTCCTCTGTATCACGAGTTATGACATCTGAAGTTCTGCAATGATCTATCTTGGGGTCTGTTTCTTTTTTCTTGTTCCTCCCACCAGTTTATTTTATTTATTTATAAACATAAAATCTTTTTTCTTCGCAATATCATTTATCTGTTTTTACCTTTAAATATTGAAAATCATTGTTCCATAATGCAGCTCAATGAGTGCATTTTGGATATTAAAAAATAGATGCCTTACAGTTTCATACAGTTAACTAAGTTCAAAACAGAGGTCATATTGTTTGTTCCTCCACTATTAACTGAGAGCTTGATGAATAACTTGGGCACTTTTAACTCTTTTTTTTATTATTAAAACAGGTTAAAACCCTTGAAATAATCTTTGACACACAAGTTTAAAATTTGACAGACAAATCAATGCTGTGGTTAAGATTCTTCCAGCTCAGAAGCAGCAAGATTTCTGACAGGGACAAAAAATAGAGATCACATTACTCCAGTGTTAGCAGCCTTGCACTGGCTCCCTGTGCATTACAGAATCCAGTATGAAGTACTGAATACTGGATACATATGCTATGTCCATATTCTCCCTCAAAATCATTGAGGACTGCTTACCAATCACTCTTGAGTGCTGCTGAAGTTCATTTTAAAAGGAGTTGGTACTTTCACCTTCATTGCACCAAGACTCTACAATGATCTCCCATGTGACCTCTGACAAGCATCAGCTTTGACTCTCTTCAGATCTAAATTAAATATATACCTTTTTTGTCAACCTTTTGGAAAATGCTAATCTTTGGAACTGTGGCTGAAGCACAGGTTGTTGTTGTGTTACTTTATGTAAATAGTGTGTACCATGAATTTTTAGGAACCCTTTTATTTTTTTTTTACTGTACTTTGAT
This sequence comes from Oreochromis niloticus, assembly GCF_001858045.2. Lineage (NCBI taxonomy): Eukaryota > Metazoa > Chordata > Actinopteri > Cichliformes > Cichlidae > Oreochromis > Oreochromis niloticus. The sequence continues at coordinate 26,378,251 of NC_031984.2, read as the reverse complement.
TTCAAATGCACTATATGAATAAAATGTACTTACTCACTTATAGACTTATCAACTGATGATTATATTAGCGCTAAAATACTGCTCCAGAGCTGTCATCCTCTCATCAGTATATGGACACCACTGAGTCATTTAAGTCTTTTAAGTTCAGGCATTTTCAGACTGCCTACTGTGTAATTAATGTTTTCTCCCAGTCACTCTAACTTTGTTTACAATCTGTGGACTGTAGTTAGAGCAAACAGGGTAAAACATGTGGGCTAACTTTAACAAAGTAAATGAAAAACACAGTAAATGCAATAGTTGCTGTGGCACAGATATAGCCTCCTTTTAGAATGGCTTCTATTTACAGAATTATGGATGAATATCAATTCAATATAAAAGCCAGTACAGATACTAGCATCAATTATACCTATCCCCGTGTGATGGTTTTGGGTTTTTCGTTTTTTAGTCAGTCAGGGGATATTTTTTAAATGGAATTCCATTTGAAAAATATACACTCACTGGCCACTTTATTAGGTAAACCCGTTCAACTGCAACAAACAATTATCTAATCGCCAATCACATGGGAGCAACTCTGTGCTTTTAGGCAAGCAGAAATGGTCAAATGGCTTTCTGAAGTTCAAACCGAGCATCAGAATGGAGAAGAAAGAGGCTTAAAGGGATTAAGTGAGCAGCAGCTCTCTTGTTGATGTGATTTTCACCTGGAGGTTAGGAAATAATCACTTCTTACAACCAAGGCTTGCAGAAGAGCTTCTCTAAACACACTGAACCTTGAAACAGAGAGTCTAGAGCAGCAGAAGACCACACAAGGTCCAACTACTGTCAGCTAACACACCATGTCACAAAGCTTAAATCATTTAAAACTGACTACTTTAACATTACAGTGAGTTCACTGGTAGTCAAATGGCCTCCACAGACATCAGCTCTCAATCCACATTGGGATGTGGTGGAACAGGAGATTGTCATCATCTATGTCCAGCAGACAAATCTGGAGCAACTGTGTGATGCTATCACATCAATATGGATCAATATCTCAGATAAATGTTTCCAGCACCCAGTTAAGTCCATGACACTAAGAATTTGGACAGTTATGAAGGCAAAAGGAGGTACAACCCAGCACTATCAAGGTGTACCTAATTAAGTGGCAGCTGAGTGCATATATTTCTTGCTATATGAATAAAATATACATAAACTGGTATGGCTACCAACATACAGGCCCTGCAATCCATCAACAGAGAAACAGTCTGCTAAACTGAAATGAATCAGTGGAATAATACCATTACAGATGTTTCCTTGTATTCAACCCAAAACAGCTAAAATTACCAGGGATGAACATAATTTATTCTAAGCTCTTCTCTTCTCATGGAGTGATATGAAAAGTGGACATGAGAGTTAGATCATGTCACATTTTTCCGAAAAGACGTATGTGACAGCTCAATGTCCACGGTTGAGTGGCTGGGAATCATGTGTGCAATCATACGTGGCAGACTGCAAAACACTGTGCATGGCACACAACAAATACACCAGACTTCAAAGAGAAGTTGGGTTTTTTTGCCCTGATCTGAGCAAGCCTTGCTGGAGTATGTCTCTGCTTTAAGAAAGCAAGGAAAAGTAGGAAGGGTTGAGGCTTTAACTGTAGCTTTGTTACAGCTCTGACAGCTTAAATTTGGCAATCTATTGTATGTTTTAGAAACTTACACTTTGCAGATGAGTGTGTCTGCTGCCTTGTACTCATTACTCAGAGCTCAAGTTTGAACCATAAGGGATTCTTCACTTTGAAAGTAGTTTGTTCTTAAGAGAAAAACGTTTCAAGAAACAAAAGTGGAGGAATTGCACATCTGATGTTTAAATATTTTCCCATCGGTGAAGCACTGTCTGCTTTTTACTTCTTTGAAGTCATGTAATAATGTGTGTGTGATGATGCGTATGTTGGTATAAAGGGTACTGTTTTTAGTCACATTGTGAGGAATAAACATGTGTGTGTGTGCGCGCGTGTGTGTGTATGTTACTCTTAGTTTATAGCATGCAATGCCAAATAGCATTTGCAGACCTAGAGAATCAGAGGTTGCACGGACACGAACAAAGCTTGGCCTTTTCTCCCAAGCCCATCTGTCGGCCTGATAATGTTGCACATATGAGAAGAAACCACTGGCTCCCCGTGAAGGCAGGGAGTTCAAATGGAGTGATCACAGTGAGAGACAATGCAGAAAGATGCACATTTCTCTCTCCACCATTCTCTCGACTCCTCCATCTGTGCATCTGTAGCACAACATTGCCCTCTACTGATCACAGCGTTCCCTTTGCCTCAACATGTTCAAAGGAGAGTTAAAATATTCCTATAACTCCCAAACAATCTGAGTCATGATTTGAGAAAACCAACAACTGGGGAAGTAAGTGTAAGTTGGATAATTCGGGACATATTGAGTTGTACAACAACAAAAAGATTCCCCCCCAAAAAATTCTCAAAAGGGACATATTTGACACACAAGTCAAACACATCACAAAACAAGGTTCATTGTGATTCAGAAGGCCTGAAAGTACGACTGGACTTCACAGTAGTTTCTGTTTTGCATGCATAAATCTTTTTCAGACCCACTGAAGGCTTTCAAAATAAAAGCCTAATAAGTCTGACCTAACAATTAAAAACAACCCACGAAGCAGCTGGCACAGTTGACAAGATGTCATTCCTCTATCAGGAAAGAAAGAGATGCAAAGAGAGGGGGAAAAAGATTTAGTAAGCGCTCTCTTTTTAATCACCGTGCATCTTAGCTTTTCACCAGATATTAAAACCAATCCATCATGGTTGACTGGGGGGAGGGGGGTGCCTTGCAATTTTCCCTGTGCTCCCGTAACATAGGAGAGAACCCCACCCCCACCCCCACCCCACCCCCGACATTATTTGGATATCAAACAGCAATTTGCCACTCATAAACACCAGCATGAATGCAAGTGCATTGGGCCAAATCCAATAAAAAAAAAGCTAGTGGAGCTCTTGCGGCATGACACAGAGAGGGCCAGGCCCACTTTATCATCATGATAGGATATGATGTGGTTTATATTATTACCCTGGATGGATAATTGGATTTGGATGCTTATTGGGACACCAAGCGGAGGTTTTTTTTATACAGGCTATGACTATTACGGCGGATCAAAGTAAGGCCATACACTGTGAGATATTGTTCGATCAAAAGAACATCACGCAGAGGAAGGGGAGAAAACAGATGGTGACAAAACTGGAAATCATGAATGTGCCATAGCTGTGACTCATTGGTGTCTCTGCACAAAGACTTATGCAACACTCTGCATTTACCAGCCAGCCACAGTTCACAGTACTCCTTCCATTAAAAGGGTTTCTCAAAACACCATGTACAACACTCTAAACTCATGAGGCACCTCCAAATTTGGAAGCTACCGAGGAGCTTGCATTGCTCTGATGCGATCATAAAAACAGTGGGTCGCTGGCCTCCGACCAGGAGGCAGAGGCCTTCAGATGTTTGATTGAGAGAGAGAACACACACATCCAGCTGTTCTCTAGAAATCTGCTCAAACATAGCAAAATGCCCAGTAAATGATAGTAAATATGATGCAGGGAGACAAGATTTTCAAGGAATGCGACTACACAGGGGCACCTTATGTAGTTCACAACTTAAGGGCTTTTCAAAAGAAACCTTCTGGCAGGTAAATGCAGTCACTCGTCAGACAGGAAGATAATAAAACCCCACCATCAGCAAGGTGACTATTCTGCATCAGAGTGGCCTTAGTTACTGCACAAACTGAAGGTGGCATCCCCAAGATTCTCTTATAGTAGATGTCATATATGCAAAACTAAAAACCTGACTTTTCTCTAATTTAGAGGGAGGTACATAATTCCTGTTTCCAAAATTTAGCGGTTTAGCAGTGCTTCTACAGCAGCTTGTAGAAGCTGCCAGAGATCTCTGGATTTAGATGGCACTTTCTTGTAACGACATCAGGGCTCTGTAGGGGTCATACCATCTGCTGCATGGCTCTGGCAGTACTTTGGGGTCATGTGCCATCTCATCTGTCTCATTTGTGGGACACCTCACCAATAGCAGCTTTGGATTGAAAAAAAAAGTGGCTAAAACAGTTGCAAAATACTGTGTATCCCCTTTGCTGTCAGTCCTTTTGAAGCACCTTCTTAGAACTAACTCCCTGCTTGCCAGGACCAGAAGCTCACCATTTTGGGGTACAATGCAAACTTGCATAAATTAAAATGAAAATGCAACATGCAATGTGGAATTTCAATATGGCATCCAGTCACAATCACCGCATGTAGCAGTCTTTGCAAACTAAAATAATGTATTCATGTAATACATAAAAGACACATTACAGCCACTTCAGTTGTAAATCATTTAACATCCAGTGTTAAAGTAGCTGTTAAGATGAGATGGCTGACTGGCGGATTAATCTACAAGCAAATCTAACAGCACGTCGTGATTTAACAAGACGTCTCTTTTTAAATCTCAGTAATGGCTGAAATATAAAAGCTTGAACTTTTTCACCGCATGCACACTTACATTAAAAAAGCGATTTAAGCAGGTGGGTGGGTAGATGTGTGGATTGACGGCACAGTTACATTTGAAATAAAATACTGTTTTTAAATCGAGGGGATTTATCAGATTCAGCTCTGATCTTACTTCTGGTTTGAAAGTAGAAAGGAGGCTTGACATTACAAGGAAAATTCCAACGCTGCCAGCACTGATATAAAGTGAACCTTTAGTAAACTGCATGGTAGGGGCATTAGATGTTAAAACATCGGTTGGAGCTTCACTGGCAAAGTATCCTCACACCTAACCAAAAAAGCTCTGGTGATGCACAAAAAGCTACTTGTTGCCATCATGAATTTACTCACAGTACAGGAAAGTCGCTGGTGGGTTCCTGGGTGAAAAGAAGATCTTTCCATTTGAATATATGGATTCTTTCATTGATCCACATATGAAAATTGGTCTCTGTCTTAAGTATTTGGAGCAGCGTGCAGAAACCATGAAGGGCCTAGGGGACTAACTCCAGACATCAGCCACTCAATCAAGATTTGACCTGGTATATTTCTCTTGTAGGAAACCCACCCAACGGATAAAGATCATCCAAGTTGCAGTGCACTTCAATATCAGTGTGGTATATTTTATCTTTTGTATCTCAAGTCTTTCTCTGTCACGACATTCCCTTCGGTATTTTCAATAAGAAATTGAAAATTTCATCATCAAAGCAGATCTTTACACCATGCAGCTTGACATCAAAAATACTTTTTTGTTCCCCGTTTTTGTTCCCCTTGATTACAGAGAAGAAAAGACTCAAAGACTCTGAACAGACTGAAACCATGTTTGGGGAAAAAAGAAAATGAATCGTAAAGACTAAAGCGCAACAAATCTGACCTTTGACTGAAACTGCATACAACTGCAATCCCAAGTCAATAAAAAAAAAAAATTAATACATGTGCTAAATCACACCAAGCATTACATAAGTACTTGTAGCTGTCCCAAAGGGCGATCTTAGTTATGTTGCACCCCTCTGCAACTCTGTTTTCCGGATTGACTGACTTTAACTTCGCCAATCAGAATAAGCCCTCACTGGGTTGTCAGCTCACTAAGTTAACCCAGGGTTTCCCGTGCAGGAGACCAACTGGCTAACCAATTACAAGCATGGCTAAGTGTACTGGCAGCAGATCAGCTGACTGTTAAACAGACAATGCAGACTGAAAGCAACACATCTGCTACAGAAAAAGCAGCAGAGTGTGTGTGTGTCTGAGAGAGAAAGAGAGAGAGAGAGAGAGAGGGACAGCACTATACAACAGTTTAATACTAAAAGTCCTATATAAACACGTGAGCGCTTTAAGTGCTTTGCAGTCAATAAGACTGGACAAGATCTATTATAGTAATAAAGTCTACCGTATTTGAAGCCTGGGAAGAGAGCTGGCAAAAATACTGATTGTATAATTTAACAGATTTATCAGTATCACAGCTCTATCATTAGGCCACAGGAGAATCTGATGGAATATAATTGAGTACTTAATTCAATTAATTTTTAAAAGACAGGTTTTAGCTTTTATTCTTTCAGCTGCAGTCTCAGTGGTGTTTAAGAGTTTGAGACCAACTAAAGAATAAAAATAAAAAACATGTAGGAAATTTGATACAAGAACCACAAATACAAAGGTGCTCTGTTTTAGGGTTATATAGTTATGCTTATAGAATACGATTTTTGTGAAATCAATTGAAGCCAACAGGAAGAAAAAAGACTGAATAAATGTGAAAGTCTAGAATCTGAAGTTATTACTAATTCTTACTGGGGGAAATTCATAGATATGAGATTTTATTTAAAAAAAACTTTATCCCATCCTACTATGTGGGCACAGTGGGCAAAGGCTCATCCAACAATGGTGTCGCTATTTTCCAGAGAATTGAAGGGTCAGGAGGCAAACTCAGGGTTAATTAAGAAGTTATCTGGATAAGACAAAATCCTGCTTTGTACTACAAGCCTCTGGTATCTTCTGAGATTCAATATCTCACTAGCACAACACAGTAGAGTAACACTAAACACCCAGTAAACAAAAAAAGAGTGTTTTGGTTGGGAAGCTGGCTTCCAGTGTGCTGTACTGTAATTCAGTCCAGGCAGAAATGCTACCATGGCCAAAGACTCCCCACAAGTTACTTGGCCCATTTTATAGTTCACTGGGTCTTTTGCAGGTTTTGTGTATCAATTGCAAACAACCTCATGCTGATTTCTTAGCAGGACTGCTGAACTTGTTGATTGCACAAGTTAAATCCATGATGACAGTTACAGCAAGGTAGCAGAAACGTTTGTTCTTGTTCACTTGTGTGCATGGGCAGATAACTAATGAGTTGCAACTGCAAGCACATTAAATGAGGTACCCTGCTATGTGCACTATTAGATGTTAAGTTTTCTGTAGCTAGTACACAGTCTTGAGTGAAAAGAGTTGATTGATTTTTCAATCACATCTGTTCAGAGAGAGTGTGAAGCAGAGAAGGCTGAGCCAAAGTAGCACAACACACCAAAGTCTCCACAATGTTACACTGCCAGCTTTTTTTTTTCTTTTTTTTATGATTGGTTGTCACACAATCATAGAAAGCAAATCACAGCATCTCCAAGGGCAATGGCTTACTCAAAACCCCCCAGCTGGTGCTTAGCAGGACTGCTGAACAGTTACAAATGGACATCTTTCTTTTTTTGCCCTGCCGCTGTCGGTCTCATGCGGTCACTCACACTTATTTCAGCCTGTTTGGACTTCACCTAATGGCCCAGAAAGGGCAAAGCTCTCATGTCATTCGTTTCTAGATGAAACTAGCTCAAACACATTTGCTTGCGGCTGAAAATTCCCTCACTTTGCACAGAGGTCATTCTGTCTGAACCTGACACTCAAAGTAATACAAAGTATTGAGAAACATGATGATGTTGCACTACTATTTTTGGCACCATAACACATTAATTTCAGCAGGCAAACTTCAGTCTCACTGATATGGGGAGAGGCGATCACATACTTCTGAGATATGCATCTGTCTGATCCTCCAATTGGCTTTGGCGCTGCTGGATGAGCTGTGCGGTTTGTCTTAGTTCATTAAGCTAAACAACTTCACACTGTATATTACTCCACACAACTTTAACCTGGGCACACTATCCAAAGTGCTAGTGTGGGCTAGTGTGGGGTATTTTTGAAATAAAAAATACCCCACATAAAGATTAGGCAACATCAAGTAATAAGCTATTTATTACACTTCACCACATTATATACAATTACCACTGTCAGACAAGTAAAGACTAGTAAATGAATGAGTAAAAGGTCTTTCTAGCAATACTGGACATAATATGTGGTTTTTCTATAATGAATGACATGTTTTTGAGTTATTACAGTTTCCAGGACTAACTGATCACTGCCATAAAGTGGCACACATCTGTAATACAATCATGATATTTTCAATGAAACTTTGTCTCAAAGTTCTCTCTAATAGTAAGTTTTTACCTCACAATGAAATTAGCTCTTCTTCAACTTGCAGGGTGAGAAAACAGAGTCGAAGTCATCAAATGCAACTGGAATCACTTATTGGCAATCACTTCAGTTTGTAATTTGCTGTGCTTTAGCTGACAGGATCCTCAAGAGCATAGCAGAACTCAGGGAAATCAATGCTGCTAATTTAAACACGGCTAATTGGTAAAGCTTTTGAGTTGCTTTTAATTAAATAACGGTTGCCCTAAATGAATGGAATTTATGCATGAATACACATTGATTTTACTACATAATCATCTACTCGCTGTTTGCCAAAATAACATGAGAGGGGTTTTTAAAAGAGCCTATATATATGGAACAGCTGTGTGCTGTTTGGAGTAAACTTGTTTCAGTGGGATGTCTGTTAGAGAAGAGTTACCTCATTGAAAGTTATCTTGTTGTTTTTTATTGTCTGAGGTGAGCTCTTCCATGTTTTCCCAAAAAAGTGCTGATGATTTCTGTCAAACAGCGTTGCCCGTAGTTGGTAAGTCACACTTTGTTCTCCCACTGCCTTCTCCTATGAGCAAAAAGGAAGCACATGCATCTTAGGAAAGTCACTGTTAACAAGTGAAGAGTTAAACTTAAATCCTCCTTTATGACTATTATCCAACTTCATGTAAAAAACACCCCAGAATGAGGTTCCCAATATCTGAATGCTCAGTTTTGCATCCCTGTAACTGATAATGCCAGCAAGTAGTGGATGTCAGATTCACTTTGGTACTGTTTGATGCTCTATATATAGACCGAATTTACTAATAATCCCATGACACTGATTGTGTGTTTGATTAAAAAAAATGTATGGTTGCCTTCAAATATAACATTTTTCAAAGCTTCGCGAGATTTCTTCAGGCGCACTTTCACAGAGATGGATACTGAATAGGCCTTATCGTGTCTTTTATTTTGACAGTCAACGCAAAGTCAAGCTCACAGATTAAAATACACTGAATTTAGGTTTGCTAAACCTCTAGTGAATTGCTATAGCAGAGTTGTTTCTATGTTTTTAATCAGCACTGAAAGCTAACTGTAAACGGTCACCTGTGGTGGGAGGTGAGTTGCAGTGACACGGTTGAGGGTGAGCTGGAAGCCGTGGGACTGGGTGAAGCGGCTTTCCACAGCCAGCCTTACGGTCTGGCTCTGCGGGGGAACCACCCGGTTCCTCTCAAACACTTGCTTCCATTCGTCCGCCATGCTGGGTATGTCTTCTATTTTTACCATGTCCTTTAGTTAAAATAAGCATTACCCTGACATTGCACAAAAAAACTCAGAAATGTTGAACGCAGCCAATGTTTTACTCTGAATTCAGTCTTCTCCATCCGTTCAGATGGCCGCCATATTGAAATCAGATTCTACCATTTAGTACAAAGGGGGGGATATGTAATAAAATATTTCATCAGGAGCGTTCACGAATGAGAAACATTATTTGAAAATATACTTAGTAAACGAATTGTATTTTCTAACGCAAGTCTACATTTTATTCCCGAAATTTAAAATCTACAGAAAATTTCGCATTGGCCGCCTCTAATCGTTCATACCTTTCAGTTGGTATTTCCCATCGTGCTGCGTCAGTTGCTATGGTAATACTCATCTTTCCATTTAGGTCTTGTATGAACGTCAGCATCTCCAATTTAAAGTTATTTTATTGCCACACTCGCAATATAAATTTTATTTTCTTTTTAAATATACACATGTAATAATTATCTTTTATATATTAGTAGAGTATAATTTGTAGGAGGAGCTTTGGCTGTAGTCTTAAGCTAATAAGGCGAATACATAAGGAGCTAATTTTGGGGGGTGCTTAGACTCAGTTCCCCCAGAAGGACACATGCTGCCCATTCTCACAAAACACTGCTGTCTAAAAACAAAAGACAGAAAAACAAATTATGCACCGAAAAGAAAAGAGAATGTCTGGCCCAGTGATAAAAAGCTGGCAGTTTGAAAGAGGAAGACAAAAACAGAACTGTGGGAATCCAAAGAAGATTTCAACAGGGATAAAGACAGATGTGTGGCTTGTTGTCAAGTGTTGCATAGCCTATATAAACAGTAACGCTAATAAAGCCATTTGAATTGCATTATTATTGTAATCACTAATATTCACAACGTGTACTTGATATTCAGTGTGTCTACTACAAGCGGAATGTTTTCCCCATGAAGATATTATTGTAATGTAAAAAAATATAAGTTACTTCCACCACCAATCACGCCACATTAGCAAAGAAAATAAGGAAAAGCACCAATAGGCGGCAGTCACACACTTCCGCTGCTGCTCCGAGCCTCAAGAGGAGGAAGAAGAAGGAAGCGGTAGGTACAAACCGAAAACAAAACAGCAAAATGTTCGGGAAAATTAAACCTGTAAAAGTTAGGAGCTGCAGTGAAAACAGGAAATATGGAATTGCCGCAAAAGATGTGAAGGAACTACTGAAGAAGGCCTGCAATTTGCTACAGGTGAGCCTTGTGGGAATTAGTTAGTTTTTAACACCTTACACTGCTGTTCCGCTTTTTTATCTGAGAGAATGTGACATAAACGTCATTGCTGCTAGTAAACAAAAGAAATTACGCTTTTATTTTTCCTAATTAGTAGTAACTCGATACGTGATTGGTTTGGTCCAAGATCATCTCCACTGTGAAGAAGTTACGACATAAAATAATTTTCGCATCATTTTTAGAGAACTCGGTAAACAGGATGTAAGTGAAAAAGCAACAGTTATGTCACGTTCAGGTCAAAGTGACATGTAGCCTCTACGTTCATATTTCAAGATGCTTTTTGATTGCATTTAGATTAAATTCTGTTTATGATAGGCTGGGAGCAGAATTCGTTCATTATTGAGTATGGCCTCGGGCACATTTTGTATAAACTAGCTGAAACAAAGAGGAAATGATCTGTTGGTGGAAATCTGTACTACAGGGATTTTGTTTAATTAGAGTTTACATCGGATAAATGAATCCATTTAATCTGAACTGACTCTCACAGATGGCTCTCTTATAAAATATGTCAAGTTTACAGATTAGTTATCTGGTCTAAAAAGCTTCCACTTCTAGTCCACACAACACATTTGTCATTGGTGTTTTTACCTGTTATGTTCTCCACGAGTCCAGGTGCCACTCTCTGGTGCACGTGTTTGCTTGTATGAGGACGGGACAATAGTGACGGAGGAATTCTTCCCAACTTTGGCGGATAACACCGAATTGGTTCTTCTATCTAAAGGGCAGACGTGGAGTGGAGGTAGGAGGATCAACACCAGACAAGTGTTTCAACTGTAAACTTGTGGTTTTATTCTCCCAGTCAGCTAAACTGCTGGATGATTGTGATGTTGCCTAATCTTTATGCATCTGATTTTTAGTTGTGTGCGACATCAGTCAGCTACTCGACACAGACCGGCATGCCGACAGCCTCATTGAAGCAGCGAAGGGGCTCCTCTCTGATGAGAAATCTTCAAAGAGGCGTAAAATCCTGACAGACCTGCTACAGAACCTGGAGGATAGGTCGGAGCTGGAGAGCAGAGAGGAGGATGAAGGCTGGTTCCAAGGTAGCAGCCTTCATCCTCTTGGAGAAGCGCTCCTGGTTTTGTTTTAGAGTTCCTGTGACTTTTCCTGTCGTGGCTTCTTTTGAGGTCAAACTCCCAGCCTGTCTGCACGAGGCTCAAAGAAGTACAGTTAGGCCTGTAGGAATTTTGACAGTGACAGTGTTTCGTGAATTTGTCTCTGTGTTCCACCACAGTGGATTTTAAAGCAAACAATCAAGATGTGATTGGAGTGCCGACTTTCAGCTTTAATTTAAGGGATTTAACAGTCTTGCTGAGCCTTGACCTAAGCGGGTCATGAAGGGTGGAGGCTGCCCCGCCCTACTGCTCTCTGCTGGACTTTGCTACTTCTTCACATGTACTGTGAATAATAATATAAATTATAATAATTAATAAATAAATAGATAGATAAAAAACAAACTTTTGAGCCTGTGAAAATGGGGCTTATGTATAAAAAGGACTTGAATTCCCAAACAGTTAATGCAACACTTTGCTCAAACCCCTTGAAATAAAGCTGAAAATTTGCACTTTAATCACATTTTGATTGATTTTAAAATCCATTATGGTGCTGTACACAGGCAGTATTACAAATACTGTGTCAATGTAAAGAAATCCCTTTAAAAAAAGCACTATAAGACATGTGCTACTGTTACTAGAGAACTGGGAAACCATGAATAGATTAAGTCACTCTTGTGTCTTTTTCCAGTATAAAAGCATTGTGAAGACTCAACACCCTTATATTTGGAAAATATAACTTTTGTCACAGATGTTTCTCTTGATGTGAGTCTAAATGAATCTGTTGAGCATCTTGTTATGTGTGTTTCTCTTCAGGTGTTGATTCTCGATTTAAAACAAAGTCTGCCTACATGAAGTACAACTGTGAAAGCAGGATACGCGGCTACTTGAAAGAGGTAAACTTGGGAGTCAGGTAACACTCTGCACCTGAGGTCTTTACAGGATTAATCCACAGTCAGCTGTTCTAACAGTTGTGTTTTTTGTTGTTTTTGTCAGCTGGATGATGCCACCAAATCCATACAGAAAGCAAAAGTGAGGGCAGAGTTTTTGAAAACCTCACAGAGCCTCACAGAAATGCTGAAAACAGCCAAGTACAATGGCTGCTACTTTGACAGGACTGAAAAGCAACCAGATCGCCTTTGTACTCAGGAGGGATGGTTCACCTGCCAGGTACTACAAGAATGCAAGCTGTGAGGTATTAAGAGGTCTAACAGAGTTGAATGGGCAACATGAGTTTTACACTGTCACAGGCTTTTGAGCTCTGAGGGAAAGACTCTTGAATCTGTACAGAGTAGCTGGGATCTGCTCCAACTGACTCGTCCGAGGTTAGTTGTATGTGAACAGAAGAGTCAGAGACAAAAGTGCACTGTGGTGTGAGCATCAGAGCAAAAATGATCAAAAGTAGTGTTTAACTAGGCTTAACAGTCATTACATTTAAAATGTCTCAAAAATATTAAAAGTCCAGATGTGCTTCAGACTAAGTTCCTCTTCCTCTAAATTGCGTCCTCAGGGATCATTTGATGAGAAAGTGTGCAAATCTCTTCACTCTATCAACCCCTATGGAAGCCGCGAGGGCAGGATTGTCTTCAGCACTTGGAATTTGGACCACAGGTTCACGCCACCTTTAGTTTATTTACAAGATTTTTTGGAGTTTTTTTTTTTTTTTTTTTTTGCTTTACCTCCTTTCATGCAATTCTTCAATTTGTTTCCAGGATTGAAAAGAAGAGGACAGTTATTCCCGCTCTGCTGGAAGCTCTGCAAAATCACAGGAGCACTGACATCAACCTCAACTACTTCTACCAACTCCTGTTCACGAGGGAAAACCTGAAGCTGGTCCACATCGTCTGCCACAAAAAAGGATCTCACAACCTGCAGTGTGACACCAAGAAGATCTATAATAATGCCACCAAGGATCTAAAAGCAAAGCAGAAGCCCAAAGTAAAGAAAAGGCGCATGACTTGATGTCCTGTGACAAATGAGTGGACTGTGATTTGTTTGATGAACTTGGTAAATAATTAACTCTGAAAAGAACCCATCACATCAGCTGGAAAGGTAAATTTGCCTTTGCAATCTTCTCGACGTGACTCGTGACATCAGCTTGAGCTCCAAACCCACCATGGTTAGCTTTAATTTCATAATGGAAGTGATCGACCACACTTAAGAAACCATGAAATTCATTTATTTGTTCACTGTATTGGCACTGTGATGTAAAGTACACAAATTAAGTACAAAGATGATAACAAATCATGTATTTACTCTGAATGCTGCATAGAATGTGAAAAGCAAATTGATATAAATAAGGCAGTAAATATATAAAATATTTGGACGGTTTAGAACAGTCATGTACAAAATACAGGCGACAACATCTAGTGCAATTACGGTTAGCCTCTTGGTTAGATTACATTTTCACTCAGGTTTAAATTATCCAGTCTTTCAGACTGCAGTCTTGTATGAGGAACCTTTTGTTTTTTTTAAACAACACTCTTTTACAAATTTTAGAAGAACCCTCTCAGGGAAAATTAATTCATTACATTGATTATGTATCGATACAAATGTGTTATATATTTGAAAGCTGCCAGAAACGTGAGCACACATGAGTTGAGGATGAAGAGACACTTGGTGAATAATGACTTTTATGCAGAAAACTGTTGATGATGTTCAGCTTAAGCAATGAATTTGTGCTATTAAAACTCTCAGTACAGAAGTTCATGCTCCATCCCTCCTCGTTACAGACGTGTAATCTTAACTTAGACTGAAATTGTCACTCTGTTGCTCTTGTCAGCATGTAACATTTACAATTAATCAGTTTTCATTTGTATGGGAAAACAAAACCTTAAATCCAGCATTTTTTTAGCATCTCAGAGGCTAATCTGAAGCTGCACTCAGGATTCAATTTTCTACACAATGTGCTGTAAACACGGGTGATGGTTACACCAGTTATGGCTACACCAGGTGTTATGTGAGCATACATTCAGCAAAAATTTCACAAAACATTACTGCATTTACTCACATTGGCCATTTTAATTTTATTATTGCAGTTATGACTTTTTAAAAATCTAATTATTGATTGAATGCAATGTTTGAGCAGGTAGTTTTCCAAGTGCTGAGAGGTTTAATGTCTTTTCATAAGCAGAACTTTCTCAGTTATAAGAGCGGCAACTCCTAACTAAGGCTACGTTCACACTGCAGGTGTTAATGCTCAATTCCGATTTTTTGATCAAATCCGATTTTTTTGTCTGCTTGTTCACACTACAAATAAATGCGACAGCAAACGCGCTCTAGTGTGAACGCTCGAAGCGGCCCACATGCGCAAAAAAAGACGTCACACACAACGCGCTCTGTTTAGACCCAGAGCAAACAATATTGTTTGACTTCGGACTTTACGTTTTCAAATTTTTGCTTTAAGTTATTTTGTTATTTACATAATAATGTAAATAACCTAATAATGATCCTTATTGCTGAGAGGAGCGGTGCTTCAAAGGATAGTTGCAGATTTCTGTCAGAATCTGCAGATTATACAGTACAAATAAAATGTTCACGTTGTCTTCCCAACAGTTTCACTGACATCTACACTGGATGGCCAGGAAGCGTTCGCGATGTCTTCTCGGGCGCTTCTCCGGCGCTGATAATTGGCGTCTGTCTTGTGTCAGTGACGTAAAAGACGGATTTAATGCGACATGACCGTTCAAACAGCAGTCGCTTTCTAAAACATCGGATATGTATCGGATTCAGTACCACACACGAAAGTGACCTAGATCGGATTTGAAAATATCGGATTTGTGCCGTTCAAACTGTCATACCATGATCAGATATGGGTCACATAGGGTAAAAAAAAAATCGGATTTGATGCGCTTTCGCCTGCAGTGTGAATGTAGCCTAAGTGCCCACCCCGTTGTCTCGCTGCACGCCACTGAAATCCACCTCGTCTTCATCGCTGTCCTCTCGAGCATAGTAATGTCGCCTCCTGTTCTTCCTTTGGGCGCGGCTAGAAGACGTGGATGATCTTTCAGGAAAATCCTGTAGGATGAATCCATATTTAGAATTCATTTAATGCAACATTATTTTCACAAATTGTGCTGAAGATATAACTGCAGGAATGATGGGCCTAGAGATGTGGTGGGAATGGGGGGATAGAATCTATGTGTATGGATAAAATTAAAGTTATCAGTGAGTAACAAAGCTAACTAGGGGTTGTTACTGCTCTCATATAACTCTAGCCCTGCTGATAAGAGGTTGAAATGTCAGTTTGTTTAATGTTAACTGAGTGAGACCAGAAAAAGAGAAGGAAAAAAAACTGCAAATCATATTTATTTGAGAGAAAGAATCCAAACCTCAAGGCCTCAAGGCAAACTTAAAATGATACGTTAGGGACTCCTGGCAGAGTGAGGCTTTTGTGTAACAACTCGTGGTCTTCTACTCTGCACATTATTGCCCATGTTTTGTGTTTTATTAGCAGGAAGACCCTTTTGGTACATCCAATAATGCACCAATTACTGCTGAAATTTAAACCAATTTTAAGGTCCAAATGTATAACAAGTCTAACATATCTTCCAACTCCCATGTCTATTACAAAACACCCTAGAAGAGCAGCTTTAAATGAATAGATTAGAATAATAGATATGGATGCTGATTCTTCTAAACTGATCATCAGTCAGAAGTTTTCTTTACCAAAAAAACAAAAACCTGTTTCCCCCAGGAATTAAAACCAACGTGCCTCACCTGTACAGCATCCAAGTTTCCAAAGAACTGCTCCACAGGAAGGATCTGATTACTGTCATCATCTGGGAACATGATTTTGCCTGTTTCTTCATAATCCATATGCTCAGGCTCATATTTGTCCCAGATGCTATTCATTACGCAGCTGTCTGAATCCTGTCCCATCATCAGCGCGTTCTCTTTACCTTCCTGTCCTTCATGCTCTGGTGATGCTAAGCACCTCCTCCTGCCAGAAGACTGGTGGCATTCACAGCTGATGCAGGAGTCTCTCTCCAGAGGACCAGCTGCTTTAGTGTTCCCAACTGCTGAGCTGCTCTCAGACGACGAGTTCGCCTTTGGACTTTTCACACATCTCCTCCTTGCAGCAGATGTCTATGATACAAAAGTTAAGGAACAAAGTTAGGATGATGTTGGGGTAACCACAGCGGGACTCCACTGCAGTAATCACATCCTGTTAATTTGGAGCCACTCACAGCTGTCCGGTGTAGGGGTTACAGCTGTAGGGGTGTAGATAACTATACCAGATACACTCAGAAACAGCAGCTCATTTAACTCCTGCTTTTCTTTTCGACTCATCACACATCTGCAGCATTATGTACACAGACAAAACAAACCTTTCTGGTGTTTCTGGTCTCAGAGCTGCTCTTCCTCTTTCTTGGCTTCAAATTATCAACTTCACCAGGCATCTGCAAAGCATCATGATGTTTGTTTATATAGAGTACTTTATTAATGGAATGACATCGTGGGAAAAAAAAAACTATGGTTTTAGTCAGCTGAGAGGAAGCCGTCATAATGCCAGCGTTTGCTCCTGCTAAGCAGAAAATTAGCAAATGTTTTCACTCCACTCAGTAAAAGAAGCTAAATTTATCGGACAGCTCTTTAACGGGGGCAGTTTTAGGAGCATTTTCGCTTGTATGGAGATTTGTCATTTTCCAGTTCAAACACTGTCTTAACAAAAAAAATAAAAATAAAAATAGTGGACAACATCAATCGGATAAAGTTATAAAGCTGGCTCTGCAGCCCGCTGAGCTGCTTAAACCCCCCAACAGCGCCCCTCTATCCTCCGCCGGCTAAACTCCTGCTAATTTACTGGCAAATTAAAGTCGCGTTACTCGTCAACTATGACCCAGTTCTTCCAGTACAGTCAATACGCCTAATCCCTCCGGCATTGCTTTTTTACGTGTAGACGTGCCCGAGCTACGCCGAATGTGAGTCCATAAAAGGCAGCTGATAGTTGAACTGCTAAGACAACACCTGCTCAGCACAGCAGCTAGCTTTCGCCTACAAAAATCAAAGCAATATCGTCGGAAAATAACCCACCCCGGTCAAAAATGCCCCGGGTATCATAATTTGAAGCACGCGGCAGAACAATGACTCCAGCAGTCGGTATCGGTACAATAACACCAACACGGAGGTCACGACGAAGCTAAAGCGTCACTAAACACAACAAAAACGCCTAATTTCGACATCTCGGCAACAAGCTAATGCGGCCAGCTACGAGCTAACAGTAGGAGAGAAAAAAATAACTAATTCGACCTGCCTGCCGGTTTTCTCATTTATTTAAACACGTACTTACCTTATGTATCATTTGCCGGCGTGGATATTTAGGTTTTTCAGCACCTACGATATTGAAAGTTTCCACCACCTTGGGGTTTTCTGGCTTTCCAATCGGCTGGCTTCAACTAGCGACTAAACAACGGCGATAATTTTACGATGTGAGCGCTCCCCGCCGCCTCCCCGGTGTATTTCCTGCTGGTGAGGTTCACTCAGAGGTCTGCAGTTTCAATATCAGGACGTCCTCTGCGCCACACTGCACCGCCACCGACACCACCCTGTACTAAAGAGCATTAGTGAAAATGGAGAAAAAAAGAAATATATCTTAAAACACACGTGTTATTTTATATTTATATATATAATATTAGATTTCTATTATAAAAAATATAATTAAAAGTAGTTTAGTTCGAGGGGTTTGTAAATGCTTTTTACTAGATGTATTTTTGTATGTATCTGATTTTCTTTTAGGTTTTTTTCCCCACTATTTTAATATTTTATTTTTCCACAAACTTGGCCTTCTCCACTTTCACGCCATCTCAGTGCTTCTGCGGGAGTTGTTTCCACCCATCTTGTGACTTATGCTAATGAAAGGGGTTCTCGTGACACGCTGGTTCACAGTAAGCCCGTATTTCTCCGTGTTATTTTGTGAGACGGGACAATCATACGTCAAATGCCAGTTCACGCCATGTTTCAAAGTTTGGCTTTTGTTTAGCAGTGACGTATGAAGGAGGAGATTCCGGAAGTCGAATGCAGTTCCAATAAATGTCCACAAGATGGCGCAATAAGGTTTTTAAAGAAGCGTCTAATTCTTGTAATCAGCCAACAGGTCACACTGGCTTCGATTTTAACAGCTGTGTAATCATTTAGAACATACAGTTGACTTTGTCCGGTACCAAAACAGTAAGTAAACATAATTTAGAAATCATTTCATGTTCTAATTGTCATTCATCGCACAGTCCCTGTCAGGAGGCTATTGATTGCCTCCCACTCCTCCAGAGCAACCGACAACAACACGCGGCAACAGATGGTGGGGCCCCACGGATCTGAGCGTCACGGACTCAGTGTGGGATTTTTGTACGTTAGGAGACAGAAAACACCGAGACAGCTCGAGGAGTGCTGTAGTCCAGTATTTCTCACCTAGCACTGGAATTAAAATTAGACTGTCAAACTTCTTTAGAAAATCATCATCGCTGTTCCTTTATAAACGCTGTGGTGTTTGTTTTATTACTCACATGAAGATGGTTGTTAGTTTATTTATAGAATTATTTCTGAATCATTTCGTTGTATTTTAGTTCTGTTCTCTATCACTTCTAATCATGTAAATTAACGCGGATTAAAGGAGCTACTGATATTCAATATTAAGAATAAGATAATGATGTGGTGGCTAGTGGATCGGCAAAACCTGGTGAACACGTGTGTGTGTGTGTGTGTGTGTGTGTGTGTGTGTGTGTGTGTGTGTGTGTTAGACAGAGAGAGAGAGAGAGAGAGAGAGAGAGAGAGAGAAATGGGATACCTACAGGTCCCAGATCAGTTTAGTTTATTAAGGGGAGGAGATATTTGGGGGTGGGGTGAGATAGTGGTATCCTCCATCAGATCTCCAGATAGTCTGTGTGGAGGCAAAACCCTGAGAAGAAGCTCGGGGACGAACTACACAGCAAAGAGGGACGAATGTGTAACTTCACTCTGCGCTGTCATGGTCAAGACGTGGCCAAGGAGACACTTGACTGAGCGCTCTTACCCCGTGTCTTCGTGAGGTGGGACTGCAGTCTCCACTCAGGCGCACAGTTGTGAAACATTATGAAGGCATCTGAGGGTCCCAGCGTGTCACGGTGACAGCAATGGATCACTTTTTTCGGAGAAAGCGGATCCCCGCTTTTCTGAAACCCCTGTTGAGTCTGTCTCTGATCTTTGCGTCTTTTCTCATGATCCAAAAGCTGAAACTGTCGGAGAAAGACGCAGTGGGGGTTAAACATGTGAGGGATCCGGCCTGGTGCGGCTCGGAGTGTTTTTCATTCAAGAAGACAGCTATGACCAGTTCGGGGACCTCAGATTCTCCCGTGCCCGTCAAGGATTTGGAGACACAGCAGGTCCCGAACGTAACTCGGGCTTCTTGGGACGCACAGGTTCTGAACTGTAGCGCGGACGCATCGGTGAGGACCCAGGACTGGTTCCGGCGCTTGGACCAGAGATTTCACCAGTTTGTGCTTCACAGACACTGCAGGTATTTCCCCATGCTCATCAATCACCCGGAGAAGTGCGCCGATGGAAACGTTCATCTCCTCGTGGTGGTCAAGTCCGTTATTGAGCAGCACGACCGGAGGGAGGCCGTGCGTAAAACCTGGGGGAAGGAGCAAACCGTAAATGGGAAGAAAATTAAAACTTTGTTTTTACTCGGAAGCCCAAACACTGGCAAAGACGCCAAGAACCTACAGAAACTGATCGAGTATGAGGACCAAATCTTTGGGGACATCCTGCAGTGGGACTTCATGGACACCTTCTTCAACCTGACTCTGAAAGAGGTCAATTTTCTCAAGTGGTTCTACATCTACTGCCCCAACGTGCAGTTTATATTTAAGGGAGACGATGATGTGTTTGTGAACACGCACAACCTGCTGGAGCTCATCGACTTCAAAGTGGAGCAGCGCAAAGCGGCCCGCTTGTTTATGGGGGACACCATCTCCAAGGCGATCCCCATCCGAAACCGACAGAGCAAATATTACATCCCCAAGGAGCTGTACGACAAGCCGTATCCACCCTACGTGGGAGGTGGGGGGTTTCTGATGTCCGCCTATTTAGCCCGTAGGCTCTTCGTGACCTCGGAGGGCGTGGAGTTGTACCCCATTGATGATGTGTTTTTGGGGATGTGCCTGCAGAGGATCCACTTATCCCCAGAGATGCATCCGGGCTTCAGGACATTCGGCATCACCAGACGCAGGGCGAGCACAATGAACACAGAGCCCTGCTTTTATAAAAACCTAATCGTGGTCCACAAACTGAGCGCGCAGGAGCTGCTCAGGATGTGGAGCGTGGTGCACAGCCAAGACCTGATCTGCGCACAAAAAACTTCGATATGATTGACAGAAAGTACAAAGTAAATAAATTCACTAAATCTGAGCTCACGGGAAGTCTTCTTTGGACGATCATACTTGATGATCTTTACGCAATCTGCGGAGTCACGTTAATTTTTCCTTTACCGTTACGCACGGGTCTGACATGGAAGAGGAACTGAATTTAATATTGTGTGTCACATTAAAACGATTGATTTGTTTTCAGCTGACTCGGCACGTTGGCGCTCTCATCTCCACTTCTGTATGGGTTGATTTTCCGTTTTGTAAAAACCACTAGAGCACAGCTTTCGCATTGTGAAAGCACCCGTGTTTCTGTGCCATTCCAGACTGAACTGCCTTAATCTGAATTTAAAAATTAATTTAGAGACATAGATGTAAGAAACCCACGGGTGTTCGTGCAGGTGCGAAAAAGACTGACTTGTTACATCCAAGTGTTTCCCTTAAGCTTCCTTTTCCGACTTCAGGAATTCATTGCAACGTTCAAGTGCAACATGGGACTACATGATTTACAGCATAGAACACACAGCTGCATTCATATTTGAATGATTATTTTATTGAATAGAAATTGTAAATTGTAAAAATCAAATTCTGGGTATTTTAAAGATAATATATTGGTTTTGTTTTACCTTGTTTTGTAAGATTTACAAAGGCAGCCCTGAAACCAAAGAAACCACGTGTGTGTAACACTGTAAATTCATGTGTGTTAGTGTCAATAAAACCAGAGCTCTCTTGTAAACACTGAATAATGTTGCAAAACTTGATTGATATGTGTTTTATATTGCTCAACAATAATCCTGGAAGTTGGACACCGCCCATTTTTTTAATACACAGAGGGCTCTTAAAGAGAGCCGTGTATTACATGTAACTTTTATGGTGAAACACTGATTGGGAATTTTGATTACATGGAAGCACATGTGCAATGGTCCCTGAATAATGCTTTATTTAACAAATACATCTGCAGAAAAAAGAAGCCAAAATGCTGTTGACTACAAACGCATGAACACAACTTTTACATCTACTTTTGCGGCAGCTCTCAGTACAGAAGCAGACTAAAGCAAGTAGTTTCCCCACTAATAAAACATACGCTCACATTAATGTTATTACCGTTTCCAGATACATCACAATCACTTTGTCGTCATCATAACACTGTGCAGCACAACATGAGCACAACATAAGAGATAATTATAAACCAGGCTAAATGTTATATGTAGTATTTAACATTTCAGCTTGTGATTCTATCAGTTTGAAGCCAGTGATGTGATTCTGAACACTGGAGGGAAAAAATGTGGTGTACATACAGTATGTAGCATATTCATGTCCACTGCTTTCCTCATTCTAGCAGTGCTGTTTCATTCAGAGACCTACTTTGTCTCATTTTACTTCTACTTCATACTATCAGTAGGCATTGTGGAGGGAAGTAAGTCACTGTAGTGTGCTAGAAATTCAGCAGTAAAACATCATCCTTTGGCAAAAGTGCTATTTCTATATAGAATATGTATAAAAGGAAAGCAAATATGTAAACAGTTGGCTAACTGTGGAGTCGACAGCAAAGCTTCCCTCAAAGCAAAGAACATCTTCTGCTTGTAACTAAACTGTGACCTCGTTCCTCCTCCTGTTACTGGGTGTGCAAGAAGGTATGAGTCATCGTCTTCTGAAGGGATGCAGCAACTAGATAAATTTTTACTGAAACTGCAACGGTTACCCATAGAAGTTTCTCAACCCATTCATTGGGTATAGGCCGATTCAACACAAGAAACGGTTGATTTTAGTTGTGATGTGGAGCATAAATTTGCCAATCCTTACAGTGTGTAGAAGCTGGGTGGAGTTCCATGGGACAGCTAGTTATCTGCAGTGTGCATGGATCAGAGGATGAAATCTTAAAAGGTCCAAACTTGCACTAGCACATTTGCACACATACAAAGATGAAGGCCATAAGCCATGTTAGTCAAGGAGTGAAGTTCTACATACTCCAAGAGGTTTGGCCTCTTCCAGCTCTACAATTTGAAGGTTAGGATCAAATAAATGTTTATGTGCTACACTTATTTGTTTGTTTGTTTTTAGGTGTGAGAAAATCGTGGAGATAGCACGTTTATAAGCGAGAGCCTGTACTGTAGTTTAAGGATGTATAAATTACAAGCTGCAGATAACCACTCAGAAACTAATCATAAAACCTCACTACACTGGTTGCATTATAAGGGCTCAATTTCTAAAAGACAACCTAAAGCTGAAGCCTAAAGTTATATCACCCTGTGCACTGCTGCTTTACCTTTACACAAACTCTGTTTAAAATCTATCTTGTGAGTCACACAAAGTCACAGTTGGGAAGTGCAGTCCAACAGTGAGGAACTACCCGTTAAAGCTGTACAATTCCTCTGTAATGATGCTCTAAATGGCAGTGAAAAAAAAAGCCTCAAAACCAACAAATCGTATAAGGGGATTTCAGCAAACAGCACGCTGTGTGCCTATGTTTACTAGACAGGTGTGTGAGAGGCTAGAGGCTTGACGTGTAGTGAAAAGAATTTTCTGTTCTGTGTGAACTTTGTCGCACATAACAGGATTAGAATTTACGTCATCCTCTCAACAATGGGTAAAACACCGTGTTGTAATTCTGTGATCTTATAAGACTTTAAATATATTAATGGCTTCAATCATAAAGTAATAATGGCTTTAAATATATTGCATATGTCAGTGAATACATCTGAAACGTCTCAAAAGTGCCCGAATGTGGAAATAAGGGAGTGGGTGGGGTCGTCTGGTACTGTTGGCTTTCTCCTGTTGAAGTGTGAGGGGACGTCTCTGGGCTTCTTCAGACCAGCTTTAACGCTTCCCTGGTGGATACCCTCTGGCTAAAGGAGCCAGTGATGGGATTCGGCTGCCCCTGCCCATGGGTCTGGCTCTGGCTCGGGCTCCATATGACCAGACCTGCTTTAGCTTGGTTCCACCGAAAGCTCTGCCTGGAAACACCAAAACACATATGCACAAACAAAATGGTACTTTACAGTAAACTGCTAGAGGAACATTAAAGCAGGGAGCCTTTATATTCTTGCATGCACTTTGTCATTAACCTCCCGAGACCCAGCCTAAAAATTACTTGGATATTTTGATTTTAGTTCCCAGATAATTTAAATTTCGTGTCTGAAAGGAAGGTGCAGTGGCAATTTTTTTTTCGTCTTCTGTCTTCTATCTTCTGATGAATATAAACTCTTTCCCCCATAAAGAAAAAATCTGACCCTCTCCTCTTTACCCTTAGCAACCGGTTTTGACACATCAGCATTTACACATAAAGACGTGGTGTGATGACCATCAA
Organism: Oreochromis niloticus; assembly: GCF_001858045.2. NCBI lineage: Eukaryota > Metazoa > Chordata > Actinopteri > Cichliformes > Cichlidae > Oreochromis > Oreochromis niloticus. Next base: position 26,354,062 of record NC_031984.2, on the reverse strand, counting down.
AATAGTCTCTGGGGTTTTCCAAGTGCAGCTGCAAAGGGAGTAGATCACCCTCATCACTTATGAGGCACACCCTGGCATTTTGTTCACTTGTTCTACAGGCCTGAAATAAGAAACTATGAGATCATTTTAACACATAATTCCAGATAGTTTAACTCTCTAAATGCATACATAATACTAACTCAAATCTATAAGGCATTAAGAATGATCATGGAAGAGCTGAGTAAGGCAGGCAGGATTCAGAATCGTGGAAGGGGAGTCACTCTTAGTGCTGTCAGGAGATGATGTGGAGGAGAGACAGACGTTAGACCAAGAAGGTGAAAGCTCAGAGGATGATATGCCAGTATTTGAGGAGGCTAAGCAGCAGAAAAATGAAAGTACCTGAAGTCCATTATGGACTTTAGGTATTATGTAAGAAGTATTATGTAAGAAAGAGCGTTGAAGGAACCAGTAAAACTGTATCCTAGCTTATCCGAGTCATTAACACAAATATGCTGAATAATGTTTTATGTTACAATCCTACCGTCAGAAACTAGCAACTCCCTTTGTGATGATCTAATATTAATTTTTTTCTAAAACCTGGTTCATTATTGTCTGTTTGATGTATTCAGAGGACCAGCTATCTTGGTGATAATGGTTAGCATCATCCTGTTTTCCTGTTTAATGCTACATGCTGCAAAATGTAAGTATTGTTTAAATATTGAACTGATAACGACAGGGGAGCTACAGTTTAATGCACTTTTAGGATATATATTATTAATCATATTGATCAACAGGGTCAAAGAAGAAATCAAACTTTTGATCTCTGTGTGTGTGTATTCTTATTGCACGGTCTAGGAATTATTATACCCCAAAACCTCAAAGCCCTACATCAAATAATATGTATTATGTAAATGTACAGTAAATGTGATCGTTTTATCATTGCCCAGGCTCTTCAAAAGCTGGTGTATCCTCCTTTGAGCTTTCACCTTCCCACTCTAATGCCTGGCCCTCCTCCACTTCATCTCGTGACAGCGCTACGTTGCACAATTTTGAGTACAATCCTTTCCGTCTCACCTTGTCCTCCACCACAAAAGACACTGAATCAAAGTTTTGTTTTGGAAAGAGTAAAATTACAGCACATTTCTAAAATTCTCACTAAACCAAAGTAACAAACTTAAATTAAAGAAACAATTAGATTTTTAGAAACAGAATCATAATATCTGTAAAACACCTGTCAGCCCAGCCCCGACAAATGAGTCGTCAGCAGATAGTACAGGATTTCCTCTTAGCAGAAGACATCGTAGATTACATAAAAGTTCTCAGACTCGTGCCCTCCACAGAGGACAAGAATAAATTGTTCAGGAGACTGAACAAAGAAACCTGCAATACTAGAAAGGCCAGTATAAACAAAAAGGTTTCGTGATGTCAGCATAACATGGTGATGTCATTATGATTAGATCAAACACTTATTGTTTGTGCTATAAACCAGTAATGCACCTATACGCCACTTTTCCATATGTGAGCTGGAAAGAATTTCAAATCAACCAGTGAGAATGAAAACATGAAGATGAACTGGAAAAAAAAGTCAATTTATGAAACAACGTTTTTCAGAGCAGGTCCTGATACGTTTCAAGTTATTCTCACGATGGTCATTTGGTGGTAGTAACATGCCGAAGGATGTAAATGATACACTAAAGCCCATTACACTAGACTCCAAATTAATCTGTCACTATTTTTTTTACATACATCATTTTATTAACTGGGGGACAAAACCACAGTGGAAAACTGCTGAGCGTGGGTGCGCTCTGTACCTGTCACAGTAAGCATTGGGAAAGTGGCTTAAAATATTTTTTTTTTAAATCAGGATGTGTATGAATGCTTTACCTTGTGCTGGCTGGGTTCTTTGGGATGCCGCAGTCCTGCGTGAGTTTTGTTTACAGCCCTCTCTGCCCATGAGGTGAGCCTTCCAGGCCTGGAACAGGGACAAAGTAGCTCAGTGAGTTTGCTCCTCTCCCAGGCACTTTCACGACTGCGACAACCACGGGGTTACTGTAGGCCCAGTCAAGGCCTGAATGGCTGCCCTCCCTACCTACTAACACTGCAGTCTTTCATTGGGCTTACAGCCTCTCCTCCAGCAAAGAGAGTGCAACTTTCTGTGAGTTTTTTCTCCCTTGTGTGAGAGCGTGAAGTGAGAAACTGCATGCATTGAGTCAAACGTTTAGTGAGAGCATAAACGCATCGCAGGAAAGGCTCAATAATACTTTGCACGTGTTACCATAAAGTTGGAAAAAATGATGTGTATATTCTATATCTCATGTTTTGTTTAGGCTGCAAGTGATTTTTAAGGATTAAGAAGTTAAATCAATAATTATTCTTGTGATTCTTTGTTGTTTTTGAATCGTTCTTAACCCATATTTTGTCATACCAACAGGACTAAATGGATATTATTAAATACACCTGACAAGCAAGCTGTACTTTTGTCATTAATATTATTATAGTTAAAAAATATTTAGTGAAAACTCTGAAACCTCTTAGACATCTTTCCTCATTCTAGTAATTCCATTTCATTTAGAGATCTACTTTGTCTCTTTTTACTTTGACCTCAGACTGTCAGTATGTACTGAGGAGGGAAGGTAGTCACTGTAGTGTGCAGTGAAGCATCATCCTTTGGCAATGTGCTTTTCTACATAGAATATTAATGAAAGGAAAGGATATTTGTAAACAGTGGGTGATTGAGTCAAACTGTTGCATTTATCCATATATAAAAAGGACCATTACTACATTATGTTTACAACTTTGCTTTAGTCTCGTTTCCTTTTTTTTCCTCGGAAAAAATTAAACATCTGCTCTACAGATTCTGCCAAGGGACATTAAGTAATATATGACATCCACAAACTTTCCCCAACAGTCACACCTTTAGGTCTTTATGCCCTGGTCTATTAAGTGTCTCAACAATGTTGCTGCTAACTGAGGCAGGCGGGGCGAGCACACGTGCAGGAAGATTGTCTCTCTGAAACATGAGTTGCATGATTCATTAGGCCCCACAAAGACACAAACCAGAACGAAAGATGAATGAAACGGAGAACCAAGCGTTACGTCTCCTTGTGAGACAGAGAATCTTGTTCGCTCCGTATCCACTTTCAGCTTCCCAGACACACTAAAGAGAAGCATGGCTGGCTGTGAGACTCCAAAAGCACTGAAATATGAGCACTGCTTGTTAAAGATGACACAAAACTATTATCCCTGTGTTTATATTACATTCAACAATTTCTATTCAAATGTGTATTCAAGGTTTGATTATATTTCCCATTTGAAAATAAAATGTGGTCTATTTTGCAATGGTAGGAAGATGAGATGTGTTCATTGTCCATGTGTGAATGTGTTTCTAAACCACGCTACAGTTATCATTAATCTCTGGTTCTCGTCCACAGGGTATCTCTGTTTTGTCTCCCTCCTCTCGCCCTTCCCTAAGCCTGGTTCTGCCGGAGGTTACTTCCTGGGAAAAGGGAGTTATTTTCTTCCCACTGTTGCCAAGTACTTGCCCTATGGGAGTCATCTGAGTGTTGGGGTTTCTCTGTATTATTGTTTACCTTACAATATAACTTGCAGCTTTGCAGTGACTGTTGTTGTGATTTGGTCGTATACAAAAGAAATGAATTAAACGGAATAATCTGTATCCGGTTAAGTTTTATCTATAAGTAGCTAATCAGAATCTTTTGTCTTTAGTTCTTCTGAGACTAGCAGGAATGTGAGGAATGCAATTGTACTTTCTTCATCTTCTCAATGAAACAGCCCATTAAGAACAAAGGCTTTGCCCTCTTTGAAGCCCTTAAAGGTCAACATTAGCTGTGCTTTACTTCAACACCTGTTTGCTGCCAAAGCCTCACTTGTTTGTGAAAGGTTTCACTGTTTTATTATATGTGAAGCATCTCTACTTCTGCTTCTGACAAAGAAGACATTTCCATATGCCAATAAATCAATGGTGAAACATGTTGCCATTATTTATAATTAACTAACTGACTTGTGCAAATACACAGTCTCACCTCCTCTCCGGGCGTGAAGTTGCTGTGACACAGAGGACAGTGGTTGGAGCCTTTACCCAAAACGGGGGCTGAAACACAAAGACGACACCTTCAAGTCAGTTCTTACAGAATTACAGAAAAGTTCCCATAAATGAATTTACAGTACTGAAAGAAAGCTGCTTCAAACAAAACACAGCTTTCAGCACTGGGTCTATTATGGCAAACGTATGCTTATGCACAAGAGAAAGTTTAGTTTATCTGCCTAACCAACAGGAACTACTGTAAACAAAAGGCTTGCCGGTGTCAATTATTCATGGAACATATGGCTGCTGATGGAGAAGTAGTGTAAGCCTTGCAGTGTTTTATTGCAGAATATTGAAGATGCTGGCTTTGTGAACAGAAGTAAATGTGATGCAGCAACGATACCCAACTATGAAATAGAGGTTACAAACTCTCAGACAGAACGGTTCAATAATTTGAGTCAAACGTAATCAAGGAAATGTACAACCACAGGGTGCTAAACCAAAGTCAGTGGAAGAAAATCAGAGAAAATCAAGTTAAACAAGGAGGAAAAGTACACGAGGGGAAGCAGGTTTATCTATAAGAGAATAATTAATCATTATTTCAGGAAGTGTGCCTTCTGAAACTAATAAAATGCTGAAATCTGGGTGAGGAAATTTTTGTGGTAAAATAAGGAAGGGAAAATCCCTACACAGACATGGATTAAGAGAAACGTAACTAAAGGATAACTAAATAGCTAAGTCACTGTAAAACTGTAAAAAACAAACAAACAAAAAAAGCAAGGAAGCTGTGGAGCTGGCTGCTTTGCAGACCTGATATCTGCAGGCCTACGAGTCAGACTGATCATTCACTCCAAATGATATGCAGCCAAATAGCCGAGGCTTTATTTGCATGCTAGTTTGCTCCAGGATTACAGACTTAAAAATGTAAATAATGATATAAATAAATAAATAGTACATTTACAGAGAGCATGCTGCTCAGTAGAAATCTTCCTTTAGTGTGTATTAGTTATTATTATTATTAGTCCTCATCTCCTGTCGCCTGGCTAACACCTGACTAACAAATACAGGGTAATATACAAGGTTAGGAAAATGACATGTTTTTAGAATGCAAATGTTTTTTTTTCTTCCCAGTTTATTATTTCATGTAGATCAAACCTTGAATTACTAAATATTAAAAAATAGCTGCATTATATATTGTGGAAGTGCTGCTTTATTACTATTATTGGATATTCACTGGTTCAGTTTTGATTTTATAAAATTGTCATTCGCTGTTATGTACAGTTTTTTTCTCAATAATACTTATATAAGTGAGACCTATCATGCGCACACCAAGCTCTCACAATCATTCCTGCCTACCATTCTCCCCCCTAATAATGAAAATGATAACAGAGAAAAATAAAAAATGAGTCAGTTTCCTGTTGCGTGGAAAAGCAGAGAGAACTCACGATTGCAACCAGGACCCTGAGCGTGGTGAGTCAGGTCCTCGGTGGCCACAGCCTCTGAGCAGAGCGGGCACTGGCTGAATTTGGACCTGTTTTCACATTCACCCAGTAGGTGCTCTGTAAGGCTGGCTATTTCAACTACCTGTGAACACAATGCAAAGATATACTCAATCACCTCAGTAATGCAGCACAGATACATTCAGCAGCTTGATCTAACTCTTTGACTTCAGGTCTACAACAGAAACGAAAACCTAGTGAGAAAAATAAATAAAAAATGAGCAGTTTACCTGTCGACATTCGTCGCAGCGCCGCAACATCGGACAATGTTTCCAGTAGTGAAGGTCCAATCCTTCTTCTGTGAAAGACTCGTCTTTTTTACCGCAGAATATACACAAGCTACAACAGAGTGTAAAGTCAGAGGATCAAATGGTACCAAAGTTTACTATCAAAGCACAATTACTGAACACAGAATGAAAGATAAATGAATACCTCGACTGGAAAAAGCAGTGAATACACACCAAAAACTAAAACTCTCAAAAATAAAGGCCATTTGAATCATATATGTCTTAAATAGCCATAAAGGATGATTATATTACTAATGTTTTAAAGGTCATCACAGGATTTCGAGTAACTTACTTGTCCAGACAGTTGATTGATTGTTGGAAATCACCACTGCCAATCATCTTGTTCTGGGACCCTTTTGTGACAGCTGGAAACAAATATGATAGTTAACTGCAACAGCCAGCACTACTGAATCAAAACCCATATTGTAATTTAGACTTTGCATGACTGATGTATTATTCTATTAACAGACCTTTGTATTTATACACACTTTAACCAACCCTACCTGTCAAACTTTAAAGCTATACAAGCAAAGTTATTGCTCACTCATGCTGATATCAGTCTTTTGCACCATTATTTCTGTATCTAAAGGCACAGCTGAAATACTGGGGTAATAGATCATACATAATTTAGCCTAGTGTGTGAGACACACACTTCAAGGTCTCAAAATCTGTCAATTTTATAAGTATTAGATTATAAATGCTGAGGTCACCGTCTGTATACTGTTGTTATATGATGTCTTTTTTGCAAATATAATAATAAACTTGAATATAAACACTTTTTCTTTTCATTTTTAAGCTCTCATATCGATAAGACCATTGATCTGATTATCTTAGTTTTATGGTACACAGTATACCACATAAATGGAAATCAAATTTCAATCCCCGCAAAGTCCTGAAAATTGTTCTTTGGTCAAAATTGCTGGGGGGGGGGGGGGGGGGGGTCAGGTAAATTACAGTTACCCTTCTGTTGAGCTGTGACTTGAAAACACCTTTCCAACTGCCGTTTGCATATGCATATGAGCAGGGCCTATTTCAAAACACTGAGCTTATCGGCACATCCTTGTCAGCACACAGAAACAGATATCCCTTTTTTGCTTTGCCTCAGACCTGATGATGCGAGTAGGAACTGAGGTGTGATTTGTGTATGTACATACTTCCTTTGCCAGCTTTCTGGGACTCTTTCTCAGCTTTGTGAACTTCTCGCTTGGCTGTTTGTCCTTTGGTGCTTTCATTGCCTCTCTCCTTCACAAGCAGACAAAATATATATATAAGAATAGACGTCAGAAAGCAAAGTTCCAAAAAGAGACATGCAATCATTTGCTTTTAACTGAGACAGGGCATAAAGTGAGGCTATAATGTTTAAGTGTTATTCACATGTGAATTACTTTGTGTGTGTGACCACCTACGAGGTAAAAAGTCAGTCTGGAGTCATAAATGGAAATTAACAGCTGTTATGAGATGTGATGTCATTGCAGACTGATGACAGTTCTACGTACTGTGATCTCTTTTAAGGCAGCCAGCTGCTCCTGAAGAGAGTGGATCTCCTCCTTCTCCTTCTGTCTGTCCAGCTGACCCCCACCTTTCTTTAAAGTCTGGGAGAAGGTGGCATGCCATTAGCCCATTTCATATTCAATTTTCTACCATGCTTACCTTCTATCCACTCATTTTCATTCTATAATTGTTAGCTATTCACACATTATTACCCTTCATTTCTTACTTATGGCATCTCTTGTTATTAAGGTCTAGAATTAAAGTTACACACAGCTAAAGCTCATCAGACTGGGGCTTTAGGTGCTATTTTACACAGCCATTCAAATTCTGGGGTAGTTTTAACATTCTTTTTTTAAGATAAAAATTAAATACCAGCAATGGGGAATAGAAACACTTGCCTGAGTCTCTACCAGCTTTCCATCAATCTTGGCAAAGCCATCAAAGAGGTTTTTGTAGAGGAAGTTCTTTCGCACTGCAGCATCGTTGGGTGGAAGGTAGCTTAGGACGGCACTACGCTCCTTTTGGTACACGGATAAGATGATTCGCACTGCCAGCTCTCGAACTGTTGATGCGCTGTGCTCCAATGCCGCTGTACAGAACTAACAGGGAACAACAGGGTTTCCACAAACATGAAAAGGTTTATTATTATTCAATTTCTAATCCAAAATATGCCAAAAAAAAATATAAAAAACTGAGACTGAAATATTTAGGGATCAATTAGGGATCATCACTTGAGCAACGCACATCAGTCCATTTATGTACTGATGTCACAGTTACAATTAGGGTTTGAAAAACTACATGAAAAATCTTTAAGCTGCATTTTTCCAAGCTAAAAACAAAAAGCCAACAGCAAAGTGCTCAAAACAGTCCAGACTGTACACTATTTAAAATGGCTAACGTCAGCTATCAACATGCTTACAGACTGGCACCATGAACCATATATAATATAGATTTGGATGGTGAATGTTTTTGTTTAAAGACATACCAGATTTCCAGAAATACTAAAAGTACCACACAGCAACAACAATCTGCAGTTTAGTACATCCAGTCCAACGAGCTATCATTTAGACGAGTGAAATCCTAGCATTTTATTTACTTGTTACTTAGAACATACAGTCAGTGGATGCAGCTTAATAAACCAAGCCTGCTAGCATTAGATGTAACCTGAATATGGTCGTTTTTGGTTAAAAAAGAAAGAAAAATATGAAACTGGTGAAAATTAGGTATCAAAATGTCCTTAAAACAGTGCATCCATCTTTTATATACAGTCTACATGCAAAACACTACAGGACAGTGTTTGCATATTTGTAAGTGCGGAAGACAGTGAATGGATGGATGAACAGACAGACCTGGGCTATGAGAAAATCATTTAAAATCAGATTACTGACCTTCTACAAGCTTACCTTGTTAACTGTTTCAAACCTGATTTCTTTGGGAACATATCACATCTAAGAACCAAAAAGACTTCGTGCATTACCCCTTTCCTTCTACCTTGAAACCTTTATAATGTAATCTGCTGCAGTTGATAAATATTTAATAAAAAAAAGATGTATTTACTAGACAACAACCTTGAGAATCTGTCTACAGCTGGGATGGACCAGAATTCCACATACTTCTAAATGCCATCTAAATGTATTCACTAAAAAAAATAAATGAAAAACTCATCTGATTTGGAAAACCAAATTCTTTAACAAACTAAAGAGAACTTGTTCGATCGATATCTCCAACAGATTCCGTCATCTATCTTTAAACGTTTTTAGCATTTCAAAGCCACCTCAGGAGATACGCACCCTTTGTTTTTCTTAGAAATGTCACGGATGTGTTAAGCTACATCCATATTTACTTACACTCTACAGTATCCAATTTATGTCCAGTTTAGCTTTATGTACAACGTTGTTGAGAGTCCTTTCAGAGGAGTGACACTCATGACATAAAATGAACTTATTATCCAGCATAATTGCTGTGAAGAGAGGGACAATAGAAAGGCCATCCTGCCAGTGGAGGACATTAACATTGAGAGGTAAAGGCCACCCATCCCTTGCTCAACCGGCTCAGGGACAGCATGCCATTATTCTCTGTTGTATCTTCCAACCAGTTCTCATTTTAATTATAGGAAATTCAATCACCCCCTTTTTTCACTCTGGCTTCCACCTCGGAGTAGATCCCCCTAGTAACAGTGGAAGGAAAAGGAAATATGTTAGCCAAACCGTAGCTGAGCTGTCGAGGGAGACAGTCACAGCAGCCAAAAGACATGATAAACTAGAATTACTATCTAAAGACTGAAAACATTTGAAGGTGTGGTTAACACTATTATTTATGGAAGGCTTTGAATGGAAATATTATATGCGGATTAAAAAGTTTTGTAATTTATTATCAGACCAAATGTGAAATGTGCTCACACTCCAAAAAATGATTCTTCACGCTCAATAAACATGAAATAAAATTCTGAGTAAAACGCTACTGAATTTCATGTGAATTTCATTTGACTAGATTTCATTAAATCTCACATTTTACGCTGTACTTATGTAACAGAATTGAATTGAACTTCCAAGAACGAGGATTTCCATGAACGTGTTTTCTGCTCCTGAGTTGTAGCCTTTAAAAAGTATTCTGAACTACTACAACAGTGAAGTTGACCTTTTGCATGTAAAATCGCATCACTTCAAAGTCTGTCATAATCAGTATCTGGGGTTTTTCCCGACTGAAAATGACCTTGACATTCAACTGTCATTAGTTCATCCTTTACATGAATTGAGCGCTTGTGCTCGTGTCTTTTTAAAGGGAAAAAAAACATTTTAGGTGCTTTATCTGATGGATTCAGTCAATTCAGTAATTTACCTAGCTGCTAGAGCAAATCAAATGAACATAGATAAGCTATGTATGTTTTGCAGTATCATTCGGATCTTTATCCCTAAGTGTGACAGAAATACGATAACATGGGAAAGTACAGTATTGCAAGGAACGCTCACATGTGCAGTCACCACAATGACGATACGGGCTCAGCTCTTTGTGCTTTGTCGTTTGTGCTGCGTCATGTATGCTTTTGTACCCTCAGGAAGAGTGTAGCAGTTCTGTGTTTGCGCAACAGGGATAATTCAAGCAGCCAACCTGAACACTCTATTCTTTCAAAATAAAAGTTGCATTACTTATTGTTATGTATCAGACTGAAACTAAGCCAAACCAATTCTATTTTTCTGTCTTCACCATGAGAAATATCAACACCTCTGTTGCAATTTCTCTAATGATGGTATGTTAAAAGTGCCCGAAGTTAACAAGAAGAAGTCTGCAGGTAAAATAGCTCTAAATCTGATTAGCAAGGTGGATGAAAGGATATCGAGGGGAAACATCGGGGACAAGGCAACTAAGTAATAAAAATAACTGGCAATTCATTCATTCCTCATTGACTTTCAGTTTAAACATGCTGTCTGCTCGTGTTTTACATGAAAGTGCAAAGTGTGACAGTCAGGAAAGAAGCGCAGCGGTCCTGTTACATCTCAATTCAGGCAGAAAAATATTTTCCAAGCAAACACATGTGGCAGTCAATACAAAAAAGGGTCAGGAGCTATGCAAGCATGCCCAAGCATGCAAACACAGTCCGTGCAGTTCCACCTATGTGGCTTTGGCTTCAACTCAAAACTCAGAGGGCAAACCTAACAATTTGCTCAAGACTAGGGCTGAATTGGGAGTGGGGGGTAAAGTAGGAGTGGTTAAAAATTACGCACCTTAACCTTTACGCTTCATATCTAAATGTACACACTGGTTACCTTCTGAAGTCAATGTGTGGAAAAGCACCAGATTGCAAATGCATGCTTTTCTCTCTCGCATCTTGACTCGCTCAGCTAATTTAAAAGACCAGGATGTCTTGGAGAAACATGATAATAATGACACGAGGGAAGAAAAAAGCTTTTGGAATGAGACACCTGCTATAAGTCAGGAATCTTTCACATTTCTGCACCAGCAGTGATGTACACATACATCACAAATTCTGAATTTGTACACAGTTTGTGAGCCTTTACCACGAGGTGCACACAGAAAAAGTAAATCACTAAATACCTTGTTCATATTCTGAGTTTTCCTCAACAGAAATCCTTTAGCTAAATTAATAAAACTGACCTCATGTTATATGTGTCCCTTGACATACTGTTAAATCTACACGAACAGCACATACTGTAATACTGCAAGACTGTGGCGTTCTTTTACTGTTGCCGGAATAAGTTAATAAAATTGAGAATAACATTAATTTGAAAGTGACGCATGTCTGAACAAATGACTAAAGCCAGCAGCGTTACATGTACTGGTTCTCAAAAAGGTTTCAGAGAGCAGTACGAGACAGTTTGTTGGCCTGCTTCAGTTTAACAGTTGGATAGTTTGCACATAGATATTAGGTCACTGCTGGAAACCAAAGGAGTGCAGGAGACGTTAAAGAGGGTGCCAGCAGTGACAACATTGACTCAGCTGACTGGACATTACTGAGGGCCTGTTTACGTAAATGAATGGCCACAGAAGGCCTGGGAGGGACTGCTGCCTTTCTGTAAAGTTGCACCACAATTACTGAACAGAAAGTCAGCTTATAGGATCTTTCCTTTTCCTTTTCTACTTTGAAGTGGAATGACACAGATTTCCATATTTTATATAGTTTATATAGCACATATCATGCTGTAGTCGCTTTTTCCAGGAAGGCATTAACTGTGGATCGTAACACTGCCTAATGATTTAAACATAGTAGGTTTTATTTAATTGTACACCCAAAGAAAACACATTAGTACACATTCATATTTATAAATGGCATAAATATCACACCAAACATATTTATTATGGTTCAGGTTGTTTACCGTCATGACATTTTCCAGGGTGAAGCCAGAGTTCTCTGTACCAAGTTCAATGAGCAGTTTCTCAACTAGCTCAGCCCGACTCTCAGCCAGGCGAGAGGGAAAGTTGGATTTGAAAGGTTTAACCAGCTCACCGGGGATCATCTGCAGGGCCCTGACATCCTTCAGAACAGCAATTTCCTACATGAGGAACAAGAGAAATAGACAGCAAGTTTTACGAGGGTGTAAATCATGCGATGTATTTGTAGACTTGCACCTGCAAATGAAGTAATGCAAGTGCTATATACCTCAAACAAATTACAGTGTATGCTTGTGTTGCTGCACGTGGTAATTTGTCATTCAACACTGGCCTCTGGCATAGGCACAAGTCATGACAGAAAATACAAGCTTACAATCGGAGTAAAACTGAAGAAGGGTCTTAGAAAACCCTGTCATTGTTTTAACCACATCAGGTGATTGGAATGTATGTCGGAAATATAGGAAGACACGCAGGAAAGAAGTGTGCGACTGGCTCTCGACACACAAAGAAGCATTCAATCAGTCCCTGAGTCAAGCTCTGAACACAATCCAGCAGATAGAGGGGCTGCGAACTTAAGTCTGTGAGCTACTGAGGGAAAGGGCACCCACCCTTTCTTACTCAACACACACCCATCCATGAGCACACAGGAACAAATTTGACTAACCAAATACACAAATGTACAGTGTACGTCATCTGTCCACCCAGCAGCCAAGAAACATTTTCTTCTCTCAACCCAGAAGTCCAAGTGAAAGCGGGGTTGTGCAATAAAGAGAATTTTATAGTTGAATTACAGAGAAAACTGAATAACTGACATCAAATGATTATTGTGCTGCATTCTGTTTTGTTATCTTGTTTGTTATCTTGTTTGTTATCTTGCACCAGTAAAGAGCACAAATTATACCTCCTATACCACTCCACTTTAGTAATGAAATCACACAAGTGGTGACTTCAGTGTCTGGAATATGTCTGAGGGTTGTGCAGTTTGTTGCAACACCTCAAGACACTTCCTTACTCGCCTTCTGTTTCTAGCTATCTTAAATGCAAAACTGCCCATAATTATATTTATCTATAATTGACTGCTTTGCACATTCAAATTTGCCAAAGATTGCTTTGCATTTGCAAGTAACTCATTCTAGCACCTAAAAGAAGGCAAGTTTTCTTTAACCAGTAATACTTGCTGTCATTCAGTGGGTGATTTACAAGACTCTGTGCACTCTTGTGTAAAATACACTCTTGCTGCTTCCATAACAAGAGGCTAAGTGTCCGGTGCAGCTAATCAAAGGCATTTAATGACTAACTGATTAACATCATCATCAGAAAGTGAGAGCACCTCGATAAAGCCAGATATTTTGGTGGTTTGTTGATCTGGAGCATTCGGGTGTGTTAACACAATGCCACAATATTCCCAGCAAAGTCACCACAAGCTCAGACCATGCACTGCTCAGAAAAAATGAACAACAAAGCAATAAATAAATAAATAAATAAACAAGAGATAGATTATTCAGCCTTTACAGGCCTAATTTAAATGTTCATGACAGTACAATTAGAAAAAGCTAACCGTGAGCTAACCAAAGAATCTTCTCTCTTCAGATGTGGTCTAGTTATACGAATGATTTAATGTCAGGGAGATCTCTTTTAATATAACTTGTAAGCCATCGTTTAGTCTCCATTTGAGCACACACACCTATCTTAACAGTTGTCGATTTACATGTCAGTGCATGTACCCTGAGTATATGTAGCAATTAATCAGTTTAATAATGAACCTGTGAAAACACTGCAATACTTTCCTTGAACAGTGCTGCCATCAGACACACCTGATTTATCACTGCATCACTGTTTCCATTTCTTAGTCTTGCAATAATAACTTTGCTCCTTGTTTAAGCACTGCTGACGTGTACACACGGAGCTTAGTAGTTTCTACTCATTTCCTGACCACTAATATTATGTAATGCAAGTTTATACGTTAATGTCAAATCATCACCACATGAATAGTTCAGGTCTCTCCATCCATGTCTACATCAACCAGGTTTATAAACAAACAAACCAATAAATACATGCACAGCTTGCATCTCAAAGCCAAGCCAGGAGCTACCAAGAACCTGTAAGAAGGAATGTTGTCCTGCGCGCTACATAGTGCATGCTTCAAGTCCACAATCAGTCACCACACCTTACATTAAATATACATGAAACTGCTTTGCCCATTGTCTTTTTTTATGAATGCCTTTAGAAATATTGAACACATTAGTCATGGCTGGAGTTTCCAATGCTTAGAAAAATGATCTGGACTTACTGGATCTAAGTGTTGCTATGATGTTTTACCACTTTGCCCTTCCTTTTTTTCTCCTCAGTTTAAGTTTCATAGAAGTCCTCTTCCATACTCCTGATAGTATTTCTACTTAAGGGGATACATAATAATTATTTTAAGAAGCATTTTGATATATTTACCAGGATTTAGCCCCAACTTTAAAGTGACATTCTTAGAAAACATCATTTGTTCATTTTTACACCGGAATAAGGAGCCTGGATGTTTATGCACAAAGAGCAGAGAATATTGAGGGAATACTCTCAGTACTTTGGAACAACCAATCTAGTTTTAGGGAGATGACGCAGCATATTCTGCTAAAACTGGTGCCTCAATCCAGATATACAGAGGCATCACACAAAAGTAATAATTTTTGGAGGAGCACTGGGAGGAAAGTTGGATTGAATTTGGCACATGTTGGAACTCTTCAGTGTCTTTGATTACAGTGTAGTATTTATTAATACTAATTTGAAGATAACTTGGAATGCAGACTCATGGTGGCTGCCTAAATGAGAAATAAGCTAAGACTGTTACCAATTTGTGTCATTGTCACTGCGTGGGAAATTTAGTACTTAACAGGGAAAGCTGTTTAGCTTTAACAAATCCCAGCTATAACGTTAGACTGCCATATTTTCTTTATGTACCGTAATTATAAATGGAAAAAGCATAACCTAACTCATGATGTGACGTTTCAACACAGCCACATGCTACTCCTGCTGCAGAATATTTTAGTGCTGGCTCACTCTACCATTGTTGTGTTTAGTTGGATATCAAAGCAAAACTTGGAATTTACCAGTAACCTACCAACAAGACAAGCATGGGAATAATGTGAC
The DNA here is from genome assembly GCF_001858045.2 of Oreochromis niloticus. NCBI lineage: Eukaryota > Metazoa > Chordata > Actinopteri > Cichliformes > Cichlidae > Oreochromis > Oreochromis niloticus. The sequence goes on along the minus strand of NC_031984.2, from coordinate 26,338,778 downwards.
ATGACTCATCAAAAGATTCTGGGAATCTGTAGAAATCTCTGTGTGACTTCTAGCTTCGCTGTTGAGCAGCTACAATCTCATACCAGACAAGAATAGGACATTCCTCTGGTGTAAAAACTGTGTAAAACTATGCCTGCCAAAGGTTGTTACTGTTGGCATTCTTTTTTCCCCGAGTTCACCGGTTCATCCTGTGGAAAGGTGACTTTTTTTGTTTGAATCAATCATAGGTCAGTTGGTTTTTCTAACATCATAAAAAAGGTTTTCACTTAGCAAACACACAATAAAAAGGAGAGAGCAGGGTAACACAAAAGACCAAAAGGTTGATGAATGATGTTGAGTCTAACTGTACCAGTGTGTTACAATACCTGTATGAAGGCAGAAACTGTGGCCCGAACGCGAGTAGTGGAGTCTCCAGTCCTGGCCAGCAGGTTACAAAGGGTCTGCTCCAAGCAGTGGGTCACCTCAGCTTGGCCCAGCCCTACACCTGGGATCAGCTGGCTTAGCATTAGCCGCAGCAGCTTCAGCGAGGCATGGAGAACCTAAAGCAAGATCCTTTTGTAATGAAACTTAAAACTTGGTGCTTTTTCTAAAATCTTACTACAATGGTTGCACCATATGTACTCATATATCTCTGTATGGACCTATCGCCTCCCACCAGTTAACGAGGAGAAAGGGTTATTAACATCTATATTTGATAATGTTTCTCTTGCTCTTTTTTAAACATATGTTAAAGAGGTCTGAGAGAGACACTGATGCTAGAATCCTCATGAAGAAGAAGAAAAGCCACAAATTAAGTCTGTAAAAGAAAAAATATTCCAAATTAAGCTTGTCAACTTGCAAAGTAAAGGTAATGGAAGATTAAATTTAATTTAAAGTCAATTTTGATCAGATTTATATGTTCAATTAATAAATAGTCAGTATGATTGACATTTTAAAAGTCATGAAAGTTTGCATTTTGCACTAGTGTATGTACTTCGGTAGGTCAAAGATAAAGACCTAATCGCTGCTCATACATTTGTAATTTATCCCTTGCAACAGGTAAAATTTAAAAAAATCTGAAACGTTACACAGGTCCTCCCATTACACAAAAAAGTTGACCCTAATGGCCTAAATAATCGACGTCCCATCTCAAAAATGCCCTGCTTATCAGAAGCCCTTAGATTCCTTTATAAGGGCTGAACTGTGAGTGAACAGTAGAACTGTGAACAGTACAGCAAACCTTAATAATCATCAGTGTTGCGCTACACTTTTCGTACACTTAACATAAGCATTTGATTCAGCAGATCATGGCATTCTGATTGAAAAGTTATGCTCAGTCAGTTTACATGAACAGTCCATTAATCGTTTTTATAGCAGTCTTTCTCATAGAACTCAAACAGGAGTCTTCAGATTTTTCAGGTTAGTCCATTGTTTGTAACTATAGGTGTTCCACAGGGATCCAGTCTGATCCAGGGATGCCATATACTATCTCTGCTACCTATAGCAGCAGAGCTAGTATGCATTAACTATTATGCTTATTAAGATTTAAAAAAAAAAAAAATGCCACTGACTATTGCAAAACTACAGTCTGCTTTTGATACATTTCCAAAAACATCTAATCGATCATAAGCTGGGAGAGCTGAACTGGATCTGAACCGAGTGTGATCTATTCACAAGTTCAGGTAAGAGTAAAGAGCCTTTGGTTCATATTCCAACCCTTCATCATCAGTAACACTTTTTAATGCTCTTTCTCTTCTCCATAAAATCACTATACAGTAAAAAAAATGTTGTCTCTACTTGTTTATGGTGACACTGCATTGTAATTTCTCTCACCCCAACCGGTCGCAGCAGATGGCCCCGCCCCTCCCTGAGCCTGGTTCTGCCGGAGGTTTCTTCCTGTTAAAAGGGAGTTTTTCCTTCCCACTGTCGCCAAAGTGCTTGCTCATAGGGGGTCATATGATTGTTGGGTTTTTCTCTGTATTTATTATTGTGCTATCTACTGTACAATATAAAGCGCCTTGAGGCGACTTTTGTTGTGATTTGGCGCTATATAAATACAATTGAATTGAATTGAATTGAATTAATAAAAAGTGTGATGGCACTCCCTATCTAAGAGAAAAGAGCAGCATTGTATGTTTATTTACCATAGGCTCTACTGCAAAGATTTGCTTACATCTGCTAACATTTGAATGTCTGGTTTCTAAAATTAGCCGTTCACCTTATTCAAAGCTGAACAAACTGGATTTAAATACTTCGCTGCTTACAAATTATATGAACGACATTTGAACATTTTAGAACGTTGTATTAGATCTTTTAGACTTTGCATAAATATTGCCTGGGCACTGTGAGTGCCAGTGTCTATTTAGCATATACAAATCGTATATAAATTTAGGACAAAAAGTATGCGAATGTATGTCTTATTAATTATCTTTGTTGTAACAATCCTTCTTGGCAATAACTCTTATACTGTTTATTTATAAGCCTGTTTAAAATAGAAAAAAAAAATAGAATAGGCCTTTACTGTAATTGTACATGTACAAAAAATGGCACGTGGCATTTCCCTGAAACAGTGCCACATTTCGTTTTTGATTAAATATCACTATTAGCAGTTAATTAAAAAAAACACACACTTCTGTTGAAACAGACATTTCCTTGGCCTTACTATGTTTCTCAAATAAATTACCAATATTTGTGGAGTGCAGTGTTTACTGGGTGGATTTAGATTGTAATAGTATGTCTATATTAAACCTATGAATTTCTGTTATGAGTTTCTGTTCTTCACTTTTCTCAAAAAATGTTAATCAGAGGGGGGTTCTCAAATTTTGGCTAGTGTTTCTCTTGCATCACTGCTCTGTTTGGCTGGCCCGAAGGACTCATACACACCCACAGATACACACAAAACTGAAAGCACAGGACAAGATTGGAAGTAATAAATAAATGATAGCAAAATTCATGACATGGCTTACATGGCACTCGAATATAATCTTTTTGCTAAAATGAAAGGTTCTTCTGTTAAGGGAAAATTGTACTGAGTAGTCAGTATAAGCTTTTAATGATATAAGTTTACTTGTGATAGAATGCTGCATGATGATCTTTTTCTTGTTTAGGACTGACTGTTCTTTATAAAACGTGTTCTGATATTTGTATCTGAGTCTTCCCACAGTGATAGTAAGAAGTCGAACAAGCAATTCTGACCTCGCACACACACACACACACACACACACACACACACACACACACGCTCACGTCACTGAACAAATGTATTCAATTTTCTTGTGTATAAATAAAGACAAGTGCAAGAACAGAGCGCGCACTTCACAGGGCCCCCACTCTGATGTGAGCGCTCTGTGACCGCCCTTGCAAGTAAAACCTGCAGCGTGTGTGTGTCTTCACTCTTAGACTCTCAGCTGAAGAAGTGCCATTTAGAATAAATCTCTTGACATCTTCCTACATCAATAAACCTGCTCTTACAAGATTTCTGCAACCCAAGGTTAGATTCAGAACCAGGATATAATAATATTTAATAGAAACCAAGTTTGTTAAACGTGAATTAAACAGGCCCATTTCTACGCAGTATATTAACCAGTTAACATCTTAATGTATTCTGTGCATCAAAGTGACTAGGAAAATAAACTAGCAGAGTTATTGCACCAAAGCCCTTTTCATGCCTTTTTACCATTCCATGCAGAAGGATTACAAAGCCATCCTTGTCAACACTATTTGTTTAAAGAAGCTAGCTCTGGGAGAAAGAACTGAGGCTCCACGTGGTACAGGGGGAACATTGTTCAGGGGGTGGCTGTATAAGCGGGTGCTGATTTTTAACAACACGTATGTTAGCACTGCTCGAAACCTATTTAGTATGTGTTAATTGGGCTTATTTTCATGTTAAGATTAATTTCTTTTGAGTAAATGACTCACAGATGTGACTTTATCCAAGAGGGCTTTTTTGACGAGGAAGATAGCAGCTCTTATCATGTTCCTCAGCTCTTCCTTGGGGGTGGTGGGAGAGACCTCCAAAAGCTTCTTATACACAGAAAGCAGGGCATCCACTCTGTAGCACCAGGTTTTAGAATATGCCCCCGCCACCTGGAAGTGAAGGGCAGCAGATTTACCAAGAGGATGAGAATATACATAATAGTTACATAGGTATTGTAGCATGTGGAAAAAGAGAGTGGCATATGCTGTGAGATTTAAATGCAGCAAATACTCCAAAGACATTCATTTATTCAATTAAAACAACCTTTTAAAAGGAAATGCCAGCTATTTGTTGCATGGTCATTCTTACAGTGATGAACTATAATTATAGTTAGTGTGCTAATAGCATCTGTATGAAATAAGCTATTTAAGTGTTTTCAAAAGAGTTCAGATTTCCCCCCCTTGTAATACTACTCAAGGAGTAGGTACCTACTTACATTATCCAATGTTAAAAATAGAGCAACAGTTAGTTGAGTTTTCTCTCTGACTGGGCTACTTACAAAACTGACTAAACACCAGAAGCTGACAGGTTGTACTTTTGCACTGACAGTAAGAAAGTAAAGTACTCCAACGACATAAAATGATGTGATGCTCTAGGTTGGTTTTTCTTCTCAGTTTTTGAAATACACTGTGACTGTGACTGACTTCATACACCCACTGTGACCTTGGAACTGGCTTAACCCTAGAACACTATCGCCGGGTGATTTACACCCGAGCAAATACATTTACATGATTTCTCTCTCTTGCAGCTGTCTGCGTGTCGAGGAGCCTGTGCCTTCACCAGGGAAGTCTCAAATTTCCCAGGAATGGGTGGACCAAAGACCAGCTTTCCAGAGTCATTATTTTGTTTTAGGAGGGTTTTTTTTCATTTTGTTAGACATGGCACAGTTCAAAGTAAAAGAAGACCACTCTAATTTGTCATGTGTTGTCATATTTTGATATATTTGATTACTTTTTATTGGTTATATTATATCGGGTAAAAATCACCCGGCATTAGTGATTGTGTTACTATTTATAGTGATAGTGTTCTAGGGTTAACATCAACCAGTAAAACACAATAACAATAAAAAACACTTTTTTAAACTACTTTTGTTCATTTTGGTATGTCCCCGAGGACAATACCCATGTTTTTTTGCCAAAATTGTTGAAAACAGAAGCAACTGATTTGTGTCAAAAAAAAGCTCAATGCCTTTGCTACACAAAGAGAAATTGTGCTTATGAGTGTAGTCACTCCCAGAGGCCCACTGAGATCCTGGCATGTCGAAATATAAACACAGAGGAAAGTTAACAGCTATCGTTGGCTTAGCTGGCCGTTTGTTTCACATATGTTTATGTTTTCTTACCAGGCTTTCTCCAAAGACATCTATTGGAAGACCAGCCTCTCTCTGCACCTTCTCTGTCAGGGGTTCTGGCTCTCCACTCATTTCCATGCTCTGTGGAGTCCTTTGCACTTCTGATATTGGGGAGTGCTCCTCCGCAGAGCTCTGAGTGGCCTCCAGTGGCCGATCTTTCCTCTGAAGGGCTGGCAGCGGCCTCTCGTCGTAAGGCACACTGGTAACCTGTCACCAGAAGAAAGCAGAAACTGAAAAAATATTGACACCACATAATGAAGAAAATATAATGTATATTATAGTTTCTTACTACATTGTTTTGGTTTTGGTATACTGTTTAATGTCTCAGCATCCAAAATTAGAGATGGAAAGGTTAGAGAAAACTGAACTGCATTTTTCCTCCTGAGAAATACTTTTGAAAAATTGATCACCTCTGCCCTTTCACTAGCTTTCACTAACATTCGACTAGTGAAAAGGTCAATCACTCAACATAAAGATGACAATGAATACTGAACCCTCTCTGTTCAAGCCAAACTTCCAGCCAGCCGAGCAGAGTACTGTCTCCCGTGCCCCTGGGCCAACTGGCACACTGCTGCCTAGTGCAAGGCTCAAAGCCCTGCCTTGAGGCCAGGTTGGGAGCCGCTGGAGTCAGCCAACTGTTGCACGCTTTTAATTAAATAGTGAAACCTAAACCTGCACTAGGGCTAGTCTTAGTAGGTGGTGAGTAAAGCACAAAGGACCCCACCGGTCATAATCTCCCTGTGTGCCCTGAGTTTCAACACTACACAGGAGACTTTTTCTTAAGGTACTTTCCTAATATTTTTTTCAATAATAACACAGAAATTCATGCGAACAAGAACAATGTGTACAACTGGATCAACAAAAAAAATTCTGGGCTTATCATCACTGAAGATCCCATCTAATCAAAACTAAATAAGCACTAGATAAGCTACTACTGTTTTGATTGTAAAGTATGCTTAAGGTGGAGATGTTTCATGCTTAGATTCTATAATATCTAAACACATTTGATACAGGAAGGTGCTTACATCGATTTTGAGTACAGCAGCAGGTGTACAAGGTGTGTCAGGCTGGCTGCCCAGGGTGGACGTGATGGTTTCTTCAGCTAATTGTTGATTTTTATGAATGTTTGGTTTTTTCCCCTTGCTGATTGTGTCTGTGGATACAAGAGGCTTGGTATAGACTGAAGAACGACCTGGAGAAGACATAACAGGAGGAGGGTACTGGGCCAGGGTGGATTCTGCTGCCCTCGTCACCTGGTGACATGGAAACACAGAATAACAGAGATCATTTTAGATCAAAAGAGCCATGAATAACACAAGATTTCCCCCGCATATTTTCCTCTATCTTTTACAAAACAATAACAGCCCAACTCGCTGCTACCAAACCAGTGGCTGTTGACATACCATTGTCATATCCAGCAGGTTGTGTACTTCCAGCTGCTGGTACACACTCTTCCTGTACTCCTCCATCAGCTCCTTCTTCTTTTTGGCCAGATCATAGTCTTCCTTTTCAATCGCACATTGCTTCTCCACATCATATCTAGCCAAACGCTCCCCGACCTGGAAGTGCCAAGAATATGGAGGTAATATGTCTGTGAAGGTTCTCAGTCATCCAGGTCATCGTAGACTAAGGAGCTTGGAAAGAAAAGCGTCTGGACTTCTTGAGTTGCTTGAAGACGTTTCACCTCTCATCCGAGAAGCTTCTTCAGTACTAAGGATCAGGTGAAACGTCTTCAAGCAACTCAAGAAGTCCAGACGCTTTTCTTTCCAAGCTCCTTAGAATATGGAGGTAAAAGCAGCCCTGCAGCTACACTGTGACTCTACACTGCAAGCTTGAACAGATGAGAACAATTTAAGAGATAAAATTTATGTCAATTTATGCATACAAATAACACACAACATAAGCACTTTACATTACGGAGTTAGCAGGTTAAAAACCCTTTTATTGTCCATTCTCACCACATCCAAAAATTACGTTCTCAGGAGAGGACCAGTATATGTGTCAAAACATTGTCATTGTTTCTTTTCTTTCTTTCTTTTTTATTGACATTAATAAAAACTATTGGGTTAACTGTGCTGTTGTCTCTTGATTTTAAAAAAAACTATGGCTTAAACTGCAAAAATTTAATTCAGATGAACATAAAAAGGATTTAAACTTTCTTCTTCGCCATGGCAAACATCTAATATGGAACTACTAAAAGAAAAGTATGGGTGTCACATGACAGGTTTTACAGGATGGAAAACTGACAGCAACTCAGACACATAACATGTGAATGAAGAAATTCTAGTGAATTAAATTCAGTAGCTAATTTGTTGCCAACTGAAACAGTCTCATGACCTCTGAGCTGTTTCAATTCAATTCAATTAATATATATGTGCCTAACCAACTGGACATAGTGGTGGTAGACAAACAGAAGAAGATGCCTGTAGTGATAGATGTAGCAGTTCCAAATGACAGCAACATCAGGAAGAAGGAACATAAGAAGCTTGAGAAATACCAAGGGCTCAGAGAACAGCTCGAGAAGATGTGGAGTGTGAAGGTAACAGTGGTCCCAGTGGTAATCGGAGCACTAGGTGCGGTGACTCCCAAGCTAGGTGAGTGGCTTCAGCAAATCCCAGGAACAACATCCGAGATCTCTGGAACACTTTTTAATCAGCAAGTACAGCATCAAGTCTCTTAAAATCTGAGATATTGATTTGGTCAGTTAAGTAGCAGAAGGGGTTGTTAAAAGGTTGCAGCTGCTTTGGGCTTATTGAAATGAACAACAGGTGCAGTGGAGGGGCAACAATGAAACAATCCCCAGAACAGGAATTGTTTTACAGGTGAAAGACACCAACTTTTTTTCCTCCTCATCTTTTCTGACTGTTTTTTCACTAGTTTTGCATTTGGCTAGGGTCAGTGCCACTCCTGGTAGCATGAGGAAATACTTGGACCCTATTTTTGATGACCCTATGTTGCACAGGTAGTCCAACTCCTCCGGGATGGCACAGCAACATGTGGCATTTGTTTGCTGTGTCTCCCAGCACGGTCTCAGAAGCAGTCTGGAGATTACAGGAGAAAGAGCTGGGCGGGACTGTAGAAGGTCCTTAACCCATCAGCATGACTAACATCTGCTCCTTTGTGTAAGGAGGAACAGGATGAGCACTACCAGAGCAGTAAAAAATAACCTCCAGCAGGCCACTGGTGTAAATGTCTCTGACCAAACAATCAGAAACAAACTTGATGAAGGTGGCCTGAGAGAAGCCTTAGAGAGCATCGTTCAACATGAGTGGTTTGTTAGTAGATCAGTGACCATCTGGGGAGGCATATCCATGGAGGGACTCACAGCCTTCTACAGGCTAGACAACGGCACCCTGACTGCCATTAGGTATCGGGATTGGGTCCTCGGTTCGACCTGCAGTACAATAACGCCTAGTGTCATGTGGTGAGACCATGCAGGATGTTCCTGTAGGATGAAGGAATTGATAGCATTGACTTGTCTGACCTAAATCCAATAGAACACCTCTGTAACATTATATTTTGGTCCATCCAATGCCACCAGGTTGCACTGAAGGCTGTGCAGAAGCTCAGTGATGCCCTGGTCGGTTCTGAGAGGAGTTCTCAGGAGTATGCCCTGATGTTGTCAGGCCTACATGCAAGCAGGTGGGGACCATACAACCTATTGAGTACCATTTAGAGCAGCTGCAATGAAATTTGGACTAGCCCGCCACATGTTTTTTCAGTTTGATTTTTGGGGTGTCTTTGAATTCAGTCCTCTGTATGTTGATAATTTTCATTCCCATCAAAAAATGTGGCCTCCATTCATCCCCAGCACGTTACCCACTCCATGTCAGTTTAGATATCCCACGTGATTTTTTCCCATAGAGATCTGATGTGTTTTCTCAGCATTTCTTTAATTTTTTTGAGCAGTGGATAATTTGACTGTCCAACGTGAAAGAAATACAACAAGCCAAAACCTTCTCTTGTCTTCGTCTTGTATGTCCCCGTGTTTGTCAGATATCATGTGACATCATAAACAACTCTCTGACATCCTGAGGGTGTGATGACAAGGGATTTACAGGATGACTACCTTGGCAACCACTTTGTCAATGATGCTTTTATGCCATGCTAACAAGGTGTCTGAATGGGTGTGTATGTTATCCAGTTACAGAATGGCTTGCGGTTGGAGGTGGGAGAGAAAATATCCAAGTTCTCCCTCACTCCCTCACTGCAGCTGTCGAGCTTATTAAGAATTCATGGTCTGCATGGTAACGTTTTAGACAAAGGACGTCTGCAACAGGAATCTGAACAATGTTTAACAACTCCTGTTACAAACAGTAGTGAAATAAATCTAGATATCTGTGAAAAAAGTGGTGCAAGTGAGTCCACAATTAAACTAAATTCCAGCAATACAGTTGTTTGCATTTTCTGGGAAAGCCTGTTGTTGGAAATAGATGCATGAAGTACGGCGGGGTATTTGGCATATATTTGCTTGTCCGTCTTTACATCTGTCTCTTCATATACTATATGTGTGTGGTACAACAAAGGTATATTGCCCAAATTTACACTACTATTCGAATGCCATAGCTCACTCTACAGTACCTATTTATTAGTACCATGATCTAATGCCTAGCAGCTACAGTACCTTTTGAAGGTCAGCAATAGCCTGCTTTAAATTCTTGGCTTCCTCATATTTCTCTTGCCGGACCATCTCTTGTTTCTTTTGGTCCAGGAGACGAATGATGTGGGCAACTTCGGGGTCCTGGTACATATCAAAGGCCAGATCGTCCAAGGGGGAAATGGACTCACATTTGCTGGGGTGAAAACAGGACAGACAGACAACAAACATTGGAGAAACTAATTATATGGCTTGACACACCTATCTTATTGAAGCCGAGATCATTTCAGCGTGTTATCTGTTAATTGTGCAATTCTTCACCAGCCCCCAAGGGATGCTTCACCTCTAGGTGAAACATCCCTTGGGGGTGCATATTAAAAAAACATATATTTCAAAAAGTGTTTTTTCCCTGTACTGGCCACCACCTGCATCATCTACCAATGCACGTGACCTTCAGTTCCTGATTGGTTGTCTTCCAGACTAAATGGCTTTGTTACACAATGTTATTGTCACAAGAAAAAGAAACGAGGGTTCAATGACTTAGCCTCACCCCATGAAGGTCGACTCCAAGGCAGCCTCCAGCTGGGTACTGTTGAGGTAGTGTTCAATCAGCTGCTCTCTGCTTGGCTGGGGGTAAACAGATGGACAAATTACACACACGTGCGTACTGGGTTGAGGAAGACATGACTTTTAATCCCACTGGCTTATCCTAAAACTAATGATCGCTCTGCCTCTTTAAAACGTGTTGATCAAACAAAAGGACTGCACCAGCAACCACCTGGATCTTACAATGGTATTAAGATAAGAACATTAACTCACTCAAACACACAACACATGCAAACGTTATCATCGCCCTCAAGGCTATGGCCATATGTAGACTAGCAGCAAACACTGCTCTTACCTTGAATACTAAGCAAGGCATTACACAAAACATTACCACTGATGGCATTCTTGCTCAAAGAAGACAGACTTTTTCTCGGAATATTGTTCCTTCACAGTAATGCGTAAGAACAGTCATACCAGTGTCAGTCTTACCATGTTGCTCTTATGCTGTCAATAAGAAAAACTACCGCAATAGAAAAAGTGTGTTTTTATGTGTCATTATACATTTTTCATAGTCTTTGCATGATTTATGTTTAGAATAGAGATCATTTTTGCCATATTTTTGGTTTTGTAGGGCACCAAATGTTTTATTTGGATTGTAGACAGACTTTTAGTAGAGAGACATGCTCTTGTGACAGCATTTCTCTGTATCATAGTCTTGCTGAAATACGCAAGGCATTCCCTGAAAAACATGTCATCTGGATCAGAGCATACACTGCTCTACAACCCGAGATGATGGCAGCGTTTCTAGATCATGTTCACGTATGGCTCCTTCTTTGCATAACAAAACTTTAACTTGCACTTGTGGATTGCTCTGTGAGCTGTGTCCACAGACAGTGATTTCTTTTAAAATGTCCATTCTAAAAAAATTAACAGAAAAATGGCAACGGTGAGTTTCAAAGGTTAAAGTTAAAGAAGTTGTCATTAGACTGGTCATTGTAGTTGATGAGCTGCTGTGATTTTTTTTCCTTTTCACAAATTGGATTGCTAACAATTTAAAGCAGCCAAAAGTTAAGCTTTTTCTCCGTATTCACACCACAGTGTCCCTTCCATAACTTCCACCCATGAGGCAGATATAGGAGAACAAGATCTTGCCGACCCTCTAGGCAAGATCACTGCTGTGATGGAAGTGCTCAGAGTCGGATTAGTGGACCAACAATGCAAAGCTTGTTCACTGGAATCTGTGCGACAGTGTGTCCATGTTTTTCCATGTCTGTTTGTGTGTGTGTGTGTGTTTTAAGGTGCTCTCACTCCTCCAGGAGCTGTCCATCTGCAGGACTATCTGATTACACTGACTAACTAAAGGCCTCCTGTTTGATTACATACTGCCCTCCCTTTGTGTCTCATTACTAGATGCCTGACACATATATACACACATACACACCTACGCATAAACACACACACACACACACACAGACCACTTAGGTAAACACGGGTGCATCCACCCCATATAATCTCATAGCACAATAGCAACATAAAATACTTCATTTGAAGATAAAGTGACTCAACAACTCCAATCCAATTATATTTAGTTGATGTTTATTAAATTAAGTAAATATAAGTAAGTCTGCACAGATTAAAACAATAAAAAGAGGTAAAAACTGAAGCTTTCAAACCCAGTTTATTGTTTAATGAAATTCTGTGAATGATAAATGAATGCAAACAACATGTGAGGAATACCTGACCAGTTCTGTTTGACAGACATGTTCATAGCTGTGGTTGGTTCAGTGTACGTGGACGCATGATAAGAAATGAATCCTTCTCTGAGTGACTGTGACTGAATCACAGCACAACATCGCCACCTACTGCTGTGGGGATAAACTTAAGTGAAGGGTGATATATGAGGAGAGAGCTCACTTACTATTGTGTTAAAAGCATTGCCATCCAAAGCATCTCCCAGAACATTAATGGCAACCAAACCAACCTGAAATCATTAAAAGAAGATGACGATGGTGAGCGAACTAAAGTAACTCAAAAAGTAAAGGAAATAATTCAAAACAAAAATCAATAAATGTAATAAATGATAAGTAAGTGTGAAGCAAATAGAGGACCCATCTAATTACAGTTAAAGGTGCAAAACTTCAGATAGTTATTATTTACACAGACACCAACAGACCCAAACACAGAGAAGAACCACCCTCCGTTAGGAATGTGTGGGGGTTCTGATAGGATGTGTCCTGTGATGACACAGCAAGGCACAGAAACTTTAAGGTGTCGGGTTAAGGCTGACCCAAACCTAGAGGAAAATATGCCCATAAATTCTGCTGTGTGGGAGTGGCACCCTTTTCTTTGTCCGATGGCTGAAGGACACATCCATGGCGCCATGTAAAATTACTTGAACCTTTGAACGATTACTAATAAACTTTCAAAACTTTGCGTTTATTCGTCTTCCCTCATAAGAAAAATGAACCCAACATATAACACCCCATATTTCCTGTTTTTAATGACACAAGCAGTTCAAAGTTCAATAAATATCGAAGGAGAGCTGTAGGAGTTCAAGGTAAATAAAATCATTATAATAATGTAAATTCTATAGATTTTTTAGAAAACAGGCTTTTTGGGGATAGCATAAGAAGAAAACAAAAGGATTCAATCAGGCTCTTCTCCACTAATGTAAATGCACATAAAGCTTGTGAAATATAGAATAGAACTGACAACATGATAACAGCAAATTAATTCTCTAGAGTGCATAACTAAGCAGAATTCATCAAAAATACAAACCTTAACCTTCTCAGACCAGACTACCCTTAAATAACTCAGTGGCCACAGTGCATTGTTACCATGTAACAGAGTACCTGATTATAGTGATTGTAACGGTTGCCATAGTTTCTGTGGAAGGTTATTCTCAGATATGTTCCAATGGCATCCACATAGACTGACTTCAGTTCCCGAGCTTTGAAGCCTGTCTTCTCATTGTCTGACAAAGACACATATCTGTGTGAAAGTAAAGTTTTGTTAGTCTGGGTCAAAATTCCTGCTAAGATATTGATGTAAATGACATTTACAAGAGTTGAAATGATTACTAAATTTCAGTTTGGTGATTATATGCTATCTAGATAGTGCACGTCTCAGTGTGGTAATTCTATATGCTCAATAGGAGTGAACAGCTAGTCTGCAGAATAAGACCGAATCACAGAGCAAGCCTGCATCTATCCTGTTTCTGGTATGTTAGGTTAATAAAAAAAATTATCCCAAATGAATTGATTCATATCAACCTAACGTCCAACAAAAGGGTGTGAAAATTAAGCCTGGCAAAGTCTGCAGTCTCACCCAAGTCTGCGAAGCTGCCCAGGGAACCCTGGAGAGCTTGTTTCAGGAGGAGTGTCACCAATATAGAACTCAACTTTGGTTGGGATCATGTACTGATGAGCCAGTAGCTGCAGCTTCCTTACCCTACTTCTTTCAACCAGCTGGAGCGTGATGTGCTGAGGGTAGGAGCACAGCCTGCAGTAAAAGTGATCAACACATGTTTCTTTAAGTTGAAAAGTAAAAAAACTTAGAAGTCACAAGAAAAATGACAAGGGGTACAGCCTTTGAGTACTAGATGCTGGTCTTCAATTTTACAGGAAATTTCCTCTTGACTACATTCTGATAACGACCAGTGTTGAAATTTTCCATCTTACAGATGAAGTAAACGTGTCTTATGTCTTTATTCTGATCAATAAACTTGCCAGAAAAAAGTTTTAACCTTTATGGTATTTTTTTTTTTTTGTACCTGCTGGATCTCCAGCCGTTGACGGTAGGTGCATGCACCATGAGCTCCTTAGCACTAAAGTTGTCCTCATGACTGGAAGAGCTAACCACAGTGAATCCTATCTTCCTGGGCATCCCTCTGTTGGACACTGATAAAACAAACAAAAAAATGAAGTGTTATCATACATACATATATGCCCTACACCTGGGTGTGTCTGCCTGCCTTTTGCCCGTGCAACTGGGATAGGTTCCAAGCTCTCCAAAGTATCCTGCAAGCAGCATGGACACATTTCGTGAGTGGCGCAGAAAACCCCTTCATGCTGCCTGGAATGAGTTTAGGTGGGGTAGGGGTTAACTGGTTTTCATGTTAGCTGGTGAAGCTTGTTTACACTCTCCGTTTTACAGATTTCAGAAAACAATACAAATTATGCAAATTAAAAATATTTGAATACATTTAAAATAAAAAAGCCCATTGACCGGGCTCATATATATTTGTTTTTGTGACTTAAATCAGAAGGGAACACTTTTCCCTTAACACCACGATCACCTTGATCAAAACTGAAAATCAAAGGGGTTATGTTGAATGTTGTCAGTGTGTTTGCCCCACAGGTTGGATGTTAGTTATAACAGAAAGAACAGTTCTGGCGTTGTTTGGATTGACAGATGAGGTCAGGCAGGAGTTTCTGTGGGCTATGATGTTTGCAGATACTGATCTGTAGTATAAATAGAGAGCAGGTAGAAGAGAGCCAGAAGATGTGGAGGAATGTACTGGAGAGAAGAGAGTGCAGGCAGAGGAGTGTCAGGATTTGACTGAGGGACAGCAGCTAGAGCGAAAGGGAGGATTAACAAAATTGTAGTTGAACCTGCTATGATGTACGATTGGAAGACAGCACTAACAAAAAGACAGAAGGCTGAGCTGGAGGTGGCAGATTTGAAGACGCTAACATTTTCACCGGGAGTGAGCAGAATGGACAGGATTAAGAGTGAGTACATCAGAGGGACAGCTTGGCTTGAGTGATTTGGAGACAGTCAGATTGGCAATCATGGAATGGTTTGGACATATGAGGAGGGATACTGGATAAATTGGACAAAGGATATTGAAGACAGAGTGGTCAGGCAGGAGGACAAGAGAAAAACCACAGGTTCATGGAATTTGTGAAGGAGGATAAGCAGAGGGTTTTTGTGACAGAGGAGGATACTAGGAATGAGAGGGAGACAGATGATCCCCTAAAGGTAGCAGCTGAAAGAAGAAGACTGTTAATTGGTGATGTCACATCTTAACACAGACAGTTACTCAGTGTAATATAGCACACTTCAGTAGATTGTATAAAAAAAGCAAATGGCCTTCATCTTTTATAATTTATCATCAGCTGAAGCATTTGTTGAACTTACATGTATCCTAACTTCTTCAATTTAAAACTGACAGACGTGATTTAAGGGAAGAAGCAGTGGGTGCTGCTGTGAGTAGTGTATCAGTCTGAAAATCCAAACATGCCACAAGATTAACAAGCAGCGAGGATGGTATTGTTTTTCTTTCCCAGCAGGCTGTGATAAGAAGTGCTTTTTATTTCAGGAAATAACATGATCATCTAGTCAGCAGATGTCCTGTCTCATTCTTTCGGGTGTGTCAGCATATAAACACATGCAGTGTTGGGTTTAGAGGACTTGCAGATGACTGGTGTTTTAAAATGTAGCTGAAGTGCAAGCATATTGGGCCTTAGATTATTGTTTGTTCAGTGTATTTCGGTGTGCTAGTGATCGTCTGCTGTGTATCTCAGCAAACAGCTCTTTATCAACAGATAACATGTTGGAACCTGTTATGTGTCTTGTTAGTTTGCAGCTTTGTGGGAGCTGAGTTATTTAACTGCTATTTACTGAAATGTTTATTGTCCTGCATTTGCTCAGCAACTCCATGACCAATCTATTTGAATTCGTTCAGTGATTATCAATATAAAATGACAGTAAATACCTTTTCATTTGTCTTCATAAGGTCATGTTTGTGGCTCACCATGTGGGCAGGTTAGGCTAAGGTTAAGCTGGTAGCTATTTTGGCCAACACTTTGTATTATGTTTCCATTTCAATTTTTGTATTATCAAAGAAAAACCTTACTGGTGATTTAGATAGTTGAAAGGTAAAGTAACCAAACAGACATCTTTTTACATTTTTATTTTTTAGTTGACAAATTTGTGACTAGAATCTTTGAAATATTGCTAAGCATCTGTTACACTCACATAATAAGGGGTGTTTCACACATCATGTGACCCTCCTTATTGCACAAAATGATCCCTATGAGTGCTGCCTACTCCAATCAGACCAAGCAAAAATGTACAAATGATAAAACTGTTATAAAAATCTATAAAGCACATATAAATAGGACAGTAAAACGCAACACTGTTGCAAATAAGACTAATGCATATTAACAGAAAGGCAAAATGTTTTCGGTTATTTTTTATTTACACTTATTATTTAATGCCGAGTTTATTTCTAACATGACGGCTGCACAATAAAGCTCTGAAACATGCTTTATTTAGTTGGCAGATTGGTTAGCAGCAAACTAGAATTGGGCATAAATACACCTGAAACATTTTCTGCATCATCAAATGAATAAATGCAAATTCCAGTGACAATGTGATGCGCAGTTTGTACTGCTGTTAACTTTACAGCTGGGATTGCTTCATAATAGTAAGGCACGACATATAAAACGTCTCCTATAATAATAATAATTATCATTATTATTATTATTATTATTATTATTATTATTAGTATCATCATTATTGTTGTTGTTATTATTAATTATAATTAAACAGATTGTACAGGGAGTGCAGAATTATTAGGCAAGTTGTATTTTTGAGGAATAATTTTATTATTGAACAACAACCATGTTCTCAATGAACCCAAAAAACTCATTAATATCAAAGCTGAATGTTTTTGGAAGTAGTTTTTGGAAGTAGTTTTTAGTTTTAGCTATTTTAGGGGGATATCTGTGTGTGCAGGTGACTATTACTGTGCATAATTATTAGGCAACTTAACAAAAAACAAATATATACCCATTTCAATTATTTATTTTTACCAGTAAAACCAATATAACATCTCCACATTCACAAATATACATTTCTGACATTCAAAAACAAAACAAAAACAAATCAGCGACCAATATAGCCACCTTTCTTTGCAAGGACACTCAAAAGCCTGCCATCCATGGATTCTGTCAGTGTTTTGATCTGTTCACCATCAACATTGCGTGCAGCAGCAACCACAGCCTCCCAGACACTGTTCAGAGAGGTGTACTGTTTTCCCTCCTTGTAAATCTCACATTTGATGATGGACCACAGGTTCTCAATGGGGTTCAGATCAGGTGAACAAGGAGGCCATGTCATTAGTTTTTCTTCTTTTATACCCTTTCTTGCCAGCCACGCTGTGGAGTACTTGGACGCGTGTGATGGAGCATTGTCCTGCATGAAAATCATGTTTTTCTTGAAGGATGCAGACTTCTTCCTGTACCACTGCTTGAAGAAGGTGTCTTCCAGAAACTGGCAGTAGGACTGGGAGTTGAGCTTGACTCCATCCTCAACCCGAAAAGGCCCCACAAGCTCATCTTTGATGATACCAGCCCAAACCAGTACTCCACCTCCACCTTGCTGGCGTCTGAGTCGGACTGGAGCTCTCTGCCCTTTACCAATCCAGCCACGGGCCCATCCATCTGGCCCATCAAGACTCACTCTCATTTCATCAGTCCATAAAACCTTAGAAAAATCAGTCTTGAGATATTTCTTGGCCCAGTCTTGACGTTTCAGCTTGTGTGTCTTGTTCAGTGGTGGTCGTCTTTCAGCCTTTCTTACCTTGGCCATGTCTCTGAGTATTGCACACCTTGTGCTTTTGGGCACTCCAGTGATGTTGCAGCTCTGAAATATGGCCAAACTGGTGGCAAGTGGCATCTTGGCAGCTGCACGCTTGACTTTTCTCAGTTCATGGGCAGTTATTTTGCGCCTTGGTTTTTCCACACGCTTCTTGCCACCCTGTTGACTATTTTGAATGAAACGCTTGATTGTTCGATGATCACGCTTCAGAAGCTTTGCAATTTTAAGACTGCTGCATCCCTCTGCAAGATATCTCACTATTTTTGACTTTTCTGAGCCTGTCAAGTCCTTCTTTTGACCCATTTTGCCAAAGGAAAGGAAGTAGCCTAATAATTATGCACACCTGATATAGGGTGTTGATGTCATTAGACCACACCCCTTCTCATTACAGAGATGCACATCACCTAATATGCTTAATTGGTAGTAGGCTTTCGAGCCTATACAGCTTGGAGTAAGACAACATGCATGAAGAGGATGATGTGGACAAAATACTCATTTGCCTAATAATTCTGCACTCCCTGTATATACATATGTGTGTGTGTGAGCGAGACAGAGAGAAGAAAGAGAGAGAGAGTGTGTGTGAGTGACCTATCGAAGATGTGTTTTCAGCACAAGTTACCACGGTGATTTAGATATGTAGTTAGACCGCCATGTTCCCACTTTGAGCACTGCGCAGTTCGCTACCTTACTAATCTCACCTCGTAGTGTTTTCTACAGTCAATGAGTACAACCCTTTATGGGTACAAGCTAACCGTTAACTATCAGCCCACATACCGTAGCTGACTAAGGTAGTCTTACGTATATGTTTTCTAAAGGGATTGTGAAATCTGATAAATTTCCTGGTGACTATGTTTCTTTGCGTCCAACAACATTTTTCTACATTTTTGGTGTAAACAGCGTGTTCCTGCGTTTATCTTAAAGGTATCTTACCACAAACATCACCGCAATGTTGACAGCTCGAAGCCCCATGTCATCTCCATAACCACCGCTGACAACAACCACTGCAGACATGCGCAGTCGTACACGTCGTAGTCTAAATGGATTGTGGTCAGTGTAGTTTTATCAGCAGCATTGGCTGGGGACGTTTATCCTTTTATTTAGTCTTTTGCACGTTCTCTTGTATGTTTTTGTGCGTATTTGGATACGGTAGGATTTTCAATAAATTCATAAACGTTTTGTATTGTGTTTTCAGAACAGCAATAATACAGCAACAATAATAAAGGAAGTTTGATCTCACCTTCAGAATAAAGGCATAAAGTAGCAGTAGCTTCAAGATTTGTTTTTCAATTATCTTAACAATAACATGACGACAGCAAAGGCAATAAAATGCAAAAGAGACTAAAACAATCAGTCTTCACTTAATTTCTTAAAGCTACATTTTGGTACATTTACTAGAGTTTCGTTTTTTAAAAAAAAAAAAAAAAAGATATTCACTTAGTTTGAAAATGTTAAACGGAAGTTGTGAGCTTTAGCACACTTACATCAATCTAGCAGCATGGATGACACGAAGAAATGGCCAGAAGTAGAAAAAGCAGCGACAGAGAAGAGGCGTGAGTTGGTTTTACAGGGGCCCGCTGTTGATAAGAGAATTTCCTCAAACGAGGGACTCGACTCCTCCATCTACTCTCTGACACTACTGAATTATCTGGAAGTTAGCCAGTGCCCCAGTCTGACAGAGATCCACGAGGATATCCGGCATCTGACAAACCTCCAGAGTCTCATCCTGTGCAGAAACAAGCTCGCATCCATCCCTAATGTCATCGCCAACCTCAAGTCTCTAAAGGTCCTAGACCTGTCAGTCAACAACCTTACAGTCTTACCAGAGGGGGTCACTCAGTTAAGGGAGCTGAACACCCTCAATGTGAGCTGTAACAGCCTGGAGGTCCTGCCTGAGGGACTCTCTCAGTGCACCAAGCTCTCCTCCATCAACATCTCCAAGAATCGCGTCACCGGGTTTCCTGCTGACTTCTACTCCGAGAAACTGGACCTGCTCAGCACCGTGGTGGCCTCTGACAACTTAATCGAAGAGCTGAGTGGAGAGATTCACAAACTAGCTGCTCTGAAGGTGAACTCCATTTACAAAAATGTTGTTTTCCACCAATCAACAAGCGTAAACATGCCTTAATTTCATTTTACTCGACACACGGTTCACCTCAATAGGAGCCATGTTCACCAGGGCAGTAAAGCGCTTAACATATGGTTTAAGATGGCTTTCACTGTTTGCTAATATTATATGCTGGATAAACTCACTGTTTTAAACATGCTTTGTAAATATAAGGTCCTCTATGTGAGGACCTGCTTGTGCCTGCTTGGTTGCAGTAAAAGCTTAAATTATGTACACTTAAACTTCAGGGTACTTTTTTTAGAGTGTGAGACTCCTGTGACACTCTGCCCTTGGTTTTGTCTTCCCCCTGCCTGTCTTTGCAGGTCCTGGATCTCTCCAATAATAAGCTGAGAGAGATTCCCTCCGATCTGAGTGACTGCCCCAAGCTGAAGGAGATCAGCTTCAAAGGCAACAAGCTGAATGACAAGCGTCTGGAGAAGATGGTTAATGGGTGCCAGACCAAGTCAATCCTTGATTACCTGAGAGGAAAAGGAAGAGGCAGACAGGGGGAAGATAAAGGTGATGCTGACGGAGGACGCAGCACAGACAAGAAAAAAAGGCAGCAGCAGAGGAAGAAGAAGGAGAAGGCGTCAGATGAGCAGGACGAGGTGGAAGAGCTGAACAAGATGGTTGTGAGGGTTCTCCACGTTTCAGATGCTCCCACGGCACTTACAGTCAAAGTGAGTGCAGAGGTGAAAGATGTGAGACCCTACCTGGTGTGCTGCATAGTCAGAGGTATGAACCTAAAGTCTGGGAACGCTCTCAAACGGTTTCTGATGGCTCAGGTAAGATCCAAAACCTCACTATGATATTAATTCTAATCTGACATACCCAAATATGTGGTATAGAGACCAGAAAGAATGGCTTTTTGTTTTTCCAGACAAAACTTCACGATGACTTGTGTGGTAAGAGGACCATAGCAACCATTGCAACTCATGATGTCCAGCAGCTCAGAACTCCCATTATGTATGATGTCAAACAACCTACCCAGCTGAAGGTACGAATAGCAGAGAACTATCGGTTGTTAAACACTCTTTAAAAATAAAAAAGCATCCTAATTTCACATGTTTATTCACCATTAGATTGTTGCGCTGGGTCGGAAGGAGATGACCGCCGTCGAGCTTATAAGGCATCTTCATCTAGAGGCTGAAGAGCTGAGGAAGCAGAAGAAGAGGCAGAACGTTACAGGCCTCCACAAGTCAGTACTGCATGTTCATTTCCACACAGCACAAGCTTTGTTAACACTGGGTCAAAGATCTCCATTAGTCAGCCTCATAAAACCTTTGTGTTGAAGGCCCGAACCAATTTTACGTACTAAAGACAATTTATGTCAAAAATCCAAGGAACTGTTTAAGTTAGAGGTGTGCGAGATGGTGTTTAAACACATGAGGGCAGTAGAGGTGTGTCAGACCACAGAATTGGTTTCAGTATTTTGGCCTTGAGCACTAAGTATCGTTCCATTTAACAAAGTCAGGGGCAGCGCTTAGACTTCAGCTGAGGTTTCAGAAATAAATACCAGAACACCTAAAAATGAGTTTTAAGTTCTGCAAGGTTAATGGTTTTAATTGCAGACAGACCTCTCGCCTATTCTGGTCTCTCTGTCACCAGGCCAAACTGTTTTTTGTTCTTTTTGTGTTGTTTTTAAAGATACCTCCAGCTTCTGCAAGGAAAGCCACTCTATCCATGTCTAGTAGATGCAGAAGGTGACGTGATTTCATTCCCACCAATCACCAACAGTGAGAAAACCAAGGTGTGTACATGTGGATATTCTCCCTATCTTATATTAGTCATTTACATTAATATTTACATTACTTTTACAAAATACAATGGATTTGATTTTTAGAGAAATAACAAGTCAGCTTGCATTCTGTCCTGATTTAACAAGACAGAATTAAAGCTCATCAGAGGTGCTTATCAGCTGATGTTCTGTGCATCATTGTGCTGTTTTTGTGTCTTTTCGTGATCTGACAGAAATAATTACATGAGCTTTACCGTACAGATCAAGAAGACGACCAAAGAGTTATTCTTGGAGGTCACGAGTGCGACCAGCCTGCAGACCTGTAAAGATGTTATGGATGCTCTGATTGTAGTAAGTGCACTTACAGGTCTTCCTGCCTTTTCTTCAGTGAATGATAATTTATCTCTGGATCACAACATGAGACAAGGATGCACAGTTCTGACTGTAATACTTGTTAGAGAGGCCCTGAAGGAAAATCGGTGTCCTGAGGGTAGCAAGAGGAAACTCATTGAAGGTTCGGTTCTAAGTAAATTTAAGGGGAATATTTTTGAGCAAGTGAAAGCCTCAGTCATGGTAATGTGCTTGGTAGTTAATGGAAAACCTTTTAGTAGACTGATACTGCGAGGTTAATGCTACCGGTAAGGCCGAAATGGGGATTGAATCAGTACTGATGGTACACATGTCTGGTTTAGGAAATCTGTTTAACAGAATCAGTTTTTTTGCAGTTTGCAAAATCCACTCATTTTTTCTCCTGAGTAGTATTTCTAGGCCGTTAGCACCTTGTCATGAGCTGTAATGTTAGAAAGTTTGGAGGAAATGAAGAAACTTGAAGACGAGAGCTCAGAAAGGTGTTGCAACCTGTAAGCAGTGTACAAAGCCAGACTTTCTTAATTATAGTATTGCTTAAATACAAAAAGGAGTCAGTGTTGTGACATGAAGTGCTTTAAATTCCTAGAAGAGGTTTTTGAGTAGAATGAATCAAAGAAAACAGAGACGATCAGTGACATTAAGAAGCACCTTTACTTTTATGTGTGAGTGTCTGGGGAGCAGCTGTAGTATTACACAGTATTTGCACCTTATAATTGGCGTTTTCTTACTACACATGTCGAAGAAGGATCGAAATTTTACATGCTTAGGCTGATTATTTGATTTAAAGGCATTATAAAAAAAATTAGTAAATGAGAAATTTTCTGTGTGTGTTCTTATGTTATGCAGTGGATCACTTTACAGCCTTTTTCTGAAATGGACAAATTAATTTTTCTCAAAATTCTACATACAATATATAAAAATGGCAAATTGAAAAAAATGGTTGAAGTCATTGCAAATCTTTTGAAAGTAAAAGAAAAACAAACAAAAATATAACATGTATAAAAGAATACATGCCTCTTCTCAGTACTTTGTTGAAGCACCTTTGGCAGAAATTACAGCTTCAAGTCTTTCTGAGTATGATGCTACAAGTTTAGCATACCTATAGTTTTTCTCATTACTCTTTGGGAAACCTCTCAAGCTCCATCAGGGTTCAATGAGATGTTCAGTCGGCCCCTCAAGGACATTCAGACTTGTCCCAGAATCACTTTATCTTGGTCGTTGTCCTTTTGGAAGATGAACCGTTGATCCAGCCCGAGGTGCAGTTCCTGCTACCAAAGAAAATCCCCACAGTATTGATGCTGCCACCACCATGCTGAACCACAGGTAGACTTCACTCCAGATGTAGAAACATCTGACAGACGCTCAGTGAGAACAGGATGCACCTGAGCTCAATTTTGAGTGTCATGGCAAAGGCTGTGAATACCAATGTGTTTTTATTTTTTATAAAGAATTTAAATCCAACCTTTTTCACTTTTACATTATGGGATGTTTTGTGTACACTTTTGAGGTGATCTGATGTGATCTCTGTGGGACTTCTTGGTAAAATAACAATCGAAAGAATTGCATACACACATTTAACAGGCAGTTCATGTTTCTCTGCAGAAAATGGCAGAGTTGAACAAGTTCACAGCAGAGCATCAGGAAGAGGCGGGGTCAGACGGAGAAGGGGGTGGCCCACCAGTGCCTGCTGACAGCAGCGAGACCTCCAGCCAGCTGATCATCCAGCAGGTGCGAACGGTCGACCAGGACGGGAACCTGAAGGTGGTGTACCCGTCAAAGACGGATCTCTCCAACGACATGAACAACCTGACTATTATTTGGTAACAGTGCATTGGATTAAACCTCATGTTTGTACTCATTCACATGCTACGTGAAGTTATTTTAACAGTTTAAAGGATGGGGCTGTGTGAGCATTGAGGCTCATTTTTATGACTTTGACTTAAACGTGCTTCAAATATACAATAACAACGTCGAGCAATGGTTTATTTTGAAAAACCCTGACATTGTTAATACATGTTGCTGATTCATGTAAAGCTTTTTGAACCATATGTAGGTAATTACTTTAATAAATCCATTTGCAAATTCAGCGATCATGGTGTGCATCTGTAGCATCATTTTTAAAACGGAGATAGCCATTCATGTGGAAATGTGGTCACTTTTTATTAGCGGCAGATTTTATTGGCTTTTTTCAGAATTCCTTTAAAAAAACAACTTTACAAGTAAGTAATTTCTAAGTAGGTTTTAATAAACTTTATTTCTGATTGTAGATATTGGCATTCTTGATTACAGCTGCTCATGCTGAATTCAACCCAAACAGGAAAAATAAACCGCATCATTTCCTGTGCAGCAGCACAACATAAAACAAGACTCAAAGCTTTTATAGTATGCAAATTTGCCATGTTTATTGTGTTATGCAGATTGTACAAACAGAGTTGACTAATATTATATGTTTCCCAGTGAGAAACCACAAGATTAACAAAGTGTCTTATTTAAAATTTGAATGAGACAGAAATTTTAATCTTATATTTGTGAAAGTGAAGTAAATGCTTGTGACATGAAACTAATATCAGAGAAGTTTATGGAGTGATGGTGACAGGATCTGCAAAAGAGTGGAAAACAAAGGTGTGGTAAGATTGTTGGCATATTCTGTGTGTATCTTGCATTTCTCCACACCCCAACACAAAAACTCTGTATGGCTGGATTAGCTCTGTCAGTGCAAACAGCCAAACAGGTACTTACAATCACAAACGTAAGACACCTCCAGGTACTTGTACGTGCCACCGCAGGGGTCTCCAAAGACAGAGTTGCTGGCGCTGACAGTACAGCTGTTTTTCCCGTTACACCTGTAAACGTAGAATGGCATGACTGAAATGGGCCATTGAGTCACTGATCCCATGGAATACATTACTAAATCTGGGCAACATCTAGAATTGTTTTCTTTTTTTTATCTTCATATATAAAACCTCCACCTTCGTGGTTCATTCTTTGTCTTATTTCCTTCCAAAGTGAACAAGGGAACTTGTTTACGCTTCACTCACTCACCTCTCAGCGACTTTGGGAGTGGGGTTTGAGCAGTACACATTTTGAATCTGAGAGTCAGGCCGCCTGTAAGAGCAGGTGGTCTTGTCAAGGCGTCCGTAGTAAGCTCCGTAGACAAATATTACCTGCCCAACATCTATGCCAAAGCAGAGGAAAGAGGCACAGAATGAAAAGTAGCTCATTTGTAGGGTTCGTCGCATTGGTCCAACACAAATCCAAAAAAACGTAATCTTACCACAGTACAAATGTGCCAAAGAGCCCTCACAGGCCACTGTTTGAACTGTCAAAAAAACCAGCAAAAATAAACATCAATCACATCACACAGACTGGTTAGGAGACTCATGCAGACGTGTGACTGACTTGCTGGGAAGCAGGTGTAGTTGGTCTCCAGGTATTTGAAGATGCCGACGCAGGGATCCGAGGTACGAACGACATTTGTGTTTATCTCGCACACCTTCCTGCCATCACACCTTTAGGATTAACAGTGAGTGTTATCTATGTAGTGTATATAACATAGAATATATAGAAAAATACCTGAAGACTCACTGGCAGGTGAGCACTAAAATATAATACCTTGTCTTAAGGATATCCACGGTGCCGCTTTGAGAGCACTGTGTATTGTCAAGCTGATTCTGAGGCCTGCCCTCACTGCAGGTCTCACGGTCTCTACGTCCGTACAGTGCTGCCTGCACTCTGATCACTCCATTATCTGTTAAACACCAAGGAATGTCTTTTTGCACCCGAGTACAACTATACTGTATGCTTTGTCCTTAAGCCAAGAATATATGCTCAGCCAAAACTGCAAAGCACTTTTCACAGCTTAATGAGCTTTTAACACATTTCTGGAAAAAATATTACTAAGGCAGTATTTTTGACCTGACATCTTTATCATGTTATAACCTTAACATTTTCAGGGTTATTTAAGCTAATGTTTAATGTGCAAAACTACAATGCTGGTTGATGAAAAATATTTATGCTTTAAAAATCTAGATGTGCTGTTTGTTGTGGATGCTGACACACAGACTTGGATATTTTACACATACCACAGCTTAAGTGCTGGACATTGATTCCATCATCGCAGGTCACTGCTGTCTCCGTGGAAACAACTAAAGTAATACATATGAAAGTTTAAGTTAAAGGTTTCTACTGTATATAGAGAATAAATGCTGCACTATCAGATATTTACCTGATGATGTGAGCAAACAAGCTGTTGCAAGCACTGAAAAAAAACATCAGTGACAATTTTTATTATACAAGTAAAAATGACACTTTTTAAAGTTTGAAATCTTTCTCTATTATTACAGAGAAGCATACATTATTTATAATTTTTGGATAATATATAGGACATAACAACAATATTAGTTTCTGCAGATTTTATTAAGTAAAGTTTGTACACTGGTAACAACTGTTTCAAATCAATCAATTCATCGCTCATTCTTTACTCCATAGGTAGCGAACACTGTAGTTTATTCTGTAATGATTAAAATCTAAAAATAAATAGATAAATTTACCTCCAATGCATCCTAATTTGGATATGAACCCACATAATAGTCACACTGGCAGTCTATCACTTGTATACTCACGCAGCGTGGTGCAGAGTCTGTAGCAGAGCATGGTTGTAGAAGCTCCAGTCTCGAGAGGCTTGTAGAACTGATAGTGGCTGGGACGGTTACGCTGGTATTTATCCTGCTGGGTCAAGAATTGAACAAGAGCTTGACCTTGCACAACTACTGGCTCTTACCTCCTGGTGAAAAACGTGAACATGTGACCAACTCGCATTGTTGTTCAAGTGCATCAAACGCAATGGACAATGACTTGTTGTCTTTGGACTGCAATGATGATGATGGTAAGAATTTCACAAAATCAAAGTGGTTTTTGTTTTCAAGCCCAACAAAGGGCTCATTCATTACTCTTGAAAATTAGTCTGTTCCCAACATATGTATTACAGTTGTCTCCTGTAAGGAGTGTCCATTCCCCTTCAGGTGTGGTTAGATTTCAGGGTTATGGCTTGGTGACACACTTTTTTTGTGTGATATGTTTGCACAAGAGTTGAGGTTTTTAAGAGGTGGCTGTGTAAATTTGTAAAAGGTAAATGAGCTGGAACTTCAGGATAACATGTGTAAATAGGTGAATGACGCTTGTAAAAAGCAATTTGAGTGCTCAGAGTAGAAAAGCGCTTTGTAATTAGGTCCATAATTTGTCTGACACATTTTGCCTCTCTACACTACTAAAGTGGATTTTAAATCAAACAAAATATACAGCATGTTTTTAGTCCCAGTACTCCCATTTACACGTTTTAATCTATGCCTTTGAACACTTTCTGATTTTCTCACACCTGCTCAGATGGATATGTCAGGACAAATTTGTCTGTTTCTGTTTGCAACTTGAAACAGCATTTGCTGATGAAGCATCTTTGACATTAAGTAGTCATAATAATTTCAGATAGCTCTTTGAGTGGTTACAGTTTATTTTTTTAGTGAACTTCCTGCAGTAACACCTGTTACTGTATTCCTGTCTCGCCCTTCTTAAAGACCCAGATTTACCGCACATCTTGAATTACTGCAGCGAAACTGTACCAGGAAGTGATACTGTAATTTGATAGGATTAATAAAGATTATGTTTGCTTACTTTACTTAGTTACAACACAGCACATCCTGTTAATTTAACATATTTGACTTCATATAACTACTAGAATTTTTATTGCGTTTATATTTTTCTGCATGATAAAGAAATGTAGCAAATGAAAACAATCATGTCAGCAAATATGAAAAAATGTGGAAAATTACATAAAAAGCTGTGGTATCTTTTATTAATTCACACAAAATGTCCTTTTGTGTAGTT
Organism: Oreochromis niloticus; assembly: GCF_001858045.2. NCBI lineage: Eukaryota > Metazoa > Chordata > Actinopteri > Cichliformes > Cichlidae > Oreochromis > Oreochromis niloticus. Next base: position 26,310,630 of record NC_031984.2, on the reverse strand, counting down.
TTGTGGGAGTTTGTTCTTACCAGGAGGAAAAGCTGATAAAACTTATGAAAATGCAGTTATAAAAAAATACATATAGTAGTCTTTGCCCTCCTTCACATTTTCCAGTGCCATCCAATCTGTCAGACAGGAATCTTTGAGGCTTATGTTTGAAAGCCCTGCACATGACAGACCAAGGGATCTATGATTAGGACTCAATATAAAGTGACCTAAATCTGAATTAAGGTTATACATTGACAGTTATACGTATTCTCCAGGTATTGTGCCGACACAGGAGTCCTTAAGCAATCCTACACAATCATATTTATTTGTTGAAATTAATGAATTCAGTGATGATGCATGAGAAAAAATAACCTACACCTACTATATTGTGTATAAACGTTTACAGTCGGGTTTTCGTGTTTCTTTTCCATAAGCAGAAGTTAGGCCGTTACTGCGCATGTCTGTCTATCAAGCGGGATCGGCAAAAACTATTTTTTATCTGGAAAGGAAATACATTTATTTAATTGCAAAACCGGCCTTTGGCAAACAGTGCGCTCTTTCCTGTCCTGTTTTCGTTTTTCTGCCTACCTGTTCAGTTTCTAAGGCCATTTCACGCTGCCCTATATATTAAATAAAAAACGAATATTGTCCAAAGCTGTGAGCTGTGTGTCACAAACAATCACGGTTTTGAATACTCTGGAAATCTGAGCCAAATAAGAGCAGCTGATAGAAATATATTTTAATTTGAGCTCTACTTTGACTCTACTGCAAAAGATATTTGGCTCACCTTCAAGATGCCAGCAAACGAGAGGGAACACAATGGCTCAATTATTACAGAATTTCCCAAAAGGCTAAATTTTGGTGGACGTGCTGAAGGAATTTTATCCGCAATAACCTGCTGAGATGTCGAACAACCGGAAACTCACTTTAAATTATTGCAGTTAACATTATGTTACAAAGGGATTTTATTTGGCGTATTTATTGTTTACTGAATTACAGACAATTAGTTTGAAAGGTGTTCCTTTTCTAATTGTTTGGAGACCCCTGGTGGCTTTGGAGGGAATAAATCTCTTAGAAGGTAAACTGAAATGCAAACGCCAAGTCCTGGATATTGTAGTAAAAACTAATAAGTAAACATTTTATTCTTATATTTGGACCAGACCTCCATACTGTAATTTATGTTGCACACGCAAAACCAAAAGTATGTTACAAAAAAAGGGGGGAAAAAGAGAAAGGTGTGTTGAGTTCTTTAATTACTTTTTCAGCTGTGTGAAGCCATGAAAGGGACATGCAAGCATCTGATCATCCTTTCTGAGCACTACACTTTCAAATCTTAGTTATTTTTATTGTTACCGTACTACTGTGACTATCACACTTTCGTTTTGTAGGAAAACCCTCAGCCTTCGAAGCTACCCTATTTTGCAGAACTTAAAATCTTGGCTTGCAGTTTCACACAGCCAAATTGCCCTCAAGTGTCTGACACTGGCTTCCTGAGAGTTTTGATGAGTCTTGTGTGACGTTCTTGTATGTATTGTCTGTTTCAAATCCCTGCAAACAGTTTAATGATATTCAAAACTGAGATGTAACGATTTTTTCTTTTTGAGACGTTTTTGGTGGACGTCTTACACTTTACTGTTGCTATTAATTTCCCATCTTGAAGAAGTTGTATTTGTTCTATCCCAAACACATCTGCAGTTACTGTGGCTACATTCTCTATTAAATGTGTTTTTTTTTATTCTTTAATACACTCTCAACACACTGTCACACTCAGAATCTGGTCAAAAATGTTGAGTCTGCTGCAAGAGCTACCTGCAGAACTTGTGATAAAAGTAGGTGGGATCATGAGACTTCTAATCAGTTCAAATACTTACAAATGTATAGTTGATTTACACCACTTAGCAAAATCCTTTTTTTTTTCTAAAAGGCATTTACAACTTTATATATTTCTGTGGCTGAGCGTGGCCAGCCTGGGTTCGAGTCCGACCCACGGCCCTTTGCCGCATGTCTCCCTCTCTCTCACTCTGCTTTCCTGTCATTTCTTGACTGTATCTGTCAATAAAAAACTTAAAAAAGGCAAAAAAGGCAAGATTTTATGCTTAATTATTATTTAATGTTTAAAAGAGGATTCAGTACTTCAAATTTGTTGAAGTCAACACTTTCTAATTCCTACATAAGCACAACAGACCAAACAAAGAGCCGTGAATGCTTCCACTCTCAGTGGAGATTTCATATAATACTTGTAATCTTTTATAATTATTACAATAATTAATAATGTACCTTTGCCGAAGAGCGGACCCTGCACCAGCGGGAACAACGCCACGATGAAGACAATAATTAATAATGTAAACTTTTACTACAGACAGAAAGAAAAGAACACACAAGAATCTCACTCCTCCTTTTATTTGAGTCTGATGTGTGACTCATATCTAGTTCATGGAAAGTTATCCCAGCATGAACAAAACAGCATTTTATACATGATCAGTGCATAAACGGACAGAACAGGAGAAAGAGCAAAAACAATGGAGAGTATAAATTAAACATTATTGGCTGATGCACATAAGAAGATTAAAGGTTCGCAGAGTGCATGGATTATCTTTCCTCGGTCAGCTGCTGTATCTGTGAAACAAAAATAACCTGAATAACATTTTCACAGTAATAGTTCTGTATTTTAAAAAGCTCATTTAGAAACCATCAGCCCTTAGAAAACACAGAGAGATATTAAAAATACAAGACGTGATCCATTCAGTTAAAGCAGATTCACAGCAGAGTCAGAAATCACACACACTGCAACTGTGCTGAAAAAGAAGTTATAGTGCTGTGAAATGTGGAACTGACACAGACTACCGCACTTGATCCATTATGTTTGGGTTTGAAAGTAGAGGAGTTTGCGGAGGAAGTTAAAGGAACCAGGCATTTGTTTGTAGAGCCCTTTTGCAGAGTTTTGGGAGACTTCATTGTTAACCTAAAACAGGAAGAGTCAATAATCAGACATCACTGTGTCTAAAGCCAATAGCTCTTAAAGTCCTCAGTTATTTTTGCTGATATATTAAGAGAAGCTCACCATCATCAACATTGTGACCAAGTCATCAGTGGCAGCGTTTTCCTCAAGTATATAGTCCAGTGTCTGGACGTACCACGAGCCCGCCTGAGTCTCTCGCCAAGAAACATAACCTGTATTGGTCACATGGCCAAAAAGGTATTAAGGACACATAGATCTGAAAGGCTGTTTTTGTTTAAAAGAAAAAAAACAAAACACGCACCTGGGAAAGTAGAGTAGGACACCAGGATGTCACTCGGAGTGGGCAGGCTGGGTCTGGCGTCCGGTTCATCAGACATGCTCAGGGAGTCACTGCTGGATGACATCGGAATAGCGTCCGTCTGGTCATCCATTCCACCAGAGGATGGTTCGACCTCATCGGGGGACACCTCGAAGCCCATGTCTCTCTCATCTTGGGGACAAACACAAGCTCATTTTTACACCTCACTTGTTCCTATGAATTTTTAAACCGTGCGTTCTGTGACAGCTACCTCCTCCACAGGCCTGGATGAAGAACAGTTTAGGTTTGCCTTGCAAAGATGGGCAATGCTGGCCATTGAGGTAGTTTGTGATAATCTGCACTGGTACGTACTGTCCGTCCACACCGTACACGGCACCAGGGAAGCGGTTGTGATTCACCTAAGGACAGAAATATTAGCAAAAATCATCTTACATGTCAGTCCAGTCAGATGTAGATCTCAGAAAATTGCCTTGCTGGAATAATGACATTTGCCAGTTAAATATTAAAACATTAACTGTAAAAATATTAAATCCTGTGTATTTCCAGAGTATTCCAGCTGATTATTCTGAAGGGATGCAATGTTTTTTTAATGAACTGTAAACAACATCACAATCAGCTCAGCACATCTTACCTCAGTGCCATGGGACAACATGATGACCACGCAGCAGTCATACTGGGAATGATCCTTCTTGGACAAAGTCAACAGCTCGTGTTTGATTTGCTGAAATGTGGAGTTAACCGTTAGGCCCGCAATCTTTAATACCCTTCAACACACACAGAGGCAGAAGACCCGATTCTTACTTTTTGTCTCAGGTTCGTCTTCACTTCCACAACAAAGTTGAGTGTCTTGAATCGTCTCTCCAGCTTTTCACAGTCTATGTTGGAGCCCTTGCGATTTTTCAGCATGCTGTGAGGTTCAAACTCCATGTTGTTTATGATGAGGCAATGACCACACGGGCTCGCATCCATTTTATAGCTCTAAGGCACAGAGACGCACAGAGTAAAAAGAAAACAGAGAAAGGGCCGTCACATAAACATGTAAGTGTGCAGCACAGAAATGGCGCTTACCTGAAGGCTGTCACGTCTTATTCTGCCTGGTCCTGGTCTTAACTGCCACCCGTCAGGCGCTGTGGCACACACATTAATAGACATTAAGCACAAATAAACTTACAAGACTGTTATTTAAATGGATCGCATAGCTTACTAGGAATAGGAGAGATACTTGGCTTTACAACATCTTTACTTGGATTGTCATCATCAACTGGAGAGGCTGTTAAAGAAACAAAGAACACACAGATGAGTCAAATTCTTATCATCTGAAAGTGTCTGGCTCTAAAGACTCTCACATTAAATATTCCATAATGAAATACACTTACGAATTGGAAGAGGCTGGATTACAGGGCGGACAACTTTAGTGGGTGTTGCAGGCTGCAGGGTAACAGCTGGAGCTCCATTCTGTAGGAGCTCTGCCAAACTCTCCTGCCCCGTCTCCTGAAGGCACTCCAGAAATAAGGGGAAAGCCCGACTCCCACGGGTTTCCAGGTCCCGGACTAACTGCCTGGCCTGGTCTCGTCTGGTCCCAGCGCTCTGATAATAGCAGACAGTCTTAATTGAGTACAATTATGAATTTTTTATACCCGCCCCGGGTCAAAAAAAAAAAAAAAAGAAAGAAAAAAAGGAAGAGAAAACCACAGTGTCATGACCGACCTGTATCTCATCGATCATGTCCTGGGTGAAAACTCCTTTTTCCAGAAGGCCATCATAGAGTTTTGATGGATCCAAGTCTGTCACCAGGTTAACCCTGTTCCGCTGAAGAATCTTCTTGTGTGTTTCATCCATTGTCCATTTAATGCTAACGTAATAGAGAAAAAAAAAATCTGTAACTAAAAATTTGTTATTTCGTTTTCGATCACGGTTAAATCTATGTCGTCAAAGGAGCACAATGATCTACTTCTTCGTAAAAGTGAAACGGGTACTTTGTTGTAGGAGTGTCGTTTACAGTTCGTATTTTCTTGTCGGTTTCACAAGCTATTTCCTTGTTTACATCAGCGTTGCCTGTGATTGGTCCACTTAAGGCGGATGAAGAAAAAAGGGAGGGTGTGTTAGATTTAATTTACCCCGCGTTCGTTTCCGCGCGGGTAGCGACCGATAGCCAGCTGAAGCTAAAATCGCGGTACGACGAGCATTAAACCAAACGCACAACTAAAAAGAAACGTAGCCTGTCGACAAAACACTCAATTTCCCGAAATGACTTTCGACACCGGACTCCACCCCCTTTTTCTACTCTCGCTCCAGCTTCGCAGCAGCAGCAGCAGGTTATCGGCTTGCCCTGGAGGATCTGTGGGATGCTGCTGAACACACCCTTTACATTTCGCTGTCGCTTCGAATCAGCGTTGAGCAAGAAGAGGCATTAATAAGGGGGCAAAACCTTCCCCCACTATGTGGCGTTGTACCGGCTGACTGCATCTGCTTCAGGTGACTATAAACGTGCAGATGTGGCGTTGAGACAACCGCTGTAGCAACGCCACTAACACTAAGGGTTTATCCTCGAGGAACACCGTTACTGTCACGGCCCTGTAACATGACACCATAATTATATATGATTTTCAGCTGCCGTATATCGCCTAGCTTGCTTGGGTGCTGTTGTTAGCATGCTGTAATACTGTTTTTAGCATATCGTGCCTGCCTTCACTGTTTCCCATCACCAGAAAGCTAATGGAGGGAAAGGTTTCTCGGATTTGCAAGCCATCTAAAATATAGGTCCTGAACATTTTTTGCCCACTTTAAATGAATGGTGATCGCTCCTCTGATGTGTTGAAGGTAACTGTGATGGCACGGTCAAAGCTGTCTCTGCCACTGGCCATTGTGGCGGTCCTCCATGTGCTGCTGGCGGGACTTGTCTACGCTGAGCCTGAGATGGACCCATACAAAATATTGGGAGTAACGAAGAGGGCAAGCCAGGCAGAGATCAAGAAGGTCTACAAGCGTCTTGCTAAAGAATGGTATTTCCTCACGACACTTCAGGCTTCAGGTTTTAAACCTCATTGTGCTCTGAGCTAATAGAACTGATCTTCTCTAGGCATCCTGACAAAAACAAAGATCCGGGTGCTGAGGACATGTTTATAAAGATTACTAAATCTTATGAGGTTAGTTGGTTTTATAAATAGTATTATTGATGTGTTACATATACAGATGAGGACAAATGATTCCCAGGTTTTGTCAACATTTTCTCAAGCAAGAGATTATCAACATGGCATTTCTAAAAATACTAGTTTTCTTAAGAAAACATAAATTATTTCCTAATGCACATAAGATTGGAATGACTTCATAAAACAAACAAGCAAAGATTACCAGGGTCAATATTATTACCCTTCTGAAGAACTAACCTTTTTATTGAGTCATAGCACAAACCACTGCTGTGCAATGATGTGCTTTAACTTTGTGATGCTCAAAGCTTGTAAAATCAAGTTAAAACTGAGGCTTATCATGCAATTTACTCTTTCTGTGTGTAAAGTAAAATATTGTAAGCATCCAAAATACAAACTGAAATGTCTGGAAAAATTCTCGTCCAGGGGTGCTAATATTTTTGTCCTCATCTGCATTGAAGTAAAACTTGGATGCCTGTATTAGGTGGTGTGAGTCAGTAAAAGCTAATAATGTATTTATATTTGTTCTACCGATCTAATCCAGATCCTGTCCAATGAGGAAAAACGTGCCAATTACGATCGTTACGGGCAGATGGATGATACTCAGCCATATGGCAACGCTCACTATGGCCATCGCCACGATAGCTTTTACTTTGACGAGTCCTTTTTCAACTTTCCCTTTAACAGCAAGAATCACAGAGACTTTGCTGACAGCAAGTACACATTACACTTTAATCAGTACGTTAATGATGTGGTGCCCGACAGCTACAAGAGACCGTACCTGATAAAGATCACCTCCGACTGGTGCTTCAGCTGCATCCATATTGAGCCCGTCTGGAAGGAGGTGGTGCAAGAGATGGAGAGCTTAGGTTTGGAGTGAACCTATAAATCATCCATTTACATGCATCTGCTGTGTAAATGTATAGAGTGAGTAATGATGTGTGTTTTCTTGATATCCTGTTTGTGCAGGTGTTGGAGTAGGTGTGGTGGATGTAGGCTATGAGAGACGGTTAGCCAATCACCTCGGTGCTCACCGTACTCCATCGATACTCGGAGTCATCAATGGCAAAGTGACATTTTTCCATTATGCTGTTGCGAAGGAGCACCTGAGGCAATTTGTAGAAGATCTGCTTCCTCAGAGACTTGTGGAGCGGGTAAATGTCTGCAGGTCTTGCAAAAATGAAAACAAAAAACGTCATTGCATCGTGAGGGATTTTTAGACTACATTTATTAAAAAGGATTTGTTTTCTAAACTACAGGTAACTGACAAGAATGACCTGCAGTTCTTGAACAGCTGGCACGAGCTCAACAAGCCTCACGTGCTTCTGTTCGACCAAGTGCCTGCTGTTCCTCTGCTATATAAAGTAAGTGTTTGCTCATTTTTATGCTACATGGAACTGAAGTGCATCAACATACCAATCACTTATCTTTGTGTCTACACAGCTGGCAGCTTTTGCTTATAAGGACTACTTGCAGTTTGGCTATGTGGACCAGGGCCTTTCAGAGACTGCTAATCTGCAAAAACAGTTTAATATTAACACTTATGCTCCGACCATGCTCGTTTTCAAAGAGAACATTGACAAGCCAGCTGACATTATACAGGTAAATTAAACCAATATCTACCCTTAAAATAAAGTAGTGCTGTGTGATACTCCGATTTTTGCTATGGAGCCAATACCAATATCAGTACTTTTAACCCAAAAAACACAATTCAGTGCACTATATAGTGAATTTAGAGGATATTATGCTAGCATCCATCCAATACCATTGTTGGTATTGATACTATCAACATTTAGGATCAATCTGCTCATCTCTAAAATAAAGTAATCCCTTTATTTATTTTCTTAAACCACTGTGAACTTAATGCAAAAAACTTGATTAAAATGTCTCTTCACTCTTTGTTTTTTTTCCATCTCTACAGGCAAAAGGAATGAAAAAGCAAATTATTGACGAGTTTATGTCAAACAACAAGTTTCTCCTCGCGCCACGGCTGGTCAATCAGAAGCTCTTTGATGAGCTCTGTCCTGTCAAACAGTTTCATAGACGCAGGAAGTAGGAACACATCTGTTTACTCCTGATGACTCTAAGCAAGTTCACCGGTTTTGTTGTAAAATCATATTTTTGTCATTCACGGTAACGTCTCTCCTCCTTTCAGATATTGTGTCCTGCTGATCACGGGTGATGAAGAGATCTTTTCCTTTGGGAATCAGGCGTTTCTCTCATTTGCTTCTGCCAACACCAGGGAAGTTGTGAGGTTTGCCTATGTCTACCAACGGCTACAGCAACCGCTTTGTGACATCCTCACACAAAACAAGGACACTGTGCAGTCGCAACCACAGGTAGAGTGTCATATATTGTATTGAGAGTGTAGTGTCCTGTTGTCAGTCTATACCTTTTATAAATTCTTTTCTTGGGTTCTCATCCCCCATCTTCTTTGGATGTGTTGGGGTGTGTGTTCAGGTGGTTATCCTTGAGCGACGTAATGCTGCAGGAAAAGCATTTTTCAAGCCAGTTACCGCCTGGAATGGCAGTGAAGAAGACAAGCAGTGTCTTCAAGAGGAGCTGGAGCGACTTCAGAAGGACCCATCCATTCTCATCCATGACGCCATGCTGCCTGAACTCAACAATGAGTTTGCCTCTGTATGTTCTCTTTGAGTGGATATCATGGGTGTCAGTCATAGATTGTATCTAAAGATGGATGTAGCCTCTACGCTTGAAAAGTGAAACCAGTGCAGAAATGCCTGAAAACTGCAGTCTTTTTAATGACCAACAGGGGGCGACTGATTGGAAGTCTTATTCTATTGAAGCCTTTGAGAAAACAACAATACTTCTAACTTAATTCATGAGATCAGTAAATACTTCCCTCATGAGTTTGTGTTCTAGATTTTCAGTTTCAAGCATTTTTTTTAAAAAGCGTGATGTTTGTAAATAACATTCTGTGAAAAACACAAGTTTAAACAGGATATATTTTCACACGTGGCTATGATATGAGAGTGTAATTTCCTAGGTTTTCAGAAGGTAGCGAACAGATGATACCTTGACTACGTTCATCTTTCATTTACAATTTAAAGTCTGAAACCTGAAATCTGCAAAGATTCCTGTGTTTACCAACCACCAGTCCTACCAAGCCCTGTTAATGCTTTTGCTCTGTAGATGTTTGTAATCCGATGGATCTATGCATCTTACGATTACCTCTCTGAAGTCATTGATGATATTCTGCATAACAACTGGTAAGTAGAGCAAACTTTATTTTTCATGAACAGAAGTTGTTGAAGTTTTGAACTGCTACTACGGCAGTATTTAATTTGCAAACAGTACACCCCGTGCTTTCTCTTTCTGATATGGAGGAGTACACATTAGCGATGTAAATACACTGTGTCTCATTGATGACTTGCAGGCGTGAGATGATGCCCCTTCTGTCCCTCATCTTCTCTGCCTTGTTCATCTTGTTTGGGACCGTGGTCATTCAGGCCTTCAGGTTGGCTGATTTATTGTACACATTTTTTGTTTCTGTAATTTCAACAGTACAAAGAAACCGAAAGGGAGGGGTGGGGGGTAAAGCAGCAGTGCTGTGAATCTCTGCCATTCCTGTTCATGCCTTTTGGAATTTCTCTCCGTGTTTTTTCAGTGACTCGAGTGACGATAAGCAGACAAAACCAAAGGCGAAAGATGGAACAAAAGCAGAAAATGGGTCATCGGGGAGCAGTAGTACATCAAGGCAAGACTCTGTTGCTTGTGGAAGTGAAATGCACGAAAAATGTTTTTCAGCTGTGTTTTTTCTGTTTTTTCTTTAGTCGGCCTCCCAAGAAGAATTTTGTGGAAGTGACTGAGTTGACAGATATCACCTACCTGAGCAACCTGGTGAAGCTGAGGCCAGGACACATGAACATAGTGCTAGTGCTCACTGATGCCTCCAAGAACATCCTCCTTAGCAAGTTTGCCAAGGAGGTCTATTCTTTCACTGGGTAAAACAAGCATTCACTCTGGAGTAATTTAAATCCAGTGTACGTGTGAGTTTCTTTTGTGTGTTTATCATATTTCTAAATCTTGTTTGTACTCTCCTAGGAGCCTGACACTACATTTCTCCTTCCTGAATCTTGACAAGCACAGCGAGTGGATGAACACACTGCTGGAGTACACCCAAGACACCATGCAGATCGATGCCGACGACGACGAAGGGGCAAACCGCAAGATGGACTACACCGGCTACGTGCTGGCACTTAACGGTCATAAAAAGTACCTGTGTCTGTTTAAGCCCGTCTACACCGGGGAAGACCTCGACAGCAAGTCGTCCGAGGATGAAGGAGCCGCCTCTTGCGGGAGGTCGAGGTCCAGTTCCCGCGATGACCACCCACCACGTAAATCCAACCGAGCTCGCAGCATATCCACCCTGCAGATCCACCACAAACTGGACCGCCTCGGGTTGTGGATGGAAAGGCTGATGGAAGGCACTTTGCCTCGTTACTACATCCCAGCCTGGCCGGGACTTGACAAAATCACCCCCAATAAATAGATGGCAGGTGAAGGACTTAGTATTTATCTACTGTAACACTGAAATGGTTTCATTCATTACTGAAGTTTTTTTTCTTTTTTCACTTGAGATATATATTAAGTACAGATTTTTCCTAAGTTGGGCCAAAATTATAAACTTGGCTTTAGTCTAACTACTGTGGAGGAGGCCTTTTAGCGTACCTCTAGTACTCGTTGCATGCTGTATTATTTTTTTAACTGCTGTTAGTCATATTTTTATTCAGGCAAATGCTGCTTCAGCCTTGTGAAGAGGAAACAAAATCACTGTGGTAACGTCTACAATCTGGACTTCATGGCCATAAATCATATTTACTCACACTATGAAAGAGGCCGATAGAGCCTTAGAGTCAGGTTATAGTCTGTCAGAGCTTGTTCGCAAGACGCTCCAGGATTTCTATAGGCTTGGACTCAGTTGTACACTTAAAATGTGGCACAAATAGTAGTGTAACAGATTAAATTAGGAAAGCTGTAGAGAGAAGCTCAATTTCAGATGCCCAAGTGCGGCGTCACATTTCACTTCTGCAAAGTCAGACAAACGGGGGAAGGAGTTTAAAGCCTTCACTGATGAATACTGTGAAAAGAGATGCGTCAACCCAACATTAAACATCTTTGCCTTTGTATGCATCTCACTCTGAGTTTATTCATTATCTCCAGTGTGCTGACTATTCCTGTGCAATATACATGTCATGACAATGCCTTTTACCCTGGACCTTGAGGCATGCTCCTTTTTTTTCCTTGTCGCTTTTTTGTTATGGGGTTGTTGATACACACAAGATTTGCTCAACAACCTTGGCCTACTTAGAAATCTTAGCCAGTAGCTTTATGTAGCAAACATGATAAACAGGCTCTCCGTTTCATCTTCTGAATGTTTTCCAACTGGCTGAGGCTGACTAACATGCCCTCTTAAATTACGTACCCAACTGAAAGTGGAACTTAGGTTATGCTTGCCTGGTTTATACATTTTGTTTTGTTCACATTCAATGTAAAAAAGAAAAATACTGTTACAATACTTTTGTTGGTACAAAGTGATGTGAATATTGCACATAACCATGTTATCTATACGACATGTATTTTAAAAAGGACTTCGTTTGAAAGATACGGTGAATGTTTTACACTACTGAGACTACGGTTGCTTGTTTGTTTTTGATTAAGTAAAAACGTGTCAGCTGTCATAAGATGTTTCAGGTGGTCTTTAATACTGTATTTATCTTCTTGTTAGTTGTAATTAAATGCATTATGTTTATGGATTAAAACTCATTGTAATGTGTTCCGAGATTAGCTTATATTCCAGTTTAATGGTTTGGGAATACAGTTGCCCCAGGGGCTTCTTCTGCTGTAGCTGGGGGGAAGTAGATAGATTAGCTTATCAAATGTAAGAATCAATGAAATTTATGAATTATTTAAATAGCTACCAAAACCCCCCCCCAAAAACCCCAAGTTGTTTGCTAATAGTGTGCATAAACTGGTGAAATTTGTTTCTAGCCTATCACAGGTGAGAAGTGTGGTACACCCTGGACAGGTCTGACATTCATACTTATGGGCAATTTATAATCACCAAGTAACCGAACCCCACTGACTGAATGTCTTTGGACTATGGGAGGAAGCTGAGGTATCTGTGTGCAAGCTGCAGACAGAAAGGCCCTGGGCGCTTGGTGGATTTGAACCTGGACCTTCTTGCTGTGAGGGAAAAGTAGATAAAATTCTGAATAAATACTCGCTTCTGTTTTGTATTCATTGACTGTGTTTAGGCTTGGTCAGGCTAAATGAAAGATAATAGTCTTATTAAAAAACTGGTTTTCTACCATTTTAAACACACCTTAGAGGGTGTGTTTGGCAGAAGGTTTTGAAAGCATACTTCTAAGTGCATGTTTGAACTGGAATTTTTCATAATGCTTTTAAATCAGGAAAATATAATATTAATATAATAATAGTTTACATGTTGCATCACTTGGTTATAAATTATTATTTGTTTCATTTCAACAGAGCTTGGGCTTAATGTGGGCTACTGTATTAACAACCAGATTTCCCACATAACACAGCCTTTCCCATTTCCACACCTCTCAAACTGCACCCTACCAAAGCTGCAGCGTGTTGTAGTGGTCAAATTGCCTGCTGTAGACCACTAACTACAGCATGCACATCGCCTAAAGTTCCAACTGCAACTCCCACTGCAAGTCCCGCTGCAACACAGCCTGCCAATGAAGTGTATCCCCTTTGCTAACCCTCACAGCAGTTTGCAAGGCCCAGACTGCATGGTGCGATTCCCAACCTGCCTGCTGTATTTAACCTAAATGACATTTGAATAAACAGAGCAGAATACAGCTGGACCACCATGTAGCTGCTGTTCGTAACCTAATGATGAAATTCCTGCATGTTTGTGTGTGTAATCCTTCACAGCCTGGCAGACATAGTAACGGAGACCCTTAGTATGTTATAAATTTATCAAATGAACAGTGGTTGAGATAAGCAACAAACATGCATATGCACTGTTTCACAGTGGATCATGGCATGTTGAAGTGTTTCTGCTCTTCTATGCATAGAAACAGAGAAACACACTCCTCACTCTGGTAGTCAGCCAAGAGGGAGGAGCCAGCGGTATCTCCTGTGGCAAGGTAGTATTGGAATATGAAAATAACCATCTGTCAGATCTGTGGAGGTCATCCAATCCCTTTCCAGCAGATGTTTTTGCATGTCAGCAGGTGTGGTTCTGAATATGGATACCTAATATTGGCCTTCATTTCAACAGGGAGCATGCCATGAAATAAAGTTAGTAGTATGAATACTATGTAACATACCTTCTTTTTGCACCTTAACAAGTCTCACTCTGCTTGCCATTAGAATGAATACAGGCTTAAGACTTCCATCCTTTACTTACAGCATATGGGAGAGTTCTCAAACATGCTTTAATGCAGTTTCATACAAAAACAAACACTTCCAGATACATTATTTTAACTTTCTGAACTCTTATCTGACATTTAACCTCCTGTGCCCCGAGCTTCGGTGTAGCGTACACCAGGGGGATTAGCTCAAATGGTAGAGCGCTCGCTTAGCATGCGAGAGGTAGCGGGATCGATGCCCGCATCCTCCAAAATGTTTTTAACTATCGTCAAAATTGGGGCTATTTAATCGAGCTAAAGTTATTATCAAGATTAAAATTTGATAAACTGTGCACTCCCATCTCCATCAAATGATCACTTCTGACCAAAGATCTTGCAAAACTTTGAACTAGAGGTGGATCTTACATGAAGCGTGACCCGGCACCCCGTTTTTATTTTAACGTTTCAAAAATATTCGAGTAAAGCTAGTTATGCTTACAGCTTTTGTGTGGCCATGGAAAGTCACATTTCCCATCTTCTTTTTCCTGGGCACTACATCAAGCAGTAATCAATAATCCTTGAATCCTTGAATCCTCGAAAAATATCTCAAGTAAGTTACAAAAAACAAAGTACATTTCTGTTGCATGGTGCGATTGAAGCATTCAGAATGCCTAACAAGTTTAATGCACTTTTAAACTTTGAATTATACACTTTTATAATAATGCCGAGCAACATTTGAAAGTTATTCAGCAATATCTTTCAGGTCCTCTCTAACAGCTGTGCCAGCACTCCCCGAGTCCCCATTATTACCACTTCGCATATTTCACAGTGTGCCATAAGAACTCTTTATGCTACAAAATATGTGAGTTATTAGTAAATGGGAAAAACTTAACATCTAATTGTGTTTTAGTTTGCTTTGTTGTCTAAATAAGCCTCTTAACCATCAATGTTAAACCTTTCAAATAATCACACACTCCAGTAGGGTACATTAGAGACACTGTGTGTGCACACTTCTTTCGAACGACGCATCGATGACGCTGTCTCATGACAATGTCAGTCAGAATGAAGAATACAATGATCTAAATTCAGCTTAACAATGAAACAAGCACAAGAACTACTGATTAGAAGTGGAACGCTTGTTAAGTTAATGCGCATGTGCAGAGCAAAAATGCCAGCTCTGACTTGTTTGCGCGTCTCATTTGAACAGTTTCAAATACGCATTTTACAGATAGATCCGCTGTGCTCTTTTATAATATGCATACGCACATTGGAATTAAAATGAATCAGGGTTTGGTAGTGTTCAGTTCATCATCGGGTTGTCACGGCCGATGATGTCACGCAGGGGGATTAGCTCAAATGGTAGAGCGCTCGCTTAGCATGCGAGAGGTAGCGGGATCGATGCCCGCATCCTCCAAACTCTTTATTCTTTACAAATAAAAGCAAAGGTTTTCCGCTGATACAGTCCTCTTACTCCGCTATCATTATGTTATGGTAATTAAAACTTCTATAAACGGTGGTATCTTAACACTGACCACGAAGGTCAGCCAGTCCCTAAGAAGACCGAAGACCTCAGGCCACACATCTGCGCGTCCATCCCAGAAGGAGAAGGGCCCCAGGCATGTTAACAGTTTTGATGCTATCATGCTAAAATGATGGCAGTTAAAATGACTGACTTATCAGGCAGACGCTGTCACAGCCCAGAATGACAGCTGAGAGACAAAGTCTTACAAATGAAAGGCAGTACTTGGAAAAAATGTCCTATGAAAAGGTTTCTTTTTTACAATTACATGAGTGCATGATAGTTTATCATTACCATTAGCAGTTTACCATTTACCGCTCAAGACAGACATGTTTTGTTTTTGTTTTACAGAAATAATAAAAGGACCAAAAAGAAGAAGAAGAAGAAGAAAAAGAAGAAGAAAGAAACCACCAAGACCATATTATGAATAGGAAAATGTTGTTTGTGTAAAAAAGAACTTCAGAAGGAAACCATGCAAACACAGCGCCTGACATTTCAGTGGTTAAATGCCGGTAATTTAGTTTCACACATATAACCATTATGAGGTAGCATACTATTTATATCTCATGTAACATGGCTTCCATATGGCTCACTGTTCAGATTCAAGAGTAAGATTATTTTTTCTGCATTTTTTTTTAAAGTTTAGAAGAATGCCACACACACGCAGACACTCGCTCTTTAATCAGCTGCGCACATACACAGATCACAGATCACGTGATCCCTTACTAATAAAAGTTGTCTAACGTGATAAATTGCTTAAACAAGGAAAATTACAAATGTGGTTGCAAAGTTAAACACAAAGTTTATACACAAGAGATAAGATCTATTTTATATTGTCTTCAAAGTTATGAAAGAGGTTTGTTTATGACACAGAGCTGTCCTGACAATAGTCTGGAAACTGACACACAAAATAATTTTTATTAGCTAGTCAATCCAGGAAACCTAATTACAAATGTTTTTCATGAGACTGAAAAATATTCCAGGTTTTCAAATATGTCATGCAATGTGTTTTGGACTATCTGGCTGTGTTTTGTAATAACAGAGAGACTAATGAATGATAAGTGGTGTTGTGTAAAACGAGGCAGGAGTTGTGAAAGCTTCTGAAAAATGTTTGTAGAGCAGATTTCTCCTCTGTTATGAATGATGACATAACTGAAATTAATTTACTTCTGAGTGAAGGAGTTGCTTCCAGCCAAACAGCAGTTTTAATTTTTTTTTCTGTGCTAGTGCAAGGTAAGTCCAAATAACATAAAAATGAATGCTGTTTCATCTCACTCACATCTGTCTGGTGTTGTGTTCATGTTTGGCTTTGCAAAATTTGGTTGTATTCAGTCGTACATGTTTTGTGGAAATTCCTTCTGTCAGTTTATTTTGTTTTTAAAGTCAGTGATTTAATTCTTTGTATAATTTTCTCTCATTTCATACATGAATATAATTAGCACAAATCCACAGACGGCCTGCCATATTTTCCGTCACAAGATGGCACCACACACCGAGTCAAATCCACTTCCTGTCAGTACGCAGTTACCGAGAGACTGGAAGAACTATTCTCTAAGATACATAAAGTTAAACGTAAATGATGTGAAGATTATATATAAAAAAAATTTTAAGTGGGGGGGTCCAGAATATTTTACTGGTACAGGAAGAAAAAGCCCATACTATGTATTTATTGTTTTGTTTTTGTTTTTGTCCTGATAGAGTTTTATTAATTGCAGTTTGCTTATGTTTATGTTATCTTGTATTTATCTAATATAAAGAAGTTTCATGTGCTGCATGGTCTCTTGGCTTTTTATTGATCCATTGGTGTTTTTTGAACAAGACAGGTGCATAACACTGTGCTGTTTGTGTGCTACAATACAGTCTTGGCAGGCATAGCAACAGTAACTAAGGGCGAGGTTTATCATCTGATCATGCATGTCTCTTGTGATCTTCCTCTCTCTTGCTTTCTTATGCTCTCTGGCCCTCTGTATTGAGCTAATGCTATCAATACAGGCTTTAAGGCCACCCGTCAACATTTTCCTGTATGCTGGTTTGATTATCTGGTACAAAAAAAAGAGCAGATGCAATAGAGTTAAGTGGAAGTGGAATCACACTGTGTGTCTCGTTGCTCTTATTAGTACGCTTTTTTTATCTTGTCTTTTCTTTAATGCAGAAGTTGGTGATCACTTGAGCTGGATTTCTTATGAGGTCATGTGTTTATATGTTTATTTAAAGTAATAATGACTCAAAGGGAAGTCACTCCCTTCCTCTTAGAGTAGGTGTGTGTGTGTGTGTGTGTGTGTGTGTGTACATTTGGGCAAGTGACAAGCCTACATTCAGTTTTAATTAGTGGAGACTCATTGACTGTATCCTGTGTTTGTGCATGTGTTCCTGTTTGTGTGTGTGTTAATGTGTTTTCAGTTATATGGGATCAATAGGACCAGAAAGTGAAAGCTCATCCCTAAACCAAACGTGTTACATGGTAAAAATCAAGTTATGAGCTACGCTTTGAAGGATGAATTTATTCTTATTCTCGACACTCAGAGATACCAGCACCGACTGATTCTATTGCTAGATTTGTTGGCTTGACATTTAGGCTTTGACTGCACAATTTGCTAACTGAATGAAATCGATGATTGTATAAAAAAATGTTTTCTACAGTCACTGCTTGGAATACAGGCAGCTCTTTTACTGTAAATGTAGTCATGTGAAAAAGAAGGTGCACCCCGTTTCAATCCTATGGTTTTACATATCAGGACATAAAACAATTATTGGTATGCTATCTTGTCTTCAGCAGGTCTTAAAATCAGGTAAATATGACCTCAGATGAACAGAATCACATGACATATTACGCTGTGCCATTATTTATTTAACAAAATGCAGAAGCACTGTGTGGAAAATTAAGTTCACCCTCAATGCTACCATAGGAATTAAGAGGATAAGTAGGAGCAATTAATGTTAATCAAATACACTCGACTACCAGATCACCAGCAAGTGTGAGCACCTTTGCAAAAACAGAAGTTTTGGTACTTTGCTAGTCTGCAGCATTCAGGTGTGTGTTAACAAATTGCGAAGGAGAGACAACAGCAACGGCCAGTAATAAAGAAAAGAAACTGTTGCCGCCCATCAGTCTAGGGAGTGTCATAAGTTCATTTACAAACAATTTGAAATCCATCAGAAAACATTCAAGACAGCTGCCAATTGTTTTAGGAGTGGCTATGTCAGCAAATTCGATGATCTGTTGAACTTGTTGTAAATGCAAATAATATAGAAGTGTAAGCATTGTGTAACAGAGTGTAACCACTCTGTTGGAAGTGAATAATGGTGCAGCATGGTGGTCCGGTTAAATAATTATATACATTTGTAATCATACCGAGCAACATTTAAAAGTTAATTCAGCAGTATCTTTGAGGTCCTCTGTAACAGCTGTGCCAGCACTCCCCACTTTGCTACAAAACATGTGAGTTATTAGGAAATAGAAAAAAAATAACCAGGAAGATAAGGCAGTCCCCAAGAGTATCGAAGACCTAAGGCCAAACATCACTACGTCGATCCCAGAAGGAGAAGTGGGGAGGCCCCAGATGGAGCTACGGCCTACTCTGTAAGTTTCAAATATGCAGTTTTACAGAAAGATCCCCTGCGATTGAAGTATTGGTTTTACTTATGTGCATACATACACTTGAACGTTACCTGTGTCACTGACAAGTAGGGGGGTTAGCTCAAATGGTAGAGCGCTCGCTTAGCATGCGAGAGGTAGCGGGATCGATGCCCGCATCCTCCATACACCTTATTCTTTGCAAAACAAAAACATTCCGCTATTATAGTTCTCTATCATTATGTTATAGTAAATGAAACTTGTATAAACCGTGG
Source organism: Oreochromis niloticus (assembly GCF_001858045.2). Taxonomy (NCBI): domain Eukaryota; kingdom Metazoa; phylum Chordata; class Actinopteri; order Cichliformes; family Cichlidae; genus Oreochromis; species Oreochromis niloticus. The sequence continues at coordinate 26,291,513 of NC_031984.2, read as the reverse complement.
TATCTTAACTGTGACCAAGAAGATTAGGCAGTCCCCAAGAGTACCGAAGACCTGAGGCCACACATCAGTACGTCCATCCCAGAAGGAGAAGTTGGGAGGCAACAGATGGACTGTCCATAATCAAAGGGTATCAGTCCCAGAGGACTAGAGCTACGGCCTACTCTGTAAGTTTCAAATATGCAGTTTTACAGAAAGATCCCCTGCGATTGAAGTATTGGTTTTACTTATGTGCATACATACACTTGAACATTAACTGTGTCCCTGCCAAGTAGGGGGATTAGCTCAAATGGTAGAGCGCTCGCTTAGCATGCGAGAGGTAGCGGGATCGATGCCCGCATCCTCCATACACCTTATTCTTTGCAAAACAAAAACATTCCGCTATTATAGTTCTCTATCATTATGTTATAATAAATAAAACTTGTATAAACCGTGGTATCTTAACTGCGACCAGGAACATCAGGCAGTACCCAAGAGTACCGAAGACCTGAGTCCACACATCAGTACGTCGATCCCAGAAGGATAAGTGGGGAGGCCCCAGATGGAGCTACGGCCTACTCTGTAAGTTTCAAATATGCAGTTTTACAGAAAGATCCCCTGTGATTGAAGTATTGGTTTTACTTATGTGCATACGTACACTTTAACGTTACCTGTGTTGCTGTTAGAAGGGGGGATTAGCTCAAATGGTAGAGCGCTTGCTTTGCATGCGAGAAGTAGCGGGATCGATGCCCGCGTCCTCCATATGCCTTATTGTTTGCAAAACAAAAACATCCGCTGTTATAGTCCTCTATCATGACATCATTGTAAATGAAACTCGTATAAACCGTGGTATCTTAATTCTGATCAGGACGATCAGGGACTCCCCATTAGTACCAAAGACCTGAGGCCACACATCAGTACGTCCATCCCAGAAGGAGAAGTGGCGACACCCCAGATGGACTGTCCATAATCAAAGGGTATCAATCCCAGAGGACCAGAGCTACGGCCTACTCTGTAAGTTTCAAATATGCAGTTTTACAGAAAGATCCCGTGTGATTGAAGTAATGGTTTTACTTATGTGCATGCATACACTTGAACGTAACCTGAACATGCAGTCCCCAAGAGTACCGAAGACCTGAGCCCACACATCTGTGCACCCATCCCAGTAGGAGAAGTGGGGTGGCCCCAGATGGACTGTCCATAACCAAAGGGTACGAATCCAAGAGGACCAGAGGTAGGGCCTACCCTGTAAGTTTCAAATATGCATTTTTATGGAAAGATCCCCTGCGATTGAAGTATTGGTTTTACTTATGTGCATACATACACTTGAACGTTACCTGTGTCACTGACAAGTAGGGGGATTAGCTCAAATGGTAGAGCGCTCGCTTAGCATGCGAGAGGTAGCGGGATCGATGCCCGCATCCTCCATACACCTTATTCTTTGCAAAACAAAAACATTCCGCTATTATAGTTCTCTATCATTATGTTATAGTAAATGAAACTTGTATAAACCGTGGTATCTTAACTGTGACCAAGAAGATTAGGCAGTCCCCAAGAGTACCGAAGACCTGAGGCCACACATCAGTACGTCGATCCCAGAAGGAGAAGTTGGGAGGCCCCAGATGGACTGTCCATAATCAAAGGGTATCAGTCCCAGAGGACTAGAGCTACGGCCTACTCTGTAAGTTTCAAATATGCAGTTTTACAGAAAGATCCCCTGCGATTGAAGTATTGGCTTTACTTATGTGCATACATACACTTGAACGTTACCTGTGTCCCTGACAAGTAGGGGGATTAGCTCAAATGGTAGAGCGCTCGCTTAGCATGCGAGAGGTAGCGGGATCGATGCCTGCATCCTCCATACACCTTATTCTTTGCAAAACAAAAACATTCCGCTATTATAGTTCTCTATCATTATGTTATAATAAATAAAACTTGTATAAACCGTGGTATCTTAACTGCGACCAGGAACATCAGGCAGTACCCAAGAGTACCGAAGACCTGAGTCCACACATCACTACGTCGATCCCAGAAGGAGAAGTGGGGAGGCCCCAGATGGAGCTACGGCCTACTCTGTAAGTTTCAAATATGCAGTTTTACAGAAAGATCCCCTGTGATTGAAGTATTGGTTTTACTTATGTGCATACGTACACTTTAACGTTACCTGTGTTGCTGTTAGAAGGGGGGATTAGCTCAAATGGTAGAGCGCTTGCTTCGCATGCGAGAAGTAGCGGGATCGATGCCCGCATCCTCCACACGCTTCCCTCTTTGCGAAGCAAAAACATTCTGCTTTTATAGTCCTCTATCATGACTTCATTGTAAATGAAACTTGTATAAACCGTGGTATCTTAACTGTGACCAAGAAGATCAGGCAGTCCCCAAGAATACCAAAGACCTGAGGCCAAACATCAGTACGTCCATCCCAGAAGTAGAAGTGGGGAGGCCCCAGATGGAGCTACGGCCTACTCTGTAAGTTTCAAATATGCATTTTTATGGAAAGATCCCCTGTGATTGAAGTAATGGTTTTACTTATGTGCATACGTACACTTGAACGTAACCTGTGTCCTTAAGCAGTAGGGGGATTAGCTCAAATGGTAGAGCGCTTGCTTCGCATGCGAGAGGTAGCGGGATCGATGCCCGCATCCTCCATACGCCTTATTGTTTGCAAAACAAAAACATCCGCTGTTATAGTCCTCTATCATGACATCATTGTAAATGAAACTCGTATAAACCGTGGTATCTTAATTCTGATCAGGACGATCAGGGACTCCCCATTAGTACCAAAGACCTGAGGCCACACATCAGTACGTCCATCCCAGAAGGAGAAGTGGCGACACCCAAGATGGACTGTCCATAATCAAAGGGTATCAATCCCAGAGGACCAGAGCTACGGCCTACTCTGTAAGTTTCAAATATGCAGTTTTACAGAAAGATCCCGTGTGATTGAAGTAATGGTTTTACTTATGTGCATGCATACACTTGAACGTAACCTGAACAGGCAGTCCCCAAGAGTACCGAAGACCTGAGCCCACACATCTGTGCACCCATCCCAGTAGGAGAAGTGGGGTGGCCCCAGATGGACTGTCCATAACCAAAGGGTACGAATCCAAGAGGACCAGAGGTATGGCCTACCCTGTAAGTTTCAAATATGCATTTTTATGGAAAGATCCCCTGCGATTGAAGTATTGGTTTTACTTATGTGCATACATACACTTGAACGTTACCTGTGTCACTGACAAGTAGGGGGATTAGCTCAAATGGTAGAGCGCTTGCTTAGCATGCGAGAGGTAGCGGGATCGATGCCCGCATCCTCCATACACCTTATTCTTTGCAAAACAAAAACATTCCGCTATTATAGTTCTCTATCATTATGTTATAGTAAATGAAACTTGTATAAACCGTGGTATCTTGACTGTGACCAAGAAGATTAGGCAGTACGCAAGAGTACCGAAGACCTGAGGCCACACATCAGTTAGTCGATCCCAGAAGGAGAAGTGGGGAGGCCCCAGATGGAGCTACGGCCTACTCTGTAAGTTTCAAATATGCAGTTTTACAGAAAGATCCCCTGTGATTGAAGTATTGGTTTTACTTATGTGCATACGTACACTTTAACGTTACCTGTGTTGCTGTTAGAAGGGGGGATTAGCTCAAATGGTAGAGCGCTTGCTTCGCATGCGAGAAGTAGCGGGATCGATGCCCGCATCCTCCACACGCTTCCTTCTTTGCGAAGCAAAAACATTCTGCTTTTATAGTCCTCTATCATGACTTCATTGTAAATGAAACTTGTATAAACCGTGGTATCTTAACTGTGACCAAGAAGATCAGGCAGTCCCCAAGAATACCAAAGACCTGAGGCCAAACATCAGTACGTCCATCCCAGAAGTAGAAGTGGGGAAGCCCCAGATGGAGCTACGGCCTACTCTGTAAGTTTCAAATATGCGTTTTTATGGAAAGATCCCCTGTGATTGAAGTATTGGTTTTACTTATGTGCATACATACACTTGAACGTTACCTGTGTCACTGACAAGTAGGGGGATTAGCTCAAATGGTAGAGCGCTCGCTTAGCATGCGAGAGGTAGCGGGATCGATGCCCGCATCCTCCATACACCTTATTCTTTGCAAAACAAAAACATTCCGCTATTATAGTTCTCTATCATTATGTTATAGTAAATGAAACTTGTATAAACCGTGGTATCTTAACTGTGACCAAGAAGATCAGGCAGTCCCCAAGAATACCAAAGACCTGAGGCCAAACATCAGTACGTCCATCCCAGAAGTAGAAGTGGGGAAGCCCCAGATGGAGCTACGGCCTACTCTGTAAGTTTCAAATATGCGTTTTTATGGAAAGATCCCCTGTGATTGAAGTAATGGTTTTACTTATGTGCATACGTACACTTGAACGTAACCTGTGTCCTTAACCAGTAGGGGGATTAGCTCAAATGGTAGAGCGCTTGCTTCGCATGCGAGAGGTAGCGGGATCGATGCCCGCATCCTCCATACGCCTTATTGTTTGCAAAACAAAAACATCCGCTGTTATAGTCCTCTATCATGACATCATTGTAAATGAAACTCGTATAAACCGTGGTATCTTAATTCTGATCAGGACGATCAGGGACTCCCCATTAGTACCAAAGACCTGAGGCCACACATCAGTACGTCCATCCCAGAAGGAGAAGTGGCGACACCCCAGATGGACTGTCCATAATCAAAGGGTATCAATCCCAGAGGACCAGAGCTACGGCCTACTCTGTAAGTTTCAAATATGCAGTTTTACAGAAAGATCCCGTGTGATTGAAGTAATGGTTTTACTTATGTGCATGCATACACTTGAACGTAACCTGAACAGGCAGTCCCCAAGAGTACCGAAGACCTGAGCCCACACATCTGTGCACCCATCCCAGTAGGAGAAGTGGGGTGGCCCCAGATGGACTGTCCATAATCAAAGGGTATCAGTCCCAGAGGACTAGAGCTACGGCCTACTCTGTAAGTTTCAAATATGCAGTTTTACAGAAAGATCCCCTGCGATTGAAGTAATGGTTTTACTTATGTGCATACATACACTTGAGCGTAACCTGATCAGGCAGTCCCCAAGAGTACCGAAGACCTGAACCCACACATCTGCGCACCCATCCCAGTAGTGGGGTGGCTCCAGATGGGTGGCCTATAACCAAAGGGTATGAATCGAGAACAGGGCCCCAGGCATGTTGCACGTTGACACTTTTGATGCTCAACCTTCCATTGAGCAGTTAAAATGGCTGACTTGTCACGTGCTGTCACAGCCCAGAATGACAGGACCTGACAGCTGAGTGACAATTAATTTAATTTAATTTTATCATAAGTGAGCTATGACCTATGAGCTAACACTTGAACTGAAATTATTTAGGGTTTACTTCACTTCAGATCATCATTGTGTTATAATGTCACAACATGTTAGGGGATTAACTCAATCCCCCTACCTCTTGCTTAGCAGGCGAGAGGTAGTGGAATCGATGCCTACATCCTCCACATGCTTTAGGTTTGCAGTGTGAGAGACAATTAAATGTAAGTTTAATTCATAATAAGTGAGCTATGTGGTACGGGTGACATGGATCTCACTGTGTTTGACCTTCCGTTGAGCTTTTTGTGAATGCAGATTATGTAGAAGTGTAAGCATCCACCGTCTTGGACTGAACTGAAAGTGAATGTAAAATCGAACAGCATAGTGGTCCAGTCCAGTGGTCAGCGCTGTTGCCTCACAGCATAATGGTCCTGGGTTTGGGTCTACCATTTGATAGGTGCCTTTATAAGAGGAGTTTGCATGTTTCTATAACTTTATTTTGCGCTTGTACTTACAGTACAGGCACTTACAGCTTACAGTTTTGGATAAAAAAATTATTATATTACACTGGCATTATTGCATCCCCTCTGTTCATCGTCAGCTTGAAACAAACCACGAGAAAGCCTGTGTGCATGTGTGGCCGGTTATGTGTGGCCACATAAGTGTATGTGGGTAAAAAAAGATATAACGTCCAAAATCTGATAAATACAATAATTGGACATTTTTAAATAGAGTACAAACTTTTGTGAAATAAAAAGCAACACGGTCATGCTGTGATTCATGCATGTCTCTTACATTTGAGCTTTTGCTTTTCTTTCCCCCTGAGCTATAACCACTATTCCCTTCCCACAGATGGACGAACAGGAGAGAGGACATAAAAGAACAGCTGATCTTAAGTGACTGCTCTTGTATAAGATATATAGAGAATAACTCATAGGCCTCCTCTAACACTGACCTATTTTCTCTTTTGTTTTACACAGAGACACAGGAATCTATATCATTAATCTCAGCACATCCAGATTCTGCAGTGCTCCCAAATGTTCGTTAAATCCGTTCATTAGTTTGAGCCAACCCTCCACTGCTAGGTTTAACTTTTCAAAGTCAGAGAAAAACATGTGGCAAACTTAGATGTTTTGGCCTATTGTAATCCTACAGCCTGAGCTGGTCTGATTAACAAGGAATCAAATAGCCCTGAAGTTAAAGCTAAACCTTATTTTGACTCTTGCATGGGGATTTTGAGCTCAGTTGAATTGCGTTTTAAGGATAATCCACAGAATCAACTGATGTGCTAAGTTGTGAAATGGGTAAATCTATACTTGCTGAAATATTATTTAATTGGTTTATCCCCTATTATTTTTGCAGTTTCACAAATTGTAGCTGTGGTTTAGAATTAGAAATGTATTCTTAGAGTGATCCCTCATGTTCATACAACCTTCAAATGTAGATTTGGATCCATGAATATTGCATAACAACAGTATTAGAATTTTGTCTTTGAACAATACAAACAGTATATTTTAAAGCAGTTGAGACATGATTGTTGCGCAGACTGTAATTAACGAAATAGTTTAAGAATTACAGCAAATTTTGCACAGCTACTCCATTTATTCAGGTTTGGAGAGACCCGGGAAGCGTCTATAATACTCACATGCAAATTTCTTGCAGTCTATGTCTGGCTGAAATGTGGGACCCATGGACATCATTGAATGATTAGTTTAATGCTCTACCAGGATTTCAGTTTCTCATTGTTTGTGGGTGTTTTTACCTTCACAAGTTGCCCTTTTTATAACTTAATAAGTTTGACTTTTGTTTTTTTACACCTTTTTGGGCAGCTATAAAATTGAATTCAACACTTGCAAACAACACTTGGAAGTCTAAACTTTAGTCTTGTATATTGCTTCCCTTTAAATTGTGGTGGTATGGAGTAAACATTACAAATCTTAATAGACCTGTCTGTAAGTACTTGGTGTTCATACAAACATATAATAGACAGTTTGGAGTTATTCTCATCAAATGAAAGCTGGAAGCATCCACATACAAGGGATCATCAGTGACCCTGCAAACCAGGGCAAAAGAACCTGCTAACGTTATGTTATGTTTTATACCAGAAGAAAACTTAATATCAATTATTTGTCATGCAAACCTAAGAAGAATTTCCCTTTAATAATATCATGCACATCCTGTGTATACGAGTGTGTGTGTTAAGGAAAGAAAGTAAAAAGAGACCATAACATAACAGTTTAAATCATTAACAGAATTAAATCATTTGTTTGAATGAAAGAAAACAAAATGTAATCGAGATATTGGAGTTAAAAATAAATTATCCACTGAAAAAAATCACTAACCCACACTACCATTCCTTCTTTCATATGTTTGGCCAAAACAGGAAGTGGTTCCTTTGTTCTCGAATGTTGCTATAAAGAGGTCACTTCCTGTTTCCCCAGGACTGCTGGTGCTTGTTCTCTACCTTGTTTTTGCTCTTCGAGGACGTGTAGATGGAGGAAGAGGTAGTAAATCAGATTGGAAGGTACACCAAGGCAGATCAAGGATCTTAAATGATGGTACACAGGAACAGAAGTAATAAAGTGCAATATGGATGGATGCATTAACCCTCTACAGCACAGCGTTGCCCCAAGGCAACAGAAAGTTTTTTTTTAACCCCAATGCCCAGTACACGTCAACTGAAATGATGCCAACCAATCAGGGTGTTTGGAAAAGTGTAAAACATCAGTCCAATATGATGTTTGAGTCACTATCAAGCATGATTTGAAGGTGGGGCATCCTTTTCTGACACATGGTCATAGGACTGCATGGTGTCAGAAGAAGGTAAGAACGCCCTATCATATTTAAAATGACATAAACTGGAAGTTAAAAACTACATGTGAGTGTAAGGAGATGCAGGGAGGGTTTTATTTATGTTAGGTTTTATTAAGTGTTTTAAATTTTACATTCTCAGAAATCCAGTTTTTCTTTTCGTGGTGCGATAAGGGGTACTTTTTAAAGAGACTTGATAGCAGTGTGTTTGTATGTAATTATATGTTATTTCACGTATTTGTGCACATTTCACATGTTGCTAATGTGATCCTTCTTGCACGGTAAGAGACAATCAAATCATTTCCTCCAAGTGGAAATTTATTCTGTTTCGCTCTCTTCTGTCTTGTCTGCATAATTGGTGTCAGCCATGTCTCCCAGCTGTTTCCTCTTTACCCTGTTCACCTCTTATATTTAGTGTCTTATTCTTATTATACTTGGTGTCTTGTCGTATCCTCTCCATGCTGTTTTTCTCCCTTCGTGTCCTGGTAATATTCTAGTGCCTAGTTCCTGGTTTTGTTCCCTCGAGTCTCCTAGTTTTAGATTCCAGTGTCCAGTTTAGTGTTTAGTTTCGTATTTGTGATTTTGGTTCGTTTTGTGATGTTTATTTCTTTAAAGAGCGTTCCCAGCAATAAAGATGCGGTTTAAGTTCAACTTTCCATTTTTGGGCCCATGTTTGAGTCCTTCACTGAGGAACTGCGAGGGAGAATCTCTTTCTTGCTGACATAGCCATTTAACTCTCACTCTGTTTTATGCGCTCTTCTGCAAGCTGATCATAATAATAATAATTCATGGTATCTTGTCAGTGTGTCGTTTTTCGGTGATTGTGTATTGGTATAAATAAGCTAGTGTGGATCGAAGTTGTGAAGGCAGAAGTTGCAGTAACACCTTTTGGCCAGTACATAAATATCTCTGCACACCCGACTGCCTCTGGGGAGGGAGTCTGAGGAAAACCTGATGAAGAACTAAAGTGCTGGTGGTGATTGAACATGCAGTGCTGTCTGATAGAGACTATCAATCCCCCAGTCACAGTCAAGCATCACTACCACCATCTCCCTCCAGTTAATGCAATCTAGAAGTGACCAAACTAAAGGGGATTTGATGTGTCACCACGCTAAACTGTAATACATGGAACACCTGCCTGCTACATGTGCACTTTAACATTATTCTTGTGAGCATGAAAGTGTGCTGATGTTATTAGTGCACTCAAAGCATAATTGTGCCTATGTAGAGCCTCACAGAGATCCTACAGCTACAGGAAACACTCTTTCTTCCTTACTCCCACTCACGATCTTCTTTTGCAAAGCTGTAGGCAGCCCGAGAGTCCATCTTCGATCACTTTCCTCTGCTTTAGTCGTACAAACACGACTCTGTTGGATTAGATTGTTTCACACATTGTTGAGGAGCTTTTACTCTTTGTTGTTCCTCTTCCATCCCTTGGAGATCTTTTCTTCTTCCTATCCTTCTGATCACTTTCACATTTCATTCGTTCTTATTTCCTTCCAACCTACACAGTGTTATTGTCACTCAGAGCCACATGGGGGTTTAAAGACAAAGGAATAAAACTCTTATAGCTTCACACAAAACTAGATCAAATGCTATGTTGTTTAGCCTGCAATTTTGGCTGTTTTTACAGCGAACAGGAAGTTAACTGCTGCCTAATTATTTTCCTGTATAATTCGAGCTTTCACACTGTGTGCGTTTTCCAAAAGCTGAGTCTCAACAAAACACCATCTGTCCAGTCCACCTAATCAGATGGAGCACTCACTGCTAAAGCTCTTCTGCATTCCCTACCAGAGATGATAATTACTTATGAATTTAAGCATGTCAGTAAGATCATTTTATTTTTTCAACATTTTTTCTACACTCACCAGCCGCTTCATTAGATACACCTCTTCAATTTAGTTTTGTTTATACAACCTGGGTAAAAATGCCCTGTTGATGTCATACAATGATCAGACTTCCTGATAGTGTTGCATTCCTCTCAACCCTAACTCAAACAACCACTTAGAACCAAGGCATGTAAAAAAGCTCTGAAGGCATGATAAGAACATTGAAGCCGATGGGCTGCAGCAGCAAATGACCACACTGGGTGTCACTTCTGACAGCTAAGAACAAGAAACTGAGGCTACAGTGTGCATGGGATCCCCCAAAAAGTGGACAATGAAAAATAGGAAAAAACATGATCTCCAGTTCTGCTGCAACATTTGGATAAGTAGGATCACAATTGGGCATAAACAACATAAAATGAATTAAAATGTATCAATGAGCCTTGTATCAATGATTTGGCTTGTTGGTGGTGTAATGGTTTGGAGGATTTTTCCCCTTAGTACTCAGAAGGGGTTCAAATCAGTACCAGCAAGATATAACTAATGAAGTGGCCAGTGAGTGTATGTATATGTATGCATGCTTCTGGACATTTATGGCCAGTGTGGTCAGATGAGATAGCACTTGATAACTTTGAGGCAAAGCCAGTATTGTGCCATTTAGAAAAATACACAATAACAACAATATAGTGTCATTTATGTGCTAAACTCAAGATACTCTGAGGGGTTCAAAGTTTCACATTACCCTTTCTGCTTCTGTAAATTCTTAAAATATTTGTTTTGAAAATCTTTTAATTAGATTTTTTGAATTTTTCAATTTAAATTATTACTCCTAGAATTGCAATAAACAAGTACAATTCTTATATCAGGTCCAGTGATTCAAGTAAATCAGTAGCGCAGTTCATTAAAAACAAACCACTGAAATTAAATGGACCTTACCTATGGACATTAGTTTTCTGGTGTAGAACTGACAAAAGCTGCAGCAGTGAGCATTTATAAGACATCTTATGAATCTTGATGCAGGCATCTTGATGTCTTTGACACTGGTGCCTGCATTGCATTATCTAACCTTAACTTGGTTTAATTTGCCTAAACTTAAACAAACTGAGGCGGAAAGATGCACTTGATATGAAACTACTTCTGTCTCACTTGACTACAGGTAACTGAGTCTGTGCCAGTGAAACACTGCAGAAGTCAAAATGTGTATAAAAAAAAAGAATACGTACAGACGCCAAGAGAACAGCTGCTTTAAAATTCAACAAACATTTATTTGTGAAGTCCGTGACAAACAGGAGGCAGTTTTAATGTCATGTTTTACAAGCTACACTGGTTGGATAAAACAAAAAAAAATCACCAACCCCTTTAAAAATCAACTTGGATCAAATTTTCTCATCTTCCTATTAATGTTTGCTGCCACATTTTATTCTCCACCAGCTTGAAAATGCTTCTATGTACAGAAGAAATGCTCAAGTGCGGCCTATAAAGGGAGAGAGCTACATACGTCCACAGTGACCTGGCTCAGATCAGCTGTTGATATTCAGCTTTTCTCAAAAAAAAGAAAGAAAAAGAAGTAAGGACAAGGACAGAGTACAGACCTTTCTTTTCAAGTTGCAATACAAGGGACGTGTTTTCTTACTGTGTACTCATTTTATTTTGCTTTCATAGCATTCCCCTTTTATTTAAGAATCAAGCAGTATTAAAAAAAGACAAGAGTATAGGCTATATAAAGCGAATATACAGGCAGTCTCTAGGTAATAGTTTAGCCAACATTATGAACAGCTAAATATTCACGTATAGATTCCCAGCATGTAATGATCATAAGAACAGATGGTACAGATTAAATGGAAACAGATTTAAAAAGCTGGGGGAAAAAACAAACACGTCGCTTCGACAGGCTTACAGACACACAGGGAACAATAAGACTTGCGGTTTGCACCATGCAACCTGTAAGAAGTCATCTGTCAATGGCTGGTGATGTGTGACCTGCAATCTGTTCTGTAGTGGCTGAAATGCCTCGTGCTTATAACCTGAGGGGGTGGAGCATAAGGAACACCTGATTGGCAGGTGAGAAGGCTGGAGAGGCAGAAACAACTGACCGAGGAGGTCAGAGTCAGAGAAACTGGAGACGTTTAATTTTTTCATGGGACAGTTGACCTCAAAATGAAATTCATGTCTGGCCAGTGGAACCAGAGGAAATAGTTCCAAGTAGTTCCTGCAGGAAGTTATTTATTTAATGAAAAGAGACATTTATGCATTTATGACAAGTTTTTCCAATCATAATTTGTCTCTTTAAGCACCACAAAGGAAGAAAATTTATTCTTATTATATTTAACAGAAGGCAGAAGACATTTCTCCAAATCTTACAATAAGTTACAATAAAATAATCTAGACAGGCCAGAGGTAAAATATATTCATTTCATTTTGCGGTGAACAGTTCTGCTCATAGAAAACCAGTTTGTAGTAAATGTCAGCTAATATTAATGTCCAGCTCTGACATCCTGCATCTTGTATTTGTTCTAATAAAAATCAAATACAATAGCAAAAGTATGAAAATACAATAAGTTATTATCATGGTTTAAATTAACACAAACCAATTAATTTGGTTAACTCCAGTATTCCCTGTTGTTTGGCGAATGCAGCAACGTGGCAGTTATATGCACGTGCTTTGAAGATGTGCCAGGACGTCATGCTGTCCGTCATGTTACCTTGAAAAAAAACCATTGAACTAAAATGTAAATTGGTCCACATTATCATTCAGCTGTAGGTCTGCACACAAAAACCCCTCCTAAGGCTGCGTGTCATTGAGAAACTGCCGGACATGAATGCACAAGATGATAAATTAAGACGATTAACCTAAAGTCCAGGTGTAACTATGTGTGGTGTCATCATACAGAAAGTACTTAGGTGGAGCCAAACATTTGCAGAAAAATAAGCCTTAATTGAACCGAGACATCTTTGTAGAGGAAAGGCACTAAAGTTACCTTCTTGTGGACAGTGACCATATAAGACAATGAGACTATAAGGCTAAAATGTCCAATGATGATCAATATGTTGAAGAAACCCGAATCAAAGTGTTTAATGACACGTGTCAGAGGTAGAACAGATCCCGGTAAACTTTCCATCTAGAAATTTTGTTTCACTCATGTCATCAGGAGTTTCAAAATAAAAGCTTAAGCATTATTTCAGTAAAGAACAAAGTCTTCCGGCCTGCTTATGGCATCCATGGCACTTTCACCTTTTTACGTGTTGGAACCTGAAATTCAGTGGAAAAGGTTTCGAGAACCGATCCAAGACCGTGATTGATTTTGTAGCTGTGGAGTATGTCTAAAAAAAAAGATATAGTGGCAAAGTCTCATATTAGTGCAGGATAATAGTTCCTTTGTGGTTTGAGCCTATTCATTCTAGTGTTTAGTGGGGGAGACTGTGGGATGACTTAATCACTGGTTTGTGGCCGTTTCAGACTTGCCACGGAGATTAATTTCCGACTTAGTCTGCTCTTGTTAGATTCGCCACAGTGTAAGAGCTTCTGCCTTTTTAATGGATACACAGACCTCTCGTATGAGGAGCTCACTGAATGGAAAAGAAGCGCAGCAGTTTTATCAATGCTCATCATTACTAACATGTCTACACAGTCATCAGTGTAGCTAGCGGGTACAATAGCGAGTCACTTGACTGCTAACTTAGTCACAAATGTGTCAAAGCCAGTTTTAAGCATATTTAACCTCATGACTGGAAAAAAATGTAATACAGGATTTCGATAGATAGTTGCACGAACCTCACTTTCTTGCCATTCGGAGCCTGTGGTATCTATTTAATATGTCACAAGTCTTTCCAGTATTTATTTATCATTCTTGGTCATGTTTCTGATCAACAGCACCAGTATCTTTTTTTTCTTTTTTAGACCTTGCTCCCTTTTTATGCTTTTCTCTTATTAACGATATGTTTTAGGATTCAGTTCATTTCCTGTATGTGCTTCATAGACGTAAAATAACAGCGTGAGGGAGAGTAGAAGGTCTACAGCAGTTCAGTTATTCTTTTGTAATGAAGAGTCAGCATCGGCAGTTGGCCAGACGTTTATACTAAAAATTGCTGTTGGCACAGATTTCCACTATCAGTGCATCCTTCCTGGAAAGCCTTAAATTATGGAAATGTCACGGAATGTCGAAAAGGCTTGACTTTTCAGCGCACTTGGATGCACGGGGTTATTAGTTTTCGGTGGTTTATCCAATCAGACTGCTTGGGTAGGACTGCATGTTGTGTAATGCTGTGGTTTAAAAGGAAAGAAAAAATCAGTCTAGCCTTGTGGTAATTGGGTCCGTAGCTTTTGAAGCAGCGCCTGCTTTCATGCAGTTGGGTTTGTACCAGTTGTGAGGGTTGGAGAGGAGACAGCAACATTTAGACTGTGGGTTTTCTTCGGTGTGTTATTTAAATACACGCACTGTTTGTGTAATGCCCTATTTTAAACTGCTGAGTCATTAGAAGCCGAGAAACGCTGGTCTACTGCTCAAACATGAAGTGAAAGAGTGGCGTTAGAATAGATGGATAGAAAACCGAGTGGACTGCCTTGTCAAAGGGCAGCAAGCCCAGAGCAGACTTTACACTGAGTAGCACCATGACAGAAAGACTAGAAACCGGCAAAATTTCAGTAAAACATCCATAAAAATAAACATAACTAAACAAAAATAATTTACTCTCCATACAGTGCAGATAACCCTTGATATAAAAGTTCTGCTCTTACATCTGTTTAAGTACTTTATGCATTGTAATTACATGCATAAAAACAACCCTATTCATTTAAAAAAAAAGGCCTGCTGGGTTTGCAGTTTTCTTTAACAGAGTCCAGTTTTGGTGTGAGCTGACTAGTAATAAGTGATCTGACAGGCACTTTGAATATCTGTTTATTGATTGGAAAAAGAAAGACATGGCAAAAACAACATAGATAAAAGCCAAAAAACCAAAATGTTATTCAAAACCCTGCCAAATATGTTTATGATTAAATTACATTATTTTCTAATGTTCAATCCACTAAAAAGTATCACTCCTTGATGCTTCTGTCGCGAATGAAGGATGCGAATATAGCCTTCAGAAATATATTTTACATTGTTGTAACTGTCAGTTAAGGGGAAAAAAGGGGACATATGTATAAATTAATAATATATCTTTAAATTAAAAAAATCTAATACTAAATAAATAAAACAAATCTTTGAAATTATTTCATGATGAGTAAAAAATTACAGTGCTGCTGATAGCTTGTTTACAAAACTGTATTTATGCTACATTTTTAAAAAACGTGTATAGGTTTCTACACTGCGCCACCAGTGCAGCCTTACAATGCAATGCAGGCATGTGTTAGAGAGCAAAAGAGGTTAAGGGTATTTTAAAACATCTGCCCTTCACTAGAAAGGGATTTATGAACTAATAAACCAGAAAACTGACATGACAGCCACACACATCTGGCATGACCTCAAATAAAAAAATGGAATGCAGAAAAGACAGTAAGCAGTTTGAGCCCAGCTACACTGTTTCACTCATTCTTTAGTCTGCTGTTGAAGCTGCTTCAATATCACGTTTTTAAAGATTTATCGAAAGGTTCCTTCCAAAACCCAGCAGTTAGTATATGGATGGATTGGATTTGTTTTGCTAAGTAAATGGAATGCATTTAATGTGATGGTTTTGCCTCCGTCTGTGGCTTATTAGCTCCGGTGTAAAAAGGTCAATTGTAATTGGTGCATTTCTATCCGATGCCATGCTCTTAGACTTTGGAATGGTCCCCAGTTAGTGTAACCAACTGAAATGTGTCGGGAAAGTGTGCTGTAGGACTGGACACCATGTCTTCATCACACCATCACTGAAAGGTTTAAGGAGGAATCTTGACATCAGTGAAGGTAGATCTCGATGATAAGAAACAGGCACTTTTTTTGCCTGCGGAAAAAGAGTCAAACCAAATGATAATTTCCCAACTGGACTGTGGAGAATAACCTACGCTTCATCTATGAGGTTTAAATTATGGCTACAATGCCAGAAAATCTCTTCGTATTTGTGGCCCAAATTCTTTTGGAAACCAAGCCTAAGAGTATTTTTGTTGCTTAGGTTTGCTAAGAAACAAAAAATAGTAGGAGGTCGTCTCTGAGATCACTTAAAGCGAGAAGTTTCTAGCAATAAGTGCGGTCATGCTGAGATATGCATCCCAACAGTCTTTAAGTTCTTCCTTTTAGGAATGAAACGCCATAAACGAGTCCTCGACTTAAAACAGATGCAGACCCATGTTGGAGACACTCGCTGGAATGTTACCGTGCTAATCAATCTAAGCGGGATAATTTTCCAGCACAGCTCGTGTGTTAATCACAAGGTTCGGTGAGTAACTGTCTCTGCAGGTACCATCTCTGGAGAAATCATCACAGCTCTTAACCAGATTGCATCTCGGAGACTGATGGTTTCAGAGTTACGTGGAATACCTCTGTGAAGAACGTCTTGTCTGTGGTTGTATGTCTCCCACAGAAACTTTCGCACTTCATTCCATATTTTCTTCACCTTGATTGTTTTTATATCTTAATGGCTGCTTGCTCAACAGCACGGTGGCAGGTTGATGTCATCAAGCTGGATCTTCCGTTCTGTTGTAGTACCTGTCATTGTGCAAATTTGATGGGATGTTTAGTAGTTCCAGTCCTGACATCGTTGTTTTATTTTGTAGTGTCTCTTTAGGTCATCGTTAGTTCTGTCACGTATGAAAGCATGTGTCTTTTCTGCTCTGCTGGTAGTTTGTATTGTTTAGATCTGATTAGGAGTTTTAGTCCCCCTGTCCTTGGCATTAGAATGGTACAGTCCAAGACAACTGATGCATTGCTCGGTGTGTTTCTTTTATGCGCATGTGGCAGTAGGTTTTTTCCAGCAGTCTATGCAGTGTGCTATCAGTGTGTGTGTTACGTTTGGCAGTGTGCCTACATGGCAGGTTTTAGTGGTGTGTGATGTGACAACAGTGAGTGTTTTCATGGCAGTAGCGTCTGTGAAGAATCGTTGTTTGCTTTCTGTACGTATGCGTGTCTTTGCGTGCGGCAGTAGTGTTGTCACTCGTTGTTGGTGTCCGCCTTCTCCTCTGTTGTAGGCAAAGACTCTTGTGGACGGTGCTTGCAGTGACGAGTGGATGCTCTTGATGGTCGGGCAAAGCAGGCAGACTGGGCGGCGCAGTCGCAGGGTGCATCCTGGGATATGAAAATAGGTGTGTTATTTCTCCAAACATGGAGGTATGAATGTTTTTCCTATTACATACTGTGCACAGTTTTTAATTAAGCTAAACTGTTAAAACTGTACCGAGGCAAATTTAGCCTTGTGTCAATTGCATGTTTCCGAAAAAAATATTGGGGTTTGGAAATTAAAATGAAGAAGAAAAAAAACAGCATTGACATGTTGAGCTTTTATTATTGGTCTAAAACAACACAACACCAAGGTATCCTACATGGACCTCACCTCTGTCCCTGATCCAGCAGCAACGGCGTTGCTCATGGTTTCCTTGCCTCCTCCCATGATGCTGATCATCTCCTCCCCAGCTGTCTGTCTCATAAACCTCTTATTGACGATTCTGGTCACGCTGTCGTTGCCTCCACCCAACCCAGCCAGTGTGCCAAGTCCCCCAACAGCCACTGACACGCACTCTGGCTTGGGCTCATCAACGCTGGCGAAACCCGCCAAGACACCCAGACTTCCAAGGTTGCCGAGAGATTCTCTTTGGGCGCTTTCCCCAGACAGGGGGGCTCCTCCAGGCCACGGCTGCTGCAGACATTCCTGAAGAACTCCTGGACCACGCCACCATACCGCTGAGAACTGGGGTCTGGTCCACACACCGCCGCCCCGAGGGTTTTCCTGCGGCAGGAAGGTGCCGAGCTGGGCTGGCAGTCTGGCTTGGTCCTGATGCAAAGTGAGATCAACAATGGGTATGGCACTAAACAGGATCAGCTGAGAGCTAGAAGCGTGCTTGATATTAAAAGCATTTTCAAGATGTAATGAGCAGGAATTACTACTCACACCAAAAGGTTGTGCACTCCTTTTCCTTTCTAGTAATAAATTTATGCAAATGTTAAAATCTCTTCCTAGACATAGAAGGTTCATGTTTCACACTTGAGGTTTTCCTTCCTTGCATACTGTGTTTTTTTTACATTCTTTTTAAAATTTCTGTTAAATATTATTACAGGTGACTATTGTTTATCTTGCCTCTTTCTTCCAGTGGATGCTTGCTTAGTTACTGTTTAACAAGCTATAGTGTGCTCATGTGCTCACTTTAGATAAGAAGGAGAACTGTAAAGGAAGCAGCTCAGTTTGGGACTTTCCATGCAGTGGGAAAGTTCTGGGAAGCGGCTGCTCTTTAAAACATTTGCTGTTAGCAAACACACGCCTTCTCTGAATGTCGGCTTAGAGGGAGTGAAGTTCTAAGAACAGATGTTTTTATGCACTGAGTGTTACGTACTTATTATTCAAAATATCAGCCTTTCAAAATATATGGCTCCCCTCCTTGAGCCTAGTTCTGCGAGAAGCTTCTTCCTGTTAAAAGGGAGTTTTTCTTTGCCACTGTCACCAAGTATTTGCTTAATGGCAACTGGAGCATTTCTCTCTATTGTAATATTGTAAAGTCTTTCTGTGTAAATTTCCCTAAGATAACATATGATGTAACAAGTGAGGAGGAAAAGCACGCAAAAAATAGAAAAAAGAAATTGCACTCACGTTAGCAGAGTATACTCTTACTATTTCTCATTTGTGCTTCTTCTACTGTAAAAGATATAAAATATCTTTCGATGCAGCTTAGCAACCACCTGGTACAGCTTCTCTCTCTGACATCTCTATCTGTTACCTAAACTAAAAGTTAACAAGACTACATAACCCTGTGTCCTTTTTTTAAAGTGACAGTTTTTATTGGCACTTAATACTTTGGACCATCACAGAGTTGATGTATGTGTAGGTTTGTTAAGCGCTTACCTATGTCACCCTTCCACAGGGACTCTGTGCTCCCAGTGTGTTCCACGACACTGAAGAGGCTGGAGAGGCCATCAGTGAGGCCGCTCAGGACGGGGCTGTCCCGGGTGGTGGTGGAGCGAGCCCAGGCCGAGCCTCCACCACCACCAATGGGTCTCTGCTGGAGGCTCCATAGGCTGCGGTCTCTGGAGGAGGAAGCCCCATCCAGTCTGGAGGTAGAGCCTAAAAACAAGGCAACAGTGTTAGTCATCTCAAAACTTGAAAAGTATACATAAATAATCATCATCATCAGATTGTGGATACAAGCGGCGGAAATGGGCTTCCTCCGAAGGGTGGCTGGCGTCTCCCTTAGAGATAGGGTGAGAAGTTCAGTCATTTGAGAGGAGCTCAGAGTAGAGCCGCTGCTCCTTCACATCCAAAGGAGCCAGTTGAGGTGGTTCGGGCATCTGACAAGGATGCCTCAAGGGCGCCTCCTGGGTGAGGTGTTCTGGGCATGTCCCACCAGGAGGAGGACCCGGGGCAGACCCAAGACACGCGGAGAGATTATATCTCTCGGCTGGCCTGGGAACTCCTTGGTGTTCCCCCGGGCAAGCTGGAGGAGGTGGCTGGGGAGAGGGAGGTCTGGGCTGCTGCCCCTGCGACCTGGAAGAAGATGGATGGATGGATGGACATTAATAATCATAAAACAAATTTACCAGAAGACACTCTGCGTTGTAGTTTTGGTGATCCGTATTTGGGCGAGCAGCACGGCCTCTCGATGCGGCTGTGAACTTTATCGAGTGATGTGGATATCTGCCGAGTTCTTGCCGATGCCAAAGAGGAAGTGGCTCCTGAAGAGGGACGAGGAGACCAGACTTTGGAATGTAACCCGGTGCCTCTGCTGCTGGGAAGGTTCTCGGTTTGAAGACCAATGCTGACGTACTGGGTTGCAGTCTGTGTGGACCTGGTGGACACAGCAACTGCCTGTGTGGAGAAAATAAATATTTATTGATAACAAGCAAAAAAGTGAACACCTATTGGAATCAAAAAACAAACTTGTTTTCCGTTTAATAACTAACTGAGAACCTTAATAAAAAGCATTACCTGACTCCCAGGTTCCTTGCCAGATTTTCTCTCCAAAGATGAAGAGCGAATGGCCTGTCGAACACAGTTGGTCATTTCCTTCATGTCGTCACTTAGATTGGCTGAAATCTCTCCGATCTCCAGGGTGTGATAAGGAGAAGAGGGCGACATCCCATCAACCACGTTGTTAGCCGAGCCGCTAACTGTGTTACTGATGACGCTGGGCATCGATCTGGCAATGCAGCTGCTTCTGCTCTCCAACAGCTTCCTGTGCTGGTTGGACAGGGAGCTCAGCCACTGCTCATAGGAGGACGAAAAGGAGGACGCAGATTGACGCTGAATGTCCAGGGTTTCCACTGCAGCTACGCTGGCATCTGAGCCGTTCACCTCCAGCAAGAAGCTCCCATTCTGAGTGTGCTCTGGCTCTTCGGCCTCCTGGTTCCTTCTCCAGTGATCAGTGCGTCTCACGGCTGGAGGGCTGTAGTAGATCCGGATGCCGGTGCGGTCTGGAGCAGTGTAGCTCCTCTGCACAGGCTCCAAGTCCAGCTGTGATCCTACTCGACTGCAGGAGCCGCTGGGACCGTCCCATGTTTTACAGGTGTCAACGATCTTAGGGGTCTGAAACAAGAGACAACAGAACAATAAGACAACTTTCTACTTACTTGGCTAAAACATTACAAATATATACAGCTAATTAGGTAAATACAGTGAATAATATACTATAAGCTCCATGGCTCCATAGCTCTGTATAAATAAGCTGTTAACCTCATTGGTTAGGCAGGTCCAATTTTTTCTGGTGTTGTCGCCCAGATCTGAGGGAATGAAAAGAGGCGGGGCAGCAAGCTGTATTTTCTCCCCCTGATTGGCTGTTCCGTTGACCTCCGAGCACTCCAGCTCTAACGTGGACTTGATCCTTTTCACCAATGAGCTGATGAGAAAAGAGGACGTATGCTTAGCTATCAAGAAAACACACTGACACCATTTTTTTTTAAATTAGTAGAGTAATGGGCTAAAATTGATGAACTAGCTGAAATTGATCTATTACTGTTACCTTGGTGACCCTGTTCCGTTAGCAACCACTGAGTCCGGAGACGATTCACCGCTTGGTGGCTTCGACTTTAAGAAGGAAGGAGATCCAGGCTGTCAGTGAAAAGGAACTCGCTGGATCTGCTTTTTAAAGAGCTTATTAGCATTTAAATAACCTGCATCATCTGCACAAATTATTCCTGTAACAGTCTTTATTTATAGTTTTTTTCACACCCGAAAGACATCAATAGGTTATTCTGACAGGAGAAAGCAGAGACCTTGTCTGGTATAATATGTCTGTGGCAAACTGTATCCAAACACACACACACATGCACACACACAGAAGGTAATGCTGAGTCAGTGTGTTTCACACTTGAGGAGTGATCGCACACTCGGGAGCTAATTCTCCATGGGTAAGACAAAAAATGAGAGACAGTAGGAGGAAGAAAAAAAGGACTTCTGCAGGTGATGTGTTGTACAGATGTACCGGTGGATTTTCACTTTCAGCTGCAAGGCAGGGAAAACAAAATTTATTTATAAATATATAAATAACATGTGATTCCAAGAGGACTTAATTCTCAAGTAATGTTAAAAAAATGCTACTAATCTTTACAGAAACTGGCCTGATGGGGGCACTGAAACCAAATGTCAGAAATCTGCTCTGACACTGTAACACAAGCATATGAGGTCTGTGTTTGACAGAGTGCGACACAGACACACAAATGTGCACACACACTGAGGAGATTTAGACAAAAGCAGGGAGCAGAGTGAATAAAACAAAAAGACAAGTTGTGTCCTTTCCAAAACTCCATGTTTCAAATAAAATAGGATCACTTGCTGTAGAGGAGGAATGAATAACAGAATGTTGGAAAGGAAAGAGAGCGAGAAAGAGTGGACACACCAGTCTAAACATCTAAAAAACAAAAAATAAAAAACTAAAGACAGATGATAGGGTCCTGTCTGTGTGTCTGGATTTTAATTTCTGCCTTTGTGTTTGAAGGAAAGACCTTTAACGACCACTGATGCAATCCCTCATCATCCTTTCCCAGACATGCTGCAGGAGCTTGGCAGTGACTGCGCTGGTGTATAATCAGCAGATATGACTGACTATGTTTTCCCGGTGAGCTCAGCTCAACCACAGCAAGGCAGTCACACAAGCGAGGGTTCTCCTTACTCACATCATGACATTACCAGCTGTGTGGTTAAAGTCGGAATCAACCAAACTTGTCTGAGATAAAAATAACAACCCCAAAGATGGCAAATGTAGTCATCTAAACTTTAAGCCTCGGCGGTAAACATGACCTGCTCAGCATAAATGAGTGGACTTAGTTTCCGAAAGACATCTTTTTAAAACATTGAGACCAAAAATAGAGCTGACAAGACATTTAAGCTGCTGCAAAGCTTGCAAGAAAAACTGAAGTTGTTTGAGAAGTCATAATAACAAATAGCCAATAACCAATACATGATCAGTGTCCTCCTTATCTCTGACACGCACCTTCGTCCTTTTAGATTTTATCATCACAAGATAAGCTTTGACATTTCTCTCCCTAACACAAGCCCACCCATCATACCTTCCCCTGCTGCGCAGTGGCCTCTCTCAGTCGCTGCTCCCACTGAGCTCTCTCCTGGCTGAATCTCTCCAGCAGCTCCAGCTTCTCTCTGCCCCAGTTCCTCTCGCCGATCTGGAGCTGATTGGTCCACAGGTAGGTTAAAAGGGAAAGGCGAGAGGAGGTGGATGAGGAAACAAACTGGATGTGATGTTGAAATTATGTGAAAGTCTCCATCTATTATTATCTATTATTATTATCTTGCCTTTTACTTTGCAACCTAACTTGATCACCGACTTTGCATACAAAAGTAGTTGTTTAGATTATATTTAACATGCACACACTCACATTTGTGTATTACTGTGGAGATAAAGCAATAAAGCAAGTAAGTAAACTCCAGAAGAAATAACAAATAACACTGATTTGTACACCAGTTAGAAAGAAAACAAAAGGAATATTAAATGGAAAATTAAATGATGTAATAACACTAATAATAATTATGCATATTTATTTATCTAAATAAGAATGTTTGCATTTCCTAGGGCTGCATCTCTCTAATCTCACTGCAAGGAAGAGATACAAGTGAAAGAAGGAGTGGTGGAGCCAAAGCATCAGGGGCTGAATCACGGCCACCCTGCAGAGCCAATGATGAAGCTTGTCAGGAGGCTAAGCATAGTCATATAGCTGAGGTTACATCCAATAACTACTATTTTTCTTGTAGTCCTTTATTGCAGAACCATCACTCAACAATTTTCTCGGGTATTACCTGTTTAGTTAGGTCCATCACTGCTGCGTAGGACTCAGCCAGCAGGTGCTGATGTTCTTCACGTTCCCTCTTCAGTGCCACCTTTAGGTCTGGAGGGTCCAGTGCGTCGGTGGAGGACATGCCTGTCACTGATTTGCCGGCTTTGGTCTCGAGCTGGAAAGTCAAAGGAGACACAGTTAGCACCAAAATATACTGATTTTCCTCAAAGTTCAGGGAAATAGTAAGATGGCAATGGTGACTACTCCTTATCTCAGTAACAATACACTCCAGATCTGTTCAACACTCCATCCCGACTACGCTGGGATTTTTTGATAGCTTGCCTTCTTCCCATAGTGCATTATGGTGCCAGATGTTCATCAGGCAAGCGTTGCAAAGCAGCCACCTGATGTAAAAGAAAATTGGCTTGATCAGATCAGGTCACCTTCTTCTATTGTGCCATGGTCCAGTTCCGCCCATTGTTGGTGCTTTCGGCGGTGAACAGAAGTCAGCATGGGCACCCTGACTGGCCTGTGGTCATGCAGACCCATAAACAACTAACTGTGATGCACTGTGTATTTTGACAGCTTTCTATCAAAACCTTTTTTTTGGCAATTTGAGCCACAGTAGCTCATCTGTTGGATTGGACCACATGGGCCAGCCTTTGCTCCCCACATGCATCTGATTCACCAACGATGAATTTTGACACCTTCTTGTTATATATCGATAAAGACGTGGTTTGAGGACCATTAGAATAAGTAACTGTTTTTTTAGAAGCTAGTCCTAGTAAGCTGCATAGGCAGAGATCAGCCTCACTAACTTAAATGACAACAAACACTGAAAATGACAATAATGATAGTCTGCTTTTTCCCCGAGTTCAAACTTTGTAACACACACAGTTAATGGTCTTTGTCAAGATTCAAACTGTGACTCATTTTGACCACACTGAGATTTGCAATTGGGAAGTTCCAGCGTGTCTCCATGTTTCATCCTCCTCTATTTCTCCGTTGCCATCGCTTCTGTCAGAATTCCTCCCCGCTATTCATTCTCTCCTCCTCTCTAAAGCTTTCTCACCCCACTCCCCGTCTGCCTCACCTCTTCTCCCTCTCTCCACAGCTTTCTCGCCCTCTATTTTGAGCTCTACCACCCCTTTTTTCACTCTCCATAAATCTGGCCTTCTGTCACGGAGCCTGTAGGTGGGATAGCTTGAAATTTTTATGAGCAGTCCCGCTTCTTCTTTTTCTCTGTCTGCGCCTCATAGCTCACCACACGGCCACACTGCCGGTCCCATCAGTTTGACAAACAGGCGCACACACAAAACGCACCCACCCACACATCTCCGGACCTATCAATCCTCCTTCGATTCATCCGTACATGGTGCTAATGGAACTGTCAGGCCATCGCACATGCTAAGCCCAACTCCATGTCTCCAACGCAAAGTAGTATTTCTTGTTAATGATGAAGACGGCCTAACGAGCCCCACGTCTTAACGAGGTTTACTACTGAGCCGGTGAGGGGGAGGCTATTTTACAGGATGACTGGCATGTACTGGTGCATCAGAGCCATCTGGTTCATGACTCGTTACCAACAAGTTGGCAAATTCAATTTATTCAACTAAAACTTTAATAATGAAACAGAAGAGTTGATTTAATAATCAGAGAATGAGAGAGCTGCTCTCGGCCACTCCTTTATTCACAAGGCGTCCACACAGCAGGCAGCTCTGCATGTTTGATTTAGAAGATTTCATTTATTTATTTTTTAGACCAGATGCAACCCTAGAGGGATCAGTGCCTCCTCCCAGGATCAAACCACATATGTCCTGCTTGGTAGGCAAATGTGTAAATCACTACATCGTGGTTTATTAACCACAACCCCCCAAAACACTTCAGATCATGCGTAAAGAATCGGTTTTGGTGTAAGATTGTTTACCTTTACATTTCGCACATTCATCATGCGGCTTTTGAGCGGTTTTATTCAATGTTTTTTTTTCACTTAATATTCAGTCTCAACAGGTGTAAACAAATATTTTTTTAGAAATACAACAATGGCCTCATTGTGTATATATGTGCTATTTTCATATTTACTAAACAGCAAAGTTATCTATTAATAATTACCTTTATCCTATACCAGTTAGCTGTTAAACTAACTGATGTCTCTGTGGACTGTTTGACATCACACATGGAAACAAAGCAAAGACGCCTCTCCACCAAACAGCTCTTGTTGCTTGAATCAAACCAGACCTTTGAACCTATTATGCTTTTCTACTGAATTCTAAGTAATTACATATACTGATGTCAGATTCTGTAATAAGAATAAGTAATGCCAAAAGCCAAACGCTCAGGCTTCAGAGTGCTCTCAGTTATATTTCAGACAGTTTTTTTTTCTTTTCTTGGCTCTGCGTGATGTCTGTGAGCATGTGCTCTTCAAACCTTCTGACTGCAAAGAAGAAATCTGCCTTGGGGGTGGGGCTTTAAAGTAGGAGGAGCTACACTGACTTGTTTAAGACAGATCAACTAAGGGGACGGCTGGATGTCTTATTTTAAGAAAACAAAACAGTTTGTCTTTTACTTATGAGTTGCACCTGCTTTTGAGTGGCACATTAAAGTGTCGTTTGTCATCTTTGCTTCAAGAGCGAAGGGAACTCAACAGATTTGATGAACGAGCGATCAGAGCTTCCTGCTGTGCGCTCTGTCATCACGGAGATTGCAGGCGTTCATAACGTGCCCTACAGTCACTCAGTACGGATGAGTGATTAAGAAAAAAACAAAACGAGACGGCCTTGTCCTGCATGCTTTCGGGGTTCTACATATGCTTTCTACCTCGCTGACAGTGTTTGTGTATTGACGCTGAATGGCAAAGCTAATTCGCAGTCGAGCTGTTTGACAGATAGGACGGAGTTTGAAATTGACTTGACTCGTCCAATGAAGCAACAGCTGGAGGATTCACTGCGTGTTGCCAGGAAGCCTTGGCACTGATGTGGTCGACTGGTTGCTGAATGTGCGCACACACACTCACACACATGCAAGGCAAATTGATGGCATACTTTACAGTGTGCGTTGCTGGCTGAGGAGAGATTGGTTCCAGCTGTGGCATCTCAGCCAGGGTAACACATACTTTGTTTGTAAAGGGCAGGAAGGGGAATAAGGGTGTAAATGTGTAGCACAGATGTTCGTTTGTCATTCTGAGAACATTTGCGATAAGGTGGAAAATGTTCAGATGCAATAAATGACTCTTAAGTGTGCGCATGCTCGGGCAATGCAATAAATTGCCTCAACCGTAATGAATCACAGGCAGGTGGAGTCAATCTTTGATTAGACAGCAATCGCGTGTCAGTAAATTCAATCTTGGGAAGCAACCTGCAGCTACGTCACAGTGCTCTCATCTCCAGCTGCCAATCAGGGGACACCAGCGCGAGACCTGAATCTCTCTCATCATGACAATGATTGATGCCTCCATCGGTCTTTGTGTGGATTCTTTTGTTTCTTTACAGGCGGGGACCAAATCAAGTATTATTTTAATCTCATTTCAGGTCAAATGTGGAGTTTGGTGCTTTTCCTGCATGCCTTTGAAATCACTGTGTGCTTTTATAGGTTCTAACAGAAAACTGCACATGTGATGGACTTTATTTCCAAACTGTATATGTAACTTAATGACCGTTTACAATTTAACTTATAACCGGGTAGCAATTACCACATGCATCGGGAAATAGAAAATATGTTTTTGCAAACTTAGATCAGGACCAAAATAATAATAATCGTCCTCTGTGGGCCAGACAATGACAGATGTGTCCGTGTGTAAAGTGCTTTGTAGAACCTAGCTAAGGTTAAAAGTCACTATATAAGCACGGACCATTCACCATTTAATTGCTTAACATTAAGAGGCCTCTCCGTCTCCTCTCATTTATCTCTCTTCCTTCTCTTTCCGTCTCAATTACTGGGCGGTAACACAGAGCCAACGTTCTATCTCAGAGGCTGTTAATTAACAATATTACCGCCTCGACTGCTGTTATGAGATAGACGGAGAGACAATGAGAGAGGAGAAGGGGGAGGAGACATTAAAACCATTACTTACTGCCTGTAGACAAGACAGAAAGGCGCAGGAGGGGGGAAGGGGGGGTGGGGGGAGTGGGGTGGGGGATAAAAAGCTCAAATGGACAAACACAAAACATGCGACAGATGGAGAAGATGAAATTGAACCCTTAGGATGCCATTAATTTTAAAAACCACTTGTCAAAAAGACTATCGGCCACTTCAAAGCAACGCGTGGCCCAGCTGGTGTACAATAACTGTATGGTTATACAAAATGCTTGTGACAGAAATCACTCAGATTTAGAAGTACTTCATTTTGACCAGGGGGCATTTCACCTACACTTAATACTTCCACTACTTCATTTTTTCTTTGTTCAGTATTCTTTTCGCTCTACTCAACAGTCTGAGCATGAGTAGCTCATGACTGTTAAACGCCAACATCTGTCTAATTTGCACTCATAGCAGTAGAAATTAAACCAGCTGTTTACAGGACAGGAAAATTGAACCGTTACGATGCATTTTCTGTATTACTGGACCTCATTAACACATTTTTGTTTAGCGTCCTAATGATCAGTTTGGAAACTTCTTTACAGTAGCAGCACTTCTTCCTCCTTACCTGTGTTATGAGGCTCTTTAGTTCGGTCCTCTCCACTTCCCATGATGCCTTGGCCTTTGCGAACTGTTGAGTGAGTTCCTGTGAGCCTTGTCTCTCTTGTCGCAACTCTCCGCTTAGGTCCTGCAGCGCGACCTTTAGGTCTGCCAAAGTGCTGCTCACAGCGCTCGACTGCAAGGGAAACATAAGTAATCCACATAAGCGTGTGCAAGTATGCGTGTGCGCGTGTGCACGAGTTTCACTTGTCCCACCTTTATAGTCGGGCTGAGTGGCTGTTCGTCTGCAGGAGCTCTCTTGTCAGTCTGGTGAGTAGGGCTCGGCAGGTTCTCCTCTTCCAGTAGCAGGTAGAGATCTTTCAGGCTGTTTATCTAAAGAACCAATCACAGAACAGCAACACCTGAGATCACATATTCCAGTATTTTAGAGGAAACCTAAAGCTACCAAGCTAAATCTTGAAGCTTGGAAATTTTAAAGAAGAAGATTACACACAGACAAGCTTCATATAAATCAATGTTTCTGCTCAAAACAAACTGAACTATGGACCAGCTTCCACAGATTGCAGCTTCCACTCCCTCGTACCTCCAGGACGTCCTTCCACTCTGTGTCTTTCTTGCAGCCAAGCCTCCACTGTTTGAGGAAGCAGCGTAGTTTGAGGCTGAGCAGTAAAAGGGCCTGTTTGAGGTGCTGCGACTCCTGGACCAGCAGAGTCCTCTCCTGGCTCCACAACTTCTTCTGAAGCCGCGCCTGGAGACCCAGACTCTGCAGCTGGAAGTCTCGTCGGAGCATGGCTTTCTGATGCTCCTCCTGGAGCTAAGAGAAACAACAGTAAACACACAGTAGCCCAAGCAGTCACCAAATGCCCATTAATTCTTTCAAAACACCTAAATGATGTTTACTTATCTACAGTAATATATAATATATAATTTGTTAAATCTTTAGATCCAGTCAGAACAGATCACTGAGACAATCAACTGTATTCAAGGGTGCAAACTGACCTGTGTGAGTTTAACAGCAATTTCTTTATGACCCTGCCTCTCTTTTTCCAGATCCTCCTGAGTTCCTCGAACCGACTCCTCTGCTTCTGAGAGCCGAACCTGAAGGTCGCTGAGCTGCATGGAAGATGTGATAGAAGAGGGAGGAGCCATTAAAGGAGGCAGGGGCAAAAAAGAAACAAAGGAACGGCAATCGCAGTTAAAAGGGAAACATGTTGGTAGGATAAGAGATGAAAGTAAGCAATCAAAGAGAAGGATGATGAATAAGATAAATGGACGCCGTAATGGGAGGTAAGTGGTCAAGAAAGCAAATGGAAAAAAGTAAGAAACAGCCAAGAGTGAGCATCCTAATCCATATTATGGTAGGTTTGTGATACAACAGCCTTTAAATCACACATCAGCTGTGGCGAGCTGCTGTAGGCCTACACACACACACACACACACACACACACACACACACACACACACACACACACACACACACACACACACACACACACACACAGGCTTGATCTCATGCTCTCCCCATGCCTCATTTGGCTGCTGAGTGAGTGCGATCCATCGACCTGCCTCTGTACCCTTAATGTCCTGTTTCACCCTCCACTGGGCTCAGCTTCCGCCCTCCATCACCCTCCATCGGGGGCACCACGCGGCCTTCACCTTCAGCTAGAAAAACTACTCGGAAACTCTGTTCCAACAGTGACTCACTCACTCTGAAAAGGTGGCAGCTGCCCACGGAAAATGCGCTACAACATCAGAGGCTGTTAATAGCAGAGCAAATCTTGTATCAAGGTCTGGGAATAATTTCACAAACTCATCACACTTTTATTCTTTTAAATATGGTGATTTTAATTGGAATGCAATGCTAAAAAGCGTTTTCCAAGTATTTATTAGCCTTTTAAGAGCTTTTCTTTATTTGTGGGATCAGTTCCACTCTCATAATAACTGGATGATGTGTCTTGTTTAATCGGCTGAAAACCATAATATAAAAGCAGCATGTTATTAGTGGTTTACAGTTCTTGATCACCAGCAGCTGTGCCTATACACTGACTTAAGTCCCCTGATGGAGTGACCTCATGTGTGATGGCAACAAACCAGGTAAATCTTCCTTCCCACTGTTGCCAAGTGCCTGCTCATAGGAGACCATCTAATTGATGGGGTTTTCTCTCTAATACAGGAGGGTATTTCCCCCATAGTATAAACAGCCTTGAGGTGACTTTTGTTGTGAACTGGTGCTATATAAATGTAACTGAGTTAAAAGTATGGGTGTAATGAATGTAATGCTAATAGGTGATTTTTTAAATATATTTTTTGGTCAGAGCCATTCTTACTGCTTCATCCAGCTGTCTAATCTTTATGCTATGCACACAAACAGTGAAACTATTTTTGGTTAGCTTAGCTTAGTATAAAGACAACAAACCCAGCTCCACTGCCTGTACAATATAAACAGTGCCATTTATTATTGTACAGCATGCAAGTCCTGACCCATCGGTCATGTTTTATATTTTATATTTTATAATTGGAAATGGGAGCAGCGATTTACTGAAACGTGCAGACAGACATGGAAATATGCTGTAATTTATTATATATTTGTGCGATTCTAATGAGCTTGAAAGCCAGTATTTGGTATGATCACCTTTCTCTTCAGCACAGTCTGAACTCTGTTAGGCAGCTTTCTTGTAATTTCTTAAGTAGGAATATTTCTCCAGGCCTCTTGAAGGACATTCAAAGCTCTTCTTTGGATGTTGGCTGCTTTTTGTTCTCTGTCAAAATGATCTCGCATGCTTCAATAACACTGAGGTCTATTGTATGATCAGGTATCCCGCTGATAAGCTTTTACTTCATTCTCAGTGCATTTGGGATCATTGTCATGTGGAAAAAATGAAGCTTTTGCTAATCAGCCACTTTCCAGATGATATTGCGTGGTGGATAAAATCTGGTGGTACTTTTCTGTGTTGACAATCTTATGACAACACTACTGATTAAAATGCTGCACCAAACCATGACAGCGCCCCCACTGTGTTTTACAGATGGCTGTAGACAGTCACTGTAATATCTCTCCTTTTCATTTATAGATACTGATGTCAGTTTGAACTAAAATGTTTACATTTGGATGAATCACTCCATAAGACACTGTTTTTGTGAAAGCAGCAAAAAAAGGACCTCAAGAAACGAGGGGTGGCTCAAGACTTTTGCACTGTACTGCATGATTATGCTGAATGCTGGCTTCTCGCCTTGCTTTGTCACTGCTCCACTCTGTCTTTACTATTTGGCATTCAATATTTTTTCGTCATTCTATTTTGGGCACCCCCTTAGACAAAGAGGCAGACACACACGGCTCTGCTTACCACGGAAACACACCACCAAAAAGTCAACCAGACAAAGGTCTTCCTGTCAGTACCCCGGCTGACAGTGAAGTCACTGTTTGTTTACAACACTGTGTTGCTAGCGTGAGGTTGCCACAAATGTAAGGCACCAGTAACCTCAGGCTACAGTATGTCCTCGTACACCCACGCACGTGGAAAAAGCAAACACATAACAAACATATTCAGTGATAAATAAATATTAATACTCAGTGTTAAAAGAGAGTAAGAAATCTGATATTAAAGTACTGGCTCCAGGCTCCAGGTAACTGTGTTAGCTGTCAGCCTTGAGATGGACCAGTTCTGAAAAGTCAGGCCTCGTGTGCAGCTTTGTGTCACAATGTCACGGATTGGGCTTTTGAGCCTCTCACCTTTGCACCGTCTGTCTCCTTCTCCTCATGTTGCAGCTGGCTGGTTTCCTGATTTTGCAACTCGTTGCTGTCTGATTGGCTGTTCTCCTCGGTTTCATCATTCGCTTCTGGCTCCGACTGGTCCCTAAAATCAGGCTGCTGCATGCATGCATGGGCAAGTTAATGAAGAAAAAGAAAACAAACAGAAAAGAATCATAGAGGAGAGAGAGAGAGAGAGAGGGAGAGATGGGGGAGGAGGAATTGTGGGGCAAAAATTAAACCAAACAAAAACAAAAACAAGCAAAACAGAGGAAATGACAGAAAGCAGGACAAACAAACACAACAATAAGAAAAAACAATACAACCAAAATGGCTCCTATCAATGTGACAACATTACATAAAAAAATAAACAAAAAAACAGAACAAATAATGACTTATGGGCCTCACAAGACAAAGAAGAGGATGTAGAGGAAGAAGAGCTTGGTCAGAGAAGAGAAGGAAAGAGTGGAGAAGAAAAAGAAGAGGAGGATGGAGGGTAGAATGAACGGCTGAAGGGCGCGACAGAGGGAACGTAACGGGACGCAGAAGAGCGTGAAGGATGGAGAGACCGGGGGGTAAAAACAGCAATGGGGGGAGAGGAGGAAACGGAGAAGGAGAGAGGGCAGAAAAAGACGAATGGGAGGAGAAGAGAAGGAGTAAGGCAGTTAGGATGAAAGGTCAGAGCGAAGGGGCAACAAGGTGAGGAGGAGGAGAAACGGGTTTTGATGCAAGATGTGAAAGGAGTTGGAAGAAAGGGATGTGAGGGGTGCGAGGAAGAGGAGGGGTGAGGAAGTTAGGTGAGGATGTGTGGAGCAGTGGCAAAAAGAAGGTTTGGGGAAAGGTGGGGAAGGGTGAGGTCAAGTGCAGAAATCGATCGGATATGGTGCCCGTGCAGAGAGAAAGAGGGGAGAGGAGAGAGGGAGGAAAAGGGAGATCGGAGGGGGATTGGAACTCAGAATTGGCCTCTAATGGAGTCTAAACATTGCATTTTTACTAGTTTCACTTAAAACTACATAGAATTTCATCACAGCGGCTTCCAAGCAACACCTCGATCAGATCAGAGTAGATACAAATTTCTCTCCATGAAGGCACAACAAAACATTCCAGAGGTCTCCATATTTTGCCTGCTAATAAGTCACGAAAGACTTGAATTTTAAACAAATGGGAAAAAATGGTAATGCAGTGGCAGAATTTACCCCTGACCCACCCTCCCACCCCAACATTACTGTTTGAGTCTCATCAGATTTTATGTAATTTTAAAATGTATTCCCAACAGTTGATGGCGGGAAAATAAAAACGACTCATCACATTATGAAAGGACAAGGCAGCCGAGTAAAGCCAAAGCCTCGACTGATTACTGTTAACTTTTGAAAAAAATCCCATATTGGACTTTTTATGGGCCATCTGATAGTTGAAAATACATTTGGTGCTGAGAGTAAATCCTCAGTGTGTGACAATCGACTGTGCGCCAAGAACTTCCGAGTGGAGCATTTCAAATGAAGCACGATTGGAAATCTTCTTAGAGCGGCTTCACTTTGGCTTTCTGCTGCTTTCGACAAATCAGTTTGGACAACTTGGATTCTCACATCGTCCCTAATCATTTCAACAGCACAGAGTTTTTCTTTCTCCACATTTTGTGCTTGTGACAAAAACGGATCGCTGTGCAGTAAATAGAAACTAATATAAATAAAGTCATAAACCGAAGAGCAACTAAAACACACAGAACACACACAATTGTTCTATTTTTGTTTTTTTTTTTAATTTTCTGTTAAGAGATGATTATTCTGTAGTCAGCTTCTGGCTTCTCTCTGTGTATTTGGTATATATTGATTAAACAGAACTTTATATGAGCTTAATAATGTCACTATATGCATGCATCAAACAGGCTCCATTTGAGGCCTAAAGCAGCAGCTAAATACAGGTTTGGAGACAACTCAACGGCATGCAGAGGACACGGGTAACATCACGTGGAGAGGCTTACACCGGCAGCTCAAATCTGATTTCATCAGAAGTGTTCCTAAAGTCAAGACATCTTTGTTTTTCCCCTTATCTGTAGGGCTTGAATTACTAAAGTTAATTTAAAATGATAAGACAGAAAACAATAACATTTTATTTTAACGTTTGGGATGATTTGAGCGTGCCGTGTAAAGCTCATTCTTCACCGTGAGGAGAAACTAAAGCAGCATGTTGAAATGGAACTGGGAGTGCTGGTCAGCCAAACTAACAGTAGGCACTGAAAGAACAGAGAAATAAACTAGAACAGAAAAATGACAGAAAAGCTTGAAAAAACAAAAACATACGGAATAAAAGAAAAGCGTGACGAGGAGTGAAAAAAGGGGAGTGTTCCTTTTCGTTTACCTTCTCCTCTGCCCTGTTCTGTGGATCCTGGCCGTCTCCAGAGCAGGTGGTGGAGGTGCAAGGCGACTCCCCTTCCACCTCAAGGTCCCTGCCACCCGCTGGGGTCCTACCCAGGCTGTCTACTTTCTCCACAAAGGACTGAAGCTGGCTGTGCAGGGCCTGAAGCCTGCTGGTCAGAGCACCAACGAGAGGACGGTCGGCCAGATCAGACAGCCCTGAGATCTGAGGACGCAGAAATAACTGAACTTATCCCACAGTCATTACTGGCCGTGTGAGGGACAGGCTAGAGTTGATAAACGATAAGCTGCAGGGCTTAATCTGCAGGTGGCTGAACAATCAGTAGCAAAAAAATTCCAGAGAGAACGACGCAGACATTTGTCTCCTAGGCTACGGTGTTTCACACTCTTGCAGTAACCCTTTCATCTCAATCAAAGAAATGCAAAAAGCTCCACTTTGCCACTATTTAAAATGCTCATGAACTCACTGAGAAGCTGCGTCTTTTAATCTGAAGAACAACAAGAGACAAAACAGAGGACACGTACCTGGCTGTGAGGCTGCGGTTTCTCCAGATCACACGGCTCTGCTGCCTCACTGTTGCAGACCTTGTGAAAGATGGATGGGGATGAAGAGAGGCAGTTCGACTCGGGGGAGGTCAGGAGCTGTATAGCTGTAGAAACCAAGCGAGCCTGGTCCCTCATGGCTAGCAAGGCATCATGGTCCTTCTGCCCCAGGCACACAGGCAGCGATGTTGTGGCGTCAGCATTGTCCTCAATCTTCTTTTTCTGTTCCTTAATCTCAAGGGCGTCGTTCTCACCCCCTACCGGCTCTTTGCGCTGGGGTGGACTGATGGAAGAACAAAAAGGTTTTGGTGTTAACAGCTGATATGTGGTGCATATATTTTGCAGTTTTTCTGCAAAATATTTAAACATATATTGATGTTTCCCACAGGATAAATGCTTCCCTTTCAATCCCTGTAATATTGTTCTGATTCCGTTATTAACACTGTTTTGATTTGGCTGTTGGGCCTTAATGTGAGGCCGTCTGTCTGTCAGCTAAAGCCCAGCCCAAACCGACTCATGCAACCAGACAGGAATCCCCAAAACAGCAGCAAATCAAAGTGTTGCAATGGTCCAATCAAAGTAGAGATGTGAACCTGATTAAAAAGCTTAGGAGAGCTGCGCAATAAACCTGCAAAGCCCAATGAACCGAAGCAACGTCATAAAGAAGAGTGGGCCAAAATTTCTCCACAATGATATGAGAGACTGAAGTCATACAAGTTACTCCTATTAAAGCTGTTGTATAAGCTGCTGAATGATAGCAGCTTTTTCACCGGACTCTATGCACTCATATGAAAAACATTCTTTTTTACATGACTGTAGCTGGATTGGAGAACGCGGTACACCTGCTAAATATCAGCATGCTTGTGTTATCACTGTTTACAAGCCACATGCTCAGATCAGCTACCATCAGCACTGGCTCATAAAGTCTTTTAAGTCCAGTTCCAATGTTCACTCAACGCCCAAAACACCAAACCCTCACAGGCTTGAATGACGTCGCCTGTGTGTGCAGCAGCAGTGCCACAGTGTGTGAGTTCATGAGCCTGCAAATAGTATTAATAGAGCATTTTGAGACATATTGCAATGATGTTCCCTTGACAACGCCACAACATGTTTCCTATAATTGTGGGCGTGAGACTTTCTTCTTTTACATTTTTTAGTTAATGGACCAGATCTACTTGAACAACATGGATGCTCCTGTGATCGTTTCCTTATCATTATGTCTGCTCGTCTATAATTACGATCAGGAAGCCCGTGTTTCGCCACACTGTTATGAAATTTGTGTAATTCCATTTAGGTAAAATTTGCAGAAATGCAGACTTATAGAAATTAGATAAAAGACTCAAAATGTCAACTTTAGAGCTTTTTGGCATGTTATTTTCACAGTGGGACACCCTTAAGTCCTCACGATTGAAAGAAAACGTGACTCAAAATCTGTGAATCTGTAAGTGTGGAGGCTGGGATTGGGCCTAAGTCTTGTTAGCAGACTGAGGCCCAGTCTGATGGCTGTATTATGACAAATCTGCTTTTTGAAGGTGACTTTCTCTTGATCATTTTTGAGTTCCACTCAGTTCCACCCAAAAATGTTGAAAAGCGAACAGGAAAAGAGAAAATATG
Source organism: Oreochromis niloticus (assembly GCF_001858045.2). Lineage (NCBI taxonomy): Eukaryota > Metazoa > Chordata > Actinopteri > Cichliformes > Cichlidae > Oreochromis > Oreochromis niloticus. The sequence goes on along the minus strand of NC_031984.2, from coordinate 26,255,331 downwards.
AAATTACCTGCTGGGGAGGCACTCAGCTGAGTCTCCAGCCTCTGCATCCGTCTCCAGGGCCAGTCTTAATGAAGAGGAGGAGGATGAAGAGGCGGGAGAGTGATAGGAAGCCAGATCACAGCGCTGCAGGTTGGACAGAAGCACGCGATTCTCATACTGAAGCTTCTTCACCTTCCCGCTTAGTTCTCCAATCTGAAGCGTCGCCATTCGGAGCTCCTCCTCCTGAGTCGGGGTGTCAGTGCTGATAAGCACCGACCCTTCCTGTAACGTGTGCACCGGACTGTCGTTGAGCATCCCGTCTGTCAGCGACATTAATGAGTTGGACGACAGCGCGGATGCAGGAGGCGGGAGCTCAGATTTATAGCGGTTTATCTCGTTCATCAGAAGTTTATTTTGTTCCTCCATCTCAATGAGAGACCTCCTCAGCAGCTCTGCCTCTTCCTCCACAAACTGCAGGTGTCTCTGGAGCTCCATGACGTTTTCAGATGAAGCCCCGCCGCCAAGCACCATGGCCCCTCCTGTGAGGCCGAGGCCTGCCCCAAGACCTCCGCCAACACCACTGAGTTCTTGAGGACCATCTAAGGGGAAAAGCAACAAAAGTTAGATGCTAAAACAAACAAGGGCAAAAATTAAAACAAAAGAACATATTTTTGGTATCTTCCTTGAGTCTTTGCACTGTATGCTAACTGGCTACTGACTCTAGCCTCATCTTTACTACACAGCTAACAAGGACATATCAATCTTATCATCCAAGCAGCAAAATCAGTGAATTTACAAAACAGTCTCAAAAGCAATTTAACAATATAAAACGAAAAGAAAAAATGAAAATAAACAAGTTAAGGACCTAATATACAGTAAAGCCTGAGCTTTTAGATCACTGGGTTGGCTTTTACAAAAATCTGCCTTACTTCAGTCAGGAATTTAATCACTTTAGTATCCAGGTTTTCAACTTCAGTAAAGAAAACATTATATTCATCTGCAGTATTTTATATGAGCAGTATGGCTCTGTCTGCCCTTGAAAGCCTAAGGGAAAGCATACCTTCCTGCCCTTCTGTGCACATACATTAAAAGCCTGAGGCAGAGACAGCAGAACGGAGAGTCCAGAGTACAAAACAGAGCAGGTAAAAGGCAAATAAAACCCCATGATGTTGATTAGGTCAGATACACCTTCACAAGGAGCAGCTAAAGTGCAGGTGGGTTGCAAAGAGGCTTGGATATCTACAAAATTTACAACTGAAGTTGAAGAACATCAGCTCATGGATCTGGCTTGGCATGCCTCAGCTAATGTTATGCAATACGTGACAGACACAAGTATATATGAGGTCATTATTTACTGAAAGGAGCCAGCATATCAGCATATGTCTTTTCCCTAATTTAGCCACTTCCTGTGTAAGATTTCTAAATACAAAATGTTTCCTGTTGATTTAAGATAATCTACACCTCCAGGCGGGTGGAAGATCAGACGAAAAATGGACCACAGAATAATTAAACGATGAGACAAACCACCTTGCGGGCCCTTCATGTCGTCCATCTCAGCCCGTAACCCCCTGTTCTCCACCTCCAGCTCCACAATGCGTCGACTCAGTAGGTTAGCCTCCTCCTCGACCAGCTTTAGGTGGACTCTGATTTCTGCCTCACGGGTGTGGGGGGAGTCGGCAACCTTACAGATGAGATGAGCAGAGAAAAGTAATTCACCTCCTAATTCTTCATGCTTTCATTTTCAATAATGCAAACTGGCTCAAATGTCTCTGTAGCAAATTGTGAAGTATTTCCAGGAGCCCCATCGTTTCCTCACCTCCTCCACGGTGAGGGAGGCGTTGATGTCTCCGTAGAGCGACCTGTACTTGGCCAGCTCCTCCTTCATGGCCTCGCTGTCCTTCACCAGTTTGGTCAGCTTCTTGCACATCAGGGCTGATTCCTCTTTGGCAAAGTGGAGTTGACATTTCAGGTCTGAACTGTCCTCCTGCAGCGACGGGACAAGACGAAAAGAGAGCACAAAGGTGACGACGCTATAAAAAGTGCTGCATCACAAAGACACCAAAATGCACACAAGCGCGTTATGGAAATGTCAGAGGGCTGTGTCGTTATTTGAGTATCGAATCATCTGCATTAAAAATAAAAATTAATTCAGATTCAAAAGTGCATAAGACTAAATGATAAAAAATAATGAAATCACATAAATTTAATAAAAGCACCAGTTGTTTGGGTCTAAGATATAACTGAGAGTCCCCCTCAGGCCTTTCAGTGTAATTGTAAAAATGCAACGGCAGTCCATCATATGATTAGAAAGTCATAAAAATATAATTAGCTGTTGCTAAGCTGTGTTATATGTGTTACAATAAATAAATGATAACAAAAAGATAATTAAATAATGCTCCATTAGTATAATTTATGCAAAAGTTTTAATGGAAAAGTGAATGAAGACAAGTAAATGAGAGAAAAAAAGAGTAGATAAGGTTCAGTGAGTAAACAACAGACAGTCTAGCTTTGACATAGGTTATACAGAGCTGAACGAAGTGACACACACAAAGTCAGAGCTGCAGACACACTCAGACACACAACAAGAGAACCGGTCAGATCACTTCATGAACAGAGTGCAGCCTCCAGACTGAGACCTGGACGGCATTAAAGGTTAAGATGAATCATCTGAGGACTGATTTATATTCTGATGTTCATAAGTTTAATATCTTGGGCTCTGTATTTCTGTCAGCTTGCTGGTAAAAAAGAAAAAACTAAACAAAACAGTGCAACATTAAGCCCATGCTGGCTAATGGTGAAACATTATGGTGCCTTTTTCAAGGTCTTTATAGTCTCTCAAAATAACTATATAAATCCACAAGTACTGTATAATAACCCGATTCAATTTTCCTAGAAATAAAAAAGTCAAAAGACGTCTCTCTGTGCTGTTATCCTAAACTCAGTACTAAGCCTTGTCGACCTGAGGTGACCCCGTGCAGCCATTCCTCAGACGCAGCTCCGTGGTTGTATTTGTTTTACGGCCTGTGGAGCGATTCCAACCACATTAAGCTCGACGAGGGCCGGCGAATTTACAGCCATTTATGGTATGTGGCTTGGAATGGGAGCCCGGGCCCGGCTTGTGTTAGCAGCCAGAGAGATGGCGGTGTAGATAATTACCTTCACTGCAAACACCTTCTGTGGTGATTTGTTAGCCTGCTGAGTTTTTATTCTGCATCTGTGTACTTTGTTCTTGTGTAAAACCTGAGCTCCTACACCGCTTACTTCTTTAGTCCCTTTTTTTCACAGACGGGGAAATAAGTCTTTGGGCGGTGTTTAAACTCTTCTAATGACTCAGAAGATTAATGAGGGGGGATCGACTCAAAAACAGTGGAGGAAAAAGCTACAGAATCAAAAGGAAGGAGAGACTGAAAGTGTAATCTTGAGACTTGAGCTGTATTCCCCAAGCAAACAAGAACTGAGTAGGTAAGGATTACAGGAAGTACAAACACCTGCAGGACAAGATGGAGAAGAGTAAAGATGAGAAGGAAGAAGGGAACTGCTGATCTGTCTGCTTCAAACTGCAAGCAGCCCGTTTGGATAGCTAAGAGTGTGATCCCCAGAGGAAATCGCTCAAAATAAGCAGAGACGCGCAAACAACAAAGTCATGAGTTGTGAGGCCAAAACACAGAAAGGATGAGAAGTTTCCTAACTTGACACATTCAGGGTCTATTCTGAAGTTTAAAACAGAAGTGAAGGTTTGGACTGAAACAAATAATAAGACATACGGAGGAGGTGTTCGGGTTTTTCTAGTGGTGACTGAAATATCCGCATTTGTATTTATTTGTTTGCCTGCTTTCAATTATTATCGTAAAATGACTGTCACTGTAATGAGACCATAACAATTCCTCATGGCATGTTCCATATGCATGCTACACTTTACAATATCATACTCTAATGCAGGGTATCATTTATGTGTGGGAACGTTCATGGAGGGCAGCTTTTCATAATTATATCAGCGCTGTTCTGCTTTTCCTGCTCGATCAGGGCTAATAACAGCCATAGCCCACCTGCAGCACATGCGATTACATTTCCAGAGAGGTGACAGTTGCCTGCGGCGATGCTGACACTAAAAGCTACACCACAATATGATACAGTTTAATATCTATATTTCATATCTTTAGCTGTTATCGTTAGCTGTGGATGTCTGGACAGGCAGGAATGGAGCTTCGCTGTAATAAATAGGAATGTCCTGAATGAATGCTTACCTATTAAAGAAAGCTGTATTATATCACAGCCTTGCAGATGCTTTTGGAGGAGTTATACTCTGTGTTCGCACAGAGCGGTATAGCTCTGTAAAGGTTTCCCTCCGTCCCTGAAACCTACAGACGTAACTTCTCACGCTCGTCATTCATATCAATGCCACTCGCTCTCCTGCTATAAGTGTCTCAAACTGCAACGCATTGTGTCTCGTATTGATTTGTTAAACCTTCTGGAGTAACACACAGACGTGTGCGAGCGTGCTCGGTCCTTACCTGTGGGCCGAGCTTCTTGTCAGGTTTGTTGTTGGGTCGTGCTCCTCGTTTCTTCTGGGAGTTCTGAAACAAAGACACACACAGAGCCTTATTAGTAAGACTTGACACCACATCGACTGTGAACTGTTTCAATAAAATGAAGAATGGATTCAGTCTGAAAGGAAGACGAGAGAGCAGGGACTTAGGACCATCAAAAAAGTGGTGATCTGAACTGTCAGCATCACTGTTGTTTTGTGCAGCAAATGGGACATCATTTTTGGGTTCTTTTGCACTTTAACGTCACTAAATAACAGATTTAAGTCAGTGTAACTGCATGAAGCCGCAGTCTAAAGTCTAAATACCGGAAAAACAGCTACCTTGGCTTTGACCAAAGGTGACCACGTTGGACTGCCAGCATCTTTTAGGTTCACTAATTACCATGTTCTATTGTGTTTGTTTAATATGTAGAAAATTGATGGATATTTGAGGCTAATAATCCCTTTCCTATGTCAAAACATCCAAGTTAAAAACATTAAAAATTCCATTTACAGCATAGTGCAGTGTAGCTTTCCTTTCAAATGATTTTTTTCCTTTCTTTTAAAACCCATTCAGAGTTTATTGAGGCTTAAAGGTAGGACTGAGGTTGCTGCCACAAAAAGATGCATGCGTAGAACAAATTGGGTTTTCTCTACTACTACAAGAGCAGTCACAATGTATAAATGTCAAGGACTTAAAGTGTGAAAGGCAACAACAGAGAAAAAGCCCTTTTTACACACATAAAGAGCAAAATCAGACTTCTAGTGTGGACCGGATAAGGACATTAGTCATTCCTGGTTTTTAAAAAATGGTGTCAGCACAAACATTGATGTTGTGTCTTCAAAAGTACAGAAGGTAATGGATGATGAGACATTGGATACATTGGATACAAATCTGCTTTTTAGGCAGATTTAGGCCTGCATTACAATTAGAATTAGGCAAATATATTTAAAATACTCAAAACCTATTTTTTAAAATTCATCATGACTGCCATTAATGGGCACACCGGAGTCATTAAATGCTTTTCTTATCCATCTGTGCTTGATGTGTACCTGTAAGTGGCAAAATATCCAGACCATCTTTGTTTGAGCAGCTCTTTTCTTGTTATCTTATTTTGTACAAACAATACACTATTGTATGTACAGGAGCAAATCTGAGCCTTAATCTGCAACTGAAACTACATCAGAGAAGTATGAACCTCATTCCAGAGCCTTATACGCCACACACACACACACACACACACACACACACACACACACACACACACACAGAGAAATATGAAATTCCAAACACACTCTTTCATATGACACACTTCCTCTCCCTCTTGGGCTAAGCTTTGGATGTCACTGCAGTGGTGATGTGTATCATTTCTGTGGAGATTTGAATCAACACTGATAAGAGCGTGGAATTACAGCTGTGAGGTGGAGGTACAAGCGCTGGAATAAAGAGACACACACACACATCATCCTCTGTTCGTCCAAGTGTCTTCCCAGTGCATCAGACTATCATAAATCATCATCCTTCCCTCTCTTTACAGCCAATCATCACACATACACATGCACACACAGGACAGACGCTGCAGTGCAAGCAGCCAAGCTCATCTGGCTCACTCCGTTTCCATGGAAACAAGCTACTGTGCAATGAGAACTGCCGACAACAAAAGAAAGAAACGGAGGGATGAATAGAACAAAAAGGTGATAAAGGACGACATAAATATATAAACAAATGCTACTGTTTGGGTCATTTTTTAGATCTACAATGTCGTTTTTAATTTTCCCCAAATGACCAGGCTTTAAGTGAATTATTAAAATGCTCCGCGGACACTATCAAGCACAGAGGAAATTTCAAAATATTTCATCTTATAACCAGGTGTATTGCAGCGAAGCATCAGACTGAAGGACATTTATCTATTTGTTGGACTTATCCATCCATCACTGCTTTTTGTATTTTCATCCATTCTGCTCTTTCATTTCTTCCAAGTGCTCCACTCATTATTCTTTGGGCTATTTCCTGACTTTTAATTTTTCATCTTTCCATGTCCTCCTTTACTCTCCCAACCCATTTTATAACCAGTTTATTGAGTGCAAACAGTGGTTAAAAGCTCTGAACTCACTGATCGACAGGCCTGGCTGATAATGGAACCATTGATTCTGGCTGGAGGTTGAACAGATGTCAGAACTGTTGGATCAGGTTTTCAGCTGGGCAGCAATCACTGCGATCCGCGAATTTCCAGCAACAGCAAACGCTGCTCTGTCTGACAAATTGTCATTGGAGTTGAAAATGCAGTAAATGAAAAGTTCCTAAAACCTTTTATGAGGAAAGGTGAGCAGCAATCTCCCGAGTTAAAAAGTGAGGCCAATGAGGAAAAGGGCCAAAAAGTGCAGTTCTGTAAACGACCACTTAAAGCTGGCTTCTAGCTGAGTTCTGATATGGATTTCTCTTATACCAGACAAGTAAAAGGGGGCTGCTGTCCCCACATGGGAGGCAAAATGACATTTTGATGTTAGAGACATTTAGAGACACATCATTGATCACAGCAGCAGGAAAAGTATAGCTGTATTGCAATACATCTGCCCCATTCAGTTGTCCCATTAGGTAGTGACTTTGTGGAACAACCTAATATATATATGATACAGTGTCACAGAGTAACTGCAGGCCAGCCAGCGTATACAATAATAGGAGAGAGAATTCTGGCATATTTTATTATTTACTTGAGTACATTTCCTGTCTGCATATCTGTTATTTTCCAGTGTGCCTGACTTGTTTAAACCTGCTTTACCTGTTGATTCTTTGGCGAGCTGGGCAGGAGCACAACAAGCTCTAAAGAATACGAACTGATATGTTAGGAAACTGTTGCACATTTGCAATAATCCAACAGACTGTCAGTCATCTGTGTGATCCTCTGACTCTTTACACAACGGAAAACAAAAAAACTAGCAAACTAGCAGTAAAAGCTGACAAATGCCCGGACAGGCTGGATTGCAGAAACTGATAAACCATTATGTCAGAGGTTCTTCTCGCTGCAATTTGCATCAACGGGCATAAAGCTGACCAAACTATCAGCTTAACAGCTAAAGCGAGAACTTCACTGTCTGAAGCTGGAATAAAAGGATGGTGATGGCAGCTGTCCTTTTAAATATAGTAAATATATATGTTTCTGCTGATCATTGATGCAATGACATTAACATTAACTACCTCAAATATAATGATCAGTCATTACCCTTCAATATAAAAGACAACCTAACATATTTCTATTCCTTTTCCTGGCACCCCGGTTTATTTGATGTGCACACCCTCATTTTCACATAAGCATGCTTTGAAATGTTCATTATTATTTTATGTAAAAGCACACACACTGTGCCTGAGCCTGGTTCTCATGTTTCTCAGCCTGTAGGTCTACGGTTACGCTGCAGATACGGTAACAAGTCAACTTCCATGTTATCTGATAACATATTTAATAGCGTCTGACTGCTGCCTCTGCTTTTTCAGCAGCAGCAAAGGTTGTGTCAGGATTTATTTTACAGTGACCCCACTGTTGATCCTGCAGCAGAAATGCTGATGAAAGGGGCGATGGAGACAGATAAAAAAAATGTGAGGGGGAAATGATGACATATCCAGAGAGCGCCAAAAGGAGGAGCAAATAGATGGATTTTCAAAGTCAAACACTATTGCCTGAGTAAACCTCAGGATGAAGGGGAAAGATCAGGACAGAGAGGGAAAGAGGAAGAGATGGCCAGTGACAAAGAGACAGAAAGCAACAACAATGGCAGAGGAAGAAAAAAGGGAACGTGAAAGAGAGAAATGTTGTCATTCCTCTGTCATGGATGAAGAGTCACAGCAGTGTAAACTTTTCTCCTTCCAATCCAATCCGATCTACAGCTCATCCAGCCATGGCGTATGGTACTGCAGAGCAGGGTGGGATCAAACGCGGTGAGACAAACACCCGAAGGAAAGTTGGGACAGTCTGGAAGAGGGCCATGAAAAATGTTTAAAATGTTTGGCAGCTAATGAGGAACGGCAAAACCTAAACAAAGCAATGCTGCAATTCATGATGTGGCAATTACAACATCTGTAAAGGGCAAAAAATTTAAAAATGTGAGCGAATAAGAATCAAATAAAATCTACTTTATTGTGATGTTACTGTTGCTGAGAGCTTGAGAGACTGGAGAGAAAGAAACTGACATGCTTTCTGAGTGGAAATGGTTTTAGCAGCGAGTGAGGTTACGGCCCGTCACACAGGTTAACTGACAATACATGACACTGCTCCTGGAGAACGAGGGGGAGAGAGAGGAGACTGCAAAGAAATCAGATTTGCTTTCAGTGTACAGACTCACTTAAACCAACCGGGCATGAAACCCTGGGCGTGACACAGCAGAGAGGAAAGGACTTCTAGAAAGAAATGGACTGTAAGGACAGGAGTCTAACTTTGTCTTTACACCCACAAACTGAGGGCCTTTTTTCTGGTCCCACTCTCTGCCTCTATACACGGATGGACGGATTTAAAGGTGTACGCTGGCTGCACACACGGCATCTGTGGGGATCAAACTCTTAACCTGGGCTACAAAACTCACTGTTCAACTGTCCAACATTTTTCAACTGTGACATTTTCAAGCTATTTGCTGATTTCATAGATTAGTTCACAACAGTTTTGATGCAGGGGTATCCTTTTATTTTGTTTTTCGAGTAGACACGGCAGAGCAAAGGTGTGCCTCATATCCCTGTGTTGTTTCCACATTATCGTAATAACGTTGGTCCAGGATCAACATTGCACTGACCAATCATGTGGATGTGATGTGATAGCTTTGCAATGTGGGGAGAAAAAATGAAAAAATAAATCCTCTGTTTATATAAATGGTAAATGGCCTGTATTTGTATAGCGCTTTACACATCCAGTCATCCACCCAATCACACACACACACTGGTGATGGCAAGCTACATTGTAGCCACAGCCACCCTGGGGCGCACTGACAGAGGCGAGGCTGCGGGACACTGGCGCCACCGGGCCCTCTGACCACCACCAGTAGGTAACGGGTGAAGTGTCTTGCCCAAGGACACAACGACCAAGACTGTCCAAGCTGGGGCTCAAACTGGCAACCGTCCGATTACAAGGCGAACTCCCAACTCTTGAGCCACCATCGCCCCATGAAATGTATAAAACTCTCCTGGAACAAATGGTTAGCATTTAATGCTAACCGAACGCTCCGATAACATCCCTGGTCAGTTGCAATGTTAATTATTTTTATAATGATACAGGATACACAAACAAAGCAATGACTTCCTGGACATGGACAGAATACATATAAATAATTATGCATAATTCTGAGGAAGGGCTGCACCAAAATGCTGCAAACTCAGATTTTAAATCACAAAACTTTTATGTCACTTTTAAAAATATTGTTGTCTGAAGAAAAACAAAAGAGTCTTTCAGTCACTGATGCACTGCTGCAAATAATTTACTCTGAAGGTAGAACTTAGATCAGATTGCTCGAATATTGAGTGAAAGTGTGTGTTTGTGGGTGCCAAGGGGAGTGCGCAGGTTTCTGGAAAGAAAATTGATTTATTTGAAGTGGATGAAGCACCAGACTCTCTCTCTCTCTCTTTGTTTCAGGCAGGGGAGCAGTCTCTGCATGAAAGAACAGGACACTGGCGTCTCATCATCACCAAGGCACACCCGGGAACAAAGACTGGCCACAACACAGCACATAACGAGTTGCATAACCCGGGTGTGTGTCTGTGTGTGCGTGCAAGATAAGAATGGATGGTGGTGCAGAGAAATGGAAGAGTGACAAGTGGGAGAGGAGGAGATAATTAGAAAGCACTATCCCTCCTAGTGCTAACAAAACACAACAAATCATCAGCGCTTGCTGCTACAAATCATTAAATTGGCTCATTAATGAGGTTTGAAAGGCAATTAATCTTGTTTTTTTATCACTCTGTTTTGGGGACATAAACTGCCTTGCATTCTTAAACAGGCTAAATTAACACATCCGCTATTTACACACTGAAAATCCAACAATGTCAACACCAAAACACAACAGTGTGCTTGGGATGTTGTGAACACATCTCAACATCATATTTATAGTTGAAAAATCCCTTTGCTTAATTCCTGGGATGCACAAGCAGCGTTAAGCAGCTCTTCCCGACTGCGTGCAGACAGAGCAAATCCGCTCCGAGCACAGCGGAGCAGAACAGATAATACGAAAGCAACACCAACGTTTTCCCAATCCCCAGCCCGCTCAGCTCATTACTACACGCTCACACTGTTTCTCCATACTCTGCAGTATCTCTCACACCCTCTTAACACACATTTCATGAAAACGTTACAACACCCTGCTAGTCCTGAATTAGGAAATAATAAGACCATTTGCTGTGAGCGCTTCAAGCATAAAGCCACTTTGGCTGCTGTGGTTATGTCCATGAACTCCAACTTTTCTAAATTTCCATTTTCTAAATGTGCTTATAACTTTCAATCACACTGGTGGTTTTACTGTATATGATATTATAAACAAATTATTTCTGCAATTAGATGTTTTTAGTTTGAGTTTCCATTTTTTTCCACTTTTTCAATAAGATGTAAACGGTGCAGATCATTTTTAGATTCAAGATTCAAAGATTCAAAGTGTTTATTGTCATGTGTACAGAAGAAATAGCATTTCTATGTGCAATGAAATTCTTCCTTTGCTGTCCATACACAAATGCCACACACAGTGGTATGAATTTTCTTGTGTTTTTCACCAGTATAGGGATAATATTTTAATAAGATCCAGAGAAAGAATTCAGGAACATCTGCTGTCACATATCTTGGTACTGAAAAGAATGAAGATGAACAGACTTGTTGACCAGAAGTATCGACACGCAGCTCTAAATGTATCCTCCAACAGAGATTTGTTTCTTGAACACTCCTTTACATCTTTACTCTTCTTTTAGATAAGAGAACACAGTGAGGTCTCGTATCATCGCTAATATTAAATAAAAGAAGCCTGGCTGGCCTTGAGGTCTCAGCAGATGCAAAGAAAAAATGCCTTGAGAAACCTTGAGGTCAGTGGCGGCGTCAAATCGGTGGGGTTCAGTAAAGGCTCGATTGAGCGGGACCTTTCCACACCTCTCTAAAATAGGAAGAGCTACCATAAAAATCCTGCACACAGATTTTACACCTCCAGTGAGCAATTGGGGGGGGGGACTGCTGCAGAAATAAAGATGCAGGGTTTCGAAAATGCTGCATCCGGCTTCAAAGTAAAGATGATTTGTATTTGTAAGTGACGTGATAAAACCTGTCAGACTAGCTACTCTGGCCTCGAGTAGAAATTTCAAGATCTGGGCACATTAAATTTGATGCTGAAAACATCGTGGTTAGGCAACACATCAGAGAGCGATGGGAACGGCAGCGTGTGAAGAAAAACAAACACATTTGTTCGTTCATTTCGTCACACTTGCTCATTTCTTGCTTCATTTCTTGCTCTTCTACTCTTTGCATGGTAAAATGAAATGCAGCAGAGCCCTGCGCAGTCAACAAACTCTGTTAGTAATGTTTGCTATAATGAAATATTCATTTTTGACAGCTGAAAGCTAATGGTGACACATTCCTGACTGTATTGAAATAGCAAAAATGACTGGTTTGAGTTCTTATGAATGATACTATTGAATAAAAAAACATCCATTTTTCATATAAACAGTGTGATGTAGCCTCCGCTGCCTTAAACTGGGAGGTAAATTTCACACAATCACACAGGAAAAAAACACCAACAGTGAAGAGGAGGAATGAAAAAATGGAAAGCCAGTGTAGTTAGGGATGACCGAGCTTTCCAAAACTATCAGACTGGCGCATTAACAGCAGAAACGCAAGGATCCAATTAACGCAAACAACGAAGTCGTTCATTTTCGAAATGTAATTTTTGTTGCGTGACGTAGAAACTCGGCTTTAATCAGAAAAGGATTCCTGGGAAAAACTCACTTAAGGAACGTCTGAAACACCAAACGGCTCCAGTTCAGAAATCCGGCAATTAGTTGACGTCAGTGTGGACTTTATGGTGGAGCGTAAAACAAAGGTGCCTTTCTCTAGCACACACGCACACATACTCACTGCATGCTATCTCTGCTCGCACCCAGTTATGTCCTGCTTTCAAAGTACAGCAGGGAAGGCAAGAGGAAGAAAAAAAACTGAACAGAAGAGAAGCTGATGAATGAGAGCTGTATGTGAATGAACAGGCTGGTGCCATCACGGTGAAGAAGGCAAAGCAGGCGACTGCATCATCTTCATAGAGATACAGGGAGATGTGGAGGAGGAACAGACACGCTGACTGAAAACTATTAATCTAACAGTTTCTGTCTGGTGCTTCGGGATGTCTGGGTGATAGGGTCGCGACCCCGGCAGACTGAGTGAGACAAAATGGTACAAATAACATTTCTTTTTTGTATTTCTCCCCGTCTGTTGTCTGCTAAACATGCAGTGGAAAAATAAAAGCTAGATATCACGGCGAAGCTCCTTCTGACCGCCGTGTTATGTAGCTATAAAGTATCTGGTGAGTGTATGTTAATCTATATGAGCACATTAAACCTCTTATTAGGGAATTTTGCTAAATAGTACAACTAGGATCCAAGGCAGGATATAATTTAAATTTCCTGGGTACTGTTATGCTGTGGAGAAAACAATGGGAATCCATGGTTGCTTGTAAATCCTCACTCATGTTTGTTTTTTAACGCCTAAACATATGACCACCTGTATTTACAGATGTGTTTACCTGGATTTAATCCTCTCCTGTGAAACAATGGTTCTGTGAATGCTTGGGTACGTGGCCATTCCCACCGGTGGGGCCAGTTCCCCATCAAGAACCTGTTCCATGTATTTCCACCCAAAAAAATAAATAAATCTGGCACCAGCATGACAAACCTGAAACTGGCCATCAGCGGCTGTGGGAGTGGCTTCTGAAAAAAATTCTAATTCCTGGTGGATTCAGCCAACACATTCTGCTAGCTACAATTTTTCTTCCCACAGAAATGACCCCAAATCCTGCTAATAAGAAATGTGGGTTGGCTCTCAAAAGGGACCGAAGCTGACTTGGCATCAGAACTGGCACTGACACTAGTGTGTGTTGGTAGAAAACAGTTTATTCCTAACATCTTCTCCTCACACACACACACACAAACAGAAAAAAGACCTAATCTTTCAGTATGTCACAACATAGCTTAACCACAACTGGATGCAAACACCTTTCCATCGCCTCTGCTGATGAATTGTTTTGTCAAACATTAGCGTTAATTAATTACAGCAGGTCTGATGGAAATTTCCTCTGTGCAATTTTCCTCCGTGCAATTAAAATGATCCAAACCCTGCTGCGAATTACTCAGTGTTTTCTGGGAAATCACCTGAAGCTGAGCTGACACACTCTCCTCCAGCTGCTGGAGCACCATGCAAAGGCTGCCCAGCTGCAAGAGCTGAGAGTCTCATTCATTCATGTGCTGTTGCTTTTGAATACTATTACTTAAAAGAAACAGTTGTGTCGCGTCTTAAAATGTTCCCACCGTGTCTGTTGTGGCGTTTCGCTGTGGAAATTAAGCCTGACATGATGTAACACAAGAGTGATTCAGCTCACATCCGCCTGTGCGTATCATTGAAGCTTAAGCCAATAGAGTGAATGGTCTATTAGCATTGCATTAGCATAGCATTAGCAGAGCAACAAAGAGCTGCAAGACAGATAGAGCTTGGATATGATACTCTGCAACACCAGACTGTACAGAAGAGAAAACCAGCCTCCTTCTCTTCAGTTTACTTTGGCTCTTCACAGACAGACACACACACACTCTGAAACAGGCAAACAAAGGATCAAGAATCAAGGAAGATGAGGAGAGGAGAGGATGGAGAAGGAGGGGCAGAGCAAGGAGGATTTGTAGGTCTTTGTTACTAAAACCACTGCTGACTCCCAGCCACTTCCATTACAGAAAAGCTGATAGTGTATATCTGCCGATGTGCGTGCACGAGTGTGTCTCCAGACGCTCTGCTTATTAAGGCAGTGTGTTAGTAGGTGACCTTGCGCAAATGAACAGCCTTCAAGTGGTATTGATCTGAATTATTCATATGTGTACAGTGTGCACATTGTGCCTTGACAGTGCGTGTGTGTGTGTTAAGCTGCAACATGGGTGTGCATAATATAAAGTCCAGCCCACTACATGTGCGAGTGAAGGGATCTGTGTGTTTTTATGAGTGTGCCTGGTAGAGCTGGAAGCTGAACAAAGCAACGTCTGCAAGCACAGCCTAAGAGGAGGACTCGAGTGTGTGTGTGTGTGTGTGCGTGCGTGTAGTAGACATCAACCCTTAATGCCAAATACCTCTCTCACCTCCTTCCTTCCTTCTCTTCATGTGTCCACAGGGTCCTAATGCCTTAAAAATTTCCTTATTCCATTTATTATCAATCGATACAACCAATATTATTCAGTTAAACTGTGTGCCAATCACAAGCGCCAAATATGCCCCTCATGGACTTGTTTTCTATTCCCTATTGTGCTCTTTTTTTGGCTTTGGAGTAGACGGGCACATTTTTGGCATTTTCTGGTTGATATTTGATCAAAATATTAAGACACTGCTACATCTACAAGAACACAAAGCAGCCACGGTGTAAACGTCCAGATTATCCTGATATTGTAGTAAAAACTTGCAGCTGATGTGCCACTGCAATCTAGAATGATAGTTTCTAACTATATAATATATAACATCACTACAGTCCTGTACACAATATAAGGTTTTGTGTGTGCCCACTATAAGCAGTTTGCTCCAGTGCACTGATACCACTGATACTGACTTGTATTTGCGTCTGCCTATTTTGCAATTTTAGTAGAGACCCTCCACGGTGATGTCAGAATTAAGTAAGACGTCCAGACAGGTGCATCACAGACATCAGACTCTTAATATTTGATCATCTGACCTCCTCTTCTCTGAGAAGCAAATCCAGGGAGTTAAGGATGCAGCATCCATTTACATCCCCCCGCCTCCCGACAAACGCCTCAGCAACCACAGACCATAATATGTTGCCTTGGCGATGGCTTTTGCAGCCTGTCGCTAAGGCACCCTGTTGGCAACACATTAGTGAAAAGACAGAGAGACGAAGAGGAGGACGGAAGCGGGAGAAGGAAATGTGGGAGGGGTGAAGGGGACGGGGGGCAGGATGAATGATAAGCGGGTCGGAGGAAGAGAAGAAGGAAAGAAGGAGGAGGAAAGGAAAGAAGGTGTTTCAAAACAAATCAGAAACAATAAAGTACAGGAAGTAAAACGCTTCACCTCTTCAAACCCAAACCATGACTCATGACCAATTACAACTGCCCCTCTTATTTTCCTGTTTATTTGTTGTCATTTAGTAAGCTCTTCGCTAATAAGGGCAGACAAAGAAACCATATATATCTACATAAACACCATTATTCCCTCTGTGTGTCATGTAAGAACATAAAACATGTGACATGATGACGGACTGTCAACGGTGGCACAGAGAGAAGCAGAGGCAATGAGGAAAAGATTTACTGGTATAATAAGAATAATATGACACTATAATTCTGCAGTCATAATAATTGCATTAAAGGAAATAAGACAAAATTCCGAGTGTCTCATTGCCGGCTGTAAAGTGTTTCCCTGCCACACTTCTTTTTCCTCGCAATCATTTTTTCTCTTCCAATTCGTCCTTGCGTTCTCATTGCAGAGAAAAAAGCTCCACCGACAATATTTCTCTGCATATATTTGGACATAATTTTTAAAAATGGCTGTCCAAATGCAGGGCAATGTGAAACTGTCATAAGCCTGATTTATTGTTTAGCACAGGGAGCAGCATGGAAAAACCTTTTTCCAGTCTACTCGGTGCAACATATTATCCAGCCTGCAAACATGAGTCTGGGTTTTGTGACTCTTAATGATGACTTGCCTAGTAACTCTTATGCTTAGTAGATGATTGCAAGCAAATGAGTCATCAAGTTTGATACTTTTTTATGTTTTAAGAGTCATGTTGTGCAGTCGCTCTTGTACTGCAGGTGGCTCTTAAGTTGTCTTTGCAGTTTTATTTACACAGGAACATTTTCTTTCTTTAAGAAGTCATCTTTGGCTGCTATTGATCATGCCCGACGCTTTATGAAAAACAATACTTTGTGTAAAACTTAAAAGACGTGTCCTGATGGAACTGTTTTAATTGTTATTTGCTACTTGAACTTGAACACCTGTCTTTTATGGTACAGTCACACTAGAGAAAACAGTGGTTGCAAGTCGCAAGGAGGTTGCTGTCCTATTTTTTACCTTAGTGTGACTGAGGTGTTAAGCTAAGGGGAAAGTGTTGTAAATGCAGGCTTTCAGTTGGTTTCAGTCGTCGTGTGTTCGTTTGCCATCTGGTCTGGTTAAACAAGCATTAAACATCATCTTTCCTCCCCCTTTTTCTC
This sequence comes from Oreochromis niloticus, assembly GCF_001858045.2. Classification (NCBI taxonomy): domain Eukaryota; kingdom Metazoa; phylum Chordata; class Actinopteri; order Cichliformes; family Cichlidae; genus Oreochromis; species Oreochromis niloticus. Next base: position 26,238,421 of record NC_031984.2, on the reverse strand, counting down.
TGTGGCAGGCACCTGATCTGACAGCAAGCGTTACCTCAGAGTCACAGAGAGAAACCATATGTGAATGAGAAAACAAACACACACACACACACACACACACACACACACACACACACACACACACACACACACACACACACACACTCAAGCTCCTTCACCAACATACCGGGTCTCCATCTGGTGTGCGTGACAGAGGATGTCCCAGCAAAGCATAAAACAGCACCCAGTTAGATCCTATAAATAGAGAGCATCATCTACAGTTAACACCTCTCTGCTCTCCTGCAGCCAGGCCCTCTGCCTCACAGTTTATGTTTTCAACAGGGAATGGAGGAAAAGCCCAAAGTTAACCTCGCGCACCTCATCACCGAGATTAGCATCAGACAGAAAGTCAGATTGCGGTGAGAAGGAAGCAACAAAGGAAGAAACTCAGGGTTAGACATTACTGTGTGTGTTTTTCAAGGGTAAATGTCCTGAATCTTTAAAGGATCATTACTGCGGGATGATTATCTTGCAATTTGTGAGCTCTGGTTTAGTAGTACACATGGTGCACTACTTGTATTTTAGGCACAAGGGTGATACAAAGGATCCTGGGAAGCTGAGTGGGATATCAATAGTAGCAAGCACAGTGTTACTAGTACTGATGCTCTGTTATAAAGGCCCCTATAGACTTGTCAAATGATATTAGCCTATCTGCAAATAAGATAACATTCATCAGCATTGGTGACATTTCTATTTCTTCATAGACATATACACTGTTATTCTACAAGGTTTGGGTATCTCCACAGACATTTTAAGCCAATACATTTAGAGGAGGGGGCATTAAATCCAAAAATCCAAATCCAATTTATTTATATAGCACATTTAAAAACAGAAGGTTTGCCCAAAGTGCTGTACAGAAACAAACACAACATAAAACCACTGACACTCACATTAAAACATAATAATACACATAATGAACATATCAACTCACACCAGTCTGAACGCTATCGAAAAAAGGTGTGTTTTCAAAAGCAACTTAAAAACAGGAAACGAAGATGCCTGCCTAATATTTAAAGGCAGCGTATTCCAAAGTTTAGGGACCATAATTGAAAAAGCTCGTTCTCCTCTACGTTTTAGCCTAGATTTTGGGACAACCAACAGCAGCTGGTCAGCTGATCTGAGGGTCCGTGAAGGAATATAAGGCTGAAGTAACTCGGAAAGGTATGGGGGAGCAAGACCATTAAGGCATTTATAAACCAGCGTTAGGACTTTGAAATTAATTCTGTCATGAACAGGAAGCCAATGAAGAGAAGACAGGAAAGGTGTTACATGTTCATGCCTGTGGGTACCAGTCAAGAGGCGGGCAGCAGCATTTTGAACGAGCTGAAGACGTGCAAGAGACCCTTGGCTGACTCCAACATAAAGTGCATTACAGTAGTCAAGCCGTGTTGAAATAAAGGCATGTATTACCTTCTCCATGTCACGTCTTGACAAAACTGGCTTCAGCTTAGCTATTTGCCTCAGCTGGAAAAATCTTTTTAACTATAAATTAATTATAAATATATATATGACACACATTCACGAGTGGTTTGCACTCATGCATATGGTCAGTGGCTTCCTGATATGCGTGTTTCACATGTTTAATTAGTCAGTATATCTTGTCATTTGCAGTTTCACACATGCCACACACAGACACACGGGGTGTGCTAGCTAACGGTCTGAGTGTACTGCATGTGTATGTGCAAGAGTGCAGAGTGAAGTGAAGCGTGTCTGACAGGCTGACTGTGTGTCCAGTAATTGGCAGCATGAACTCCATCAGTCTGTGGGAGCGATACTCCCTTTATGTTCGATGTAAAGATAAAAGAGAGCGCAAGTATTAAATGAAATAATAACATCACATCTCACTGTTGATTTTTCTATTTTAACTGTCATGTGAAGCATTATGCATATGAAAGAAAAATGAAAAATAATTCTATTTAACAGTGTGTCCGTCCCACAGGAGAAGGCCACAGGAAGCCATTGTGAGGTTCATGAAAGCAGACTAAGTGAAGCCCTTTGTGCTTTGAATAATAACTGGCTGTTTGATCTCACTGACAGCAGAACAAAGCCTGACTCTGATGGACATGTCAGGGTTCTGGTGACCTTTTAGGTGTGTCTGACAGTTCAAACACAACGACAAAGACCAAACACAGGCACCACCCGCAGGCATAACTGTGGTATCAGCGCGATTAGCAAAAGAGGACAGTGCTGAGATTATACACAGGCTTTCCAGATTTCCAGACAACTGGTTTAACTTAAAATTCAAAGACTTTTATTCATAAATAATAAATAAAGCAATACCTTCTGTTTTCATTTCAATGCCAGTGAGCTGCACTCCAGCACAGAACAGGAAACAAGTGCAAAACCAGATCAGAGCAGAGCAAATTAGGATTTAATGCCTTCTAACGTTGACCACTCCTACTGGGGTTATAATTTCGTTTGACATTCAAGAAGATATCTGTACCATAAGCCTTAAATAACCTGTCCCCGGTGTTTGTCTGGGTTAAACTGTTGATTTCATTAGATTTAATTAACATCCTGATAACTGAGCTCACGCATAATGAAGCTGCAAAACACTTGAGGCGTGCTCTCATACCAGCTGAAACGTATCTTCCCTTAACTGTCAGAGATTTCCTGTGTTTGTCGACAGACATTAAACACACCGCTCGTCTCTTAGGCTCGCCGTTCGCTCCCCTCATCTTTTTTTCTTATCTCTCCTTCCATCAGGGTCCCGCAAATCCAGGCAATCAGTTGCTGTGACAGGAAATCAAACAGGATATGACAGGCTGATTGGAGCCTTAGCCTCACTTTCTGAGGAGAAAGAAATGTTGTGACCTTGTCTTGTCCACCAGTAATAACTGCTTATGGGAGGAAAAAAAACTGCATGTGTTCATACCGTGCATATTTTGTATCCAGGAAGCTACTTTTAAAGTTAGATCTGTCTTCTTCTTTCATGCTTTCGTGCATTAGGGGAAAAATGTAATTCCTCATTATTACCACTGCATACATTACAGCCTTCCAGTGTTCTGGTGTGGATGTAGACTCACATGCTGGGTGCAGGACTGGCTCTTCTCACTCTTCCCACTCACTTTACTCAGCTTCTTCCGTCTTTCAGGAGTAATACAAATCGCAGAAATAAAGCCTGAATTATTCCTGTGTGCGTTATTAACAATGACTGATGTGGCATTTATAATTACATCACAAACATTAGCAGCTAATAGGAAAAACAAATCTTCTCCACATGGCACAGTGTGAGCTTATTCAACCCAGTTACCGGCTCCTGTGACCTGATTATTGTGGCTAATGTAACTCGCACAGATGCACGCAACCACACCCAAACAAACACGGGCATTCAGTCGTTAGCTGTGAGTTAGAGAACGAGTTTAATGCGCTTTTAGCACAGTTTATCGACCCTCATGACCTGCTACAAGGGCTTGGGATGCGACCGTCACCCTCGACAGGAGATGAGCAACGCTAATGAACACGGAGGGCATCAATGTGGAGCTGTTATGTTTTTATCGCGTGGCTGTTACTGTCTCCAAAGCAGATTTTGCCCACGGGACAATAAACTTTAGTGCGTCATAAATTACAAGTAGAGGGAGAGAAGAAAGGAAAATGAAGGCAGGGAAAGGCGACGAGAAGGACAGAGAGAACAGAAAGGGCAGACTTGGAGAAAACAAAATATCATCAAATTAGTTCAGAGAGTTCGTCAGATCGTCACTGCACTACATTATAACTTACAATCACAATAATTTAAAAATATCTTTCAGAATACTTCTTTATTTCATACAGGGGTTGAAAGCTGATTGCCAACTGGTTGTATTCTGGTTATATTCCTACGCAAAAACAAAGCTGCTGAGTGTTTATGTTTATGCATCTTGCACCCCTGGACCAAATTCAAAAAGAAAAATTTAGTTAGTTAAAACAAGCAAATGTATTTAAAAATACATAAAAGAATTGCTTCACAAAAGTACAAATCTCTAGCAATGATGGCAGACAACAATTTTTCTATTTCCGATCCCAAAGTTTAACAGTAATGACCCGGTGAAGACTAAAGGATCTTTCAATCTTTCGTTGAACCGCAACAATCCATCCAATCTCGTATAAATGGATGGTTCCTAATACCAAAGTCTTCCACCCACATGTTACATTTAAGGCCCGCTGTGCTTTTCTCTGTCTGGCTGTAATAAATTAAGCTGGTGGAGCCTCTGGCAGATTCATACCCAGGAGAGGAAAACGCGCACGCGCACATATACACATCCGCGCTGAACCACTTAGTTCTGCTTCACCGCTTCGATCAAATCTACACGGAGACCAGCTGGGAAGAAAGACATTTTTGACCTCTGTTTGACAGAACAACATGAACGTGCCTTACTGAACCTCCTGCAAACTACAGAGGCAATCACCAGATTGTTCAAAGTACCCAAAGATAACTCGAGGAGTTTCCAAGCATTTTAGCGAATGCTTGGAAATCCTGACACCAGCGTCACTGATTAACCACATCCAGGTAGACTAGCACAGTATAAGAACCAGTCCATAATAAAGACAAAAGAGCGTGAAATAGAAATCCAGTGACCTAAGATCTTATGGCACGGTGTGGGTAAAGAAGCAGCCTATATGTTTGCCATCTACACTGGACTGTTTACCCTACAGCATTTTACATTTAGCATTGCACAGCACCTTAGGTCTCAGACTCTGTGTCTTGACACTCAACAGTCATCTTGGTAATACCCCTGGATGGTTATCTGGTGCCAAGAAGAACATGTCTCTATCCTAATGAATGACTTTATTAATTTATTATTAATGAGAAGTTTGGTTACTTCAGCCCTAAAAAGGGTTTTACAGGCTTTTCTCCCCACATGTTATATTTCTCCCACAAATGGCTCAAACCACAGTACTGACACAGTCAATGTGTCCAAGTCTCCTCAGCATACGAGCATTTGAAGCAATGTCATGCTGATTCACATTATATACAGTAAGCCAGGAAAAACAATTGGTACACTCACCTATGTTTTGTCTTAACTACAGCCCTTAGATTTGCCCGCCGCTACACAGCTGAATCTAAACTGTGTGCTTGTATCAAAGCAGCTACATGACAGACTTGTTTCCTGTGTCGGCTGTAAATTGGCTTTTTGGGGTCAGGGGCAGGTCAGCTCCCATCTCTGGTGTTGCCTCATTCTCCCACAGATTGCAGGTCTCTCACAGCGGCAACACGGATTTGTCTCCTCTCTGTTGTGCCCAGCAGCATCCTCACATGAACATTACACTGTCAGAAACCTTCAGCAGTGGGAGTTTAATAATCCACTTTCTGTCTAATTATAATCACACAGGGTTTAAGTCCGGGCTTGTAGTTTTGCTGTGGGCAATTTTTCCCCCACTAATTATGAAGAAATCTATTTATGAGAGCGCCCAGAGCCTAATTTGGAAGCAGACCATTAGACCATTTATAATAACTTTGAAATAATAAATAAGCGGATGACTCCTCAACAGGTTTTAGTTGGTTTTGCACATTTTAACAATAACTGCCTCCTCAGCCTGGACGCTCATATAACAAGACTGCCTCTGAGACAGAAAGTGATTCTCCGCAGCAAGCTTCAGGGTTCAGGTTAATGAGCTATAACAGAGTGAATATTAGCCATTTAACCAGTGATGGTCTGGCCTTGTGCACTGCACCAATCTCATAATTCCCTGCAATATGTGGGCTAACAGCTAACCCCGATTACACGAGACAATCAGCGAAACGCAGCTGAATCCAGGCATTCAGGACGGCATATGCTCTGTTCTGTAGGAGAAGACAAACCTGCAGTAAACTGACCTTGGCAAGAGGACACTTTCAAAGGATCCCTTTCATATTTAAAGCTATGGCAGGCAATTTCACTTCCTGGCAAACCTGCGCAGCTTCAAGGAGGGATCGTCTGAAATGTTTTTGAAGTCCATCCCACAAATCTTAGAGAACAGTGCCAGGGAGCAAACCTGAGTCGCACTATTTCTTTATTCCTTGTTGAAAGGAGGCAGATATGTTGGTCCAGGTTTTTTGCTCATGTTTCAAAGAAATTCTGTATTTTTCTCCTACAAAAACACAGGTTTTAACTGTTAACTAACTCAGTCAGCATATTCAGTTTATGCATTTCTGAATACATTTTCAGCATTTGATAACCTTTAATTGCATACTGTACTGGTTATTGATCTAATAACAGTCGAAACATTAAGCTCTCCTGCTTTCTTGCTGCAAAAGAAATTACCAAACTCATGCCACCCTTTCAAAGTCTCAATTTTAAACCTACAGTTTCCTAAACACAATGCTGTGTGCAAGCACATTTTGTTTTTAATGGACATCCATCCATTCGCTTTCGCTCATCCTTTTCAGGGTCGCGGGGGGCGCTGGAGCCTATCCCAGCTGTCATAGGGCGAGAGGCGGGGTACACCCTGGACAAGTCGCCAGTCTGTCACAGGGCCAACACACAGGGACAGACAACCATTCACACTCACATTCACACCTAGTGGCAATTTGGATTATCCAATTAACCTATCCCCACAAGCTGCATGTCTTTGGACGGTGGGAGGAAGCCGGAGTACCCGGAGGGAACCCACGCAAACATGGGGAGAACATGCAAACTCCACACAGAAAGACCCCGGCCTGATGGCGGAATTGAACTCAGGACCTTCTTGCTGTGCAGCAACAGTGCTAACCACCGTGCCACCATGCTGCCCTTTTAGCAGTACTTTATGTGCTTTCCACATCCTCATTTTGCTTCAAATCAGCTCAAAAAATGATAAAAGTTACTCCCATTCATCAGCCAATCACAGCTGGCAAAGAGCGAAAGACAGGGTTAACCAGGTCGCCTGTCCATCGCGGGGCCAACACATAGAGATGGATGCAGACATCCAACTTAGAATGTTCAATTAACCCGATCCCATGAATGTATGAGGAAGCTGCGGTACCTGGATAGAACATGCCAACTCCACACAGAATGGCCCCCAGCCAGATGATGGATTTAAACCTGGAGAAACCCTCCCACCCACCCTCCGCCAAAAGTAACTTAACTCTGAGAAAGCAACAGATCATCACTAAGTATTTTTGGCAAGGAAATAAGAAGGCGCTAATAGCTTCACTAATATACTGTTATTTTAAAACTCTGATGACAGCTCGTAGCCTCTGTCACATACCAGCTGGTGCTGTGCAACATTTCACAAATAACTTATTCGGCTCAGGTTTCTGTTTGAGAACTGCTCAGTCCTTTTACAACAACCACATGAAACTTTCCATTCCCACCTGGTCACCTGGAATCTAAAACGCAATAAAACCATCCAATGGCTGCTTACAAATACCAATTCTCTGGATCACCTTCGCCTCGGTCATTTTTTTCACGGTTGAAGACACCAGGAGCATCTTTTGGTAAAACGCTCTGTTTAGATCTAAATCTGCGCTCGCTAAAACAAACACTTCTAATAGTTCTGCTTCTAGCATGGATGTCACATGGCGGAGCACAAAGAACTCTTTCTTTTCCCCCCACACTTTCACATTAACATTTAAGAAACCCACAAATGTTTGCTGGTGCTGAATGTCAGAGCAGACACAAGCTTCAGACTGCCCTTTTTCTAAAAAAGAAAGAAAGAAAGAAAGCATAGAAGAAAAGAAGGTAAAATCTATTTCCTGATATGTTTTCGATATCAGGCTGACAAGATTGTACATGTAATACTTTAGCCCGGCTCTTTCACTTTGCTAACACACGTAACGTGAAGTCCGGTGTACAGAATCAGTGAGAATGCAGGAACAAAATATCGCTTCTGGAAATTAAATCTGACGCACGCCACTCACACAGCACATATTGGATGCTTATACATGCTTACACAGCCCCGTCTGCCCGCTCTGCTAAGTCAGGTCATGCAGCTACAGTCATTTCTTTCTTCTTTTCATCTTTTCCTTTTATTGACCTCTTTTTCCTCACCTCTTTCTCCCCTCCCCTCCCATCTTTGTCATAGTTCTTAACACACCAACCCTTGGAGCCACTTTTTCCTCCAGGCTGTTGCACAATCAGCCCCTATACCACCAGTGGGGTCATCACATAATAATCCCTCTATTTCTCTTTCTCTTTCGGGCAGTCAGTCAGTGTGTGATTACATTAGAGTTCCTCTTCTCTGCTCAGGCGAGCTCCAGATACCCACCGCTCCATTCTGCCCTATTAGACATTGCCTGTGCACTTGGGTGATTGGGTAAGGCTTTCTGCTATGCTACAAGTGAATTAGTCACAACCTTTGACAGTGAAATAAACATGAGAAAGACAGCATCGCAGAACAATAACACTGACCTCATCGTTTTCTTGCATTAAGCCATTACTTATTTTTAATGCATGACAAAAACACAGAGTACAATGCAAACTCTTAGTCTCAACTCATTGTTCACATATTAGGTTTTTTTAAGCGCCTTCCATTGGATGAATAACTTTCATTAATCGTTATGGAGATGGGTTAACATAGGAGCAAACAGGAACTGATTGAGTTGAACAGCTAATGGACTTGTGCATTAGCAGATCCATATCTGTTAGAAGCAAACTATCTGCTGATAAAGTCTCTGTGATTTGAAACATTGTTTTTATTATTGAGCTACACAAACCTGATAAAAATCACTCGCAGGCAGCCAAGAAAGGCTTGTTTTGCCCCAAGGAGCTGTCAAGTGAAAACTATGAATATGCCCATAGTTTCTCTAGTTTTCTGTGTGGATGCTTTATTATTTGACTTTTACTGGCTTTACACACCACACAAGAACAAAGTGCACTAGTGACAAAAACAGCATTATGCAAAGCTGTGTGCTTGTGCTTTAAGGAAGGCAAATATTACAAACATTCATTTCAGAATTCATAAGCGGTTTGAGGAATTACTTGGGAGACGATTTAATTATCACAAAGAAACAATATTATGCTGCAGCCTGTTTGGAGAAAGAGGTTATGATATTCAAACTACTCCTGCCGCAGTCAGTGAGGCATTCAAGGAGGTTTTAGATGGTGATAAATGTCTTTGAATATAATCAGCATCGATCCACTCCCGGGTAAGACACACTCACACCACCAAACACAGCAGATTCAGATTTATTCTCACTTTTTAAACCAAACTTGGCAAGCTGACAGATAAAAATGTTTCTGCTCGTGAGGACCTTCATGATATGAACAGACTGCATAATTTGTGGCTGGAAAAACTGAGTAGTAAAGACATCTCAAATCAATGCAGACAGCAGAAAAACTGCATGAGCTTTCTACTTATGGTCAAATTGAGACTGAGTCCATGAATGTCATGGATCTCAAGCACTTTGCACTTTAACCCCAATTATGTATGTTCTTAATTTAAAGGTGGAAATGTCAGGAAGGAGAAAAAGCAGAAGAGCAGAAATGGAGGTTTAAAAAACAAAGTAGTAAAGAGGAGAGCCAGTGAGGAGCGTACCAACCGTCAAAACACGAGACATCAGCACTGATCTAAATGAGCAAGTGTGTGTGACTGTGAATTATGCAACACGGCCTTACTATGAAATCCTGACACTGAGATACTACGAAGAGACATGTTAGAAGATCCTTTTTAGATCATGTAACTCATCGCTTTATAACAGCCCCGAGGCGGCAGCTCAAGTTTCTTTATCAAGATGTCACTGCAGGGAGCAGCCAATAATGAGCAGAGAACTGGAGAAGAAATGCAGTGATGTTCCAACAACCTGATGAAACATGTTGGAAATACAGATATACAGAAAACATTTTAACCACAAAGTTAACAGAAAAATGAAAAACTACTATTTGATTCTTGAACTATTACTGAAAACAATTTTCCTTGAGTTGTTTTTAACTGTATCCCACAGCTGTTATCACCAATCAGAGAGTTCAAGGAAAAGTCAAACAGCCCATGAATATTCCTCCACAGCTGTGATCCCACAGTCCTGATGGATCACAAATATTAAACGAAAAAAAAGCTCTTATGGAAAATATTAAAAATTCTGCTTGTTTAAAGAAAATCAAAGTCAAGTCATCTAGATCAGGAGTGTCAAACATAAGGCCCGGGTTCCAGGATCGGCTCAGTAAAAGACTACAATCTGGCCCACGGACAGCTTTGGACTTCTTACTGTATTTTCACATTTCTTTTTTTTCACAAGGGGTCTACAGGAAAAAAAAACATTTACAGTGAATTAACAGTTTTTATTGACAGGACAGCCTATGGAATGAGCTATTACAACCTTTTCTGTAATTTTAAGCCCAAAGAGTCATGCTGACATGTTTCTTTTACTTCTTTATCTTGTAGAAAAACTTTGGGTTACTTAACATAATCCCTGGTTCTTTGATACCAGAGTGAAGTGTTTCCCAGCGAAGTTAAAAAAAAAAGAACCGAGGTGTACGGTTGAAATTGCACTTCTTTTCTTATATTAAGATACCTCATGGTATCTCATGGTATGCTTTAATGGTGTAGTTAAACTTCTTTCATTGGTCTAGATCACCTAAGATCAAAGTTGGATCAAAGACTATTTTGGTGTGCATTAAGCCAGCGGTCCCCAACCCCTGGGCCTCAGACCGGTACCGGTCCGTGAGTCGTTTGGTACCGGGCCGCGAGGGTTGAGGCTCAGGTGTGAAATGTATGGTTTTCAGGGTTTTTATCGGTTTTCAGCGTTATTTTGTTATCGTTTTTATCGTTAACTTGGTTTTCCTGGGTCTTTTCACGTGTGTTATGAATAAATCTTCTTTTTTTCGGTACCGGTACTAGTTTTATTTTGTTGTATTTATCCGTGACACCTTAAAGGCCGGTCCGTGAAAATATTGTCGGGCATAAACCGGTCCGTGAGGCAAAAAAGGTTGGGGACCGCTGCATTAAGCAGCACTGGAGATACTGATTGTCTGCCTTCTCTGAATATAATCAAGGAACTTCAAACTTCACTTTCCATGGCAGAAATATATTTAGGAAAACTCAGCAATTCCTCCGTCTAGAAATCATGACCAGGTGACTCAAAATAAATAAACAAATTAAATAAATAAAGAGATAAAATGCACAACGGGTGACCTTCATGTGAAAATGTCATGAACATGTTTTTTCTCCTATCTACACCCACCAGTCAAATGAAGCTAACTAACTTGGAGATGCTAAAACTGTTTACATCTTGCTGGATGTCACTTTCAAGGCCCTCGCGTCAGAACTGTGCAGTTTAGTAGTATGACATATTGACTATTGACTGTGGAAAGACATTCTCAAAGCTAGAGTGACAAAGCCACATCCAGGAAAAAAAAGAAATAGAGTGAATTTGACCAACTGTCCCTTTAAATTCTGCATATAGTGGAACCACTTAAACTGTCATTAAAAACACATTAAACAAACATCATCAATTTAAATGGGAAAACCTTTTAATCTGTCTAATTAATCATTTTATATTAAAGAAAATTCAGGTCTTATAATTGTCCTGCATTTCTGATGGCAAACAATCACAAATCCGAGTACAGAGCTTTCCCTGCCAGGCTTACAGCTGCTGTGGGACATCACGGTAGCAGGGTAACCATAGCAACACACATGACACAGGCTATGTCACCATAGTAACCGCGGTGCAGCCAGACTATCATCAGCGGGAGGTGCCAGCTATTCATTTTCCACGTCTCCACTTCCACATCACAACAAGGCCTGGCAGCGCCGTGATGATGTCACCCGGGAAGCAGGAAGAGGGCGATGTAGAGAAGGGGGGAGAGGTGGAAAGAAAGGGAGGAGAAAGAGGGAGGGAAACAACAGCAAGAGAAGAAGAGGGAGAAAGAAAGGGCACAGAGAGGTTTTGGGGGGGAATGGATGGATCTTAGGAACAAAAGAGACACACACTCCTTGTAACCCTACCTGCATGTGTGCAGCCATGTTAATCTCCTCGCTGTGGTTTCACGCAGCCACGGCTGAACGACGTCAATACCCAGCAGAGCTCCCATTTATATGCATCAGCACCAAACCTCCACATTCATCATCCAATAGATACTATACGGACCTCTCAGCCCCGGGCAATAAACACTTTAAACACTGTATCTTGAGCCAAGTCCTTGCAGCTAAGAAAACCTCAGACTCATTTTACTACATTTTTACATAATCCATGTTTGTTTTGGTTATTGCGTGTCTGTCATGCATTCTGCGATGCATTCCCCAGCTGTCAATCAGACGCTGGGGGTAGGACTGAGAAGCCTGTGGATTTCTGCCGAAAAGGTTTAAACTGGAGCTTTTGTTCCCTCTTTGTTCATTCATGGCCCTTGGAGGGCCATCTGCTAATACAAAACATTCAACTTCTCCATTTTCCAAGCTGCTTGTCTAGCTTAGAGTGGCTGCAGTCTGCAGCTGGCAATGGGTGAAAGCTGAGGTATACCCTGGACAGGTCACGCATGCATTAAAAGACCAGCAGAGATGGATGACCACACCAAATAAAGATACAAAAATGAAATATATGGACAGTTTAGCTCACTGGTCAAGCAGACGACCGTATGGCAAACGGCAGCAGACCCCTTCTTTTCATTCCTACTTTTAACTGCTGCCACTCTGATGAAGGTGAAAAATGCCCGCCAAAAGTAAATACAAATATACATTTCCTTGACTTCTTGTTCTTGATCTCAGTTGCATTTAGGAAAATTTCCCATTGCTACTAATTGGAACGAGACAAATAAATAAACCAAGCCAATATCTTGGTCAATATGAACTTACTGTAGTTACTTAATATCAGTCTAGATGTACTGACATTATTCAATAAACAGCATTCATATTTCTTTCAAATCTGTATCAGCCTTAAAAATCCAGTATTGAATGACTAAACTCGAAGAACAGGAGAACTTTTTTGGGTTTCAAAGCTACAGCGACTGGTCTGCTCAGTCATCAAATCCTTACAAAGTGATGAAGTAATCTATTACAGTATTACACACTCCTCAGTTTTAATATTAAGATTCTGTTGTCTGTAATATTATGAATTACATGAAGCATTTGAGTTATTTGCAAATCACCACAATCTGTTTTTATTTATTTTTAAACAGGGGCTTTAAAAATCATTCCATGAGTCAGACAGTGTAATTATTAATAACCTCACTATGACTGGCTATCGACTGGACTTCAGCTACGATCATACCGCAGCACTACCGAACAAGAAATCTAGCGTATCGGGTGTTTTGGTTCTTCTTCCACAGAGAAGCTCATCAGAAACCACAGCCTTTCACTTAGCACAGGGTGATGCCATTAAATTTTAAGGCACTCTATCCTTTTAAAAATTTAAATGCCTTTATCGATTCGGCTCCGCGCAAGTTAGCCTACCTCCAGCCAGTTTATCTACTGAACACTGAGATCCCAGCAGCAAAACCACAGACAGGCTGAAGCTGCAGCAGGGTCTGTGGAGCAGATTAACAGCCATTCAAAGAGGTTTTTATTTCTGTGACGCTGGAAAAATTCTGAAATGTCAGAGAGAAAGGGTTTTGTGTCTAATCCATTTCCTGACAGAAAAAAATGGAAGAAACAGGCAATGTGAAAAATAATCCGGCCTTTTAGGATGTGACAACTTTGTAACGTTTCCACACGCACACAAAAAACCCAAACCATCAATAAAAGCAATCACACTGCCAGTGAAGGCAGGTAAAGTTTATTCTGCTCTTATAGCTCCAGACCTTTTGACTTCCTGCCAAGTGAACCGATTTAATCCTGACTGAAAAACCTTGGAAAGAAATTCTGCATTGGTGTAAATCATGCAAACATCCCACTATCTATTTTTGCTTTTGTGCCAATGAAAGATTAGATCTACACACTGAGGTGGGTATGTGGTACACCGGTTGTCAATATGCTAAACTAAGACAGTTTAGACAGCGGTTGTGAGAGTGGCATCATGTTGGCCTTGAACAGCTTGTCTGTGCACTTTCACTCATTTTATATTACACTGTATGTCCCTTCATGTGTTTCCCAGTAACTATGATGGTGTGATAGCGATCATTATGCACAATAGGAAGCTAAAGAGCCTTCAGCAACCTGTACTTTTCCGCATGCAACGTGTCAACGCAACTTACACACCAAATGTGTGAAAACGGTCCCGTTAGGTGAAAATAATCAACACTTGGCATTTAATTAGAAGCAAAATCCCAAACTCACAACTCTACCAGATATAGATTCATGCATACACACGCCTTCAGCTTCTTTAGTCATCCTATAACTGTACTCAGACGGCAGAGTTGGCGTTCGGTAGCAGCATAACGCACTGCTGAGCAAATTACCACTGACATCAGGACACATAATTTATGTGTAATTCATGAGCCGCGAGCTGCTCGGCATCAGTCTAATGCGACGCACATTTAGACGGCTAACACTCACAAAAGTAGACTTCGACATAAATTTAAAAAAGGTGGTTGGAAACACTCGCACTTATGGGAAAGTAGAGTGCACAATGAAATCACAGGGGGAAACGTTGGATTTATATAGCCCCCATATGAGACAATCAATAAATCATCACACTAACACTACACAAATATGACCGCAACAGAACGCACACACAGCAAGTAAACCCTGCTTTGTGTGCGTGTGTTGGTGTGAATGTGTTGCATTTCCAGATACAATGGTCCTCCCCAGAGACCAGAGCGGAGCCTCTTCAGCCAACCCCAGTTCGTCCCCACAGGTGAGATAATCTGCACTCCAGTCAGCCTTTAGCAGCTTGAAACCTTTTAATGGGTTCGAGACAGGCAGCATCCCTCCTCCCCTCCATCATCCACCTGCTCTATTCTTTGTCCTGTCTGTGTACAGTGTGTGTCCGCAGGCTATTTCCTATTCATTCTTCCAGTCTCACCTCCCACCTCATTTCATTTGGCTTTTCCTTTGTATACATACAGATGAGCGCATTAACTATTACATACTGTTCTTCAGTTATAGGGGCCAAATAATAAACCACATGTCATACAGACAAATGTAAGGTGAATTCCTGAACTGTTTCTTAATATTTAAGCAGGAATTTGGCCACTTTTATATAAAAAAAAACATTCATTCTTTCTGAAAATATCCAAATGTTGGACACAATCTAACCCACTGGAGTCCAAATTACGTGACCAATTTAAAGCAGCAAGACGCAGCCTCGCTGAGTATTGGCTTCACTGTGTGTCGAAAGTGCAGACTCCAAACTATGTTCCGGTTTTTAATCCTAACAGTGCAGTTATATGGATTTATTGACAGTCCTACACTACAAAAGCAGACTAAATCCAGCAAAATACCCATGCTTATGTTGTCTGTCTTGTGTATATATCTTACTCTGAATAACACATAAGCTGTTTAGGTGTTTTATGACAAGGATCACATTTAGTGTTATATTTTAGATCCTCTCAGTAGATATTTGGGATTCAGGTATTTGTTTTAGTTTGACATTGCAAAGCACAATTTGATGCTGCTCTCCCAAAGTGAGTGTGGGATTAGGGTTAGCACGCATGGCTTAGACTTTAGAGGGTTAGAAAAAAGCAAAGAAAACTAGATTTAAATGACACAGAACATAAATGATATCAAAGCATGAGAGACAGCACAGCTACATTGGCTTTAAAGGTGTTTCATTTGATACTTTGGGGTTTTCTGCATTTGTTTGAACTTGCAAAGCACAGTTAGCATAGGCCCAGTATCAATATGTGCATATATAATAATATACGTTCTACTGTGACAATGTTTGAGTAGATGAATAGTGCTGTTCTATGCTAGTGACAGTGATATTTAACCTTCTGATATTTACAGAATTGTTCTTAATAATGTGACCATCTGCTGCTCTCAGGGAAACATTCAACTACTTACCTTCTGCTGAAAAATGTAATAATAATTATATTTGACATTTTCTAACATTTGAGCTGTAGTTGCTCGTGTCCTTGCTGACTATAAACCAGCAGCGTGAGTCACATACTACCATCAATATTGGTTATTTTTCACGGATGTTGATTTCGCTCGTCTTTGTAGTTCCAAAAGGTTTGATCATTTTGCAAAACTTTTTTTTTTTTGCTTTGGTAACTTTTGGTAACGTTTTAAAGAAGTACAGAATACATCTGAATGAGGTGACGCAGCGGTCATTTTCTGGTGATGCATTAGCACTCGAAAAAAGGTGTCCTGAAGTCAAAGGTGAGCACTTATCGGGCATTTTACAACAGCTTTTAAAGGCACTCAGCCGATCTGAAATGCAGGTCAGAAAACAGCCTTTTCCTGACTCCTTTTTCCCGTTCTTTGTTTCTTCTCTCACTGCTGAGCGGAGAACAGCTGCCAGGCTATCAGCACATCTTTCCACTGAGCCAGCCGATCTGGACAACTACTCTGACCATCTATTAATTTAAGTTGAAATTTTTGAACAAAACAAGAACTATGAAGACATCATCTAGAATTCTACAACTATGTAAATGTGATTTAAGCATTACTGGCCTGTTTGTGGTGTTCTTCTCCAGCTTGAGCCCCCTGCGGGGTTTCTCTCAGTGAACGGCAGCTACAAATTCATCCCCTCCCTCTTTTGTCCTGACATTTATCCACCCTCTCTCCCTCCTTCTTTCTGCCCTCCAGTCCTCTGTTCTTCCCCTTCCCTCTTGAGTGTTTACAGTGTTATTGCTCCCCAGTCATCTCCCAGCGTCTCAATCCGTGACTCGACCAGCTCTCTGCCCTTCAGTGCGCAGGGGTATCTTCAGACAGACTCATGTTACATCTACTGAGGCATGAAATTACCTCTGCACCCCCTACGGGCCCCTAAAAGATGCTCCACTGTTGAAAAATGCAACACAAATATTGGCACTAAAGAAGGGGTGGAGCAGGCAGGCGGAGATGAACACAATGCTAATCATCAGTTTATAAAAGCGTCAAAGCGAAGAGAAGTCATGTTAGCTCTGATCTCCCCCCGAGCGAGTGAGATACTGTCAAAAAAGTTAATCTGAAATTGATTGGATGATGGTGGGGGAATGATGACAGGCCGTGCAGCTATAAAGTGTTTGGATTTTAAACAATGGGAGATTTTTCAAACATTTCAAAGCAAGTGCTGGTTCCTGCTTACGATAGCTAATTCTTTTAAGAGACCTACAGTCACATTATTCACCACCATGAATAACACCTTTTTGCATACACAAATACACACACATGCACTTGGTTGCAGTTTACTGGGTATGTCTCTTACTTCCAGTGTAATCTGCATGCTGAAACACACTGTTTTACACAGAAGTTGCTTTAATAATAATAATAACAATAATTATAATAATAATAATGGTGATGATACTTGCTAGTTGAGCAAAAACCCTATCTGCATTATGTAATTAGCGAAGTCCTTTAGCACTACTATAATTCTGCCAGTAACTTTAAACAACACAGTGTAAAAGTGTTCATCCCTCAGTCAGTATGCAGTGCCCAGCTGTGGCTGTCTGTGTGATATACAGGGAGAAGCAGTGATTCAGGCCATTACTCTTTGTTCGCCCTTGTACTGCTCTCTCGTTCTTTCTGTGTGTGTGTGTGTGTGTGTGTGTGTGTGTGTGTGTGTGTGTGTGTGTGCCTATAAGGGCTTTGAGTTCCCAGAGAACATGATGAAGGGAGGAGTATATGTGTGTGTGTATGTGAATGAGTACAAATGTATCACTCTCTTTCTCTGTGTATGTGTGTTTGTGTGTGTTTGTGCGGGTGACTTCTGTCTGTCCCACTGGTACCAGTGAAGTTCCCATCGACCTAGAAACCCTTCTGGCAAAATTCCCCTTCCTATGTTCCCTCGTCTCCTCTTCCTTTCTCTTTTTATCCATTTTTTATGCCTTCTTCCCACCAATAGCTGTGATGGCCAGAGGTGTTGTGTTTTCTGAGCATCCATCAGCCTGATGTTAATTTCATCCAACCCATTCTTATACACATCAACACCTTGAGGATATTTCTTAACATGCGGCACAAAAGCTGAAAGTCACTAGTCGCTGAAAGTCTTTACGCCCTCACAAAGCACATTTTTGTCCAGTACAGTTATAAAAATTATGCAATACTGCCGTACATTAGCACCACCTGCCATAATGGAAAGTGCAAGGCAAAGTCGGAATGGTGGATTATTTCATATACGGGTTTGACACCGCCTGAACCCGTGTGCCTGGACTGCAGTGATTCTGTTTTTTATATGTTTTTTTAATATTTTTTATGTTGTCTCCCCTGTCCCACTTTTCCTCTCTTCTTCTCTCACGATATCACTCGCTTTTGTTTGCATTTTTAAACAGCAGTCTTGTCTACCATTCACAATCAAAAACCATTCCCTCTTTTGTTCCCTTTATCTCTTTCCATTCCTCATTCTCTCACCTGTCACTCCTCTGAACTTCGATTCTCTTCCTCTCTCTTCCCTTTTACTTTCAGTCTCTTTGCTTTTCTTCATGTCGCTCTAGTCTTGTGTTATGCTCTAACTCAGTTACGCTGTGCAGCATCCTGACACACTGTAACCAGGTTTCCTCACTCACAGAAAGACTGTCATCGCCTGTCATTTTACTCTTTTTTTGAAAGTGTTCACCAAAACTTTTCTTCATCTCATTGTCTTCCTTAAGTCACACACACACACACTCGTTTTCATATCTTAGTGAGGACATCTCATTGACACAATGCTTTCCCTAGCCGCTTACCCTAACCCTAACCATCAAAAATGAATGCCTAACCCTGACCCTTAGCCTAACCATAACCATAACCTAATTGTAAACCTGACGCTAAAACCACATTTTGAGCCTCAAAAATGCCCTCAAACTAATGGGGACAGGCACTTTGTCTCCATAAGTGACTGTTGGTCCCCATAAATATAACAGTATGCCAGTTTTCTGTCCTCACAACGATGTCTAAACATGTACACACACATATACACACACACACACACACTACCCTGTTTCAGGTGTGAAGTGGGGTTATGTGACTGATTTCTCTCTCAGTTCTACTAAGCCCGTCTTCACCTTAATCAATCACTCTGACCCAGATAAGTTCAAATGTGGACCACTTTGATGCTCTGACCCATTTAACAACACTTGTGTCCCTGAAGACAACACACAGCTCTCATTGTTGGCCTGACATGGAGTGTCATGACTTGTTTGGTATGGAAAAGTAAATAAATACGTTTTAAAAAATGACTAACATGTGTTATTAATATAGTGCTGCTGGATGCTTTACTGTTTCCACAAGTGTTTTAGGTTAACTTGAAGCAAAAAACTAAAATTTAGGATATTAGGCTGCTATTGACACAAATACATCCCCAGTAACATGTCGACTCACATACAGGCACAAATGCACACTCCAAAGTCTCTGGCTACCCCTGCCTTACATCCCTCAACTCCCTGCAAACAATAGGCAGCACTTCCTGAAAGACAGGAATAACAGGGAACAGTTTCCTTCAGCAGTAAGTGGGGAATTAGAGAGAGTGAGTGGAGAGGGCCATTTAAAAGTAACAAAAAGGAAACAGCCCTACAGGACTGAAACAAACAGGCTGTGATTAGAAGTACTTACCACTCTGCTTCTCCTTCAAAATTCAATTACATTCTTACCTGTTACTATATTTAGTTATATTTAATAAAGCCAGACAGAAAACATATCAACTATATACATGTGTAGGTCCCCATATACACAGAAGTCCCCTTACCACCATCAACTGACAGGTTCTGAACCCTCATATGCACATATGCAGACACACACACACTCTCACAGAAAGGGAGTATGATCCCTGCTGAACGACCTTCAAGGGAAACGTGGGATTTAACCACATGCAGAGAGGTAATGGTGTGTGCGGGTAAATCTGAGGAAGAAACAATTAGAGAAAGAAAGAGAGAGAGAAATGCACAATGAATAAAAACAAGCACCAGAAAGAGAAATGACATGCCACATTTTTCTCTTCACCCTCCAGTCACTGAGGATTTTTTTTCCAATTAAGGCTGTTATCTCCTCCACTGCCAGCCCTCCTTACAAGACCCCACCCACACGGTATATTCCCCCTCCTCATCATCTCCTTTTTCCTCTTTCTGTCAGTATTTTTTGCCCTAATTTCTTCTTCTTTATCCTCCTTTCCATAATTTCTTTGTTTTATGTCTTCTTCTTTTCTTCCAACATACAGGTTCAGCCAACCAACAAATAAACCAACTATGTTGCTTTGTATCCCCCAGCTTCACCTCCCTCCCGTCTGTCTACCTCTTCATCTTTCACCTTCAGCTTTATGTTGCTCCTTTGTGTTTAAGCAGCTTGGGGCAGCGTGGCCATGGCTGGAAAAGGAGCTTCTGTTTTTTTTGGTCAGCTTGTATTGCACTCTGTGAACAAAGACAGCTCTGGATTGGTGCTAGGAGCACAGCAGCACTGCAACATGGATACATTCCTTATCAAAAAAGAGCCAATAAAGAATTGAGTATTATCCAGGGTGGCAAAACTTTAGATTTATACCTTGGCCTAAACCAACAGACAGATCTGCTGTTACTGCAAAATACTTCCAGGCAGTATCAGAAGTTGATCTGCTGATATCTGCATTACAAGGTCAGTGTCCTTTTATTTCTTCTCATCCGTCTCACCTTTGCCCTTCACTAAGCGAAACAGAAACTCACTAAAATTCGGTAAAATGGTGTTATTATAATGATAGTACCTATTTACAGTGAATACAGTGACTCACTGAATGGCAACATCCAGACAGCATAAATGGTATTGACCAGAAACAAGAGCTGCTTGTTCTGTTGATTGTTACAAAGAAGACGTAAAGAAAGTGTGAAGGAAAGTAAAATGAAAGAAGGTCTCTGGTTGAATGACAGGCTGGCTTGCATTAAAAAGACAGAGTCTCTTGCAACCTCAGCTTTATTGTCTTCTTAACCATGATTTTTTTTCTTTCTTCCATTCCTTCAATCAATCCTTCCCTAACATCCGATAACTCTAACCCACTCCTCCCTTCATCATATCCGACCTTGCCTCTGTCAAAGGTCAAGCAGCTGGATTGGATCGATGGGTTTTGGAGAGGGAAGGGAAGATGGCAGCAGCAGAGGAGGGGAGGAAACGAGACAAAAAAGGCGAGGTATGAGTGAGCGAGGGAGTGAGGGCTTTGGTATGAAGGAGGGAGAGGGGGCGGACTGGCTTGAGTAGGAGGAGCAGGAGGAGATGGACAGAGGAGAGATTTTGAGGGAGAGAGGAGAGAGATGGAAAAAGAAATCCCCGCATCAGCATTCCTCTGCGTCTCTATGGGAGCAGCAGGAGAGGAGGGAGGGAGGCAGGAAGAATAGAAGGTGATAACAAATGGGGAGATGCAGGAGGAGAGCAGAGGCGCAATGGAGGAGGGGAGGGGAGAGCTGGGCTGTGAGAGAGGGATGAGGGTAAAGGAAAACAAGGGCGGAGAAAATGAATGAGAGAAAACATTGCCCTTCTGCTTGCTTGACTAAATTAATTGTGTTTTATGCGTGTTTGTCTAACAGTGCGTATACATCTGTACAAGAGAGGCAACTGATTTATCGCCAGGTCAGTAATATCAACCAATATTATCTACTTTCCGATCTATTAGTATTGATATTTATAACAACTGATAATTAACTATCAGCTATTCCTATATTTGCAATGGATGCATCCGCATATTCGATTTGGCTCCAGTTTTTACACTGGACGCCCTTCTGGACGCGACCCTTCAAAGGATTTTTTTCAATTCGGTTTACTTCAGGTTTATTTATATGGCACCAAATCATAACAACAGTTGTCTCAAGGCACTTTATACTGTGAGGTTTCATTCCAGTCTTGATTTTTACACCAGAGAGCACTCTGCAAACTTCCCCATTGGGAACGACGCCAACACAACAATCATCTGAGCTGAGCAGATTTGGGCAGAACATAGTAAATAAATAATAATAAAAAACTATGTGTAACAAATCTGTAATGGGGAAATCTGTTGTTTTTGTTTTATCTGAATTAAAAAGAAAATATTGGCTCATGTAATATCAGAGTTTTAAATCAACTATTGATAAAAAAAAAAGTCTTAAAACTCCTACATCAATCAGACTCTAGCAACTATTATAATTCTTACTTAACTTTTACATGAACAATTTTTTAAAAATACATAAGATAGGAGACAAACTGAACGATTTAATTTGTCCACAAAAATGCACAGATTGAATCAAGACAAGGCTTTTCTGTATGTAATTATGAAAATGATGGAAATATTATGATGTGGCCTTTTCAACCCAAATTGACATTTGGAGGTTTGGACCAAAGGGTTTGAGAAATTTGTCACTCTTTATAAATAAAATAAATTATAATCTGGATTTCTTCAGTGCGGGATTAATGAAGTCTGTATGAATCTATAAATGACATTGTTCCCTATATCAAAATTGACATAGTTTTCTAAAATATGGCAGATCTTGACCTTCAAGTGACCAAATGGCTAACATAATAGCACTAGTGCACCATCCAAACCTGCTGTGATTAAGTATCAAGTACGTCATAAAAGAGGCATAACTTGCAGTCTGAAACTAATATGTTACAAACATATTAGTAAAATACTGCAACTAACAAACAATGTGAATGCACCTAATGCACAACTGCCAAAAACTAGCATATAAGAGAAGATTTGGCAGTGATAATATAAAGCTGACATGCAACAGCGGTGCTTTTTTCTATCATTATGTTTTCCGCTCTGCAACTGGCAAACTAAAAATGATAGCAGCCTATAAGCATGTTGACAATGATTGCTAAAAATGTGTTTTTATTATATTAATATAATACAGAAACATGCACATACAGAAACCTACCTATAAGTCCAACCTCTAATGTATAGTTTTTACAATTTATAGCAACACATGATACATATAAAGCAAAAACTAAGAAAGAATAATGACAATTCAAACGAGATGTAACAATCAGATTACATGTTTGTCTGTTTCTAATTGACATTACTTCTGTTTTTGTAGCTAAATCATTAAAACTGTTACTCTACAGAAACTAATCCTCCAGTTTCCAGTTTGGTATTGATGGCCTGCAGCAGCAGCAGCAGCACAGTAAAGGTCTAGCCAGTGCACCTCACACCTCTTCTTTTTAAAGAATATCGATATCAGTGCAGACCGTGGGCTGCAGTCACCACACAATCAATAATTCACAAACTTCATTTACAGCTGTGAAATACCAAGGCCTTTCCTGACTGCATGTACTCCAGTCTGTGTGGTTAAATCCCTTTCTGTCCAGTGTGTTTATCTTTACCGTGTTATTTTTTTGTGCATATCTGTGTATATTTTATCGCTCTCTGAAAGGCGGCCGCTCTTATCTCTTTCCTTTCTGGGATGTACTTGAATTCTTGTGTTTGTACTGTGCAGTCGAAGGTGAAACACAGATGAGTGAGACATTCCTTTGTGGATGAACATGCACACAAACACAGCTCTCTGAATCACATCAGCTATGTGAAGAACTCCCTTCACTGAAGGGTTAGCATGACTCTGCACAGCAGTCCCAAAACACAGCTTATGAAACCATGTTAGTTCATCTGCACATCAGGCATCCAACAGCCTGCTGTGCTAGGTTAGAAATAACCATGGTACTTTCCACTTGGTGAGACTCTGTAGCTCTGCTTTAGTGAGTGTTTGGTGACATAATACAATAGCCAATGGGCTATTTTGCTTCAGATGGCTGAAAGCTTTCTCCAAAGACCAGAAACTATCAGGATCTTTTGATTGTAAAAAGTAAAACATTAAAGCCTGTGCATAAAAAAAGAAAACCGAGTATGGCAATTATAACTCCAAGGGAAGGTTTTTTCAAAAAAAACAAATTTCATAGCAACAAGATTAGGATCCCGTTGTGTCCATTTCTAATGGCCAACAATTAAGCTTCATAGAAAACTGACATTTTGACAACTGAAAACAAAGGGTTGTGAATTTTTTCATTACGACTCATTACATTATTCAGACGACTCGAGAGCTCCTGTGTTTTGAAGGAAAAGCCTTAAAAATTTACAGTAAAGAAAAACACGAACTGCAATATGAGATTTCAAACAACATCTCATATTTGCAGCACATTAAACAAAGCAATAATACTTTTACCAATTAAAACTGCTACAATGTAAAAATCTATTCCACACACTCATGCAAAGGAAGCCCAGTCTTTAAATCAAACCTTTGGTGAGGGCTGGAAATATAAATCAAATCACTGAGACATTCAGGTGTTGCATCTCCATCACTGTGGATGTTAGGGATGGGCATGGCAAGCAAGCTATTTGAAATTCACTTAGAACTGTTCATCTATTTTTAAACACCCCCCACTTGTGGAAGCCTCACCTGGCAGAGTTCGAACCTTTTCTTTTTTTTAGAGGAGTTCAACTAATATTTTTTGACATCTGTACAGTGGCATCAAATCTCACAGTGCTACACACATTTCAGCTTAATAGTAGTATTTAATGGTAGTTCAATAGAGGCTGGTAAATAGTGCAATATTGCAAACTTGTAGTAGTAGTACAAGATACCTCCAGGAGCTGAGAAAAAACAAGGGGAAATGTATATAATAGACAAGAAGCAGCTATTCAGAATGTATGCATGTCATATCATCTGTAGTGGATGCACCACTACACTTCATCTGAAAGACAGCCAGGTGAAGGGTGATGAAACCCAGCCATCTTCCTTCAATCCACAAACAGCAAACGCCCAATTGTACCAAGGGAACACACAGTCCAGCCAGACCAGAGCAGACAGACCCAGATCCCCTGCCAGGAACCCAGCCATCCATCCCAACCCGACCCACATCAGGGACCGTGTCCAGAGCCAAGGCCGTGACCATCAGACCATTAGACATTGGCAAAAGAGACAATAAGCAGAAAGAGGGAGGAATTGGACGCAGGACTGTAGCCTCATTTTCTGCTTTTCACTCACATTACGCTTCTCTCAGACCAAATCTATGTGCAAAATACACTTACTCGTACTTTTTTCCCATTAAAAAAAAAAGGCAGCAACATCAACTCTGTTATGTTTATTTTCACTTCACCGAGTCCTGACATCAGTTTCTATTCTTCCTTTTCATTGCAGTTTTTATTGGCTACACTTAGTATAACAAAAAAGTCCCTTGAGTTGCAGCTGAGTGGCAGAAAGGAAGTGAACACCAGAAAAGAACAGACTCTCTGGAGGCTTCAAGACAAACTGAGCACAGTAAACAGTTTTCTTCAAAGGTCCAAAATCCACGACAGGCTAAATAGGGATCTGCCTGAACCTCAGTGTTTAAATGAAATTTCTAGTCAAGTCTGAACCTAAAGAAACACACATCTTAACTTGTAGCCTTGTAATCTACTTCAACAGGCAAACCTTTTTTAAATGGTTTCTCAGTACATGGCTTCTGCTGGAAAGACATCAGCTATATGGTGATTACTGTTTGAAATGCTCCAGCCTAGCCCAACACATACCAGCAAAGCTCCAAAAAGCACTAACATGGATATGCTGACAGTTTAGTAGTAGCAGTGCAAAACTAATGCTATCTAACAGCCCTGTTCAGTCTGCCAACTACCCAGCTTGGCCTCTCCTGACTCGGATGCAAAGTTTTGATCCTACCTTGTCAATCTCCTGCTGCAGGACCTGTTTAGCGACCTCCAGATCCTGCAGGCGGACCCTCAGCTCCTCATTCTCCTGCTCAAGACGACTCCTCTTCTTCTCCACGCTGTCCAGCTGGCTGTGGAGACGGATGGACACGTCTTTTGCCACCTGCGAGGGTGAAGATGGAGGGGTAGAGGTTGGCGAGTTTAGCTCAATGCGTCAGTCGTTACAAGGATATCTAAATATGATACATGAAATCTGTCTGTTTGCCTCAGAATTTTTTTTAACACGATCAGGTATTTGGGCAGACAGACACATATTAGGACCCTGCAGGTTGTTCTCTTTATCAGATATTATGACAACATTATGCTGCCTAGCTAAAATGCTAAAATGACCCATTCGTAGACTCCTACAAGACCTTATCGTCTTCATCGGATCATTTCAGTTCAATGACAATATCCACATAACATGAATAGTGTGTTGTTCAAGTTATTAGGGCATGATCCATGATCCTAGGAAACACCTAACAAGGAGCTAAAGTTACAGACATAACCATACTGTGGTGTGTACTTAAAATATTCTCAGCTGTAGCAAAACCTTAGTCGTATCCATTTAATTCAGACATCTAGAGTAAGAGTATAATTTCAAGCAATGTGTGTGTAAATGAATATTTTTCTCCAAAAGGAAGCCCAGAGTGTTGTTATCTTGGATTGTAAGTTCACCAAGGCTGAGGGAGATTACTTTTTATGTTATTAATCTCTGTTTAGGTAAAAACAAACATCTGGGCTATGCAAATATCAGAAATGTTATTAAAATAGTGCTAGAAAAAAAAAAGAACCAGTTAAATACTTGTTATTTAGGCTGAGACTTAAGAGTGTATTGTACATCAGGAGGAAGTTTATACAGGCACTACTTGGTGACAATGATGAGGGGATTTTTTTTCAATAATAATACCAGAAAAGATAATTAATACCAGCCGAGCAGGAACTGATCTTTTATACATAAAATGATCTTATGAAAGTCTGATTGTGCCCCCCACCCCCGACCGCCTCCCCCACCACCAAAGCCCGAGGGCAGTTATTCATTAAAAGTTTCTAATGTCAGAGAGTGACACTAAAGTCGACACCAGCAGCTGGGGGGAAAAAAAATTAAAAATCCCATGAGACAACTGCATTGCGGTTTTAGCACAGCTATTATGCTGTTACAGTATTAAAAATCAGAACAACTGCCAAAATGAGGTGAGTTAAAGAAACTGAATTTGCCTAGTTTGCGAACCTGCATGGCATGAAGCTGAATTAAGCAGCGTTTTGCTGTCTGAAAAACAACAAGTCCTGATGTCCAAATGTTCAACACAGATCAGGTCAAACTGGTTCTTCAATGTGTTTTGGGGAAACAATACACAAAATTAAACACCGACATCATCCTGAAACACTGTATTCAGTATTCACGTCATAGTCTTTACACAACCAGTTAAGAGTTTGCATAGGGGCCCAATGTATATCAGCTGATGATTGGTATTGATATTGATCAATATCGACAGGTCTGAAAATGAAGTATGAAATTTACTGATGTCACTGGCTGTTTTTCTGTTGTCCCATATTCATTCACATTCATGCATTTGTTGTTTGTTTGTTGTTTCAGGATAAAAAGGGGAATAAACCGACAGCAAAAATAAAATATACAACCCCCAAAATTATCAGTGTCAGCAGCAGTAACACACAAACACTCGAATCAAGACTTTTAGCATTTCTTTCATAAAAAATGTCTGTACAAAGTATGATATCGCACCGAACACTGTAAAAGGTAGTCAAATCCCAATTATGGCTTTCAGTATGGAGCTTTGTCAATTGTCTAGCAGTGAAAATTACCAGAGGTTAATGAGCTGAAGCCCCGATAAGAAGAGCAAAAACTATTCCACTGGACAGATCGCTGTATCGCATTCAATCAGTCATCGCTGGTTATAAAAGAAGACAAACACAGAAAAAAATGAGCTTGTGCAGAGAAAAGGGGTGATTTGCTTTAATAAATATCAATTTTACCTTCAAACTGATTGCTTTTTGCTCAATTCAAACTAAATATGAGGGCTTTTATTTTAAGAGGCTGCATTACATTTGATCAAATTAAAGTTTAATGGTTCCCATTGGGAACTAAGTAAAAGACTTCATCTAGTGTTTCGGGGGAAAAATCTG
Source organism: Oreochromis niloticus (assembly GCF_001858045.2). Lineage (NCBI taxonomy): Eukaryota > Metazoa > Chordata > Actinopteri > Cichliformes > Cichlidae > Oreochromis > Oreochromis niloticus. The sequence goes on along the minus strand of NC_031984.2, from coordinate 26,210,769 downwards.
TTCAATCATCACTCAGTAGTTCAAAAATGCACTTAAACCCCATTAACCTCCATACTGATTTAATCTAGTGGGATGAGGGGTTTTTGTCTCCAATGGTTTAACAGTTTATACTGTCCACTTTTCATTTTAGCAGTTAACTGGTGCAGGCTTCAATAATTTGTTATCAATGAACTCGTTGTATTTAAAATTCAGCTGTGAGACAGGCAGGTGTGAGTTTTAAAATATAGAGGTGTTTTTTTGTTTGTAGTGTAAATAGTGCATATCTGAATAGAAGCTGCAGGACCAGTGGAACCACTATTAGTCAGAGTGGATTTATGTGGTTTTAACAATACTCCTGTTAGAGTTTATAATTGCATGTAACGGACTGTCTGCTTGTGTACTTTGTAAGTGTGTGTGTGTTTGTGTGTGTGTGTGTGTGTGTATCAGGTGTCCGTTTGAGCATCACTGGTACAGTGCGTCTCGCTGCTTGTTTGAAACGACTCTCTTGAACACAGTTTGTAATTGTACATCTGAATGTGTGTTTTTGTACGTCTGTGTCTTTGTGGATGAGTTTGAATCGGTGCCAGGATGCACAATGCCCCTCTGTACTGCCCACTCTCACTCTATCCAAATGCTCTCTCAGCTCCACCATGCTCCAATTCATGCTTTAGTGTGTGTGTGTGTGTGTGTGTGTGTGTGTGTGTGTGTGTAGTTTCTAATAGTTCCAGTGGTATTCAACTCATTTTAAGTCTTTATTGTAAGTTTATTTCTGAACTTTATTCAGGCATCTCATCTTATTATTATATGAGGAGACTTATTTTAGACAACAGTTATTACCATGAAAATATTATTTTGTTGCTGTTTGTCTATCTGATCACTTTCAGTCGCCTTGTATGTTGGGCTGGTTAAAAAAAACATGTACCAATTAAAGCTAACCAGTTAGCTGTTGAACATTTAGTAAACAGTATACTGTACAGCTGGATCCAGGAATATTTGTACACTGACACAGTTTTTCTAGTTTTGCTTCCATACATCATCATTGTGACTGCTGCAACAGTCAATCAAGATGTGACTGAAATGCAAACTCTTTAATTCAAGGGCGTTAACAAAAGTATTGCGTCTGTCTATATTTATATATAACATGTCCTAGTGTTTGTACACGCATACCGTGGACTGCAACGTCTGACCGTTAGACTTGGAGTTGATTAGTTGATTAGTTAGAGTAGGGGTGTCAAACATAAGGCCTGAGACCAGAATCAGCCCTGCTTCAGAAAATGTGAAGGAGGGCAAAAAATCTGGACTTTTATCTATATTTTCAGATGTTTTACAACTTTTCCTACCCATGCAAACCTCTCCCATGGCGCCACATACTACATCAGTGTAATTAAGTAATAGATAAACATTAAATGGCAGATGTTTTTTCAATATCTATCACAGAAATCTCTGTTTTGTAAAATGAGCCCAGAGTAAAAAACTTGACATCCCTGAGCTAGAGCAAAAACAATAAAGCCCCAAAGTTTCTCACTGTGTGCACAAACCCCACAAAGTTCTTTAGGTTTAAGCTGTTTTAGGATTCCTTTGAGACATGGCTGGAAAAAAAATGATTTCATGTAATCATGAAAGAGTTAATAGCAAAGGTGAAGTAAACTAAATAAACAGGAGTTAAATTAAACGGGATAATTAGCAAGAAGTCCCTCCCACAACGACTGAATGGCAGACGAGCTCTGAGACGTATGGTGCAATGAAAGCGTTTTGCTCTGAGGGGTAATACAAAGCAAGTGACATTTGGTTGCTCCGCCTCTTAGCCCCCCCAGGCAGAAAATTACATACTACAGGACAAAAGAGTTCTTAGCACGTGTTGAATGAATGTTCTCTATTTCATGGACTGAAAAATTGATTGATTACTACTTTGTGCTTAATTGCGATGAGTTCCTGTTACATGTGGAAAAGAAACCTCATCAATAAAAGATAACTTTTATTGACTCTCCCCCTATGCAGATTTATGGCGTATCCATCTCCTCCTTCCTTTGTTCCTCCTCCTCCTACCCTCACTTCTATATTGTCCCCTTCATTAACACTCCTTCGTCAGCCTTTTGACTCCCAGTAAATGCTGCACTGTTCTTCTATGTTAAAGGAAAACGTGAAGGAATTTAACGCCATTGAAGCTGTGGTTTTACCCAGCAACAGAGCCATAGGATGTAATTAGAATTCAGTCAGGGTGTCACCGAGCTGACTGAGAAGATGTGTGTCTGCGCATGTGTGTGTGTGTATATACATGTGTGCATGTGTTAGAGAATGAAGGAGCGAGCGTGTGACAGGGAGGTGTGGAAGAAAAGCATTAAACCTACAGAAAAGGGTGAAAATCAGGCCGCGGGGGGGAAACAGTCACATCATTCTACAAGTGGCAGTTAGTCACCCAATCACTTTTTTTTTCATGCACACTGTGCGGTTATTTGTGTTTGATTGCGCTTAACAACTGGAGTCTTGTTTCTCCACAAACACACACACAGCTGCTTTCTTTCCATAACGGACATCTCTCTTTAACGACGACTTTATCCCTGTAGATCTTATCAGAGGGGTTTTACGTGCAGCCGCTTGTGTGTGTTTACGTGGCCGTGTGTGTATTTGCATGCACTTGTTCTTATCCTTATGAGGTACAAAGCATACAAAAAAAAAATATTTGGCACTCACTTCTTGAAAGAGCGGTTTAAAAAAATTAGATCAGTCTACACAGGTTAACAATGGGTTTATGTTAAGGCAGAAGTTGAGCATACTGTACTTATCTGTGTTGGTTAAGGGTGAGAAAAGGCATTACGACAAATTACATGTCAGTTAATCATTTACAGAAATAGTGTAAAAATATGTTTACAGATAAAGAAAATATAATTTATGTCTTTACCTCAACTCATGAACAAACCCTTTTATTCAATGTGTTTCTTTTTTTAACTCATGCACTGCAGCCCAGAAGTGCTTGTGATAATGCAAATGCCCAGTGCAGATAACAAAATGATCTTTTACATGCCAGTTCAGTAATGTAAAGTCTGTGTGTTGTTTGTGGTTGCAGCACTTTTCACTCATCTGAGAATTGTGCAGGTTATGATAATCTGATGCATCACAGCCCATGCCTGTCCTGGGTCCTGCTTCCTGCTGTGCTCTTCCGCATATCTCTTATTGTGTGAGGTTTTCTTTTTTGTAACTTTGTCTCTGTACAACACCACTGCGTTTAAATCAAACAAACAAGATGTCACTGAAATGTAGTCTTTTAGCTTTAATTCAGGGACTTAGCAAAAGCATTGCATTAACTGTTTAGGAATTATAGCAATTCCTATGTCCTGTCCCCTGGTTTAGAGGTACAAAATTAACTAAGCACTTGCCCGGCAAGTGCTTTAATTTTTACCTGATCAATTAAACAACTAAAAGATCTGGAGTTGGTTTAAAGTGGTGCGCTTGCATTTGGTAGCTGTTAACCAGAACTGAAGTGAAAGAGGCAGTTATTGGCAATGACAATGAGAAATAACAGCTTAAGGAAAATGTCTTCACCCGTTTCTTCCACTAAAATCCTTAGTTTATGTGCTAGCAGGTTGGCATGCTATATTTGAATTGCTCAGCAGCTAAAAACAAACTTTTCCAACATTGCTACAAGCTATACATTTAGCCTATCACCAAACATTTTCTTGAAACCTACTCTGACTAAAATTCCAGAGCTTAACGGAAAAGGGTCCCTAGGCAAGCTCGTTCTTGATTTTATGCTAGCTAGTAAGAAATCACCTGAACTGAATGGATGATAATGTACTCTGCTATAGCGCACACGTAGCTCAGGAATTCTTTAAGAAATAGGATTTCCATGTGTTACACCACCCAATTTTCCAAGAAAAATGACTGAGTACTGACCTCTGATCTACAGCTGTTCTACCTCAAAGCATACAGAAATTAAAATTAGACTCGTGCTAATATCGTGGTTCAGTTAGCGACCGAGAGGTTCAGTCAGTCCTGATGGTCTTTGAAATCACTCACAGTTACTAAACCACTTTGAATTTGTCCATTGTTTTCCAGCATTGAAATTTTAAGTGCTGAACACGTGTGGGATCCACAGTTCCATTTCTGAATGCCACTTCACTCGCTTTGTCTGCCTCCACTGCAGCGTTATAGCCATTCTGTTGTCAAATCAAATAGGAACATAACCATTTCCGCTAATGTAAAAATATGACAGTAACAATTGTTCAGTCTGTAGTTTTATTTACATCAGCACTCTGCAGCAGTTCAGCCTTCCATTTACCAATTTAGAAATCGCTGCAGATTCGTGTCGGGGAGCGATGACTCTAGTGAAACTGTAAATCCTGTAACACTCACCCTTGGAGTTGAGCGCATTGTTTTTTTTAATGAGCTCTGAAATATGCTTACAAAGAGTGGCTCTCTGTAGAATTATTGACTGCCTACTGTTAAGCTGAACCCATCAGTTTATCTTGGAGGAGAGTAATGCTGAATAAGCTTGTAGCAGCACATATAAACAAGGAGTGTTTTTGAAAAGCTAAAACACCGCTGCTTGCTTGTAATTATATTTCAGGTAACCCGTTTCGAATGTTTGCATGCAGTAATTAAACAGTTGGATTTTTTATTTGACACATAATATGATACAATAAAAAGCCACGCAAATAACTGCAGTATAGTCAATGGAAATTTGCTTTTTTGACATAGCTGGATAAACATACATTTGATCCTGTGAGAACAGGAAACAGGGGCTATTAATAAATGTAAACATGATGGCATGCTGTCTAGGGAATGACCAGTCTTCAGTCAGTCCCAGTGTTTAAAGATCATATGAGGTCATTACTTTGAAAGTTGAATATAGACCAGAAATGAGCGTTACAGCAGGATAATGATCCTCAGCGATCTAGCAAATCTACCATGGAGAAGCACAAAATGAAGAATTGGGGGTTATGGAATCCTAGTCAGAAGCCGGCTGTGAATGTTGAACTAAAATGTTGAAAAGGTGAACTGAAATGGTCAGCACGTCTAAGACAAGGAAGGACTTTTTTCAGCAAGCTGATGTAAGGAGAAAAAATCTGCCTAAGAGGGAAATAAAGAGGGAGGGATGTTATCTTCTGATAGCAAAGATATATATATATGTGTGTGTATTAATGTAGGATCTTATCTTATGATATAAAGAGCTTTGAGATGACTGTTATTGTGATTTGGTGCTATATAAATAAATTAGAACTGAAATTTGAAATCTGAATATGAGTTTGAATTGAATTACAGAGTGGAAGACAAAAACTATTTCAGTTCTCCGACAATCTAAAAGGACAAAGTTATTTATATTTCTAGGCCTTCTGTGTTCCAAAGTGGATATCTTCACTATTGCTTCCAAAAGCCTAATGTTGCATCATTTCGCATGAGTCCTGTTATCATTTACAGCCTTCAAAACACAACCATGATAATGATAACTTATCACAGTATGGAGGAAAGAAAAAATCCCATATGACTCTATCATTTGTTTTTATTCGACGTCAAATATAATTCAAGGTAAAGGTGAGGGGAACACATTTTATTTAAGTCTGCTCAAGTGAACTGCCTGATTTTGATGGAGACGGTGGGTGACACAGAGGTAAGCCCTGGTCTTGATGTTTACTGTTAACGATGCTGACCTTTTCCACAGTCGTCCAACATTCTGGCCCTTCAGTACCCACTTAGAGGGCGTTACGTCACAAGTAGTCTGCTTCGTGTCTATATATAAACCATTATGTGTGAAAGAAGAAGAGAAACAGACAGTGTTGTGACAGCTGTGCAGGCTGTGATCCATCTATCTTAGAAAGGAGGGTGAGAGAGAGAGACACAAGGAGGGAGAGAGGTGGTGAAATGTGATGAATTCTCACAGTCGCTGGCATGCTGGGAATGTGTGATCTCGCCTCCAGTATCACCAGCAATCATTTTTAACCATGTTTTCATTAATGCAAGCATACAAACAGGTATCTGCTCAGCAGGGGTAGGACTGAAGCTGCTGTAGTTCTTCACAGGGCACGGCCTGTTGCTATAAGCACTTCTGCTGGACTCTGTAACATCCAGAAATAATTCTACATAAGCATATTACTGTTCACTTCCTGAAATGTAAAGCGTGACACACGCATGGAAACAGCAACTTCCTACAGTATGTGTGTGTTTGTGTGTGTGTGTATGTGAGAGAGAGCAACACAAGAGGAACATTCTTACTGGAACTCATGCAGTATTATGAGCACAATAAAAAAAGTTTAAAAAAAAACCAGATCCCACTTTAGAAGTTTTTATCGCAAGCGTACACACACACACACAAACACACACACAATGCACATAAGATATAAGATAAATGTACGCTGCTGCTTTTGATGATAGTGCGCATGTGTGTTTGGATGGCTGTCTTTTTGTGAGAACTAGTGTAAGGCTTTCAGAGTGACGACATCTTGTCTAGTCCTTAACTGTTCAAGATGCATTGAGGTTATAGCTTGTGGTTAGTTGAGTATATTTTAAAAAAAATATGGTTCCTCTCAGCTGGAAGTCTGTATGATGTTCATGCGTGAATGAGTGAGAGGCAGGATGACTCTTGACCAAGTGACAATGCATTTATAAGAACATCTACAGGAAGCACCCTAACACGCACGCACACACACATCTACTGTGTAGTACAGAGAGGGTTAAAAGGAAGTATATAATGGAAAAAATGAACTGAACTAAATGACAAAACAGAGAAAAAAGAGAAAAAGAATTCATAAATATTTGTCAAGTTATTATGGTCTACTTTATATATCGTGTTGACATTACCAGGAGCTCAGACTGCACACAAGTACCATATGTAGCATAAATATTGTACAAAGCACCGTAAAGCTGTCCTGATTTACACTCACTGCTGCAGAGGGCAGGGGTGTCTCCTTATTTGGGCAACTTAAATGAAGCGTTCAAGGCCCAGGCCCAATGCTAAGCTATGCTAAACACCTTGTAAATCTCTCTCACAAAGGGAATCCACTCATCTTCTGAAAAAGGTAAGTTCACCTTAAAAGTTTTACCTTTTAAAACTATATCCTTTTAAAATATTACTTGTTTTCAGGTGAAAATCATCTTAAAAAGATTTACTTGAGATACAGTCAGATACATTCACACCCTTAAGACAAGTGAATAACTGACTTTTTTTCTGGAAATGTGAAGTACCAATGAGCTAACATCATGAGAATCCTAACAACTATTTCCTCTGTGTGTGTCCAGATGTCTGTTGCCTGTGGGAATGAGAGTAGTGTGTGAGTAGGACAGGAAATGATGTCAGGAACTCTTCTACAGAGTCTGATGGCTGTAGACCCACTGAACCCTTACAAACACACATATAAACACAGGCAGTCACATGCAAGCAGACACCCGCAAGATTTCTAAATGGGCACAAATAAGAGCACATGATGTACATAAGGACATGTTTGTGTCAGAAAGTATTCACATGACAAACACATTAGCGTGAAGACACACTCTTTCTAGTTCACCATTTCTTTCACTTGTCATTCTGTCTTTTTTCCATCTGACTTTCAGCCCACGTGCTCTCCCTAAAGGACAACTAAAGGCCTTGAGAATAGACTGAAAGAGGCAGAGTAAGGAAAGGCAGAGAGGAGGGATCCAAATGTGTGACCAAAATTGTTGGAGTACTTTTGCTGATTTGTTTCCACTTGCATGCGAGTGAGTCATTGAATCTAATGCATCAACAGTAGTTAAGCCAATTACTTTTGCAAAGCAGCTCAGGGCAGAGCTGCTCGGCAAATCAAGGTCAAGTTGGACCCTGAAGTGCCAAAACACTGGGGCGCGTCGACCACAAGAACCATAGCTCAACAAAGTGTTTTATACAATAGGTTTGCACATTTCTCCGGAACAAGAAGAAGAAGATGCCCTGAGATTTTCACTCATGTTTACTCTTGTTTAAGATAATCAGTATGACTGTCATGCATGATAGCTGTTTGGCATTGCACCAAGCATTTGTGAGGGCTACTGTAAATGCAAAGAACATGTATTTTTAACCCACTGTCAAAACGAAACATACATATAAGGAGTGAAAACCAAAGTGGACCTTTTTTCTTCTATTATTTGATTTTAGTTGAGTAATTTAAAAGGTGGATCGGTGAATGTTTAATAGTTATTTTATGACCGTCTTGCAAAGCCTCAGGGACTTACCACCCTCTACTTGGATCAGTAGTTGATCCGATGGAGCAACAGCCACTCAATCTAAACTGATAGCTTTATGTTACATTGCACTATGAAAGGGGCAGTATAGAGCTACTACTTAATGCACTTCTGTGTACAAATGAAAACACTGGGCTTTTTTTGAGTCTGGCCTTCTGGACTTCATGCCTATTAAGGGATAAGAACACTGACGCCAGCAGACCACTGCTACACTGGTAGACTTTGTGTAAAAATTTATGATGCATCCCCTTATGATGAACCATTGTAAGGGCACTAAAAAAGATTTCATTTTAAAAAAGGAAACTATCCAAGTAATTTTATGCCAGTAAATTATAGATTTTTAAACAGAGTAAATGGTCAAATTCAGTGTGGTTAAAAAATATGGGAAAAAATCCTTAAAAAATGAATACAGAAAACTGCTTCATTTTAAAACGGTACATTGCGCCGTACTTTTACTTTTACTGTGGGGATGAACTGGGGGATGATTTGTACATCTTACTGCTTAATTAACTGTGCATTCATTTTTGAGACAACATTCCACTCAAACTTATGAACATTTTCCTATTAAAAAAATGTCCTTTGATTATTTTCACACATCTGATGTCATAACTTTAGGGTTAATAAAATGTGCACAAAAATGCAACAGTGCTAATATTTAGTTGTACAACAAATGGAACATTACAGACAGTTGGATGATTTTGGTTTCTATGACTTAGTTAATGGCAAAGTTGGAGAGTCTCCAAACAATTTCGCTTGTTTTTATAATGAAACTTTTATGTTCTGTGTCAGAAATTCAGAGCTTTTAAATCTGCAACACTGAAAACCTTTAAACAACGTCAATTTTTTTTTGACTCCTATTAAAGCAAAGTGAAGATTAAAGTTTTCCAGTACAGCTGAATCACAGTGGAGTCATAGGGGTAGGTAGAGTGTATGTTTTTAAAATACGAATAATGAAGCTACCAGAATAAACAGAGGAGTGGCTGATACACACTAGAGAAAGAGAAGCTTAGCAAGGGCTTAATGCATGCAAACACACACACACACACACACGAACACACATGCAGAACAGTATGTTGTAACTTGACCTGGCATCTGAGTCTCTGGCCCTGTCGGCAACAAGGCACAATCAGCCATGTGTTGTGAGGGAGAGACACAGAGAGGGCAGACTTGTCTCCCAGCAGTGTGATTTTTTTCAGCTTTCTGTGTTAACGATACCCTTTGCTGATGCAATCAACAGATGCAGATTTAGCTCATTTTTTCCCTCAAGCTTTAGTCTTTCCATGCATCATCCCTGCCATCACTCCCCTCTCATTTTCTAAACATGACAACTCGCCACTAAATTCAAACAGGGACTCCCTTCTGCCTTTGAGTTGTTTTCTCATTGGCCAATTTGAATTTTCAAACATTGACCAACCACCCCCTTCCCTTTTAGTCACAGGATGTACACTCATCCCTCCCTCTTTCCGTCCTCACTTCCCTCCTTCCTTCCAAAACAACCAGATGGTGAGACAGCAGCTAAGAGACAGACAGCAGCAGCGGGCGGGAAGCCCTTCGAGAGTGATTCCACGGTCTCACTCTCTTGCACGCTCCCTCTCTCTTAGAGGATAAAAAGCCCTCATTGTGTCGTCCTTCACGTGGAAAATGTTGGAGGAATGCTATAAATTTCACACAGAGTAACGGTAGTCCAGGGTCAGTGTGACAAAACACACAAGCGAAGGCTTTGCCCTAAACTCACTGTGTTCCTGTACAGCTCCTGCAAGGCCCTACCAAAACAGATTGTGCACATAGACACATTTATTTTGTCTAAAATGTATCAATTTTATCATTGGTGGGGGTTTCCTGACTGATCAAATTAATTGCCTGTATAAGTGGGTTATTACAAATAGTCCTTTAATAGGAAAAGGAAGGAAATTCTTCAAAAACAAAAGCTCGACCTCGATGTAGTTTTGTGACTTTCAGAGTGTGACAAAAACTAGGTCAAAGGAACCTCCATATACAGACACATCATCAGAAAGCATTACTGTATCCAAACATATCTTCTCTTATGTCACAAAAATAGTGATTGAAGACCGTTGCATAGCAAAAATTATGCACCCGTGTGCAGTGAACTTATAATCAGTTGCTTTGAAGATGAGAACCAAGTCTATGGCAAATCGCAGCAAGCTGGATTCTCCAAGATTGATTGAAAGTGATTGCCCAGAGGTCGCGCGTGTAATGCCTGAACCTCTGTATATTTTACTTCATGAGATCAAAGATGGTAGAAGAAGTTTAATTAACTCGTTGGCTAATTAAACCTGACAGCTGGGTTTTTATTATTGAGTACCTCAGAGTAGAGGCTGGGATTAAAGACAAGACAGCTAACGATGTTCCACTTGACTCTATTTTGAGACCAACTTCATTTGAGTCCGCACATCTTTTAATCTCCAGCTCAGAACACTTACTTTTACATCTTGCTCCAGTGTTCGTATCAGTTCTCCATCCACTTGTCCTGTTTGGGCCACGCGGATAGAGCGTCGTTCTGCCTTCCTCAGCCGGTACTGCAGGATGCGGCAGGTCTTGTTTGCCTGAGGAACAGAGGCAATGTCAGCAGATCATGTTATGCATCAGCTGTCTAATCCATATCTAGCACTTTGCTTCACTGCACTGTTCCTTGCAACAGTCATGTGCATGTAGAAGAAATGCAGAAAACATAAAACGGCAGGAAAGGGCATTTGTTGCATTTATTTTTGGAGCCCAAATTTGCTTTTCAGATGTAAAATAAGTGGAATTCTTTCTTCACAAGGTCATTTTTGCAAGATCTGCGATAAGTCAGGCTCATTAAACCAGTCTGTCTTTGTAACCACATACCTGCTCCAGCTGTTGCCGCAGTTCCTGCAACTGGTAAACGTCTTCCTCCATGTACATGTCCCTCATCTCCAGCATCTCAGATCTCAATTCCTCCATCTCATCCTTGGGACATTGAAAAGGAGAGAGTATATAAGTGCGCCTGTTATTTTTACACATGGCTAAGTACTCCTCCAATGTCAACCTGTGGAGAAGGTGTAAAGACTTCAGACTGATCATCAGGCTCTAAGTGGCTGTAAAGAGCCGACAGCATTATATGCACACACAGGGTTTTTGTCATAAATGCAAGGCAATCATCACTGTCATCAGAAAATCACTCCATTAAACTTTCCAAGATTGTAATGTAGTCCATCAATCACCTCTTGCCGCCATGTCTGACTACATCTTCTTCTTTATCACCCTCATAATTGCATAACAATCAGTGTCCTCTTAAAATGAGCTGCTGTGTAATATTTTCTTACATCAGATAAGAGGGGCCATGCAAAATAGAGAACTGCATGTTAAGGACCGAGTAACATAATATGACTGTACTCTTCTTTTTAGCCTCACCCAGAAGGTAGTGCTAAGGAGGCCAAAGGTCAGGGTATAGCTATTAGCACACCTTGGAGCAAACTCCAGGATGTGGCATCTTTGCATTGAGAAAATTCAACATCTAAGCAGAGCATTTGAATAGTGTGGGACTGCGCTAAAATACAACTCACAAATACTACAGACCAGTATAAATGTTTCATTTAAACCAGTGTTTTTATCTACCCCCGTTTTAGACACATGCAAATGAATTATTCATTTCAGCCTGACAGCATGGATTGCATCACACTTGTGAATCATATTTAAGGTGCAGCTCTGTCTGTGTTTCCAATGAAATCAAGTATCACACCCCATAAAAAAAAGAAAAGTCTAGGTCACTCTGTTTTATGGCAAAGCACGACGATGTGCTTACAGAACTGTTAAATGAACGTGTGCTGGCAAAAATCCCTGCCTGTAAGTATGAACGTGTTTGTGTGGGTGATGTGTTAGCATAATGAGCAAAATGAGTATGAGCAGCTGTAGTAATAGTAGTGCTGTCATGACTTACTACAGTAGAGAATGTGGGTCAGCTTCTGCAGAGCTCCAAGTGCAGCAACAACAAGCTGTGCGGGTGTGTGTGCATGTGTATTTTTGTGTGTCTGTATGTTTACTATGTGCACAACATGAAAAGCAAGACGAACAGTGAGCAGTGTGTGCCTGCGTCTCCACTGCGTACACACTAAACTGTACAAGTATGAATCATAACCATGTGAGCAGGTAAAGTAAAATGGATGGATTTAGTAATGTTTCTGTGAGTGGCACACCGCTGGCCACTGCTACACATCTGTGATAGAGAACAGAGAGAACGAGAGAAATGGAATGAAGTAAAAAGAAAGGAGGATCTGGGAGTAAGGATGAGAAAGAATCAAAGGGAAAGAGCAGACACAAGACCAAAACCCAAATTCTGAAACTGAGAGGAAAAGGAATGAAAGGACAGCAAAGCAATAAAAGGGAATGTAAACGGGAAACGGGAAAAGAAAAATCAGATAGGGAAAAAAAACAGAGCGTGAAAACTATCTAGATGGAGAGGGAGATAAAACATGACAGCAGAGAGTGAGGAAGTGAGGACACGAAACCAGGGAATCATAAGTTAATGTGGTGAGAGACTGAGACTGAGGGAGAGAGATGGTCCACTGACCTGCTTTTCACAGCCAACTAAAGAAGAACGGGGAAGAAGGTCTCTGTCATGTGAGCGAGTCAGGAGAAGAAATCAGCCAATCAGCTGTCATGTTAGTGAGCCAGAGTGGTTAATGTCAGAAATGAGAGTGTACACACATCCATACCTGGCTCTGCAAATCTGAAACCCACCATATTTCGTTGTTATCTGTGACTGAACGAGGTGATTTAGCTAGTTGGTTTCAGTATTTTGTCCCAGCTTTACTTGTACATGAGAGTGGCATTGTCAGGTTTTCATCTGACTCTCATACTCTTACAATCACATGTGTATTCTATTCTATGAAAAAGCCTACAATTATACAGAGAAAACCCAAACAATCAAACAACCTCTTATAAGAAAGCACTTGGCAACAGTGGGGAGGAAAAACTCCCTTCTAACAGGAAGAAACCTCCCAGAACTAGGATCAGGGAGGGGCGGCCATCTGCCACATACAGCTGGGGGTAAGAGGGCGAAGACAGGATAAAAGAAACATGGCGGAAGAGAGCCAGAGATAAATGATAACTAAGGATTAAATGTGGAGCGGTGTAAAAACACAGAGTGAGTGAAAAGAAAAAAAGAGGAGTGAAGATGAAACACTTGGTTAATAACGGGAAGTCCCCAGCAGCCTAGGACAAGTGCAGCCTTAAAAAGGGAGGATTCAGGGTCACCTGATAAAGCCCAAACTATAAGCTTTATCAAAAAGGGAAGTTTTGAGATTAACCTTCAAAGTAGAAACAGTATCTGTCTCCTGAATCCAAACTGGAAGCTGGTTTCACAGAAGAGGGGCCTGAAAACTGAAGGCTCTGCCTCCCATTCTACTTTTAAATCCCAGAGGAACCAGTCTCAGAGCAAAGTGTTCTTTTGGGGTGATACGATGGGCCTGATTATACAATACCTTGTGTCTGAGGAGTTAAACATAAATTAAATATAAACACAAAACATAAACATAGTGGATGTGTATGGTTTTTATGTTCATTAAGGCAATTAGGTAGCAGAACAAGAAGCATACAAGCTGCTATTTTGTGCATTTCTATCACATTTGCTATATTTACATAGATCCTGTATGTTTATTGTTATTATTATTTTCAGATTAAGCCTTCAGCATCATAACAAATGATTAAATGACTCATTGAAGGCACCATTGCATTTATCACCACTATGTTTTCAACTATTTAACTCTACCACCAAAGTCGTCTTTTACAATTTAAATTACTCCTAATCGTTAAGTGAAAACAGCCATCTGCACAAGCTGCACAGATGCTCATCTGTTTGCTTAAATTGCAGTCACAGGACGGACATTCCTAAAAATTAAATCCAGAAAATCTCGTCTTTCTTTGTGAAACCGTGTCAGGTTAGGCGTAACATGAAGAGCAGCACGGCCCTACTCCTGGTTTATTGTGTCGAAATACAGCATGTGGACTTGAATGATGCGTAAGTTCCCCTCTTGACAAGGCATGTGGTGACTAAACTGCGTTCAACAATTTGTCAAACTGTTTGTCAGCATGGCACCTACAACCTGGCGGTGTATGTTCATGGTGTAGGAAAGCAGGAATGTAAGTACAGGCGTCAGTAATGCTGCGTGCGCGGTACGTGAAACATCTAATCGGATATTCTTTTGTAGCTTCAACAGAAACACAAACAGTAAGGTATAAAGTCACCACTAATGAGATTCAAACAGCTGCCAACTGTTTTGATCTCCTACGGTGATTACCAGCTGAATGGGAAACAGCTCGGCACCCAGAAAAGAGTCTGCATATTCATAGGATGAGGGTGGAAGACAGGCAGGCTGGAGATGTAAAGCATGAAGGAGGAAAAAAAAAGATTAATTTTGAAGCGGTGGAAAACAAAGAGAAGGAACTGGAGACTGAGCATTAGAGCGAGGATTTATGATAAGTCTGAGAGCCTGATGCCTCTGCAGCATGTTGTTTTGATCGTCTGATCACTAACCAGGTGTTCCTCGCAGCTGCAACAACACACAGCCAGACTTACTTCACTGCCAACCCTCCCGTGGGGCTTTGCCTTGGTCCGATGTGATATGATGCCCCATATTCCATCAGCAGCCACACACTGCACCAAATATGCACCAGCTAGGATGACGTGTGTTAAAGATAAGAGAAAGGAGTATTTTGGGGACCAAGAGTGGGCAACCAGAAACTAAACCAAAGATCAAAACACCCCCAACAGTTAAAGAAACTCCTGGGGAAAGACGGGGTGGTGCTTTTTGCTTAGAGACAAGCGCTGCTAATCAATTACCACAGGCAATCAATGTCTGACAATCACTGGCTTGTCTGGTCACTGCCAGGTAGTGCTAGGGGATATGCTCCCTAGTTGATCCTTGCCTTAATCAATCACTCTGGAGGCAGGCTTGACCAGCAGCTCAATGTATATATTACATTTCACTGCCTGCAGATTTACTGTGGGAGCTGTGAGATGCCTATTCTATCAAAAACACTGATGAAATCAAATCCTCCTGTGAGCTGAGGTACTTTGGGATAATGCAACAATTGTTTGGTTATTGTTTTCAAGAGTGATGCTTTAGTGTTTGACAGTTAGGCGAGAAAGGCAACAGAAATTTGATGCTGCCAGTAGAGGATTTTTTTCTCTTTTTTAATATAAGAGTTTTGCACTTTTATGGAAAACCCCACTCAAAATTCACAACTTGCAGGACTTCCACATTTTAGGTGTTGAGAATTATTAGGCAATCACACAATGCTCTACCTCTGTGTTAATACAATGCTATTAATAATGCCTTTAGGAGCAAAGCAGAATACAGCAGCAGAATGACCCTCGCCTCCACTGTGCCAGCATGCGAAGCACAAGTGATGAACACCAAGTGCAAAATCTCAATCAAAAGCACACCATTGTTAACCATTTACAGTATGTCGTAGTTCAGCAACTGCAGATTTTCTATCAGAAACCTATGCTGTGACCAGGAAGCAGCATGTTTTGCTCATGCGTGGCAAGGGGTGCAGACAGACTCTCTATAACATCAACATCCTTGTAGTGAGTACTCTTGGGAGGCATCCAAAGGAATCTTTACACGGTGAGAAGCAGGTCAGAGTGACTTTAAGAGGCAGACTTTGGAATAAAACAGTATGACAGGAAGATGATTTGTTTAAGGAATAAAAAATGACAATGACGTCAAATTGCTAAATAGGCCAGGTGTATGCATGTGACCAACGTCAGGAGTGTTTTTCATGGGAACCCATGCAGAATCTGGTGTCACTGCTTGAAAAAAAGACTAAAACCCTGTTTGTGAAGCAGTATGTAGGTTAAGCAACTTCAAAAACACGAGCTGACATATGCTGAACTTACTTTGAGGTAATCATTCTCAGATCTCAGTTCTTCTATTTCCCTGACAAACTCCTCGTGCATGCTGTCCATAAACTCCTCTGTGAGGTCTGAGAAAGCCAGAGATGTGCTGGCGGGCA
This sequence comes from Oreochromis niloticus, assembly GCF_001858045.2. Taxonomy (NCBI): domain Eukaryota; kingdom Metazoa; phylum Chordata; class Actinopteri; order Cichliformes; family Cichlidae; genus Oreochromis; species Oreochromis niloticus. The sequence goes on along the minus strand of NC_031984.2, from coordinate 26,194,608 downwards.
CCCGGCTATCAAATGAGGTGACCGATCGCTCCTCGCCCGGGGATATGCTCCCTTCTCCCGTCTCGATACCGGTGGAGAGCCGGTCCTTCTCTCCGGAGGAGCAGGTGGTCTTAGCAGCAGCAGCAGCTTGTTGGCTGGTTCTGTCCGCCAACGCGCCATCCCTGAGCGGCTTCTCTAACTCCGGCCCGCCGCCCCTGCTACTCCTCGACTCGGCGTCGCTGCTCACAGCGTCCGTGGACAGCTTGTTTTCCTCAGAGGCGCAGTCCGACAGCTCGGAGCTGCTGTCGGTTGGGGAGAGCTTCCCCGGGGCGCATCCAGAATCCTTGGATAAATCATCGGATCCTATGCTGGCGTCCGACACCTTCCTCCGCGCTACGGTGCTTTTGATGGCCTTGGACGCCGAGCCCTTGGAGGACAAGCCACCAGAGAGGGAGGATTTGGGTTTTCCGCCACCACTCTTCTCCCCTTTGCCGTCCTTCCCAGCAAGACTTCCCACGGGGCTGCGCCTGGATATGCGGCTACCCAGATGAATGGCTCCTGGCTTGACACTCAGGGTCGGGGTCCCAATCCCTCCGCGGATCTTCGTGAGCGACCAGCCGGGTACATCCTTTGGTCTCGCCGGAGATGGGGCCCGGTTGATCTTCTTCTTCTCGCCTGGAGTGTGAGCGGGCAGCACGGCAGAAAGGTCCGCAGATTCGGGCTGCTGACCGGGCACCGCGTGCTGCGCCTGGCCGCTATCCGAGCACTCCGTCCCGCCTCCGCTTTCCATCTTCTGCCGGAGATGGAGTCTTCGTTCCTTGGGCGAGGCGAAGACGAGGTGAGTCGGAGAGTTGTGGACATCAACCTCCTTTGTTTTTGTCATTCATTCCGTTTGGGCAGATACGAGAAAAATAGAAACGAAACCTCCTATTTGCAGAAACAGGAGGCAGAAGTTGGGAGTGCGAATAAACAACTGCAGAGCCACACAAAAGGAGGAGATCACTCCGGCCACAATGAGGGCTTGCAACGCAACAGGACGAAGCGGGAAGTAGAGTCTAAAAGCTCGAGAAAAGATAAAAACAATCCAGTTTTCCAGTTCTGTGTGCCGCAAATGCACCGATTATTCCGCTTTGTTCTGCTGGATCCTCCACTCCTGTCCTCGGGATCTCCCTCTCTCTGCCTCGATGACACAAATTAGCCGGTTCCTGCTCAGAGGAATTGTGGGTGAGAACAGGAGGCAGTGCGGTGCCTATGGTCACCTCTCTCTCTCTCTCCTCTCATATAACGGGATGTAGCTCTGGAGGAGAGAGATAGTCTCGTTTCTGCAGCTCTCTGCCGCCACCAATGCAAGATATCAGAAAAACAGTAAGACACAGCAAAAAATAAATAAATAAAAATACTGTGTAGACACTTCAGGGCTCGGAGGACATGGCCTTATCTTCATGCACACTTAAGTCAGCTTAAAATATTTTCATACAGGTCAGTAAAGCAGCTGTGTGTGTCTGTGTGTGTGCGTGGCACCCAGACCAGAAACCTTTCCTTCTAAAGTAACAGATATTAACATTTGCAAAAATCATAGACAAAGATCACAACAACATACAGCTGCATTGTGGGAGGTGAGAGCATCACCTGACCCCAAATGTAGAGTACAATGTAGGGCTCAGATTATCTGTCTCCTGAGCAAACAAACAAACAAAAGATTCCTCTGACATCACACTCAAGCAAATCTTTCTTCTTCTTCTTCTAAAAGTTTAGGTAGATAGTTTTGTTTCAAGCATCACATGAAAAATAGTATCAAAGGACAATATTTCTTTTGTTTTAAATAAAGCATGCAATTAAACCGTCCCTTCTGTTTCCCTCCTTTCTGTCACCTGTTTATCTTTTACTTCTCAGACTGTAGGCTGTTATTATCCTGCATACTGTCCCACTGTTCCCCATTATTTATTGCCTCCGACAGCTTTAAATTTGTAACCTTTGGAGATCCCTTTTCACACTCCCACCATTATTCTATCACAACTAATCATTAAACCTTAAGCGGCTATTGATATCCTGTAATTAGCACGTGCAGTTAAATGTTACGGAGCGCTGAGTCAGGCAATTCTCTGTTTTGTTGTGTTAAAGAGATTGTATGGGTTTTAAGACATGGCCGAAAAACCCATGAGACCCATCACCATTCAAGATAAACTACTTACAGATAGGCGGGAAATTAAGTGATAACATTTATCCCATAGTGAAACATTTCCTGATAGGTAGGGTCTCATTCAGAGGTCATCGGGGGGGAGGGGGGTGTCACCAAACAGTTTGATGAATATGTAAAATGAATGGATCCTGTGCTACGGCTCACACAATCATCAGATCTTAACCAAATGGGATAGGGATAGTAACGTTTTAGATATTAGTCCACCAAAATCTTGGTCTAAAGCTGGACACCAAAATGTCTTTTTTTAATAAGCCGTATTCGCTTATGCAGGATGTTTATTAGCATATACAGAGTAAGTAGGAACCATAAAGTTGATTTTTTTAAATGTGTTTGTGCATTATTTTTGATAACTGACCAGAAGGCCGTGTCATCGTCAGCCATAAACTGCTTTTTTGTTTCAATAAAGCTGTAAAGCAGTGCCGGATCTATTGCCCTGTATCCACACAGTCGGAGATTTCCAGTAATAACCATCGCATGGTGCAATCTCAGTGGGCTCAACAAATGTGTGTAAACACTCTTCCAAACACTTAGAGCACATTATGACATTTAGCAGCATTTCTAATAACATTTATTCTCCAAGGCTCCTTTTTTGCCCGTCCTGCGGGTGCTTGTGACCGTCATCTGACTAAAGTCTCATCACAGAGACAATACAAACCATATTGATTCAGTCCACACTGTCAGACTCACACTCTGTAAATGATTTATGAGCAGAAACTTAGAACAACAAACACAGAATCGAAGGCATGAGAATAGATTTTCCCACTCAGGGATCAGGGCTGGTGAATGGCCATTTGCTATGTGCTGAAGCAGTGGGCTGTACTGTGTTTACATCTGTATAATTCATGTAAACACACGGCTACAAAAATAGCACCATTGTAGGACTTTCTAAACTTAAACACATTATGGAGCAATTACGTTCTCAGTCCATGACAAGTAGCTGCTGCCACGTTTCACTCTGTATGTGATCTGTCATGTGTGAACAATCACATAGTTATCTACACACATTTGTATTTCTGACACATTTGGATTCAGCCAGATAAATTAAAAATCTCACTGTGCAAAATGCATGCAACATTTTTACTGTTTTTGCACCCTGAGAGGATATTTGAAACACATTGCAATGAAACCTCACACCTTAAAGGAGCATCCAGTGAGTGAGACCACACCAAACCTCTCTGAATGAAATAATCTAGCCAATTAAATGAAAGCACTGTCATTTACATATGATGGGTAACGTAAAAGGTGCTAGAAAAATCACTTTTGGTTCAGATGATCAATCCACTACCTCTATCCTAAATCCAATCTGAGTTTTCTGATTGAGCATTCTACTATGTTCGCTTGTTTATCACTTTCTTTGTTAAATCATCTGGCAGCGGTCTTTAATCTATATGAAGATACCGCTACTTGCAGACTGCATCTGAAATCATGCAGTCTTTAAATCATTCATGCCTAATGATCCTGCAGTGGCAGCCGCAGAATTACAACCTAATATACTCTATTATCTTCTCTCACACCACAACAACACCAAATATCTGCTTTAAAGGTCTAATAATGTGTTCCCGTGGAAAACACAGAAATAGAAATATTAAATAATATTTTACACTCCCAGTTAATCCATTTAGAACACTCATTCATTGTAGAAATTTTGCCTATAATCAGCTGGAAAACAGTGGAAACAATGTGCATTTATTTCCAGTTTGTTTTGGCAATAATAAGGCAAGAATAAGAATATGGTTAGCAGGGCGTTCTGCTGAGTCAAGCTGACAGAAAAGATAAGAGAGGAGCCAAGAGCATTAAAGGAAAGAAAGGAAATAAACAAGATAACAACAATATGAAACCTATTTAAAACATTCTCTCGATTAGGTGCATTTTTTTTTCCAACAAACATATGACGATCTTTCATTTAGTCTCACAATGATCTGCATATAGTACAAGTACAACGCTGTATGCCTGACACAATGCATCTGTCAATTAGTTCACTGCCTACACACGCACACACTACTAGAGCTATGCTTTTCCAGTGTGAGAAGGTTTGCTATGAATGGCTCTTTACCAGAGCCCTTAAACTGAGCCAGCTAAACCAAATTTAGCCATCATGAATTTTATTATGTAAATATGTGACATGTAATATTGAACTCCATTTCATACCAGGCTATTTTCCGTGCATTGCAATTATATACCCTTATTAAGGATCCGGTTTAACATCAAAATTGCAATTTGGAGCAGTTGAATGGTTCTTTGAATCATTAATGAACCAACCGTCCATTGTTGGTGGTATACCACGTTCATTGAATATTAAGCAGACCACAAACAGCACCCACGTTGGCCCTCACAGAGCCCATCAAGTCGCCCCCTTCCTCGGCCCCTTCTTCTAATAACCAGTGTTTAGCCAGATAATGAAGAGAAATGCAGATTTCTGCAGTATTAAAACCCCACTGTAATAATGCAATTGGCTTTTATTGCTTTCAGCAGGCTCTTTGTTACAAGAACATCTCGACACATGTGGTGTTTTCGATACCTCATTTTACTGCACCATTTACTCGCTGCAGTTCAATACGGCAGTTTCAACAAGGTGCTCTGTCATTTGCTTACCAGTAAAATAATTTGTGATTAGCACTTTGAATGTTGCAGAGATGTCTTTTACATAGCATAAAGGCAAATAATCGAAGCTGCACCATTTAAAGTCTTTTCTGCTTTTAGTTTGTTGAATTAATGCGATTTTTCTCTAGAAGATTTTCAAGTTTTGTGACACTTTTTACTCTTCAGTGCTCCCAGAGTGTGGTTTCAAGGTCAAAGCAGCTCACTGTGGTCCTGGGCTACTTGGGCCACACTATTTTCTGGGAACACAGAACTTTATTGGTGACAATTATGTTACCTCATTAGCCAAATGCATTTACATTCAGGAAGAACACAGTGGGGTACAAGATCCTTCTTTTACAAATCTGCTGAGTTTGCATAGTAAAATCAAACAGCAATAATATAAAGGAATATATTACTATGTTTTAAGGGAACAATGAAAGAATACCCTGCAATCATGCTCAGATATTGCTAAGAATTAAACATCACATGAATATGTGTGAATCCAAGAGCATCATTGGTGTTAGTTGTTGAGCTAATATTCAGTTCTTTCTTGTGTATGACATGTAGGTTTGCACCAGACGTGTTGTTTTAGGAATGATATCTAAGTTTTGCTTCATTATTAGCTTTCAGCCATTAGAAAGGAGAGCATAAACGAGGTGAATGGCATGACATTTGCGCCGCGAGACTTCACATCACCCCTCTGCCATCCAATCCGTTATGTGATACTGGTGGGAGGTAACCCACGCAGACCAACCAGCAAGTGCTCCTTAACAATGAGCATATTTTACTAATTGTGAGTGAAAAACACCCCGATGTGCCTCACACTGACGTCCAGTCTGAGTGCTGGTCTGCTTTGCTGAGACAAAAAAAAGGCATCAGCAGAAAATTGCTGTCCTTGCACGTTATCTTCAGTTCAGTAATTGGAAAGCAGTGTGTGTGTGTGAACTAGAGCTGTGTCAGCAATGTCACTGCTACATTCTGCCTGCTGACATTAGTACAGGACAGACATTCTCTACCATGATTTTCTTATATTATGCATTTCTTTATTCCATGCTTTAAATGTAGGTGCACTCTCTGTGTAATGATCACTGTGTATTTATAATCAGTTACGCTTGTTTTATCACAGTGCTGCCAAAGTGGACCAAACTAACCTGGGTTTTCCTTTCGTTACAGAAGCTACTGGTTCTGCCATGACGTTGTCAGCCTCCACCGATTGTGGTAAACCCCCCTTTGAAAGTTGTTGTGGAAATTTGTCTCCTGCAAGTAAAATGAGTCTCATGTGGCCTGCTTTAGCTGGAATAACAAGTTTGTGCTCAACTTACCTCCCTGCAGGGTACAGTAGGTGGCCTACATATGATGATATCAACTTCCAGACCTTCTGTTGACACTGCTGGATCTGCCTGAAGCTTCCCATAAGTGTGCCTCATAAATTATTGAATTAGTGTTCAACAGTTTGGGTTATAGACCTCATTCAAAGACCATTTATCTTGTAGTTAGAGGAGGATCAAAATTCCCTTATTGCTGGAATCACTTTATCCAAAACACTCAGTTTCCACAATCATAAAGGGATGTTATTTCCTGAATGATATTTTTCTACAAATCAGCACAAAGAGAATGTATACAGTACTGAGTAAATTTCTTTTTTATTTCTATGTCTTTATATTTCTATTGGGAAAAGGATTGAAACAGGTGTCTGTGAAGGTTCTCAGTCATCCAGGTCATTGTAGTCTAAGGAGCTTGGAAAGAAAAGTCAGGGGGTCCATTGTCCCTCTCGGGGGGATACTCCCACAGGGCTTAAATCCGGGACTCTCCACCATTTGACCATAGAACTGAAGAAGCTTCTCGGATGAGAGGTGAAATGTCTTCAAGTCACTTAAAGAAGTCCAGACGGTTTTCTTTCCAAGCTCCTTAGACTGAAACAGGTATAAAAATACACAGAAAAACAGTAAATAAGGCAACAAAAAGGAGTTTGTGTAATTCTAAACAGTCTATATTTGGTATGACCACCTTAATTCTTCATCAAAGCCTGAACTCTCTCAAACAAGCTTTCTCATAATTTCCTGAAGCAGCCTTCAGGAACAGTTCTCCAGGCTTGAAGGGCATTCCAAGCTCTGCCTGTCATTCCATTCTGTCACTCCCACACTGCTTCAGCAATGTTGATGTCTACTCTTGCACTCAGACTGTTTCTGATGAGGGTTTGGGAAATAATAGATAGATCAGCTGAAAGGCCAGATGCATCTCACAGATCTTGTCTCAGGTCTTTGTTGGATTTTCCCCCCCAATTTCTCAAGAACATGACTTGTAGATACTGTTCATCTGCTGTAGATAGTTTTCTTTAAGCTTTAAACTTTTTCCTTTGTCCTTCTTTTGTCCACAGCAACTATTTTATGCCTTTCAAACTGGTAATTTTTAGCTGCTAGTAACAAAGTGCTGAAAGATACAATTTAAATTTGCTTTGTGCTAAGCTGTCCATAGACGCAAGGCTGATTGCAAGGCGCAAGGCGCTTTTTATTGCTGAATTGGTCAGTAGTAAGTGGGTGAAAATAAAGAAAAATCCTCTGAAAAGGGTCAGGCACAAGGACTGGACTGAAAATGTGTGAAAAAGCGGCCAATGTCAAAAGAAAATCTTTGAAGGACTTTCAGAAAGCCTGGAGAACGACTGCTAAGGGCCACTTAAAAAAATAATCTTAAGTCTGGTTTCTTGAAAGCAAAATATATAGTAGGGCGTAAGAACTTTTCACAGTACTCTGTACAATTAGTTTCAATGGTTTAGTTTCTGTGGGCTACTGACGTGTGAACAACTCAGGAAAAAACTTTAACTATCTTCTACCTCCATCTAGTGGTGAGTAGAGAAACTTGGCCTATACTTGGCAGTACACCAGGAAGAAAAACAAAACTTTGTTTGTATAATTGTATGATAAAGATCAAAGTATTTGCTTGACCACAGGTGAATTTAGAGGCAATTCATCGCAGCAAACAGGAAGTAAACTATTCAAATCATTGATGTTGTGAAGCAGATGAAGTCAAATGTTAAAACCAGCTGCTTTCTCTGCGTGATGCAAATTAAAGCGAGAAAGTTTCTTTTTCTGATTTGTTCTTTTCAGATATTTTAAGCATTAAAGTTAAGACTCGCTAAACAGTCACGTAGCTTCTTTAGGCTCAACATAATGGTTTGATAATGGGGTTTTTTTGTGAATTATACATAGCAGGGTGAGCAGCTGTATCTGCAGTACATGATTGTGTCTTTGTGTGCGTGCGGTTGTGCACAAGCTGAACTCTTTGTCCCGCTGTGTGCCTGAATAGAAACCATTTTCTCCTTCTAGTCCACTGTTCTCTCTGCCTGTTCCCCTCCTCCTCATCTCCTGCAGTCTCTCATCCTATTCTCTGCCCCCCTCCCCCCTCTTTTCTTCTCATCACACCATCATTATGCAACTCTGGGAAAAGAAACACACTGATTGTTTGTTTCCGAAAGAACAAATTACTACTGACAATTAAACTTTTCTCCATCCAACATTAAGATATAATGGCACTACAGATTCTTTTAGAAATACTCTTGATGCAACAGTGCATCATTAGTGCAATGGCCTGGTTTTGTGTCATCTGTGAAACAGTGTGGGCCTATGACCTGTGAGCCTTCAGTAAATGTTATAAGAGGATATTGTAAAAGCTTTATCAGGCAATCAAATACAAGCCAACATGCACATCAGGGTACTAAATTGTGAATGTTTTATCATGTGCCTCGTTATTGCTTATGGCCCAGTTCTGCTCTAAGCAGGCTGCCTGCTATATCAAATAGATAAGCTCTATTACTGATGACAGATGATACAATCTCTGACTAAGCTGAAGCCATATAGATGTGAAATGAACATCAGATATTGAAAACCCTGTTCTGCTAAAGTAGCTGTGGAGCACAGTGTTAGTGATCAGCTGTGCAAAGCTGACCTTTGGTAGAGAAACCTCAGATGTTTTCAGAAATAGAATTACAATAACAGATTACAAATCACCTGCTGATTAGGGTATCAGAATGCAACAAGTTGAATATGTCCTCTTTTTGAGCAATCTGTCACAGCATTTTTATTTTATTTTCAAAATAATTATCATTAACACTGTCTCTGATCACAAAACATCCATGAACCACCATGAAGGGGCCTTTTAATTCCAGCCATTCTCATTGTGTTAGTCATGTTGATGATATTAGAGATGTTAGACAGCATTTCTTAAATATCAGTCTCCTGAGGTGTGGTTTTTACACGCAAACACACACACACACACACACACACACACACACACACACACACACAGAGATAATATAAACATTACATTACAGTTACAAAGGCTGAAAGGATGTTTGGAACGAAACGCGTGTGTGTGTGTGTGTGTGTGTGTGTGTGTGTGTGTGTGTGTTTGGTCGATTTAGGTCTAAATCGAGAATATGTATATGTTTTGTAATTTATAATAATGGAGAATAATCTGCAGATTCACAGCAATTAAAAAAAGAAAGGGGGGCATGTTTTTTTAAAAAAAAAAATCTGCTATTTAGTGCGCATTGTCATTGGTTAAACATTTCCTGAGTTAGATCTCATTGGCTGCAGACTGTGTCTGTCGTCTTTCTAACGACGCCCCCATTTGCCAGCTACTTCCGCTTCTGTGTCAAGCCAAGGCTACACAGTAAATTCTTGTCCATCTTTCTGGACTTGCAGATACATTCAGCCTGCTCACGCCACTCAGGTAGGATGACAGATATTTCGTCGCTCTTTCCATGGTCTTATATTTTCTTTTCAGTGCTCTAAATTTTGCTGTACCCTCTGTATTCAAAAAGGTGGCTAACTATGCTAGTTAGCCACCTTATTTTTCTTTAGCCCGCCCGCTAATGGTAACGCTAGCTGTCAAATTGCTCCGGCCAGCCTCGGCACTGTCAGTTTGTTGTGTGAGAACAATGATTTAAAAACATTGTTCTCATTTAGGAATATTATATAGTTCGTCACATGTTGATTCGGCAAGTTAAAGAATATGCTATTATGTTAGCAAGCATAGAGTTTACAGTAGCATTTATTAGATGGGTTGTCAGAGCTGGGTGCTTTTTAAGTTGTCAGTGAAGGTTTAATTGGTAGTTGATTTAGAATTTAATTATTATTTGGGTATTTTAATGTATTGTCAGTGCAAGCAAAACAATCAAGTTCCGTGTTATGACTGCTGGTAAAAAGGTCTTGATGGTTGAGTGTGAGGGAGTCCCTCAGAGGAAAACATCTTTTCAGATCAAAACCGTCACATTTTCCTCACCTGCAGCAGCAGCAGCGTTTATCAAAGGTGCAGATTAAAGTCATTTCCTATCACGTTTCACTGCCTCAGTAAACATTGGGAATGTCTCCCCGCCAGGCTGATTTCTTCCCGACTCCATCCGCGTCTGACTCGCAAGAGATTAAACAAAGGTTTGTCTTTTAAAGTTGGTGTACTTTAGGTCATTGACACAAGGTTTGCTCTGTTTGTCTACTCTCCCTAACAGACATATTGCTCAGTGGCCTTCATAGTAGTACTACTGCATGTTTCCACTGTCACTAAGGAACTTAATGTAAGGAAGTGATACTGTGTTACTGACGGTCAGTCTGCTTAGCATTGTTTGTTCATTTGATATAGATCTTTTGTAGATATGTCAGTAATAACTGTCAGGCAAGTCACAAATGTTTTGACTACCACAATTTGATAAAGTTGAACTAAAAACTTTGAACCAAGATAACGTCATCTGAGCAGATGATGAACAAAAGGTTCTCCTTTTTAAGAGTTCATTAAAAAAAATGGCAGGTTTTGTTTTTGGTGGTGGTGTTTATTTAGTTAATTTATCTTGTAGGGGGGGGGGGGGGTTGCATGGATGGTACAGTGGGAGTGGATCTTTTGGATCCTGTGGATTATGTTTTTTTGGACTCCCATAGCGGCTATATGTTGATCTTGGGACTTTGGAGGCCCAGCCAACACTTTAGAGTATTTTTCATGTACCTTGAACCATTCCTTGGCAGTTTTTGTGGTGTTACAGCATGCATTGTCCTGCCTGGAGAGTGAGTGCTGCTCCATGGGGGTCAGTTTAATTATGGGTTTTATTTGTCAAAGTATAAAAGCCGGGATGGAAAGTTTCCCAGCAGAACATTGCACTGAAAGGATGCTCTGTGTTATGTACTTCACGTAGTAGTGGTTTTATTGTGGCTAATCATCTTTTGTATGGTTCAGACTAAAGAGAACTTCCCTTTTTAAAAATGTTGTTGCTATCCACAGGAGTCTGAAGGTAGGAAGCACGACACATTTTGTTTTTATCTTTACATGAGATACTAGTCTGTCCTCTCTGGAGTTGCAGTTGTTGTCATTTAGTTATGGGTTTTCCTCCCTAAGGTACCTTAATTACCCCCACTATAGTGTCTATGGCAATAGTCTCCATTTGAAAGGGGAGCTTTACACTGTGCTAGTAAACTACCTTAGAGTAATGTAGTTCCACTTGAGAGCTAGATGAGCAGATGTCCTTTGTTGAGACAGCAATTGCCTAGTTAAGGTGTTCATGGAATAAATGCTTATGAGCGCTCAGTTGTGGAATATCTGTGTTTTGTTTATGTTTTGCTTTTGTATTCTTTTTTTCTGCCTCTCACATTAGAAAAAGTATGTATGAGTACAGTTTGTCTTTCAGCATGATTGCACAAACGATTATCAGCCTGACCTTCATGAAGCTTGATGGAGCGGTGGTGCGTGGGCAGAGGAAAGACCCATTGAATTTTGGTGGATCTTTTTAAAAGAGCAAAATAGGGCAACGGCTCTGGTGGAGTTATGCCTGCCTGATGCTCTTGTAGTTGAGTTCTGTGGCTAAATTTAAGGGAACAGGAAGGAGATGTTGCAAGGCATGTCCCAAAAGTTAGGTTTCAACACTGCTGAAAGGAATGTTGCAGCAATGGGACGGTCAGCAAATGCAAAATTCTAGTCATATTTGGAGAGCAGGGAGGAGTCTTGGTGTAGGCATGTTTTCAGTGTGATTTGTGTGTTAGCAACTACTAAGTTGCTTCTACTAAGCTGAATTTGAATAAATATATTTAAGTAGAGCATGGGTGAAGACCCATGAAATTTTTAGTGCAGCTTTGTGTCTCTTTCTGTAAATTTCTAATTGAATGTTAAAAATAGATGATGTTGTTTATGTATCACATTGTATTGTGACATTCTGTCGTTTGTACAGTTTCATCCTATACATGAAACTGCACGATTTCCTCAAAAGATTCATAGTAAATCCGTGATGTTCAGTGACAGATGTTGCTGAAACAGAATGTCTTCCTTAACAACACTATTTGAGCTATGAGGTAAAGACTTGACTTTTAGTGTAGGTTTGCTTCTTGTTTTCTCTTTTATGTTTCTCATATTTGTTTACTGACAGTGAAGACAACTACAAAAGCAGTATGATAGTAAATTAAAGATGTTTCAGAAGTTTCTCTGAAGCAAAAAAAGACTGGTATATTTTTTTCTTTGGTAATTTATAACTCTAGGTGCCCTATAAAATGCAGTTAAAGTGTATTATGGTAATGTGCAATTGACTGGTTGTCTCTAAAATCAATTGGAAATGTGGCTCCACATACCTTTTTACCAAAATGCCAGAATGCAGAGAAAGTTTAAACCCAGTCAGCTGAACCTGTCAAATAACAACTCAAGTGCAAACAATGCTGATCACAAAACATGCTTTTGTGCACATGTTTTATCTAAACTCAGGAGTGCCACTGTTTGTGTTAATGGGTGGACAATTCAAGGGAGTTTCCAAGCAAGATGCTGAGCAGGCTTTGTTTCTGTATACACTGTGAAGGTAAAATTCCTCCTAGCAGGTTCTTCTTCCTAGCAGGTATCACTGGTATGCGCTGACTCACACTGTTCAGTGGTGATGTGTGTGTGAGAGAGTGTTTGTGAAACTATACGTTCAGCATCCTGCCCAGAATGAGACAGTATCTTATTCCCAGTGGGGTTTACTTGACTTCAAGCAGCAGTAGAATAAAGTGAACAAACTCCTCCCTTATATTTGAAAGACAAACAGACAGGTTAGACTAGCGTTGTCCTACACATATGATTGAGCTTAGCTATCAAGTACAACAAATTCAATGAAACATTTGTTTGGAGTGTTACTCAAAAAAAAAAAAAAGAGTGGGGGGGAAAAAATAAAATAATACATTACATATTAATCATTACTTTTCTTAAAAATAATGCAGCGTTACTTTCTCTGATGGGTCATTAAGCAACTTGTTGCATTACTTCCAAGTTACTGCGTAACATGACCTTAAATGTGTTGTCACATAATTATCAGTTTACAGGTGGAAATGGAGGCTACAGTGCTGCAAGCCTGACTGATCATCATCACTACCTTTTGTTACTCATTGAAAATCAGGCTCTGACTGCTTGGCTGGGATCGGCATATACATACAGAGATGTAATTTGGTGCTTTATCTCTGGTATATGTACGCTGATTTCTTTAAATGTACGAATGTACTCCCCAGTTTTTGTGTGCTTGTTTGGGACATTTTTTTTCATCCCCCACTTCCTCACTTCTAAGGCTGAATGACTTATGCAATCTAGAGGTTACATGAGTCCTCAGTGTATTTCAGATGTTTCACTGGGAGCTTTTGTTATTATAGGGCAAGATTTTTTACTCTATCATTTAAATAATCTGTAAACATGTTTTACATTACAGTAAAGAGGAAGAAATACAAAAGGATAAAAAAAAAATGTCTGACCAACATGGAAAAGATTTGTACTTGTTTCTCATAGGAGAGTTTAGCTTTTGTCACACATTTGAATTATTATTGCATATATCAGATGTAAAAGTGTATGTTTGAGGCTGATTGGGTGTGGTTTATTGCAGTTTCCTCTCTCTAAATGGATTAATGGTTTTAATGTTAGCACTACGGCTGCCACAAACAATTATTTTGATAGTCGACTAGTCACCGATTATTTTTGCGATTATTCGACTAATCAGATCATGCATCCATTGGACGTAAAACGTACAGCTTATTTCACCAGCATGCATCTGCTCTTATATAACTATCATTAGCTTACAGCTTTAAGTGTTTAAGGTATGTGCTAACCAAAAATAAAGACAAGATGATAGTTTATTAAATTTTAATGACATTTGCAGATTGTTTCGGTGGAGTTTAATAAACTCAGCCGTCTGCTCCTTGCTATCTAAAATATAACAGGACACCGGAGTATATTCTCGAGCATCTCACACTTCTGATAATCAGTTGTCTGCTTGACGTTTATTCAGCTGTGTAAAAACTATAACTTTAATCTCAGCCAAACCGATTTACTCAGGAACAAATAAAATACTAAAAAAAGCCAAACAATAACATTTTTAAGTTATCTAAGTGACTTATATATCATGTTTAACCTGAGTAGCGAAAGACAGCGGTGGGTTTGAAAACGATTTGCCGGGAGTCCGGTGTTCTCACGGGCTCTAGTGAGCCTTCAACCCCGGCTAGCTATCGAGCTGGTGGGTAACAGACGTCTCCGAAAACGTCGGAGCGCTTTTGAAAATATGTGATGTCTTGATAAACTGAGCAGATATTTGAGGTTTACACAGCTACATTCTCACCTGAAAATATGTTAAACGTTTATTTTGTGACCCAGAAAGATTAATAAGAGTGATATTAAAACTAACTAGCTGCCGCCATTGTTGAAAACTGAGCAGGGCCGCGCTATGAATTCTGGGACACAGCTTCTTCTTCTGGGTTTAACGGCAGCTGGCATCCTTGTACATGCAGTGCTGCCATCTTCTGTTTCAGTCCGTTATTACACTCTTAAATCCTACTACTTATTCCTGCGTCTTTGGGATCTTACAAAGCTTCAAACGACGTGTCGACTATTAAATTAGTCGTCGACGATTTTAATAGTCGACGTAATCGTGACTAGTCAACTAATCGTGGCAGCCCTAGTTAGCACTTAGTTTTTCTAAAGTGCTCCAGTCAGTGGATGTACTCCGTAAGGTTAGTCTTGTGATTGAAGTAGACTGAATTTGATTTCATAGTTGTGGTATACTATAATAAAGTCATTTGTGACTGATTGTCTGTTAGACCGTCTGTTGGTCTTGTGCTCTACTTCCATTTGCCAGCTCTTTGGAAGAATCTATCTTATTACAGATGAGGGTTGTGATGAAAACAGGAAGTATGGAACACAAAATAAACTAATTTTGGTCATTTCCCCCAGTTAGACTCCTGCTCAAATAACTTTTGCTCTACATCAGTCTAGCACTGGCTTACAGTACAAACATTTGTGTTTTGTATGATGCTTGGGCTTAAGATGATCACGTAACAGCCTTTCCTGTATACAGACATGTTTCTGAAAAGATAAGAAACTAAAACATCATGAACCATCATAAACTACTGATTTGAACTTGGGGTGTGAGAGGTTTGAATCCCTGATAAGATGGCATTTTCTTGTTAACCAATATGGACCTCAGAAAAAATGGTGACCACGCACATAATGTTGAGTTTGGATAAATTAAATCTTAAACTTACCATTAACCAAATACTTGTCTGTTCTGTGTTGTGTCTACACATAGCAGAAAACTTGGCAATGTACATGTTATGAATTGTATCTTTAAGTGCTTTGTTACCAGCAGCTTGTTGCAAAAACACATTATTTGCTCTCATTTCTTTAGTTGAATGTGCAAAAAATGTCAAAGATGACAGTTTGACAGATGTTGGTGCAAAAATATAATTTTACAAGTTAATTCTCAAAGAGCTATTGGCCTAAAACTTGGCATATCTCTGCATGGTGTGCAGAGACCTGATACAGGACCTGGGAAATGCATCTGATCCACCCATTGTTTGCCAAAGAAGATCTTTGAATGTTTTTCAAGAAGTCTAAAGAACTGTTCCTGGAGACTACTGACAGAAATTACAAGAATGCTTCAGTGGGGGAGTTTAGGCTGTGTTGAAGGATAAACTTTGTTAGAATAGTGCAAACACTTTTTTTTTGCCTTACACTATATGTTCATGTGTATTTGCACCTGTTTCAATAAATCATTGTACCCATTTTCTAGCAAAATATAAGTTCAATATGACCCAAAATGAGTGACTGAGACTATGAGCTCAATGGCAAAATGTTTAGAGGCAAAAAAAGAAACACATTTTTCAGTAGATTTCTATAGGACTTGATGTGTCCTACCTCCAGCACAAAAGGTTAGGAATGAGCAGGCAGAGTGGTTGGGGTCACCACGTTCAACAAGACCGAGTTAGGTTTATTCCTCCTGAGTAACTTGCTGTTTTTCAGTAGTGCACTACTTTCTGAGTGCTTTCTGAGTGCTTTCTGAGTTCAGTTCCTTGGGTTGCTGCTTTGGCTTTAGTTTACTTGCAACTACATCTACAGAGGACAAATGCCTATTAACACTCAGATCTCCATAGTGATTCTGTCCACCCCCCTCTTTTTTTTTTTTTTTCTTTCCCCCCCCTTTTCTGCACTCATTAGTGCACAGACAGCACACACAGCAAAATGCTGCTCTGTGTTGAACTCCCTCTAACACAGTGGCCTGTCTGTGATTCTTGTTCCCACTGTTGTCTCACAGGCCACATTCACATCCTTCCTCCTCTCAGAATGGTAGATGAGACCCATTTCCTTCATCTTAACCTTGAGCCTTTGCTAGGAAAACTTTATCACATGACACAAATAGCAGTGTGACATTTAAGTATTTTGATGTCTATATAAAGTGTATCAGATGAATGACAGTGAATTGCAGTGGTTATCCGTGTGGCCTTATAATATGCATTTGGCATTATTTGACCGAAAAGTCCGGGACCTATCAAAGTGACATGAAATAACATCAGCACAGAGTATAATTTTGTCCTGGACCGCAGGTTCATAGAAATAACCCTCTGTGTCACAGAGACTAGTAGCAGGAAAAAGTCCAGAACTGAACATGCTTATATGTGATGAGCTAATATTAACAACAGTAGCTAACATTTAGTTCACGCAGTCTTGCATTAGATATCCCTTCTGGCTGTGGTAGAACAGGTCTCTTAACAGTGGGCCACATTTGGGTTACAGAACAGTTGCAACAGTGAAGTCTTGTCTCTATGGCTACGTTCACACTGCAGGTCTTAATGCTCAATTCTGATTTTTTTTTTTGTCTGCTTGTTCACACTACAAATAAAATGCGACAGCAAACACGCTCTAGTGTGAACGCTCGAAGCAGCAAAAGAAGATGTCACACACAACGCGCTCTGTTTAGACCCAGACCAAACAGTATTGTATGACTGATGGCCCTTAATATAAAGACTTCGGACTTTACGTTTCCCAATTTTTGCTTTAAGTTATTTTGTTATTTACATAATAATGTAAATAACCTAATAATTACCCTTATTGCTGTTTTAGAGGAGCGGTGCTTCAAAGGATAGTTGCAGATTTCTGTCAGAATCTGCAGATTATACAGTACAAATAAAATGTTCACGTTGTCTTCCCAACAGTTTCACTGACATCTACACTGGATGGCCAGGAAGCGTTCGCGATGTCTTCTCGGGCACTTTTCCGGCGCTGATAATTGGCGTCTGTCTTGTGTCAGTGACATAAAAGACGGATTTAATGCGACATGACCGTTCAAACAGCAGTCACTTTCTAAAACATCGGATATGTATCGGATTCAGTACCACACACGAAAGTGACCCAGATCGGATTTGAAAATATCGGATTTGTGCTGTTCACACTGTCATACCATGATCGGATATGGGTCGCATAGGGTCAAAAAATCGGATTTGATGCGCTTTCGCCTGCAGTGTGAACGTAGCCTATATATGCACAAAC
Source organism: Oreochromis niloticus (assembly GCF_001858045.2). Taxonomy (NCBI): domain Eukaryota; kingdom Metazoa; phylum Chordata; class Actinopteri; order Cichliformes; family Cichlidae; genus Oreochromis; species Oreochromis niloticus. The sequence continues at coordinate 26,177,051 of NC_031984.2, read as the reverse complement.
AGAACCAAAGCACAAAAGCTTTCTTAGTTTCAGTGTGGACTTGCTGTCCTTGTGGGCTATCCTAACGCCATAAATCACTATGAGGAAAAATTGTGGGGGGGATATTAATAACTGTTGAAGTATTAAACAGTTATTCTACACTTGAACCTGGCCAGTGAGAATGTTAGCCATATAACTATTAGCTGATATCAGATGGACAGAAATCTAGCCCCAGGGAAACAAAAGTTACTGTACTTAAAGTGCTGGTCCCAAGTCTGGATACATGGCAGAGTAACCTTAGGAAGGGCAATTTGTACCAAATCAAACATGCGGTTCCATGTGATGTGGCAACCCATTTGGAAGTAAGGGAACAGTGTAAAGTGCCTCTATCTACAAATAATAAAATGATAACGTTAATGTGGGAGCTAGGCAACAAATATTTTCAGGCCTACCTTTTTAGATATTTGTATCTGAAAACTGTTTTTGTTTTTCTTAGAGTCCCAGATTCAACAACTAGACAGAAATGGTGACACCTTACCAATTCTATTTAATCAGCAAAGGAAGTCCTGTGCCATGTCACCAGAATTACAGCACCTACTCAGGTGCAACTTTTCTCTAACTTTAGCCTTTTTTGGTTGTCTGCTATACAGTTTCTGCCATCAGTAGTGTGTTTGTGTGTGAAACTGACTTGGTATGTGGTATGTGTTTCACAGTCTGTAGAGGTGTGTCCCCTGTTGAGGTAGGTGTGTGTAAAGAGAAATATAGAGGTGTGTGTATGCTGTATCAGTATGTTGCATGGCAACCTTGTCCTTTAATTTCTTTCACCTTGGCTCTACCTCTGCCAGTCTCTTGACCCTCTCTCTTTGCGCCTTTTGGCTTTGGATGTTTTTGTCCGCGGTGGACAGCAGAGACGGACATTACTTGGCTTATTAATGGAATTTTGGCATCGGTAGGTCTGCATTTCAAATGATTTTACAACATTTGGTGACTAATTTTGCAATCTGTAATTAATGAAGGACTAGGAGTTTGATTTGACATTGACACAATCACTTGTTTTGTAACAGTTGCTTTAGTTTAAGTAGTGTCTTTTATTAAAATTAGAAAATCTAGGGATAAACTCTGCACGTTCCCTGTGAAGTATTTTAAAATGTCTGTCTTTGTCTTCAAAAGAGAAGACATTATTGGTGTTGTCACTATGTATTTATAAATTATTTTATCCAAAAACAAATGGATTTGTTCATGATATAAGGTTTTATTTTAGGTTTAGCTCAAGCTTTAATATATGACTGCTATATCTAATTTTCTAAGCAGCAGGTGATTAACTAGTTTATTTAAATATTGATTTAGAAAGTTTCATAACAGTTTTATTTACTTACTTTCTGGAAAAATGGACACTGACAGTGCATGACATGAACTAAATCAGAAAGCTTAGTCTGTGGGTCTGTATTTGAAATGAGCTACATGAATGAGGAATGAGGTAAAGTTTTCTCTGTCCCAAAGCTTTATCTCTCTGTTCTGTGAATATTTTTTTCATCTGCTGACTTATTTTGTGGCTACCTTTGGTGAGCTATTTTCTATGTACGGAGGAGAGTGGCTGTGGTGCTCATATGGTGCCATGTCTGTCATGGTTACGTAATGGCTCACAGGCGTGTGAGACAGCGAGTGATATGATCTGAGAGCTTGCTGCAGCCAATCGGATACCTCTCTTTTTCTCTCGCTGTCTGTGGGTGTGTGTGAGAATCTGTTCAATTTATCTGCACAATTCTGGAATGAAAAGTTCTTTTAAAAATCCAAGACTATCCCAAAACAAAACTTCTAAACATGGATTTAAACTGAAATTCAACTTTTAGTGTGTACAGATAAAAATGGTGGTTTATCAGTGATTCTGAAGAATTTATTTTCACTTTCATCTATTGTTGCTGATGCTGAGAAGGAATCCTGGGAGTTCTACAAAATATAAAAGATTGACTAAATTAACAGTGTTGTTAACAGAATACTTTAGAGCACATAGAACTAATAGTTTAGAAAGTCTTTAATTTTCAAGTATTGCACTCATGTTTGTGTATTTGAAAAGTAGTAAACTAATTATTCAGGTCAACATGTGCCTCTGAAACTGTGCTTCAGAACGGCTTTAAGAAATAGTGTTAGTTGGACATCTTACAAAGACCAGCTACAGCTTGAGGGTAGTAGTCATACTTTTTTCTCAAGTGCTGCATCTCTATCAAAAGGAATTTTCTTATGATCTGAATAGGTTTAACCAACCTTATAAAATGGGTCTGCTTTTTAATGGGTTGTGAACAAAGAGCAGTTTGAGAAATGAGCTTAGAGTTCGAGCCGGTGTTGTCTTGACTGCAGGGACTTTGTAAACTACTGGAAACATGATACCTCCTGTTGCTTTTAAATACAAAATAAGAGTAGTCTAGTTGTGAGACTTGCCACTGAGACTTGGTTGTGGCTCAGGGCTGGAAGCATTATGTAATGAGATTAGGTTTAAACTGGCTTTAATACAATTTGACCAATTGCAGGCTTAAGACTAAAAGGTCCACAGCGTTATAGAGTTATATACTCCATAGAACTTTGCAACCAAGACAGCCTGCTATATCAGGAAATGTTGGCTAAATTCTTGCAAAGTTAATGATTAGTTGTATTAATGAATTTCATTTGGGTTAAGCAAGATCTGCACTGTCAAAATTGAATGTTGTAATGAATTTTTGAGGTTTCCTGAACAAAAGAATGATTGCAGGACCTGTAAGTCCACATATTTTTTTTTCTTTTTTTCTTTTCTGAGTGAGAACTAGGTCAGCTTATTGCATCGAGTCAATAATGAAGTTCTGTTATTGATGATAGTTTCCATCACTAAAGCACACACTCATCATCTTCCTGTGAGCCTTAGTTGACCTAGGAAAATGTGAAGGATACCCATTTCTGATATTGGCCAATTTTAGAAAGCTTCATTGAAGGATATTGATTCTGGTGACAGAGATTGTATTACAACTGTGAAGTGGCCTGTCTACTGCACAGAACATTTAATGTCATACAAAACATGTTTTGTCTGTCATTCTGTTGCTATATACTATAGCTATATATAAGGTTCAGTGGACAGGTATTTGGGGGGGATTCATTGGTGATGTGAAGACTGAAAAATGCCCTTTAACTGGCAGTTTTCTTCAGAAAATGCACTTGTGAATGATGGCCTTCCAAAATGTGAAAAAACAAAACAAAAACAAAACAAAACTGTAACCTGATATGAATCTATAGTTTTAATATAGTAATATTTCTGCATTTAATTCCGTATTAAAATTATCACTAGACTGTGAATGTTAGATGGAGAACGTGTTCATCTTTCAATTAAGTGCTTTAAGGTAATACTTGCTGTAACATAATGTTCGCATAGCTTTCTCAGGCCACTGACTATGAATGCACTGAAATATGGATGATAAGGATTATCATACCCCAATTCAATCTTTAAAAAGTGAGTTTGAGAAAGTGGTGTTTTCTGCCATCATATTTTCGATACAGATCCTGGTAGAGAGGTGCATTAGTCAGATTTCCAAAATGTCCTGCAGAACTATTTAAAGATTTGGGAGTTCCCTAGTTTATGTGATTTGCGAGGCCACAGGAAATATCACGTTTGTCTTGTAGATCTTCTGACTGATATGATCAACTGATAACAGTCAATTCCCTTTTATAGTGGAATTTCTTTTTTTCTTTGTTTGTTTTTAAAAACGTTGGTATAAATCCTTTTTAATACTGAATACAGGAAAATGAGGGGTATTTTATTTATTAATTAAAAATAAAATAAAATCTAGATCTTATTTAAGCCAGCCTTTCAGCCTTACAAGTTAAAAAAATGCTGAGTTGGACACTGAGTTAACTGGTAAGATATTTGAATAATAGTTTATCATCCACTCTGTCCACCTTATCAATTGTGGACGCTGAGGCCAAAGTTCATGTGTGTGCGGAAGGCGTTTCCTTTCTCTGGCAAAGGTAAAACCCATCCACTGTGTAGAAATAGGCCAGGAGAGTGTGGAGAAGGACAGGAGAGTAGGAACAAGATTGAATTTGGTATTTTTATCTTCTAAATCATTTAGCTGTATGAGACTGGATATTTCTTTTGTTATTCTCTTTACACTGCAGGTATGTAAAGATTTTATAATGCTGGAGATGAGGTCTGCATTATTATTATGCATGTATTATTTAGACATTAACCTGTGCTCTCATGCAAATATTACTTTCAGGAGGATCCCAATAAACAGCAACTTGGTAAAAGGGAATTTAGGTTTACTGTTTAATATACAGTTATATTAATGTAATTAATATTCAGGTTTTTTGTGTTTATCGATGTTTAGGGATACTTTTTTTTTTTTCCCTTAAGCGTAACTTGCAGATATCAATTTATTTATTTATTTTTTGTATATCCCAGCTGTTAAATGGTGGAACACTGATGAAACTTGATCAGTGGGTTTATGACTATAAGAATGCAAAATATCAGGTTTTGGGAGTTTTCCATTAGATGGCTAGGGCCATGCCTTCATTTGTCAAAAATTTCTTCTAGCATGGGACTGTTTGTCCTACAGTAGGCACATACAAAAGTTATTTTTTATGGCAGTAGTAGATAAAAGTGTCATGTAATTTATTGGAAAATGGATTAAATAAAGAAAAAAATGCACAGAATTTAGTGGAATGAGATGTGTATGTCTTACACAAATTCACCCTTGCCACTTCTCCTTCCCTCAGGATGTGTAGCTTGCTCACCTAATTCTGAGACGGTCCCAATAAGCAGGAAGTGGCTATAATAGAGTTTAGTTTTACTGTTTAATTGTATTTATTGGTATTTATTAGTATTTGGCTAGCTTGTGGTGTGTAAATATTAAGATTGCATATAATTTGAGTAATAGTTGTAAGTAAATATTGCATATGTGTAACCCTCCTAATCTAGGGTGCCATCTAGATTACATCTGTCATATTGTTGTTAACTTATGCGTTTCACATATGGCCTCATTCTTCTATCATCCTTATAAATCAAAGGGGCCAATTTAATTTTCATATATCTGTCTGGTATTCTAATCCTGATGTTTAGAGCCAGTGTTAAGATAAAATGGATAAAGGGGCCCTTGTTTACCTACTCCTGAGCGTGTGTGTGTGTGTGTGTGTGTGTGTGTGTCTGTGTGTCAACATTTGACATGTGGGGTGTGTCATAATAAAATGATGTATGCCATTTTGGTCATCTTATAATAATGGTAAGAACAGGCAGATGGTTGTAAAACTAAGCTGATATTTTGTTTTAAGTTGAAAAGTATTCTGTGTAATGGTGATAAATCTTTTTTACATATTGTGTGAGTTTTTAAATATTAAATGGTTTTTGAATATGGTCAGCACAGTGAACAAATTCCTTTTTAAGTCCAGCTCGAGTTTTTCCTAACTAATTGACAGACTCATTGACCCACTGACATTACTTTTGTGTTCTGTGTGATGGGTAAACTGGAGTTTCAGTTTATTATGAACTGTATTTCGTAAAGGTTAAGTTACTAATTAAACAACTTTTTTTTTTTTTACTACTTTCTTTTTACTTCCATGAAGTCCATGTTAAAGTGAGTTTTGAAACTCTGAAAACTCTGGCCTGGTAATTTTGACCTGGGGAGTTAGAGGTTATTCTGGGTCTTGCTTTTAAACTGGGTGAACCTAATGTACCAAGCAGAGGGTAACAAAGACCCAGAATGCCTGTGACAGTGGTGTCCCAATTGTGTAACTACTGAACTAGAAACTTCTCTGTTTTCACGCATTAAGCCATGATGGACAAAATTGTGACTGTGACAGAATAAGCACACTTTGAGCAGATGGAACAGATGGTTAGATCCACTGTAAAGAGCATCAAGATTCTCTGCATGTTGGTTTTATTTTTGAAGGTTATCGTTCAGGAAATGGAAGAAAATGTGTTACAATTTGGATTATTCTTAGTACATTAGTACTCGGAGCATGAACGATGCAATGACATTGTGAGCTACAGAAAGCTGCGCACAAAGGTCTTTGATTTGCCATTGAAATGTTGCTCTAGGGCTTGTTTGAATGTGTTTGAACACGAAGCATATGATGGTTTATATTCTCCCAAATTGTTTCAACTCCAAAGAAAGTTTAGGACAGCTCATTTTTGATTTCTCAGGCATCAGTTTGTAGCTTCACTAACCCTAACCCATTTCTTTGACTCAAAATAATTTGTAGCCATTTGCTCCCACACAGCATTAGATCACTTAAGTAGAAATCCTTTGGGGGGGAGGGAAGAGGCTATGGCAATTTCAGTTATAAATTACCTTAAATTGCAGGATTATTGCAACCTAAGAACATTATGACCCCAACAGTATGTTTACACCCTTAAGGCCTTTGAACATAAAATTCATATAAAATTTGTGCAAGTAATTTGATTTCAAAAATGTTTTGACTTTGTTTTGGGGGGTTTTGTGCAAGGTGCTTGTTGTATAAAGGCATTTACAATTAAAATAAGAATAAAGGATTATACCCATTTTTAAGAAAAAACAAACAAAAAAGAACACATTTTGGAGATCTGAACTTTAATGTGTTGACTTTATAGGGAACAAACAAAGCAAGTAAACAAAAATAACCTTTTTATATTGATTGTTAGTAATATATTTGTTTCTTCTGGTTTTTTTTGTCTCTACAGGTTATTAATTTGCCTTGGTCAAAAGAGCCACATAAACTGAAGTTGGAATTACATCAGCTGTTTGTCTGCTAACTAAGCAGCTGATTTGCTCAAATTGACATCTGCTGGTGTCATTCCTCTGAGGACAGACCATCTGCTGAAAATCTGTGTGAAGCTGTATTTGGGACATTTTCTCTATATCAGACAAACATTGCTCTGTTGTTGTGGTGACACTCAAGCGAGACCTAGATTGACAGGTCTCCCTCCAGAGGAACTTTCCAGAGCAGCCACCAAAAGGAACATGTGCTAGAAGTTCAACATCTGTCCTAAACAACTGGTCAGCTTTGACTCTAGAAGATGAGCAATGACGATGAGTTCTTCGATGCCGTCACAGGTGGGCGCTTAATGTACATACTTATTGACATTTTTTCCCTCTAGTTTAGCTTTTATTAAGAAAGGGGAAAAAATCCATGCTTCCTGTATTTCAGGACTCTGTATTGTAAGCTTTGTAGTTTTCACTTTTTTTCCCCCCTTTGGTAGTTTAAAAACTTAAAAAGGTTTAATCTTTGTTTTTATTAGGTCTTCATCTTCCTCTGGAAATTGCTACACTTTTTTTTTTTTTTTTTTGTGCAAGAGGCTGCCACTCCTAATTAGATGGTTCATTTTTGTTGTTGAAGCACAATGCTGTCCAGTGGAACTCAACCTGCCTTAGTCTGATGATTAGCTGAATAATTCAGAGGTTGGCTGTCTTACGGCTATGATTAGTGATATCAAGAACAGCCAGGAGGGTGTGTGGTTCATACTCGTGTGTCAGTGACCGCCCCAAATCAGCAATGTAATATTTTTATTTGATAACCTATTTGAGGAGGGCAGCTAGACTTAAATTTTTTTTTTTAAAATTTTGTTTGTTTGAGTGTGAGAGCAGTTAATAGTCCTTGAAGTCAGCACTCTCAGGATTTCATGCAGCCTAGTGTTACAGTCCAGGTGAGGGTCTGATATCGCGCAATACCCATTTACAATTACAAAGTACAGTCGTGGTGACTCACCTGGGGTTTGTGAGCAAGCATTCTGGGTATTTGGAACCAGATACCTGGAAACTCAGGAGAGATGAACTTTGAACTGTTTACTCTAGGCACCTCTACCTCAAGTTTAGGAGACATCAACAATATAAAATCTCAGGATTAATGAAGTCAGCAGGTGCAGCTTCGGCATTGAATGCTGAAATGTGATTATAATATTATCTGAGAAATAAAGGCATGCAAACACTTTATTGTTGTAGATAAATTAGCAGTGCAGCCACTTATTTAACAGCTTGTTCTGTGCAGGGATGATAAGAGGGGGCAGGCAGGGTGGTGTTCTCTGTTAACAAATATTAGAATCACTGTTTTGCTGTTTGATTACCCCATGTTGACGTAGAGCCATTGCTATATGACTGTCAGCACTTTAGCAAGTCATTTCCATTCAGGTATAAAAAAAGGCTGTGTGTGTGCCTCCACCTGTCTTTGTGTCATTGTTATCATCATCTTAGTAATTTGAGACAGATGCAGAACAGGGCTGATCTATTATTCATGTGGTAGCATCAGGTATCATCTGGCTTGGCTTTAGCATCTTTTCCTTCTCTTAATTTACCCTCAAATATTTTGTTGTAACTATGAATTTTTAAAAAATGTGCTTGTTGATTTGCCCAGGGCACATCTTCATAGCACCTACAGAACCTTGAAAGACATGGTTGAAGTGCAGCTTATATAATACATGAAAAGAGATTATCGAATATTTAAAGTTTCACAACTCTGGCTTTGAGTCAACACTCCTGTGTGACAAATAATTTGTGATGCACATCCTGTATTTAATGAGTCAGTTTTATACTGTGCAATACATTTTGTTTCTCAGGAAGTGGAACTTGCTTTTCATGTCACCATTATTATGTCTGCAAATATTTACTAATACAAGCTGCAGGCTCTGTCTTTGATTGGGGAATCTAATTGTATGCTTGAAAGTAACCAGATTTCAGAAACGTAGAACATGCTAGCTGGGTTTGTGTCTAATCATTTAATTTAGACAGACTTTGTTCCTCCTTCCATCTTTTTTTTTTTTTTTAAATGCTGAGAGGTTTCAGTACTAAAATAAAATATTTTATTGTGACTTATGTGACGATACTAACAATGCACCTTTGTACCTGACACCTGACTAGGTGTGTTTTCTGAGTAATGATAATCATTAGTGTATTTTAATCTTTCGTTAATGCACCATCTTGAGTTGCCCACAACTCCACCCTACAGTACTACGTTGCAGATTATTCCAGCCCACTCTCATGAACGTCTGCCTTTTTGTTAAATCCACTGATGAGATGCAAGATATTCACAATCTGTCATTTTTGAGTTTATGATGGAGAATATGACTCTCCTTATAATGTGCTTTCCTACATGTTGAACAATGATGCTGAAAGGTATTTATGTGTTAAATGTGCCCCTACGTTGTTGTGGCCAGGCTTCCTTATGTGAAAAGTTTTTAATTGAGACATGGATTTCTATTACCTCACAAACAAGTTTACTGTTGTTGTCCCAGGTTTCTTAGTTTACAACAAGTGAAGATGATATGGTGCGGATATCTGTGACGTTGGTTTACTTTGAATGCCACATTTCTTTTTCTCCCACAGGCCTGGAATCGGACGAGTCGTGCGAGGGGCTCTCGGAGGCCAGTTTCAAAGATGCACAAGGGATTGACAGCAGCAGCCAGAAGAACAATGGATCAGTCCCACAAGAAAATGGCATCAAGAAACACAGGTACTCCTGCATTCCTCACCCACATTCCATCTGCTGTGTGTGTACTTGTGTATTTGTGGATAAGTACTCTCTTGGTCAAAAACAATTGAGTTAAGTGGAAACTTTTTGGGCAGGGTCACAGTTGTAATGGCTAGGTTTCATACAAAACGCATACACAGAAAGGCACACAATGCTGCAATTTCTGGAAAAAGGCGGTGCGTCCTAATTCTTTTGGTGAAGTAGTTTAAATGTCATGTATTTTTAAACTTAAAAATAACGAGGTGAAAAAAGGGGAGGTGGTTGTTGTTGTTGTTGTTGTTCACAGTGGGGGGCTGACTTGGGTGACCTATATGTGAAGGTGTGATGTGTTCACTTGTGTTAATTTACTTTTATCAATTTTAAGATGCTTGTGGAAAATTACCAAGAAGGAATTTTAGGATGGTTAGGTGACTGGCGCTAGTTCTTGTGAACAGCCCTGAGATGAATTGGCTTTGCACTTACTTGTTCTTATCTCCGTGCAGAATTTCTTTATCTTCTGCCCTGATAACAAACCTGAACACACAATCTCTTATCTGCAACCTTGGATATTTCTTTTCTTCTTCATTTCAGGACATCTCTCCCTGCACCCATGTTTTCCAGAAACAATATCAGTGTGTGGGGTATCCTGAAAAAATGTATTGGACTGGTAAGGGCACGCTGGTTATCAGACACGATTTAAGAGCTTCTCTTCTGTACGTGAAAGGCTTTCATAGAGAGGTTTTCATAGTCATATTGGGCAGTATTTACAGTTTGTATTTGCACACAGATACACTGAAACAAGAAAAATCGATTACATAAAATTACTTGTTAAAACCACAATTTGTAAAACGTTTTAGAGGTTCAGTAGTATAAAGGTTAATATATTAGGTAGACATTGAGCTTTTTTCTATGTATATTTTTTTTCATTATAGTTTAGTGTTTCATTTTTTCCCCTTTACATGCACTACGGTGTTTAGTCATGTTGTATTTTACGAGTTAGTCTAGTTAACCTGTGGTTTAACTAGTGTTTAGTGCTTTGGCTGCTGTGACTCAATAATTTCAGCTTTTGTGATATTATGGAGTATATATTCAGCTTTTATCTTAATGTTAAACAGGAACTGTCCAAGATCACGATGCCCATTGCCTTCAACGAGCCCCTGAGCTTCCTGCAGAGAATCACAGAATATATGGAACACACTTACCTCATCAACAGAACCTCCTCAATGTCCGACTCCATAGAGCGCATGCGGGTAGGGAGAGACGTGGACACACACGTTCTGTGTCATCTACCGTGTTTCTCTGTTGTCACCCCTGACACTCTTCTCCACCCACTCCACCCTAGCTCCACACAATGACACTCTGTCTTCACCTCTTGTCTATTGCTTTGGATGGTTGTAGAGCCACCAAAAAAATGATGATCTAATCAAATATGATAAATGAAATGCAGATAATCTGGACATACTATGGGGAGAAGGAAAAAACAAAACACTAACAGACATCATACTGAAGAGATGACTTGGACACCATACACACATGCTAACTTGGTCTGTAATTGTTCGTGTTTAGGCAGTAGCTGCTTTTGCTGTGTCAGCAGTTGCGTCGCAGTGGGACAGAACTGGAAAGCCCTTTAATCCCTTGTTGGGAGAGACCTACGAACTTATCAGGTACACACTTGCTTTTTCTTTGTTTGTTTGTTTTCTTTCTTGTTTTTGTTTTACCAGTTAGCTTTCACTCTCTCTTTTCACCCCTGCTTCTTGCAGAGAGGACCAGGGTTTCCGAATAGTGTCTGAGCAGGTATCCCATCATCCTCCAGTGAGTGCATTCCATGCAGAGAACCTGGCTGGGGATTTCGTGTTCCACGGCTCCATCTACCCTAAACTCAAATTCTGGGGCAAGAGTGTTGAGGCAGAGCCTAAAGGGACTATCACACTAGAGCTACTCAAGTGGGTCACTTAAAAATGTTTGCGTTTCAATTATTTATTAATTTATTTTAAGCTGAGAGTGATTTTTTTTTTTCATTGGGTTATCTTCTTTTTTCACCTTTCCCTCTTAAAACTTCCTCCTTCATTCTTGTTTTCCAATTTTCTTCCCTTACCCCCCCCCGCAATTTTCCTCCAGGCACAGGGAGGCATACACATGGAGCAACCCTAACTGCTGTGTACACAATGTCATACTGGGAAAACTGTGGATAGAACAGTATGGCACAGTAGAAATAGTCAACCACAGGTATTTAAATCATGCACGCATTATAGAACTAGATACTAAGAAGTGTTTAACCTGTATTGATTGCAATGCTTCCCTATAACTAGAGTGAGGAAATGACTGCAGTCAAGTTCAGATGAAACACTGTAAGGCTAACAAATGTTTACCCACTGTTCTCCATTCCTGCAGTGCACCTTCCTTGTTTAGTTTAATACTAGACACCAGCCTGTTTATGCTCTGTGTGGCTCCTCGGGCAAATAACATCTCCTTCAACATTTATTTTTCCAGGAAAGCAGTGCAAAGCTTTTATTGTCCTTATTACTAAGCGTGCTGTGTCTTATTCACACAGTTGCACAGATTCATGCTGTGAATCAGCCAGACCTTACTTGCACAGACTAACTGCTGTCAAAACAGCAGGGTTTGAACGTGAACCTCTTTTATACAAATAGTCATGCAAAGTGATTTATATGAATGTTTAATTGCATGATAAATTCACCACTTTATAACATTGTCAAATAATGTTGCTTTGTCTGTTTAATTCACTATAATGAGCTCTGCCAGTGAAGAGAGGTTAATTGGCTCTTGTCTCATTTTTCCTGCAGCACTGGAGACAAATGTGTGTTGAATTTCAAGCCCTGTGGGATGTTTGGCAAAGAGCTACACAAAGTGGAGGGATACATCCAAGACAAGAGGTTTGTGTTTACTCTTACTGGTTTGTCACCTACAGTGTGAATCTTTCTGTCTTCAAACGTTTAAAAAAGGCATGCTAATGCATTTTGGGAGGTTTTTCAATCTCATTTTCCATTGTACTTTTCTTCTCCTATTATTGACAATTTTCTTTTTTACATCCCTTTTCTTTTTTTTGCCTTTTCTAACAATTTCTTCTCTCCACTTGCATCTCTAACTTTTTGTGTCTTGCCCTTTTGCTCCTTTTCTTGCCACATTTCCTTACTGTCGTTTTCATCTTCCGTTTCTATCCAGTAAAAAGAAGCTTGCTGTCATCTATGGGAAGTGGACTGAATGCATGTGGAGTGTCGACCCTCAGGCCTATGAGGCACACAAGAAGTCTGAGAAGAAAGGGGACAACAAAAAGCAAAAAAATGTAAGAAGCTGTGCAACTAATATTTTAGATCTGCAATAAGAAATCCTAAAAAACAGTGTACTGTTGGTCTGTGGGGTTTTCTTTCTTTTTTTTTAAATTCATGTAAGTCATATTTCCTTTTCTTCTTCTGTCTTGATTTCCTGTTATTGTCCACAGCAATCTGTGTGGTCGTATCCAGGTAAACCAACAAGCTAGTGTAGATCAGTGCAGACGTTTTTCAGCTCTCCCCCTTTTAGTCTGCTCATTTATTTGTAGTTGTGTGCAAATGCTCCAAACTGCAGGTTTGGAAATAAACAGATACTGACAGAAGCTTTGATCTTGCTGGTAACCGTTTGTGCCTGCAGCGTTCATTTTCTGCTGATGCTATCATTTGGTGCAGTAGTTACAGTGAGTTGTATCATTCACAGGATGAACTTGAGGGCGCTGAGAACGATGACGCAGATGACATGCCCGAAGTCCAAGAGACTGTGTCTGTTGTACCAGGAAGCACTCTGTTGTGGAGGATAGACTCTAGACCAGCACACTCTTCTGTGGTATCAAAAATAAAGTTACACATCCATATAGGTGGCCCAGAACGCACACACACACTCCTCACAGCTTTTATCCTTTCTCTGTTTCCCAGATGTACAACTTCACAAACTTTGCGATGTGTCTGAATGAGCTGGAGCCCGGCATGGAGGCCGTCCTGCCCCACACAGACTGTCGCTTCAGGCCTGACATCAGAGCAATGGAGAACGGCAACATGGGTAATTAATTTTTATCTGATCAAATTTGAATGCGTCTCTGGCTGACATTCAATAACTCGTTTGCCAGAACTGTTGTTTAAAAAGAAAACCAGTAAGCTATGACTATGTGGACGTTTAAGACGACATTTAGAATGATCACTCTGTAAAAGTAAAACAAAACACAACAACAACAACAAAAAAACAAAACTGAACCGATAAACAAAAGAAACCACAAATGTTTTACTTCTGCTCAAAGCAAAGGAAGGACAATAATAAGTCAATGCTTCCACCTGCTGGATGTTGATGGTATTGTGCCAATCCAAACTGAGTGAGTGCCACAGGTGCCTAAAAAAAAAAAAAAAAAAAAAAAAAAAAAAAAATGCAAACAAATGAAATTAAAAGGGTAAATAAGCACAAGTCTTTTACTTGTTTTATTACAATCTGAAACCTTTTGACTCTTTGTTCATGTGAAGATGAGGCCAGTAAAGAAAAGGAAAGACTGGAGGAGAAACAGAGAGCTGCCAGAAAAGAGAGAGCCAAGAGAGATGAGGAGTGGTCTACCAGGTGAGAAACGCACACCAACACATGGATTCACTTTAATTCATTTTTCTGTGGTAACCTTTACAACAGCTTCAAAATATACCAAAAGTAATGAAGTTTTCATGATGCTGTTAGATGTCCAGTGTACATGAGAATAGCAGGGGGATTGTTGCAGTGGTGCAGAAACTGTTCTGGTTAGTTGTTATGAGTAGAGCTGAGCCCTAAAGGAGAATCTGTTAACATAAAGGTTAATCTACATTCCTACCCTCGCCCATGGCCACAACATGGAATGTAGCTTACTGCAGGTGTTAAGAAAATGTTAACTACATAATGGATATTTTGTCAAATGCACTTACTTCCTTTTTTGACTGATAAGGCCAGTTCCACTCTCATTCTGTTTATTAAAATTGAAGCTACCAACATCCGCTTAGGTTATTACAAAGGCTGGAAACAGATTCGGTTAAGCGAAGTTTGTATATTTAAAGCTCACTAATCATTGATCAGATTTATTTGTTTATACCATATGAAAACTGAAGTTTATGAAGAACCTTTTGAACTGAATAATAGATTAAAAGAGCTGCAGGCTGGAGACACAGAAAGGAAGGACAACTGTTAAGATTACAGATTGACAGAAAATGCAGGTGGAAAATAATACACAGAATTCTTGGAGGTTAATTGTAAAAGTTATATCAAGAAACTGGTAACACACTTAAAACCAAAGCCATGGTAAATCCCTGCAGAAGTGTAACGTGTGTTGATCTTTTAGGTGGTTCCAGATGGGCACCAATCCATACACAGGCTCCCAGGATTGGATCTACACTGGTGGATACTTCAACAGGAACTACCAAGACTTGCCCGATATCTACTGAAAGCCTACTTGCCTTCCTCCTCCTCCTCCTCCTCCTCCTCCTCCTCCTCCTCCTCCATATCTGTAACCTGCAGTACCCCACCTGCCCCCCGTCATTAACTGGAGATAAAATGATACAAATCAACAAAGGCACACCAACTCAGATTGGAAATGGATACAAAGAAGCTGAACGTTTGCCACTTGTTGACTGCCGAGTCTTCAGTAAAACTGGTTGTTTTGGGGTTTTGTTTTGTTTTTGTTTTTTTTGCCCCCCCCACCCTCCCACTTAAGAGAAGTTGTTATATTATCTCCAAGTCTTACTCTCCATCATCGACAAACATCTCCTGTGTCCCTGCTGAAGCACCCTATAGAGCACAATGGCCATTTAATTCCAGGCCAATCCCTCTGGCAGAGAGTTGGTAACAACTCAAAAACCTCACAGGTCCGTTCTGAATGTTTAACATCTTTGCTATTGAACTCTCTGCTCCGAGGATCTGCCTGCCAAGACTCTTGATGGCAGCATTTTAAAAACATTCACGTGTCATAAATGAGTAAAGTAAAAACAAAGACCCGATAATCACAACGATGGATACATGGATGCAGACGAACACCCATGCTCTTTGAATTGAAGATGGACTCTGAGGATGTTTTGTTTTTTCTTTTCACTCTTTTTGTTTTGTTTTGTTTTGTTTTTTAAAAAATATTTGGCAAAATTTTAAAGATTTAAACACTCAAAATACTTTAGTTATATACTACTCTTTGAGCAACAAATAAGTTATGAGTGATCATTATGTTGGTCAAAACAAATCAAATGCAATTAAGACTTCATTACTGTCCATGTGTCTTATCCTGAAAATGATTAATATCTGCTGATAGTCTCAAATTATTTTGTAAAGTTTGATTGATATTAAAATGAGTAAAGATCACTACTATAAAGCATACGTTTCCCTGACAACAAAAACAGAATTGGAATCGGGAAAACAAAGCAACAAATAGTTGAGATATTCATGGAAATGGCTGAATAGCCTGCTTTAACCTTTAAGCAACATGCATAACCCGGCTGATGCGTGATTTGGTTTCACACAGGTGCAAGTATTCCATCGTCTGATTTCTGCATCTTTCTTTTTAGCTTTTAAGATGCTGAGGTTTGAAGTTTGCATTTACCCCCTCTGGCAGGTTACAAGACAGTAACCTATTGGCAGTACATACATATAGCAGTACATATTGGTTGCATTTTGCCAGTTTAACATGTGACTTTAAAGGATAAGAGTGTTGATCTGCAGCTGCTTGTGAATGAAACTGCCTAAAGGAATTGGGTTGTTATAAATCTCACTATCGTCATAGAAGAAACTTGTCAGTGTAATCAGAGTATCAAATGCAGCTCTAGATAATTGTGTTCTATGGCACGATTGGGTGGATGGATTCATGGACAAAGTGACATAAGTAGACAAACGGGAAAAACTGGAGGAAAATGGCGACTACAGAAAAGTTAACGGACCGCAGATTAACTTGGCGTCGACTCATATAATAGGACAACAAAACAACCAGAAACAATACAGCGATGATTGTAGTCTTTTGTGTCTGTGCAGGCTGCTTCTTACACTTATGTGCTGAGCAGAAACACTATTTCTTAAAGTGAAAAAGAAAAAAGAAAAAAAAAGCCAGAACTTCTCTAATGAATGTTGGCACACACAAAAAAAAGACTGTAGATGTTTTGGATTGTTGGTAGTGCCCCAACAGGGTCCCAGAAACTGGTAACTCCAGTGTTGATGTCCACTGTGTTGTGCAGTTTCCCTTTGATTTGTATTGAGATCAACAACAGTGTGACTCTACATTTAGCCCATTCATTATTCATTTCAATGCATCGTCACCGAGCAGGACTCACATTTCCCTTCAGATTCTAGGATATAGACATGTTGGTAAATGAATACTGGGATGAAATCACAATGGAGTGTTTTTTTTGTTTTGTTTTTTTTTTGTTTTTGTTTTTTAATTTTTAGGTTTATGGCATTCTGTTGCTATGCTGAGGTCTTATTAAAAGGTTAAAGTTTTTAAACATTGTAATACTTTTGATTAAAACACTTTGCTCTTGTCGTCTAAAGTTATAATATAAAGGCATAGCTAGAGTCAACCCGCAGTTTTGATCGAGTGAGAAATGTAGAACAAACAGGTTACAACTCTCACATATGCGTACTAACTTAACATCATAACACACGCACCTAATTTTGTTTGACAGATGCGTTCTGCTGAAGTCGAACCCTACCCAGTACATTATGGCACGCATCTAATTTTTAATCACATTTCGTTTTGTTTCTGTATTAAAAATCACATTTTCACGTGAATATTTAGCTTGCAGCACCGACCCTATGCAACTTTAGCACGTGTCTATTATTGTACCGCAGCTTAACGTTCCCCCCCACCCGCAGCGACACATTGAACGCACGCGCACACACACCTTCAGTTTTTGAGTAGTGAGATGTACCTTTTATATATTGACTTTGCAGCCTTAGTTTAATACATTCCAGATAATTTAAGACCTGTTTGTACTACTTGTCACTACAGGTAGCCGTGTTGTCACATCTTCAATTTGACTTTTATTTGTTTTTGGTTTTTTTTAAATGGATTACCGTGTCATGCTTAGTGCCTGAACTTGTCTGTTTTCCATTTTTAACTTGTGTGTTATTTATGGTGTTTTATGAATGACTTGATTTTTTTTTTCTCTCTTTTGTAGCAAAATCGTTTCTTAATGCCTCTGTTTTGCTTAGGAAGGAGCAGAGCGCCTAATCGGGTCTTGAAGCAAACATTCACCAGCTGAACACTGAACCTTTGACTGTGGCTGTTACATCTGTCTGATTTACTTGCCAGTACAGTATCTGTAACATATTCAGGACATGTTGGGTTAAATTCACAAGTACAATCCAGAACTTTACATTCATTTTAAAACAACCTAAAAAATAAAACCCACACTTTTTTTGTTTTGTGTTATTAAAAAGCGTTTTGCACAAACACTACTCCCGGTGCGCCATCACAGAAGGCTAAAGTCAAGCACTCACCAAATTCTGCAGCTGTACATGAATCCAAACACAATCTTGGTAAATTTTTACTGTAAACTACTAACTGGCAAAAACTATTAAACACATGTAACCGTCACGTTCATCAGTGCTCATCAAGCGCTACCAGTTATACAACTAATACACGTTATTTAACTAATTCTAGGATTTTGTTGCTTTGATTGTTGGTTCTTTCTATTAAGGAAAATGTTTTCTGTTGAATTTTATTTCTCTTGGATTGTGTCATGTGGTTGTCGATGTAATATATGTGTAAAAGTGTTGCACAGAAGTAATCGCAAGCAAAATGGCATATTTGTGCAATTGATTTTATTTTTATAGTATTTAAACAGTTTTTGGTGACAACCAGATATTTTATTTTGAAGTCGGGAGGGGGGGAGGGGTCTGTAAGGGGTTGTATCCATACTGTGGACAGCTTGTTAGATTCTATGAATGGGGAAAATGTCTACTAATAAAATCCTAATGTCAGTTTTGGGACTCTGTCTGGTTCCTTTTTTTTTTTTTTTTTTTTTTTTTTTTTTTTTGAAACAACATGCATGAGTAAGGACTGACTTTGCACTCCTGTAGCATCCCTGGAGAATTAATGGATGAAAGCTTTCCTTCTGTGTTGACTGCTAGTTTTAAACAGTCAAAGATGCCTTCATCTGAAAAGTAAATACAACACTGAGGTGCCCTAAATCTGTGTTTATTTTCAAAGGCCTGCAAGAAGAGATCCTTCGTGGGGCTATAGAAGTATATTTGTTTGAAAATCTGTGGGTAAAAACAAAAAGGGGAAAAAAACAACCCGTTGTTAGTGGTATATAACTGGCACTTTTTTTTGTGTGAACATTTCCTTGTCCCCTGCAGCACATGATGCTTACTAGTGCGCATATATTTAACTGCAGGTTAACTGCAGTGGGCTTGTAACAGCAGTCGTGACAACCTACTCATGTAAGACTGTGTGATCCAGCTGTGTTACTATCAATGATGGATGTAACATCCTTAAAAGTAAACATGATATCGAGATGCCTGTGTGAGAAGATCCTGCGTGGTTGCAAAACAAGTACATTTGTTTAAAAGTCAGAGGGTTAACAAAAAAGTTCGTAGTATATAACTGACATTTTTGCGCATGCATGTTTCCTTGCTCCCTGCAGCACAAGACAAAATGACTCTTCCAAGTGGGCGTGTTTAACTGGGGATTATTTTCACTACTTTTGAGTGCTGACGAGTACAGCATTAACTCCAGTGGGCTTCTAACAGCAGTCATGACATCCTACACATGTAAGACTGTGATTCAGCTGTGCGTGGAGCCAATCACAGGAGATGTTGAGAGGCTACAATAGGGAAAGACACCATACACCATTTAAACAAATAATGAAACAAACAATATTAAAAGGCTTTAAAAAATTACTCCAGGTCACCATTATTACTGGATGTCCTCACAAGTTAATTTTTTGGCTCTGTCGTGGAAAACATTACCTGTATTTGGGGTCTTTTTTTAAACTTTACTTTTTTAAATAAATTTGAGTCACAGTGAGCATCTCTGAGGAAATGAAAATGAAGGGATGGTGGTAAGCACCAAACAGGCTGCTGTGCAGATTTCATGAATCCAATGGGAATTTTGCACGTGTGTTTTGCGTGCAGAGTGAGAACATTTATATGCAAATATAAGTGAATAAGGCCCATTTTCTCTCATGTGCAAACATGTAAATTGAAGCATTCCATTTTTCATTTTAATGACTTGCATTTAAATTTTCCCGAGATAGCACGGCCTCCATTGTGCACATAGTGAGAAGTACTTCTAAACTTTATTTAATACAAACAAATTCAGGTATAAAAATACGCATAAATCAATTATGTGTGTACACATTGTTAGTAAATGATAAAAAACAAAACAAATGTGGATTTAAAGGGTTTTTGTGTGTGCGGCGTGTGTTTAAGGAGGCTGACGATGCCACAGAGAGACAGAGTCAGCGCTTCCTATGAAGCTATTAGAAAACAACGGCCTGGGGACTGGCTTCACTTCTCCCCTGTTTAAGCTGAAAATCAACAGCCTGCAAAAGTGAATTGCATCATTTTACATCTTGCATGTGCAGACATAAGAACATCAGCGGCATCTGCAAGGTCCAAGCTGCATGCCACAACTGCCGTTAGAAGCCTGCTTCAATGTTGTAGCTGTCAGCGCTTAAGAAAAATCTCTGCAGGTGCCCACATGGTTTTACCATAAAACAGCTAGTTTCACTTCTCACTGGATTTATGACTAAAACGTCTTCCTGAAGACTTTCTGCTCTCAGTCAATAGTTTAGAGACTTACTGAATATATTTAGTAACAGATCATCTCAGAGCGAAACAGACAACGAAGCAGGGGATGCACATGTTCATATTCCAAAAACAAGATGGTAATATTCCAAATATTGAAGTTGATGCTTCAAAGCAGGGATCAACTGCTGTGCCAAGTCATGAACGATGGATCAGCTCAGTAAAGACACAGAAAAGCAACAGCTTAAAAAAACCCAAAGCGTAAACACATTTTTAATGTATTTGTTTTTGTTTTTTTATTTATATTTCCTGATTGAAATGTATTGTAAGGTCATAATTTGTCATTCATCACATTACATGGCATGATGCACCAGGTCTACTACACCCATTTACAGGAGGAATACACGGAAACATACACAAGGTTTTACAATGGGGAAACAGGAAGTTTAGCTCATTGCACTTACAACAGTGAATGGAACACTTTGTACTCATTTTTAGGCTCTCCACCTTTTTCTGTATTTTATTTTTTTACTTCATTCAATTGCATTATTTTATAATTATTTTAATTTTTTACACACACATTTCCAATGTCCAGTTCACCCTCTCTCTCCATCTCCATAAAATCCCCCCCACCCCACCTCAAAAGTCACATGGAAGCCAGGATATTTTTCCCTTTTTTGATTTTGATGTTCTCATTTTACAAACACGACATGTATAGAAACTCTACACAGACCAATATGTTTATTTTTTCTCATATCCGAATACAACTTTTTTTTTTTTAAATGAGTTTTAAACAGTCCGCACGAGCCAGCCACATACGCACAACGATGCATTTTGTCGTTTTATTGATCAAATCAACATCTGATCTTGTTTCTTATGTTCTCTCGTTGTTTTTATACACAAGTAGCACGAGTCTGGGCAGGGAGTTTCCGGCTTGCATACGCTCCAGCTTGTGTTGCCGTTTTTGGTGTGCAAACGCCTCTCTCGTGCCTCTCGTGCGCGCGTGTGTGTGTATGTTTGAGATTTACATGGCATTTACATGTTGTTGGTGTCTGTTTCGAAGCGGACTCTAGCCGGCTCTCGTGTGATATTTACACTGGAAAAAAAACACGACGTGGCAACCCGTGAAGTGGGAGGTCAAAGGTCGAAGGGGTTCGTATGGTCAAAAGGGGGTGGGGGGAGTAGTTAGGTCGGGTTAGGGCAGGTGTCCAGGTCATGCACTTGTCCTTTTTTTTAACTTTAATGATTCATACAGGTAAAAGATGACAATAAATGATCCCTGATGGTTTTACAGTGAAAGATGGACTTTTCTCTCGTGGTTTCATTTGTTTCGGCATTTAGCTTCTTTTACAGCCTCTCACCCATGAGACATTTACACACACTATACATTTTATATATATATTTGTGTTTTAAAATCGATCTAGGGTCCTACTATACGCTCACTGTCTTCATGACCAACAGCAAGACCAGTGGTGACTGTTACTACACTATGCTCTGTACAAGCACTGCATGCTACCTTTTTTGGTTGAGAGCACACACCCGCGGGAACGCACGCACACACACATACACACACACACAGTCTGGATTTCCCAAAAGCATTTTAAGCTGCATTTAAAGACAGCTGAAACAGAGACACTGTGTTTATAACTCTCTGTGGCACTCTGTCGTTAAGTTAAAAGATTTGTAGTTACAGCAAGTACATTTACGCCCAATTCAGATACAGATCAATGTCACAAAGGGTTAAAGGTCCAGATTGTCTGACTGTGCGTAAATGCAGCTTTATTGCTGAGATGTTTCAGATTCAAAGACACGTCGCAGATGTGGTGGAAGAAACCTCTCGTTTAGCTTCACGTCTGTAAATCTGTTCTCTATCCAACTACTAGAGTTTTGTTCCAAACGGTCATTTGAAATAACATTCCTGCTCCTGGCATTGAGGAAAAACTCCAGATTTTTCTGTTTGGAGGAAGTCCCCACAGCAGATTTCATTCACGATTTGGAACACAACCCTCAGAGTTTTATCTATCTCTAATATTGTCTACAATTGTGCTTCAAACGCCATTGAAAAACCCAGCTGTGGCTTGGTTATTTTTGCCCACTGGTGATTGCTGTGGTCTGAACAGAAGTCCATTGCATTCCTGGTTATAGACGCACACCACGCAGAGTATAGACAGAGACCACGACTGGCTAGAGGGCAGTAACAGGATGGCTTTCTTCAATGACCAGTATATTAGTATAAAAGCCCTTGCTGCTATGCATATTTAAGTCACCTTCAGCGGCTGGAGCAAAAAAAAGAAAAAGAAAAAAGAAACCGCCACGAACACGTTTTCACAGTTCCTGGGATTTATGTGCTCCAAATATTACAGACTCCCTCTGACCGGCAGCAGCCACGATTTCACCGGTGTCGTAAGCGATCTGCTTTCACTGCGCCTGCACAAACACACCCATTATTATCTGTTGTCTTCTGAACATCTCCGTTGCGATGCTGCCTTTAATGTGTGCTTTCCTGAGGCAAAAGTGATTGAGGATTGTTTTATTCAACATTTTATTTGATTTTTTTCTTTCTTTTCTTTTTTTTTAAACAAACTTCCAAAAACATACGACATACTGTACAATAGTGGAAGTTGGTATTAACTTGGGTAACGTTAAACTCTCTCTCATATTGTTCGTTGAAGCCTAATCTGAATCTTTTCTCGGTGAAGTCACCGATCCGACGGCAGCGCATCCGCGATCGCTTCTGTTTGGGTTACACGCACTTAATGTGCAACTTAGAGTGAGGCTGAAGACCCGTGGTGAAAAAACACATAGGCGACATATGTACAAACACAGTTTCTCATCGATATATCTATAGATTTTAAACCTAAATCTCTCTTTTTCCTAATGCCAGCTCGCTTTCTATACCCGCTCTGTATGATAAAATAAACTCTTACATAGACGAATCATCTATAAACGATAAATGTTTCAGAAAATAAAAACAATATATACATATACTAGCTTCTTGTGAGGCCCTGCTCAAATAAGACTTCAAAGGAATTTATAGTTAAGGGATACTTTGATACTGCATAAACCAACTCTTTAAATCTGAATTTCAATAAATAGATTCTTTTATAACTTGCTCTAATAAGCTGCTACCAGTGCAAACCAAACACACACACACACGCCACACACACGTACACAAACTCCCCTGTTTCACTGCTTAAATTCATTTAGGAATGCTTTGAATAGTGTTTAACTTCATAGCCTACAGCAGTTTCTTTTGTTAAATATAATCTATAGGTTTTGTAATAATTATACATCTGCACTTTAAATTGCTATATCTATATCCTTAAATTTTTGGTGCTTCATTATCTGAAAAAAACAAAACTACAATTGCACATTAGGTAGCTAGCTAATAAGAATTCTGGGTCTGGTTATTAAATTAAAAAAGGGAGATCTTTTCTTCTTTACCCCTGAGCAGACACCATTTTAAGGAATATATTGAAGTATCATAATCTGTCTCTTATAATCTGTTAATTCTCTATTTTTCCTTTATAAACATGGATTGCTTGGATGCGTTCATGACAACCGGGATTTTTGAGTCCCTGCTAAATAGTTTTCAAATATCTGCACCTGCTGCGCTCTCCTTCCATTTCGGCTAATTTTTTGGTTGGTGTTCATTGGTAAGCAGGTTTTGACTCTTCTCTATGTGAGCTACTGATTGGCTGGAAAAAAGAAAAGCCACATATTTGTATAAAAATATGAAATTGCACACTTCATCAGCTTTGCTTAACATTTGATAGAGAACAGCCTGATGCATCTAACTCATCAAGCAGCATATTTTGTTCAAATCACAGGTGTAATTTCCCAGCTGCCATGAATACATCTTTGGTTGCAGAACGGTACCCCAAACATATCAGGTTAACATGAAAAAAAGAGAAAGATCCATCTTCAGATTTCCTTTACAAGTAACCAGTTTCATACACAAATTTCACAGACTCCTCTTATATTAATCTACAACAAATATCAAAACAAACGTGATATGCAAAAAAACACGTGTGACTTTTCCCCCGCATCTGTGTTTCACTTGCCTTTTCCTCCTCGTGATTTTCCAAATATGATTCATTGCATAGAACGACTGGAGATGAGAGGTCGCCTCTTCTGCCCACCATATTTGTCGTGATTAAACTCGTGGTTGTCATGATTTTTCTAAGGTTTTTTTATGTTCCTTTCCCCTCCACATTAGATGATGGTTGTTAAATACACGCATACAGAACCCGCACACACGTACAAACATTAGGAACAGAACGATATAGAGGTGACTGAGGTTTTCTGCGCCGGGAGGCATGCGAAGGTTCCCAGCGAGCGTTCACACAGACAATATACAGCAGAAGTTGGTTGGTTCCATTTAGTTTTGCTGAGGGCCTCGCAATGATTGGCCTGACAGAGTACATTTTGAGTACCTTACCACAGACCCCACAATACACTGCAGGAGCAACAGCAGGGAGAACACTGACCTGAGAAAATTCCTTGACAGCTGGCAGTCTCAGAGAGAGGGGTTTTTTGGGGGGGAGGGGGGTAGAGTTGTCGATGCCACCAACGATAGAAAGTTAAAGGTGGGGGGGGAGGCAAGTGACTTTGTGTGACACAACCAAGTGTGTTAATTTTTGGTTCTTCAGTCACAATTCTTTTCCCTTTTTGACACCGTTTAGAGTGTGCTTTCATGTGCGCTGTGCACATTTGACAGAGTGAAGGCGCATGCTGACAAAAACTCGAGTGCGAAGAGCTCGGATGAGCCTTTTCCAGCCTCCTTAAAAGGAGCGTTGAAGTGGCCGGAAGAATCGTCCTCGGGCACAAACAACTCCCCCTTCCCCTGACTCCCGACGGGAAATGACGTCAAGTTCAGCTCTGCCTCAGTGTGTGGACTGGTCTGCTTTTCGAGTGCCTCTGTGCTGCCCTGCAGTGCTTTTCGATCAGACTCCAGCTGGCTTATGTAGCAGTGTAACACTCCAAAACAGGTTACTGCCGGTCGGAGGGAAAGATCTGGGCGGACTTGTGGCGATCAGGCAAACTCCTGCTCTCTGGCACAGCAGTGTAAAGAGTGAATTTTACTTTTAAGTCAGACATCGGTGGTAAGTTAGACAGACGGAGGCAACACATTTCTATTCCACCAACTCTTGAAATGACACATGATTGTGCTCTTTACTTCATCGCCTCTTGCCCTATTGCTTTTAAAGTTATTCGCAATAAATAAAGAGTCAGGAAAAATCAAATGGAAGGGGGTAAAAAAAACAATACAAAATAAATAAATGAAAAATAATATCACAAAAAATTATCAAAACAATGTCAATTTAAAAAATAGAAATTAATCTCTCTGTGGCCAGTGTTCCAGCTGATGTTACTACATTAAAAAAACAAAGGATGTGACGGATGATGTGTTTACAGGATGTCATAAAAAAGTATGCCACTGTTACCTGAAAATAAAACATTTAAAAATGATTAAGGCGATACTGGTAACCTGCAACATAAAACCAGGCAAATTTAAAAAAAAAAAAATACATTAGAAAACTAAATAAATCAAAAGAAATCAACTAAAGTGACAACCACCTACGACAACGCGAGCAGTATCCGAGAAACAAATTTTGCGGAGATTGCCACAAGCACTGCAGGCTGATATTGTCTTAATGGCTTTGCAATGGCTGGTTAAAAAAAATAAATAAATAAAATCCAACCATTTATAGCTTCATTCTACATACCGAACATAACAAACAACAACAAAAACACAATAAAAGTAAATGCTCCTCTTATTCCCGTGGCCGGATTCTTGTGTGTTGCTTCAGTAATCTCTCTTTTTCGTTACTGTTTATGTCGATGTGTTTCCAGTGTCTTTATGGCCTCTGTTAAGTAACGATGAACAGTGTAAGGTCTTGGATATAAAGTTCCATGCATTCCAAATTTCTACATTTTCCTTTCTTTTTTTTCTTTTTTTTAATCCACTTCTTTAAAGACATGGCGAGTTGTGGATCGTTTGACGGGGACTGGAAAGAAAGAAGAATCAGCATTCAAGAAATGCAGAGAGGTGAGGAAGAGGGAACAGTTCCGATCTGGAATGTAGATAAAAACAGAGCAAACCGTGGAAAGAAATGCATGCCAACACGCTCCCTCTGTGTCGGCCACGTCATTGTCATCGTCTAATTCATTCAGAGAGACATTTCTTCATTTTGTCAGCAAACAAGAAGCCTTTAGTACCAGAAAAACCTGCAGTTCTTCAACGGTTTAATCCGTTTGTCCCACGCTTTCTTTACTTCGAAAAGAGACGGAAAAGAGGAGAGAGGGGAGTTTGGTTGATACTTTTCCTTGTTTTAGCAAAGGACTGTGAATGCAAGGATTCCTGCATGCCACCAGCTTGGTAAAGCCAGCATTTCCTATACGCTGTTAGCGGGAATGAACATCAGCCCATGACAATAGAACTGCATCACCCATATACACCAACCATATTTCTGTCCACTGGTGTTAAATCTACATGGAGGGCCTCAGTTGGTTCCACTTGTCTTCCTGAGCTGTGGAGATCTCCAAGGAAAACCAAAAGCAAGGACCAATTTTAGCTCCCAGTTGCTCTTTTGGATTTGGAAGTACTGTAGGTTGGTTGGTTCATGGCTCTGCAATATTCACATCTGCTTCTTTGGCTGGGACTGCCGGATGGATGAAGAGACTCCTTCAGAAGATGGATGCTGGCTTGGACTTTATCTAAAAAAACAGAAAAGGAATTTTATCAAAATATAGAACAGACCCCGTTTGGTCTGGTGTCTCTGTATTATAATATGTTAATAAAAGTCTACTGTTAAATGCATTGGCACTGGTGCATCATTTGCTACCACACCAATATAACTCGCTGTAACTTTGCTTCACCTTGTAAAGCTTATTTCTTTCACATATGTACACTATAACCACTATTTACAACATCACAGCTGCTGTCCTTTTGACATAGAAGGCACAGAGGAGCAATGGATTGAGTCCAGATCTTTTGTGTGAACAGCATCATAAACTATAGACGAGGATAAAGCAGAATAGTGTTTCCCTGTGGTTCTACATTTTTAAATGTTAAAGACACACAGACATTAAAGGAATTAGTCTACACATTTGTACTGATGTCCACTAGAGGGAGTGTTAGCCTAAGAAATAAACTGCTGGTCTTGCTTGTTGAACACACACAAACACACAAGCACATAATAACAGTGGATGGTGAGCATGCTTCCTTACTGTATGTCTGCACATTAGTGAAGCAGAGGATTCTCACAGAACAAAGCTAATAATACTGTAGCAATAATTTAGTACAAAGATCCAACCTCAGTGATTTTGCTAAATAAAGTCATCATTCTCACCAATTCGTGCTTACAGTTTCTACGTATTTCACTTTTGCAATTAAATTTATGTCACACCTGTGAGATCGAGGTCTTTCATTGAAAAAAGTAGCGCTGAGTGTTGCTCAAGAAATCCTGTTTTCATTCACTCAGAACTCTTTCCTGCTTCAGCCTTAAAAGTCAAAGCAAATGACAAAACACTTCATTTTATATGTGCAGCACAATGTAATCAATTAAATGCAAAACACCTGCATGTTCCAGGCAATCCCTTCTTATTTGCATGTTCAGAGGAGAGAGGAGTAGAGGTAAACATAACATAAGCATCGCAGATGCTCACGCCACCTCAGCTGGTTCTTTTCACTGTGGAGGACTAGCGGCTCAACTCTGAGTCTTGACTGAATGGCCAACCTTCTCATCCTGTGGCTAAGAAAGACCACAGCCACCCTTTGGAGGAAACACATTTCTGCCTTTTGTATTCATGGTGGTGACCGACAGCTCGTGTCCGTAGATGAGGGTATTAGCATAGATCGATCAGCTTCACTTTCACACTCAGCTCTCTCTTCCCCACAACAGATCTGCATCACTGCAGACGCCACACCAATCCATCTATCACTCTCCCTGAGATCCTTCTACTGTGGGCAACAACTCCCCCTAACCTGGGGTGGGCACTACACTCTTTTCAGCCTGAGAGCCACAGCGAGGTGCTAATTCTCACTCTCACACTCAGCTGCAAAGTGCTCGAACACAAGCTGGAGGTCACTTGGTTACATCGACAAATTTTCTGGTAGAGTCCAAAACCCAAAGGGAATGGGTTTGACTTATTACTGGCCAAAGAGGCCAGATACCCCATACTCCTGAAGCACTCACCACATGAACCCCTGAGAGATGTGATTGATTGCCTTCCCTAGGTCTACAAAACACATGCAGGGTAGTTGGACGAGCTCCCACACACCCTTAAATATCCTCAGGGGATGACTAGCTGGTCCAGTGTTCTGTGACCACAAAGAAAACTGCATTGTTTTCTCCTGAATCCAAGTTTTGACTAACAGACAGATTCTCCTCTTCAGTACCCTGGTGTACCCCTTCCTGAAAAGGGGATCTCTCTATTTAGATCACCACCACAGTCTGCCAAACGAGAGGCAACAGCCCAGACCTCAATTCAGTGTTGCAGAAGCAAGTCAATCAACAACATCCAGAACCTTAAGGAACTCAGGTGGAAAGTCATCCATCCGACAGATATGCCCAAAAGAGGCTGTTTAACTATCTCAGTGACCTCATCCCACTCATCCCCAAATTTAGCTTCCTCTATAGAAGATATGTCAAGCATGGCAGGTTTTTAAATATAATGACTGGAACATCTGCATCATCTGCAAATCAGATTAGCATAACAACAAAGAAGGTTTCATGTTATTTGCAAAATGGAAAAAAGGAACTCATGCAATCCATGAGTTCCTTTTTGTAAGCGATAGTACCAATAAAAATTTATTTCCCTAAAAAGAAATTGTATCAAATGCATATTTGCACAATTACTGCCTTCCAGTTTTCTTTTCCACTGTGCCTGACCCAGATTAACTGCTCCAGCGTGCCATATATTTATATGTTTCCCAGCGCCAGACTTAATCTGTTCCAGTGAGCACAGGCACCCAAAGGGCTGGTACACAACTCGAACACACAAACAAGGACAGTGACTCACACAAAGATGTATTAGTAAGAGCACACAAACACACACTGACTGAGTAACTGGACAGAGGGAGTAGACAGAGAGATATTGTGGGATGAGGGGACACTATGTGGCCAAAGGTATCTACATACATATTTCTATTTTGGTCTGTTGACTGGTTGATGATCGCTTCAGTCCTTATTCTTTCAGATTGGGAAATTTGAATACTCAGATTAAAAATAAATCATATTTAAGACAAAGAGTGTTAAAGGAAGGCCCTTTCAACGTGGCAAACCAGTGGAGGATGAGGGCCACAAAGAAATGGTTCCATGCTGGTAGGAAACAAATAATTAATATCATCAAGAATCTTTAGGCTCAAATGAAAGATTATCAGGGACTCAAGCCAGTATCAGTGTGGCCAACCTATTTAGTGTTCTTGTGGCTCAATGGGAGCAAACCCCAGAGAGAGGGTTTCCAGAAGACTGGAAGCTGTTTAACCAAGACATGAATGCACATGGTTTTGTCATGAGATCGTAACATAGGATTTAAGTAGTTTTTGAGTCAATGGCAGCTATGGGAGTACATTTGAGATATAGCAAAGAAAAAAAAATGCAAGGGTTAGATAGCAACAACTGGGAGAAAAGAAAAACAAGAAATCAATCAATTATTATTATTTCTCCACGGGGGTTGGAAATTAGACAGAGCAGTAACAGAACAAGAAATGGAGACTTCTACAGTTGGTGGAGAGAAAAGAAAAAATCTGGTAAAAAGAAAAGCAAAAATGGGAGCACGCACAGAGAAAAAGGGACAAAAAATGTCTGACAGCAGGAGTAAAATGTGGGAGGAGAGAGACAGATAGAGCTCCCTCTGCAGCATTTAGAGTCATGTGGCGCGTGGCTGCACAGCACACAGAAACAGATGCATGCACAAAAAGTCTCACACGTATATGCAATCTATAGGCGCACTTTATTGTCTTTTATGGCACACATGCAACACTGCACATACCCTGAGCAACAGTAGCAACATCAATGCCTGCCCATTACCCCAAGTTGCTCCACTGAAAGCGTCAAAAACCAGTGCATCAACATAAAAAGCTGGAAAAAGCTTTCATTAAAACCAAAATAAAGTTTTAAAAAAAGAAAAAAGATACAAACAAATTTTCCAACCAGTCATTTCTCATTATTACACATAAGTTATGGACATCTATGGTTTGATTCTTTTGCATGTGTGAATTGGATCAGTTATTACTGACATCTTGTGAGAATTTCATGTCAATAGCACCTTTTGAAATATTTACTTAAAAAATTGGTTGAGTACTTATTTGATTATGAAAGGCATGAGGAGCTGGGATGGAGGTGGGTTGCAAAGTGGCTTGTAGACATGCAATTTTGAGCAGAGCAGATCAATTCATAAGGCATTTCTATGTGACATTCTCTCACTGGATGTGTAACAGCAGGTCAGGCGAGCCATCAGCTTCTTACACTTGACCTGTACCATGTAACTCGACTTTGTGGTTTACCTAAATTAACCCTATGATTTTATATTTGGTAATGAAAGTTTATGCATATAAATACATGGTTAAAGTTAAGAGAAAAATGTATGGGTACAGTATAAAAAAGCCATAAAAAGCAGATGCCATTATTTAACCAAAACTACAATATCCCTCTAATATAGTTTTAATATTTTTTTAACTAAATTGTTACCATCAGTGGACTAACAAACAGAACTATGACAGTAACTCTGGCTGGAATAGTGCAGTCATATAAAGTTATTCAGTGATGTGATTAATATGTGAAACAGATGTCTGAAATGTATACACAACACATACTTACTGTTTAAAACACTTTAAGTACTTTTTCACTTAGAACTATTGGTATAATTGATTTATATTTAGGTAGTGAGGTTGTTACACCTTCTGACTTTTGTAATGTTGTCATGAAAAAAAAAATAGATAAAAAACTCCCAAAATATACATTTTTTTAAAAAAAGATTCTGACATGCAGTCATTGTGCAATGACATCAGAACAAAAGAAAAAGATCAAGTATTTAGGCAAACATCTGATTTTATTAGTCTCACTGTCTCACACTGAGCGTTGATCAAAGACAAACACTGATAACGGTTTAGCTAAATTTCGGAGGGGTAGCTCTCTTCGGTTCATCAAGCAACAAAATGAGCTGCCAACTGTATTCTGATCCTATTTGGAGTTTGATGTTTTGTTGCCATTTCATAAATCAGTGCAACAGTTTTAGAACAAGGCTGAGCTGACAGCTTTCAAGGTGCAATCCAAAATAAACCAACTGGTTTTAAGCTTTTTGAGAAACAGACAACGGGCAGATAATCTCCACACTTTTTTAATGTGATAATAAACAGTTTTTACATAAAAATAAAAATTTCCCCTCTCATATTCATGCTTCTATTTACTTTAGATTTGAATTGTATATTTAAAAAATACAACAACCTGAGCTTTTGTATCAGTTTTCTGGCCAGTTGCTGATAAATATCACATATCACGTTCAACAATACTCTAAATGAATCAGATTTCCACACATACAAATGTTACATCGAATCACAGAGAGTTGGAAATTTGTATCATTGTTAGATTGGATAAAGAATAACAGCTAGCTGCCCAACTTTTTATTTCCGAATTTTTGCTTTCTCCTGTGCCAAATATAATTGTTATTATCACAACAGTGACTGACATACCACAAAGCACTTGAGGAACTTGAGAATCTGAAAAGAAACATCTTACAGGGAGGCTTTCCACAGATGAAAAGATCTTGATGGATCAGTTAGGTAAAGTAAAAAGTAACTCACTGTCTGGCCTGTCAGAGAGAGCGGTGCGTTCTCTCTTCCAGTGTGTGCTCAAGCTGGTAACATGAAGCATCCAGAGGATTTCAGTCCTTGTTGGCTGCAAGAGGAAGCAGGAGTATTTTAGGCATCTTACAAAGTATATTATATTGTACGTACAGGGATTTTTTTTTTTAGTCTTTGCATATTTGTCACACTTACATGTTGTAGATCATGAAATAAACTGTAATATCAGACAATGTTAACCTGAGTTAGAGAGGTCAAATGCACTGCAATTTCAGAAAACACCAGCAGATAGAAATAAATATTGAAAAAGCACACAAAACACAGCAGAAGTTGAATAAAACATAATAAAAGTGAAAAAAAAAAAAACCCAAACAAAGAACAAAGACAAAAAAACCCTCAAAAAATCTCAAAAGAACAAATGTAGTGAATTTTGGGGGGGACCATAATGTGACGGAACAGCCGTGGAAGTTACAGAAACCAAAACATGGGAAGGATCACACTCAGACTTGCTTTAAAGAAGCGGAGGATTCTTCTGTGTTACGATTGAGAAAGAGATAATGTGTGTTTTAATCCTATGAGTGATATGTTACTGTAGATACTGTAGATTATTGCTATTAGCTGTTTACGGTTAGCTTGTCACTTCCGCAGCTGTTCCGTCACATTATTGTCTCCCCCAAAAACATTTCTGTTGTGTTTCATGAGGGGTTTTTTTGTGTGTGAAAGCTTTCGCAGCATTTGTTTCATTGTTTCATTGTTTCATTGTGTTCAACTTCTGTTGTGTTTTGTTTGCTTTGTAGTATTTTTCTATTTGCTGCTTTTTCCATACGGTGCAGTACATTTGAACCCTCAGGGCCACCGTACAAATGAATACAAGTTATAGAAGAAATAAGTGACCAAATACCAATTAATCATGGATGCTAAAAACAGCTAGCACCATTGTTTGAGATAAACAAACTGATATTTAATGGATATAGGTGCTGAGAATTGATGCAAGTTCAATTTTTAGCTTAAGATGACCCACACACAATGACTAAAGTATGATAACTTAAATAAGCTTAACAACTGCAGCACCTTCTGGCTGATGGTGATTTTACCAGCTTTTCTTTCACAGGGAAAGCTTCAGACTGTTGGCCTTCCAAAGTTTATGCTTTGTGAGTGTTGAGTACTCACCAGTTTGCTCAGCTCTCCTCTCTGTTCCCCGCTCTCTCTCTCTCCTTTCTCTCTCTCTTTTAGTAAAATAAAAGCAGGGGGAACAACAGGTTTTTCTGGTATGAGGCCTCATGGCTGTTTGAATAGTCCTGCAGACATACAAATATTCACTAGCCAGCATATCAAATTGCTAGTGCTACAAAAAGCAGTACATTCATCCTTTAAAAAAAAAAAAATCCCTTTTTGTGTAAAGGCCCAGTAAGTACAATTAAAGGTATTTGCAAAACCTGCTCATCACTGTCTTATTTATTTGTCATGCTTCTGCAATTTTAAAATGACTTCAATTTGCTTTGTCTCAAGTCTCTTTGTCTCATGTCTCAAGTCGAGAAATCTTTTTAAAACAAATAAGATCTCTTTCAAATCAGTTGTCTCAAGTCTACAGCTCCGGTGGTCGTAGTGAGTGCAGCATATGTACATTCAGCTGATAACCTGCTGCGTACACAAACAGCCTGTGTGATGCAAACTGTGGGTCATAGTAGCAATTAGCTGTCATTGTCACTGTTAAATTCTCACCCTGCTTTCACAGAGCAGCAAGAGGACCAAATATAAATTAGCACTAACACAATGACACTGAGACACAGACACACTGCTCACACACTGGTTCATGAACACACTGGCTGTTCTGTGTAAAACCATTTTAAGCCGCCCACTCCCCACAGCCTACAAGAGTCAACACATAACACGCTCCAGCTAGCTGTCAAAATCCCACCAGACTTTGAACTAGCAGCATCTCACAGAGTTATTTTTATACCTAATGTTTGAGATGTACTCGTCCACTGAAGACAAGAAGAAATCTTTCCAGGTCTTTGTACATGAATCACTGACCAAAAATACAACTGCTGTCTGATTATGTTGTACTATGACAATCAAGAAAAGCGTGCTATTTTTGTTTTGTTTTTTTCTGTATGTGCTTTTTATAAAATGAACTGTGCAGCGACAGGACAATAAATTAAAGATAAATTCTATTTTTTACATCTTTTATACATTATCTGCTGTATCTTATGCATGCGTGTCTTTGTAAAGAGCATGTAGGAATGAATAGGAGCAAAAAAAAAGAGAAAAAATACCTTAATCTTAGCACCTCAGAAGAAAGAGGTGAACTTCTTGCCAAAACCAGAGATCGCTGGAGGAAAGTGGACAAAAACAGGGGGTTAGATGAATGTTGCAGAACTACTGGATTGATTAGTGAATTTGAACGCCATCATCTACATAGCATATGTATAGCTCCCCTACTCTATAGCAGCTGTTATTGTCCCGACAATGAATTTATATGGATCATTCATGACATTTTCTGTAGAAAATAAAGTATAGAGCCTTTATTCCCTGTACCCTTGTTTAATAGTTTGATCCTTGATTTCTCTGGGGGTTATTGAGCAATAAAGTAAAATTGAGTTGTAAAAGTGTCTTTTTTCTAACAGTTATATATACTTCATTATCCTTTTTATCGTAATCAGTTCAGTACTAGATTACAACCAATTTTAATTTTAATGCGCTCTCTCTGTTTTCTGCTGATTCATTGGCGGTACCTTCTCCCAGTTTGCCGGCCTGCTCGGCGGCTCCTCCAGGCAGGATCTTGGAAAACATGCCTTCTCCTTCCATGCCCGGTTGACCTGCTGCAGCACTGCCAATACCACCAGGTCTAGGAGCAGCTTTGGAGCCTGGACAGAAATACGGCGAGTGGAAGAAAGGGAGAGGATGATGGGATGTGGGAGAGGAAACGTGGCCAGAGACAAAAATACAGAAGAAGACTGAGAGTAAAGGAGGAATCTGTATTTGTGCAGATGTCATATTCGGTGGCACCTGTTAGAAAATATGAATTTTATGATGGTATCTGGTGTCCGGTGTTGTGTGTCTGTTCACCGAGCTTTAAAAATTAGGGCAGTAGAAGAACTGCATCACTCTGCAGTTGCCCTGTTGAGTTTTTTCTGCCCTTTAAGTCTGCTGATTTATTTGCTTGCCTGCAGCCGTTCTTTGGTCATTAGGTCCCCTCGGATAGACCAACATAGGCTTCCTGTTTGCTGATTTCCTTCCTTAAGAAAAAATTGCTTCATCCCATTTTCAGCTGGATCTTCTATCTACTTATTCGTTGAGATGTTTAAATAATTGATTTTCCAACAAAATGGCAATTTCACTAAAATATTAATTAGCCTTTGATGTTCTGTCCCAAAACAGCACTAATCCAGGTGCTGTTTTTAATTCTTCTTCTTTCAGTTTCCCTTTTACGGGTCAGCACAGCGGATGATCAGCCTATCCTGCATCTCACCCTATCCTTATCATACTGTTCTTTCACACCAACATGTCCTTCCTTCCTACATCCATGAATCTTCTATGTGGTCGTCCCGTATATCCACTATCCCTCCTCTGCACACGTCCAAACCGTCTTGCTCAACCCGAGCTGTCCCTGTGATGTACTTGTCCCTCCTGATTACTCCCAATGAAAATCTTAGCATATTCAGATCTGCCACTCCAACTTGGCCTCCTGTCTTTTTGTCCAAGCTACTGTCTCCAAACCACAGATGATAGTAGCTCCAGCCACTTTCTGTTGCTTTGGCTGGTTGACCCCAGGTATTTAAACTCTTTCACCTTCACTACCTCTACTCCTCGAATCTTCACATCACAATCCTGTATTGTGTCTTGCTTCTTTTGGCTTTCAGTCTCCTCTACAGTGTGCACCTCCACCTCTACACACTCTTCTTCCTGCTCCCTACTCTCACTACAAATCACAGCAAACATGACAGTCCACGGAGACTCCAGTGTCAGCTCATCTGTTAAGCTGTCCATCACCACTTCATTATAATGTTTTGTAAGGTTATTTCTAAAAAAAGAAAAATGTCAATTTTCTGAATTTAAAGTTGAGCAATTAGATTCACATGATTGGACTAAAAATTAATGATTAAAAATGATTAAGATGTGTTTTTTTTTTTTTAATCTTTCACTGTCCCTATATTTATCCATGTATGAAACAAGTTAGATTACCTGCCCTCCCTTTAAGTTCATCCTCTCTTCAGTATAAAGACAGAAGGAAAACAACTGCCTGTAACCAGGTTTTAAGGGCAGCGACCTCAAACTAATGGTCAATTCAGTATTGATTCATTTTAATAGAAAGTTACTAAAAATGTTAGAAAGGGGTAAAAAAGCATAGATATTATTTAGCGAGATGAAGATTAACACAAATACTACTATACTATCACCTAACTAACACATTATGTCGTGACTTGGCATATTCATGAGGAATTACTGCCATGAAGTGAAAGCCCTCCTGTGTGTTTTTCCACTGTTGGATTATCTGCAGATTAATCTCAGATTAGATGAAAGAGCGCGCAGTGGTTACATAACTCAGACATAGTGGGAAGCAGTTGGCAAGTTGTGGAATTTTGGGATTCTGTGTGTTTCGTGTGTGTGATGAGTGTACAGTACCTATGCCTGTGAGCGGGGGCTGGGCAGTCTTTGAGGCCAAGACAGGTGCTGCTTTTGCTCCAATAGCTGTTGCTGGAGGTGTGTCGATCTTGGGCTGGAGGCAGAGAGAGATGGAGAGAGGGGGAGAGAAAAGGGTCAAAGTTGATCCATTTAGAAATGCAGACATCCCATGTTTGCCTTCTTTTCACTGCAAAAAGGTTGGAAATAGACGACAGTCAGGGAAAAATGTCTGTCGTGTATTCACATCGCTGGTGACAGACAGGAATTGGAGGAATGTGGGATTTAGTTCTGTTTACTCGAATAAAACTTGAATGAAAGAGTGAGACAATATGAGATAAAAAGAGAAGAAGACAGCTGAAGTGATAGATAAGAGACGGAGAGACAGAAGCAAGACTGGAGAGAAAGCTGCTCTCTTATTGTGTTGTATTGTGACAGCTCACTGAATGATGACTGACTGAATGATGACTTTCAACACTGTCAAGTGTCAGTCTGAGGGTTTTCTCTTGAAAAAGATGGAATCTCTTCTGTTTAGAGTGGGGTTCATTCACAAACTCAGAAGAAGAAAAAAAGGAAAAAACATATCTACAGAGTCAATGCACCCTGACATTGGTTGTTAAAGTCCCTGGAGCCCTCCTGGGGGAAAAGAACACTCTTTTGTACTGATTTGAACTGACCCTTTTGTAAGGGGACAAATGGTCTAAAACCACGCACTGGAGCTTTTTCTTTAACTTCTCACCCTTACACACTGATCAGGCATAACATTATGACCAATGACAGGTAAATATTAATAACTAATAACTATCATGGGACTTGTTAATATTAGGGTGCAGGTGAGCATTTTGTCTTCAAAGTTGATATGTTAGAAGCAGGAAAAAAACAGCAAGAGTAAGGATTTGAATGAATTTAACAAGCGACAAACTGTGATGGCTAGACGACCAAGTCAGAGCATCTCCACAACTGCAGCTCATGTGGGGTGTTCCCGGTCTGCAGTGGTCAGTATCTATCAGAAGTGGTCCCAGGAAGGAACAGTGTTGAACCAGTGAAAGGGTCATGGGCAGCCAAGGCTGACAGATGCATGTGGGGAGCAAAGGCTGGCCCATGTGGTCCGATCCAACAAATGAGCTTTTCAGCTCAAATTGCTGAAAAATCTAATGCTGGTTCTGATAGAAAGGTGTCAGAATACACAGTGCATTGCAGTTTGTTGTCTATATGGCTTCACAATCACAGACCAGTCAGCTGACCCCTGTCCACCACTGAAAGAACCATCAATGGACATGTGAGCTCACAACTGGCACACGGAACAATGGAAGAAGTGTGATGACTCAGTCTGATGAATCATGTTTTCTTTGACATCACATGGATGACTGGGTGCATCTTCGTCACTTCACAAGGGAACACGTGGCACCAGGATGGACTTTGGAAGAAGGCAAACTGGTGGAGTAAGTGTAAAGCTTTGTGCAATGTTCTGCTAGGAAACTAGCAGAACATTGCAGAACTGCTAGGATGGCTTACCACGATATTACCACGATATTTCACCGTGCCTCAAAGTAAAAATGGTTCAGGGATAGTTTGAGGACCACAACAATGAGTTTGCGGTGTTGACTTGACCTCCAAATTCCCCAAATCTAAATCCAATCAAGCATCTGTGGAATGTGCTAGACAAAACAAGTTCGATCCATGGAGGCCCCACCTCACAACTTACAGCACTTAAAGGATCTGTTGCTAACATCTTGGTGTCAGATACACACACAACACACCTTCAGGGGTGCCTCCACAGGGTCAGGGCTGTTTTGGCAGCAAATGGGGAACCAACACAATATTAGAGAGGTGGTCATAATGTTATGCCTGATCAGTGTGTTTGATGCTTTTAAAACCCCTGGAAAGAACTACTACTAACTACCAAAATAAGTAAAGTTTTATATAAAAATGCTTCATTTCTTTTTTTCTTTTCATTTTTTTTATCTTGAGTTCTGATGTTGCTGTCAATCGAATCCATATTTAATCCATTTATTCCCTTGGCACTCATCCATGTGACACAAAGTTGCCAGTACTGGAGCTGAAAGGCTCAGTTGATTTATTTGAATCTGCTGTGTCATTGTGAGCAGTTTGAAAGTTTCTGTGCTGTTGTGTCCCTCTCTCTCAAACCCCCACCCCGACACCCCACAGCTCTGCATTCAACATCTGAGAACTAAATGGACAATGGCCTCGGGAAAGATACACACCAGACCATTTCTGATATCCATCACAGTAACAGCTTGGATGATCTGAACACAGGAAATATGAACCAGTGTTTGGATCCCTGTCATTTTTATCTTTTATGATAGACTGGCTCCTCTGTTTTCTGTAAACTGTGTGTGTGTGATTTATTTAAAGCTTCTATTTAAAGCAATCCATAAATAAACCTGACTTCAAAAACAGTGGACTGTTATTTTTAATCCCAAAATATGCTGCATCATTTCCATTTCATTCTTTTTGCTGCTGCAGAACATAGGTGATGTATTATGGTGCACAATGCAGCATACAGAATTTCATTATTTACAGCCACTTAATCAATGCTTTTTAATTACATAATGGACCCAACATAAGAGTACAAGTGAATGAGTTCACACGCTGAATAATTATCATACCGCAAATTTTAGTTTTTGTTTATGATTTCCTGTCAGAAGCATTTGCAAAACCCATCCCTGCATAATTTTATATCAGATTTTATGAACAATTTCACTTTTCTTTTTCCTGGTGACTTTATACTAATGTACCAAAATGAAAATCATGAACACCATTCAGCTCTGAAAGCACATTATGAATGATTCTGGGGTAATAACCGGCGCGGTGACAGTGGCTTTGTGAGCTTGAAAGTCATTCATATATTTACTAAAGATTGAATGACGAAAATCACTGAACTATCTCAGGTTTTGGGTTAAATGTCAGAGTGAGATTTTTATGCTTCAGCTAGAAAAATAGATTGACATGGATTTCTGATTATGGAGGAAATGCAGGGTGAGAACAGATTTTTGCAAAGAGACTTTATGAGTGAGAATTTCTTGAGCATCTAGCAGACAGTGAATCAGCTACACTGAGTTATCAACTGCCTCTCTGTTAATCACAGTGTTAGATAAAACATGCCAGCAGAGGCGAGGCAGAATTTCAATATACTATCTGAACTGGGAGGAGGACCAGCTCTTATCTCGGGGACTGTGGAGGGACAGGGGAGGATGGAGGAGTGCAAAGGATGAGTGTGGAGACAGGCTGAAAACTGGGAAAAGGTTTATAAGTGAAAGGGCTGGAGGACTAAAACAAAATAAATTGTTACTGTGCAGTAGGATGACATATGTAATGTGAATATTAAAAGATATTTTTGTAATGGTCATGAAATACTTCTTATGTTACTTCAGAAAACCAAAAACATCCTTTTATGACATTTTCTTTCAAAATGTCAAATACAAATGTGATTTGAACCATTTGAGTGCACTGAAAGATGCCTACTTTTTATTTTTACCTCATACAGAATAGAAAACAAAGCAAGCTGCAAATCCTTTCTTAGAAGAGTCATCTTTTCTTTCTGTACTCACAATAGTGGATGTTGTGGTTCCTGTTGGACCTGTCTGCCTGGCTTGGCCCATGGGTCCACCTGCTGGTCCCATCTGCCCCGGTTTGGCCTGGCCCTGTCCCATTCCCATTCCCATTCCCATTCCCATTCCCATGCCTTGTCCTTGAGCTTGGGGCTGCTGCTGGGAGGCGGTGGTCGTTGTGGCACCGGGCTGCCCTGGTCTGGTTGCTGAAGTCTGGGCTTGCTGCTGGAGTTGAGCCCTCTGTCCTGGAGCCCCATCTGTTTGGGAACCCGGGCCACCTTGCCGTCCTGATCCCGTAGGCCCACCAGCAGATCCCTGAGCCCTAGCAGAGCCACTGCCAGACCTTGAGGAGCCTGAGTGGAAAAAAAGAAGGGTGGTTTTTTATAAACAGTTTGTGGCTCTTGCTTGAAAATGGACTCCTCTTGCCAATAAAAAAAAAAATACAGGACATTAATTCAGCACTGATGTTTTTTCCGCAGCTACTGCCTGAAGGCCTCTAACTGGTGTCAAAACTGAAGGAATGATTGGCAGCTGAAAGGATTCAGTCAACACATCTTTGACATTTGCATCATCTGTTTCTTGTCTTGTGCACACATTTCCAAGTCAGTTATGCAAGTTAGATGATTTCTGCTACCATCTTCCACAGAGAAAGTTATGCTTTTATAAAACCAAAACTACAATGTACTGATAATAGAACCGGCTTACTCTGGCTTTGTATTATAAAGTACTTTCAGATTTTATTACACTGTAATAGTAACTGACAGGAAACACAGGCATGAGATGATGACACACAACAATGTTGTGAGCATAGATGAAAGCAGTGATTTAATGACTGCAGTGCTAAGAAAACAGCTGTGGTGCTGCCTTCAGATAACACATTTCTTAGAAAACTTGTGCCTGATATTATATAGTTAATTAAAAATTGTTGATCCCTGGGGGAATATATGAGTGTAAAAAAAGCATCAAACACAATCTGAACAACAGGGGTTATTAAATACTTCTACCTAAGACTTAAATGATTTGAAAATGAACAGGGTATAAACTCCAGTGCCTGCTGTAGCTTAGTTTTTTAAGACACATTTATAAAAGTGACACAATCATGTGTTCAGTATTAAGATTAAGCTCATGGATTAGCATTATTAGATCAGACACTAAAAACAAGAAACGACCTTTATTAGTTAGGGATACATAATAGTGCAGGTGCTATTATGAAAAAGTTTTGAGATTTAAGAGCGAAAAGCAATATAAGTGTTTTTTTTATTTTAAACTAAACTAAGTGAAACATACTTCAGTCTAATCTATATCGCCCACATAAGCAGAATCCGAATGAGATCTAATGCTGTTCTTCTCAGGAAAAGACCAAAGTACTTTTAGTTGATGCATCTTTTACTGCTTCTTCATTGTCTTTCATTATAAAGACAATGACATTATAACGTAGTGTGTAATATAACGTGCAATAATATATAATTGCTTTCAATTCTCAGATAAATGTGTAGTTAATTAGAAAGTCCAATAATCACATAATCAATAACTTAGATAAACTCTTTCTGGTCTGTACAATATTTTACAATATACTTAAGTCAACGGGTTTTGAATACACTGTAATTAACCTATACACTGAGGTATAAAGTACAAAGACTGCACTCTTAAATCATGTTTGACAAGAGATTCAACATTCGTATGTACCTGGTGGCTGCCCCTGCATGTCCACTGGACCCTGGGACTTGCTACGTGAAGACCTGTGTGGGTCGCCCTGTCTGGAGGAACGCTGGCCATGATGATGACCAGATGAGTCGCGGGAGTAGTCGGAAGAGTGGTACCCACCGGATCTTGAGTCAACACGTCTTCCTGAAGATGAAGATCTCCCTGAGGGATCATGGCGCAGAGATGGGTCTTTGGGGTGCCCCTTAGAGGATCTTGAGGACCTAGGCTCATCTGAATGCCGTGAGGAGGAAGAATGGCGGCTAGAACTGCCGTGGTGTCTGTGGTCGCGAGATGATGAGTGTCGCCCTGTGTGGCCATACTCATCTTGGGGCCACAGGTCCTCCTCAGGAGGCTCATCATAATCATGGTAGGTGTGTTTGACACTGTGCCGGCTCCTCCCAGAGTGGCTGCTACCGTAGTGACGAGAACTGGAGCGTGGCTTCTCAAACCAGTCGGTTTCTTCTTGGCCAAGATGGTAGGCTTTGGAAACCGAGAGCAGATCACAGTCAATCTCCATGTCGTTTGGAGACAGCGGCATGCAGGCTGAAAGAAGGAAGAAGGCAGGAAGAAGACCAACCGCATGCAAAAGAAAAGAGTGGGTAGGGGTAGACACAGAAAGAAGGGCAGAAAAATAAAAATAAAAGTTTTACATCCATGCACTTAACACTTAAAACATGTAAACTTCACACTATACAAGACAATATTACCAGAATAAAACAAACACTGCAAAACTGTCTGCTTTGGCTGCTGTTTTGTGTTCATTTCAAATTAAGAGCAAGTGACAGAGAAGGACAGATATCCTGCACAAAGACACTGTATAACTGCTCTGGCAAGACAAAGCAGGTATATAAAACCGTCAACCTCTTTTTAATTGCTGATTTGAGACAATAACACCTCTTTGACGGAATAAATATCAAACCTATAGGGGGGGACTGTTTTGCAGTGTAGATCCAAACACGTAAAAACATAAGTAAAGATAAAAACCTGTAAAGAAAAAACAATGCATTTGTGTCGTGCAAAGACCTTTCAAGTGAATCAGAGTGTAGCGAATGACGAAAACGACCACGCCGAAGAACCATGCGAGTTTGGAACAGACAGACGACTGGACGGACAGGCGGAAGGACGGACAGGCAGGCAGACAGACAGACAGCAGTCCACTGATACGAGAGCTCCGAGTGACTCTCAGGACGACGAAAACATTAGCATGCAACAGCTATATCTGTCTCTTTTTTACTTTCTTTTTCTTTGCTAAGCCTAGCCTTTGGGTGGGTGGGGGACGTTTAGATAAACGGTGGGAGCAGTAGAAGGTAGTGAGACTGTGTGGGATTTCATCTCCCACAATTACCTTCGCTGTCTGACACAGCGCAATGATAATCGTCTATAAAGTATGTATCATCCGATTTGTAGACGTGTGTCCGAGGAAGGTCCCTTATGTGGTCTTGAACATCTGGCAGCGAGTGACTGGAACCATAATGGCCATAATAGTATTTATATCTACCGCTGCGACTGTCATACGGGTCGGGACCTAAACTTGACGATCGCCCAGAACCCATGAACCTCCCCAAAGGACTCAGGGGACTCTCCTCTTCGGAGTATTGTCGGGTTGGATGGCGCCCCCTGTAGCCAGATCGATAGGAGCGGTCGTCCCTCTCATAGGATCGGCTGCGATACCCGGAGTAGTCCCTGGCTGAGATCTTGTCCATGCCGTAGCCAGTGGAGCGGGAACGGCCAGTGGAGGTGTAGTAAATACGATCGTCCTCATCCACCGTCATACCATAGTATCGACTACCATGAGTGGTGCCACTGCCGCTGTCGTAAGCACTCCTCTTAAAGCCATAATCCTCGATCAGCTGGCGTCCTCGAATGTGAGAGGAGGGGTAAGCCGCACCTGTCACTGAGGAATAGGAGGCCAGGTCTGCCTCCACATCCCGTGCCTCCTCGATCGGGGAAAACTTGGAGATTTTTTGCTCCATACTCCCCAGCTTCCTGTGCTTGCTGCGCTTGGACG
The DNA here is from genome assembly GCF_001858045.2 of Oreochromis niloticus. Classification (NCBI taxonomy): domain Eukaryota; kingdom Metazoa; phylum Chordata; class Actinopteri; order Cichliformes; family Cichlidae; genus Oreochromis; species Oreochromis niloticus. The sequence goes on along the minus strand of NC_031984.2, from coordinate 26,133,199 downwards.
ACATGACAGCAGGAGCCAGAAGGGTTCTGGAGGACGGTGAAGGTTTCTGTACCCCAGAGCGGATGCTGCCATGTTTGTAGTCGTAGTCATAGAAATAGGGGGATCCCCCACCCATGCTAGCGCTGCTGCTGCTGCCCCCTAGAGGTCCGTGCCTGTAGCTGCTCTTACCCCTGCCATGGTGGTCGTACAGCTCTTCCTGCATCGCTGCTTCCTCCTCGGGTGCCCTGCCATAAGGGGAGCTGCCAGTTCCCCCACGCGTCGTGCCAGTGGTGCTGCTGTGGCTGTGGATGTCGCCCGGGTAACGCCCACTTCCGCCATGATGCATCATGTCCCCTGTCATCGTGCCCAGCCCATCTTTTGCCGTCAGCTCGCTAACATCATCTATCATCATGTAATTCCTCGGAATGTTTTGCTCTAAACCAGGAGCCCCATACATCCCATCTGCTGTGCTGTAGGTGGAAGGACTGTCTACAGAGTGCCCGTAGGCATTGGAAACAGTGGAAGTATACTGTCCATATGAGCTGGCTGTGGTGGTAGTGTAGCCATAAGTATTAGCAGTAGTTGTGGTATACTGGCCATATGAACTTGCGGTAGTGGAAGTATATTGGCCATATGTACTGGGGGGCATTGTTGAGTACCCACCATAGCTGCTGGACACTGGTGCTGACCCATAGGGCCCATACGAGCTTGCCATGGTTGTTGCTCCAGTGTACTGAGCATAGGATGGGGCTGCACTGGAATAGGTAGCATCCTGAGCCGTAGTGGTAACCACAACAGTAGGGTTGCTAATAGTCTCATAGTTGGTGGGCATCTTGTGCTCTAGATCGGCCAATGAAGTCTGCCTAGGTCTTCCTGGATGAACTGTGAGGATATCAGCTTGGGGCTGACCAGGGTATGGTGTGGTCTGGCTGGGGTAGGAGGACACAGCGCTGGGATAGGGTGAGCTGTGGGTGGGGTATGGTGGCTGACCGGGTGGTGCTGGCCCAAAACCTGTATGCCCTGGCTGAGGCTGAGGCTGAGGTGCAGCTGGTAACCCCATGTCTGTCTGGGGGTATGGGGGCTGAGTTTGGGGGTAGGTGTGAGAAGGATATGAGGTTTGAGGTTGATAGGTAGGTCCAGGAGGGGGAGCATGGGTTTGAAGGGGAGTGGGTTGTGGCAGTGCCTGTGACTGTGACACTGTTGGGTAGGGAGGCTGGTTGAATGTTGCAGACTGGTATGGTACACTTGGTTGCTGAGATGGAGCTGCTGGTTGGCTTTGGGGGTACTGACAAGAAAGGAAGGATGAAGTGGGTGGGTATTGGGCTGCGGTGTTGAGGTCACTGGTGAACTGGCTGAGAGGGGCGGTGCTTGGTCTGGTTGTTAGTAGCCCATTACTCTCATGTGACGCAGCTGCAGCTGCTAAACGTAAGTTATTCAACTCACTATCAGACATATAGTCCCTGGTGTCCCCCATACACCTCAGGTAGGCAATATCCCTTCTCTCCCTCTCCTTGACCAATGTCTCCTTCCTTTGGTGGATCCCCAGCTCAAGGTATCTCAGCTTAGCATCAATTTCTTTCTCTTCTTCCTCTAGTTCAGCTTGCTGCTTTCTCAGCTTGGTTGACTCTTGCTCCACGGCCTTGAGCTCATGGGTGAGGTCTTTGAGGAGGCTGGCTTTCGCAGCCAGGCCAGACCTGGAGCTGGGCTTGAGGCTGGGCACGGAGGGCAGGTAGACCTGTTGGAGGGCTGGTGTCATCATGGGCAGGTGAGCTGATGTAGCAGTCTCATCCGGAGGAGGGCTGGGCAGGGTTCGCTTGACCTTGCGGAGCAGTGAGCTCTGCTGTAGGGCTGCCAGCTGGAGAGAGAGAGACAGAAGAGAGAGAGAGGAAGAAAGAGAGACGGGGGAAGGAGTGGAAGAGGAGAAGAATGTGGGGGGTGGGGGGGATTGGTGATGTAAAACATCAGATGTGGGGAATGAGGAGATCAGTGTGATAACAGTGGTTAGGGAGATCAATGGAATAGGAATAGGGGATGGAGAAATGGGAGGTGCATGTGTGTTGGGGGGGTTAGTGAGAATTTGAGATGAACATGGCGAGGAATGTACAATGAGGAAAATAAATAGCAAACACAGATGAAAAAACAGGTGAAGCAATTAAGCAGAGCAGGGAAGTGAGATGTAAAAAGGGGCGGAGGAAACAAATAAGGTAAAAGAAAGATTAAAATAAGAAAAATAAATTAATGTACAGGGTTACCGGTAAAGGGAGAGAGTTGACGGGAGAGATGACATGCACAAAATATGAGTAGAAGAGGAGGAAAGGAGGAAGAAAAACTCAAAAAGAGAAAAAAAGGGGTCAAAGAACAGAAGAAACAAGGAAAGGACGCAACGACAGGGCCATATAAGGGAGACAAAGGAAACACACATAGACAAAAGAGACAAGGACAACAGGGAACAAGAGTGGAGTTTGTGTTAGCAGACATACAAAAACAGTGAAATGAGTGGCAACTGTGATAGAGTATTCCATTAATTTAATAGCTATTAATGCAATCAATTTTTTTCACAGTTTTGAGTTGATATTTTCAGAATTTTGGGATTTATACCTTTATGTTAATGTTTTCTTAAAATTTTTGAATTCTTTTAAAATAATTAGTAATGATGAGACCGGTAAACAACTTAAGTTTAACTAAAGGTTGTGGAGACAGCATGTGGTTTTGATATGCTAAAATCTGTACTCTTACTTAGAATGCATCATGGAATAACAAAAAAACATCATAAGCATATGAACTACAGTACAATGAAGCAAATGAATATACTGGAAGCTATACTGGATTTAAAGGCTGGCTAAATGAACCACCATGGCTTTTACAATTTTCCACTGTAAAATCTACTAAAAATAGAGAACAAAAATGAGGATTATCATGGATTTTTCATTTAGCTGTAAATTCTGACTGCATAATATTGAATTAATAAAATACTGTGTGGGCATCCCTGTCAAAACCAGTCAATGATGTGACCATCCAAATAATCTGTGTTTATCTTTGTTTTTATACTGTGTGTAAATAATATATCACCCCATTTATTCCTACGAAACATATATTGAAATTGTAAATAGATCACAGTGTGTTGTGTGTTATTTTTCATTTCAGTCTGTGTGTAGGCGGAAGCATAAAGAGAAATCCCCTCTGGGACCTATTATTTTCACAATCCTAACATGGAGGCAGTGAAAAATACACTATGAAACACTTTTCAAAGGGTCAGAAAAAATACTATACAAGAATACAACATATATATATATATATATATATATATATATATATATATATATATATATATATATAAATAGGTACAGTTGGGGTCAGAATGACATTTTAGAGGATGAATGTCTTTTTGGATTTTCTCTTTCTACAAAAGATCTAGACAAAGACACAAACTTCACCCTGAAATTGAGAGGAAATATCACTATGAACTGAGAGAGTGCTTACTGCGAAAGAAAATATCCCTGCTTCAAAATCCTAGCCTTCAAACAAGACTGAACTTTCCAAATCCTTTCTGGAGAAAAGCTTTCAGACGAGACAAAGATTGAGCTGTTTGGCCACAATTGCAACAGGTTTGTCTGGGCGAGTACAATTCAGGCGTTCCAATCTAGGAAAACAGTGCCAACTGCAAAGCATGGTGGTGGTAGCATCATGTTTTGGAGCTGTTTTGCTGCAAGTTGTGCTGGTACATTGCATAAAGTGGACGGAATAATGAAGAAGGAGGACTACCTCCAAATTCTTCAACTTCACCACAAATCAACAGCTCGATGGTTGATTAACATTAAGCTTCTGGAATGTCCTTTCCAAAGCCCCGACCTCAACTCTATTGAAAATTTGTGGACTATGCTTAAAAACTGGGTCAATGCCAGGAAACCAACCAAATGAAACGAACTATTCTAATTCTGCAAGAGAAAAGTGGTCAGATATCCAGCCAGAATTATGTCAGAAGCTTGTTGATGGTTAAAAAAACATGCAGTCATGATGCAACCAACTGAGGAAGATTCAACCAAATATTACTGGGGGTGTATGTATACTTTTCAATTTTCAGTCCAATTCTTGTTCTCTAAAATCATTAAAGATGTATGATGTATAATCATTTTACTGAGTTCAACAAAATCAATAAAAGCCATAAATTATACATTTGCATACATCCATGACGAGTGTATGTAAACGTCTGACCTCAACCGTACATCACAGCATTCAAATAACAATAACAATAACTCTCACCCAGGGAAAACTGGATGGGTAGTTGTTGTTACCCAAAACAAGTTAAGCGACATCTTTGCCACATTTCAACAGAGTTGAAAGTTGGTTGAAAATTGAGACGTGAAGAGTTGTTCTTAGGGTGTTAGGGTGTGTGTCTTTGTCTTTACTAGGGTAGATGTTACACTCATTGACACCAGCTGTCAATGTTAGGGCAGTTTGGCTGAAACAGAAGAGTTAAAATACTGTCTCAGTCTCATTCTGAGCTGCTATTAATAACATAACATAGACTTCAGATGAACGTAATGCACGCTAAAGCATTCTTGAGTAATTGCACTTAAGCACAAAACAGTCCTGAGATCTGCTAGCTTGAACACATGAATCCAATGTGACTCTTCACATATGTTTTATTGGTACTTTTTTTTAAAGATGTGTTTGTATGAATGGGTCTGAATGGGTGAATGAGGCATGTTGTATAGAGCGCTTTGAGTGCTTAGGTAGAGTAGAGAAGCGCTATATAAGAACCAGTCCATTTACCATAATATGTAAATAGTTAAAACAGCATCGACCTTTATAAATCTAGTCAGAGATAAACTGAAATTTTGTAGTTTGATCAAATTTAGTTAGTTTGTGGGCAAGCTGCTAGGCTCCTTATCAGTTTTTAAAATCAAGGCCCAGAGTAACTCAAGAGACCTCGATAATAGATCACACTTTGACTTTGCATGCCAGTTACTGCTGAGGTGTTACTCGTTTCAAACAGAAGATGAGGTCGTAAAACTACAAAACAATAACAACATCTGAAAAATAATGCAACAAAGGGAATTACTCATCATAGCATCCACATGAAACATTCATAGCAGTCAGAAAATGAAAACAAGGGCAACATCGAATGAAAGAAATGGTTTCAAAGTTACACAGAGGTCATTCAGTATTAATGCCCTTGCTAGGTTTTGACTCAAATAAACAATATAAAACTGAGCCTGTTGTTGAGAGCAACGTTATTGAGTGTGCTAACTGGTCCCCTGCAAGAGTTTAAAATGTATCAATTTATTTATTAATGTTTTTTATATTTTTCCACTGTTTTAGTCTATCATTTGATTTTACTGTTTTATATGCGGCTTATAAATCTCTTCACTAAGAATTAAAATATGAATGTAGCATGAAGGATGTAACACATGAAAAGTAATAAATAGTAAGACAAATTTGACATCTTTTGGATACTACTGTAAGCTTTGCATACAGAATCATCATCTGTGCATTGCTTTGTTTTCAGCTATAAAGTTAAAATAACAGGATTTAATGTTCATCCCACTTTCTTTTCAACTAAAACTTGGACAAAACTTTAAATAATTTTGTGTGAAAGTTAACCGGTGCTGTTATTTTTCCTATAAAATTTGTACTTTTTAACAATATCCAGTGATATTTGAGGTTATCTAGACTGTATCCATCTGAATAACATCATTCACTATAAATTTCAATGGCTTTTAGTGTATGTCACCATGGTTTGAATGGCTTTACCTGGTTCTGGAGTGCTTGCTGTTGATACAGGGACAACCTGGCCTTCGTGTGCTCATCTGTGGTGGGGCTCAGAGGCTTGGGATCTGACATTGACCTCTGAGTGCTTTTGATGGGTCGGGGCACAGAGGGGTGTCGCTGGGGAGATTCGGCTGTGTAGGACTTCTGCTGAGGTGTTACGTGGGCCTTGTTCAGTCGCTCGCTCGACAGAGAAGTCTCTATGAGGCGGTGAGGGGACACCGGAGAGACCGGAGAGTAGAGGACTTGTGGAGATTTGGGGGCTGTCTGCTGCTGGCGGATGATGCTGGAGATCGATTCATTGTGGAGATGGTTGTGAGGCTGGTAATTGATGTCGAGTGGGTCAGGGCGTCGGCGCTCAAATTTGGCAGCATTTGCGGCAATCTGCTGCTGGCGCTGCTGGGTGAGAAGGTCAGAACCAGACTGTTGTGTTCCAGTACTGGCAGAGGACGAATATGGACTGACTGTGGTTGGTACGCTTAGCTGTGGAGCTACAACTCCCTGTGACTGGGCTTCTGGATCAGTCTGGCAAGCCAGAGATTGTCCTTTTTGAGTTCGCTCTGGTCCAGAGATATAGTGCACAATTTCTACTTTATTAGGGTCTGGTACTGTCACATGGATTGCTGGGGAGACTCTTCCTAGGTGCTCCACTTCCGTCTGGCAAGACATTTCCCTGATTGTCTGAACGCCGATATTGGAGGAAACCATCTTAGTTGTGTCAGTTTTGGTATCAGTAGCTAAGGTGGCTGTAGTGGCAGTGCTGCTGCCAGCTGCACTGGACTCAGAGTGCCTTGAGAAACGCGAGCGCCTTCGGCGGACCGGATGCTCTGTCTCAGCCTTGTCCTCGTCATCATCTGTCTGGACTGAGCAGTCAACGCTGCGACCACGCCTCCTGGTGCGATGACGCATCATGTACCTGGCGATGGAGAAAATAGATGAAAAACAAAAAATAAAGAAGTATATTTAGGTTGCTGTCAAATAATTTTGTAAATCTATAGGGTATGAAAAAGAGATAACTGCAATGCAATAAAGTGCTATTAATATAAATTGTTAACACAAACATTTATCCTCATCCTTATTAAGTGTGTGAACTTTTTTATGTTAGTATGCTACTGTATATACTATTCTTCCAAGCTTTCCTTCAAGTGATTGATTTATTCTACATGGCATTATTCATAAAATATTCATAAAACCTGTTTCCCCTTGGGTCTTAAATTTAATTACAGACACGTGAAGTAAATTGCAAGGCTATTAAAATAACCTTTGCCTATATACACACAGTTTCACCTCTTACACCCCTCCTCTTTCCCAGTCACTCCATACACTCACACACTGTTTACCTCTCCTCTCCATCTTCATCGTCAGTCTGCACACAGCTATCCACAATCCTGCGGGGGGAGCCGTAGAACACCACGCCATCTCCATCCAAGCTGTCTCTAGTCAGTCTGCTCATGGAGCTGTGTTTTCTCATGTTGGTCCTGGCCTCCATTTGCTCCTCCTGGCTCCTCAGGCACATCTCTGACGAGGAGTTGGGCAGAGAACGGGAGCCCATATGAGAGTCTGCGTAGGGGTGCAGCGGCTGTCCGTCCAGCTGTACAAAAAAAATTGTGTTTTAATATTGCTATAAAGCAGTGATTCAAATGACAACGACAAGGTTGTGTAGCTGCACTTCACAAACACATTTCTTCAAGATAAAAAGGTACACATATCTGTCTGAATGCAGAGTGTCACATGCATACATAGCTTAAGAGCCAGCTACCAATGTTTTTCATTAACCCCCCCCCACCTGCATGATCTGGGCGACAGCAGCTGTTTTCTGTCTCTTCTGCTCTTGAAGCTGCTGCTGGAGCTGCTGCTGTAAAGACTGGATCTGATCTAACTGGGACTTCTGCTGAGCCAGCTGCTCCCGCTGTAGAACAAGTTGCTTCTCACGTTCTTGCTGTTGCTGCTGCAGAACCTAAACAAAAAGTGTCGGTGGGGATGGGAAGAGAAAGAAGGACATATGGGCAAAAACACAGACAGAGCGGGATAACATAACAGAAGAACAGAGCGTGGAGCATAAGAGGGTGTAGAGATGGAATGGGTTGATGAAGGAGAAATTATGAAATAAGCAAAGTGAAGAATAGTACCAGAACAAGATGAAGAAAAAAATAGAGAAACAGAGAAAAGAGCGAAAAAGAGCCAAAGTCGTGACATCTGGTTATATTCATGATGATCAAATTTGTAAAATGCAGCCTAAATCACAAGATTCCCACATGTGAATGTGACATGAAGTCATTCTTGTGCTGATGGATTAGTTTTGACAATGGTTCCAAGTTAGTCAAACTTGTATATACTGCAAAAACCAAGAATGGAGGCGCAACATAAATGAAGTGCAGCATGTACTGGTAATTGCTCTTACCAGTCATACAATGCTCTACAGAAAATATTTAAGGCATTTCTTTTACTGCTAAAATGACAGGCTGATGCAAATAAGCAGTTAGGGGTTTTTGCTTGTACTGTAAATTATGAGATGCATTTTAAACATTCCAGTTCTAGTTTATTCTCATTAAGGAAGACTTCCACACCTGTTTAACAGACTTAAGTTGAAAGATTTTCAACTGCTTGTTCTATTAAAAAAGAAGAAAATTGTCACGTTAGCCCTCAGGTTTACTGTGAAAACATCATTGCAAGGCCAAGAGCTCAGAAAGCAGTATATTATAACCAACATGTGTGACTGATTTCGATAGTTTTGTAACATATTTTGGTTTATTTTGCTTGATTTTTATGATTGTATACAAATTAGTCAGCTGAATGGAACATTTAAACCACTGTTTGGCCTAAAAATCAAAGTAATAAATGAAACATGAGACTTTATAAACAGGTATTCTTTTCAAACACACATACAACAGACATCAAGCAGACACGCAAACATCACGTGCAATATTTTTAAAAAACCCAAACAAACACAGCATGCAAACTCATCATTTAAAACTAAGGTTGCATAAAAATATTTATTTATAGTCTTCACTTTTGAACAGAATTTTAGCACTATATTTTAAAGAAATATCTTATGGACTTAATGTATCAGATTAACTGAAAATGCTTGTTTAATATATTTTTTAGAAGAACTGCTAACAGACAGGCATTGAAAGACAATATACTGTATATAAAATTTGCTGTTTTTAATGTGTCTTGTTAAATAGGCACAATACTGAAACACTGAATAAAAGCATTTTAAATGGGATTAAAAAAAGACAACTCAACCAAATACACCAAAAATCACACCACCACAAAACTAAACCAAAACAAACCAATATCCAATGCAAACACAATAACCACTCAACATCAAACAAGACATTAAGGATCAAACTCTGCATTCCACCTCCTGCTTCTCCCTCTACCTGTTCCTTGATGTTCTGCAGCTCCTGTAACTCTCTCTGCACCAGCATCTGCTCCTTCTCCCTGTGCAACTTCAGCTCTAACCTTTCCCTTTCCAGCTCTTCCTGCAGGCGCAACTGCCTGAGTTTCTCCAGCTCCACCCGCTCTCTCTCCATCTGCAGAAGCTGCTCCTGCTGGCGGTGCAGTCTCTCTGCCTCAGTTTCACCCTCTTTGTGTATAGCACCTGGTGGAGGGAAAGGAGGAAGACCACCTGGAATTGGTAAGCCAGCAGTAGGGGCAGACAGGACTGCTGGAGGTTGGGTGTAACCATGTGTTTGTGCAGGACCTGAAAGTGGGTAAGCATGTGCAGCAGGGGCAGGTTGTTGTGGCTGCTGAACAGTTGTTACTTGTTTCTGTTGTTGGCTACTCAGGTGTGCCTGGGACAGGTTTATTGGCTGCTGCTGCTGATCAGCTGGTATGACAACTGTTCCTTGCACCGAGGTGACCTCTGCTGATGAAGAGGACACTGTCGTACCTTTGCCAAGGTAAACTGGTTCATCCTGGACCACTGAGCTAGTTGTCATGGAAACACCTACTAGGGCCCCTGCAGTTGCTGAGGTTGTTGTGGCAGCAGCACTTATGTCAGTGGCTGATGTTGTTTGGAGAAGGCCTGGTGCTGGATAACGGACTGCAGCTTGTCCAGATAAGGGCATTCTGGGGCTCATTGGTAGCCTGCTAAGACTAGATAGGGGCACTGGTGTCATGTTGGCAGAGAGGTATGGCCTGTAGACTCCTCTTATTAGTGGTCGAAGAACAGAGGCAGGCTGGGTTGTGATGGGAAGTGTAGAAGCAATGGGGGTCTGAATAGTTGAGTAGATCATCCCATCTGAGGATCTAATAGCAGCGGGGTACATGGCTCTTAGACTTGCCTGCCTGGCATTGATAAGATTAGTTAGTGCTTGACTGTGAGAGATTGGCTTCCCATCTAATCCAAAGAGAAGGTTTTGCCTAATGCCAAGACCAGCTGCAAGTCTGGAGGCCACAGGCCCAGTACCTCTGCTCAAACTGCCAAACTGCATCAAGTCTGGGTTGCTTCCATAGCGATCCATGGAATTGAGTGCTGCACACATTCGGCTAATCTCCCTTGCAGTTGTGGCACTATACTGAGCCAAGTTAGCTTCTTGGAAGTTAGCAATGTCACGAGCAGAATAGCCATAATCTGAACTGATGTTGGACAAGGAATTGTATCTTCTGATAGGCAGTGTTTGTGCTGCAATGTCTCCTCCATGCCGTAAATCTGTGTAGGAGCCATACTGCATCCCCACATATCCTCCATAGGCCTGTTTCATAGCAGTTAGATCCATGGCAAGTTCTCCTGAAGCTTGGAGATGTGGTTCCAGTTTAGAATGGTAAGACTGTAACCCAGCATCAGCAAGGTTTGTATCAGACATTGAAGGCTGGAGCCTACCAGGAAAAGGTAACGTGTAGGCCTTACGCCCATCCACTGGATACTCATGGTACCTTCCAGGCTGTCTTTCTTGGTCAGACTCATAGGTGAGAGGTGGGGCAGATGGAGGCCTTATGCCTTCTTTCTCAGGAGCACCAACACAGGTTCCACCAAATGGAAGTCGATAAACAACATCACAGCAAGCTGGTTGGTTGTCAGGCTTAATTTGGCCTCCTGTCAGATCTACAGCATCCTGTCCTTCTTCTACCTTGACGAGCTGAGTCACAGCCCTGGCTGGGTCTGGCCCCCCATCCATTTGTACAACCATACTATGTGGCGATTTACCTCCTGACATCAAACCAGGAGGACTGGGCTTTCCTTTGAGTTCAACTGGACCAGCGCCATACAATTCAGGGTTAATGATTGGTGATACAGCACTGACCACAGCTGAAGCAGTGGTTGTCTGACTGACGAGCAAATCTTTTTTCAGTAAAGGTGAGATTGGGCCAGTAAGGTTGTACCTAGCTAAAACCGATGCCTGTTGCTGCTGTTGTTGCATCTGATGGTGCTGTTGCAACTGTTGTTCCAGGAGCTCTTGTTGTTTCTGCAGCTTCTCTTGTTGTTTTTGAAGCTCTCTCTGTTGTATACTGAGGTCTTCCAGTTTGGCATCAATTTTTGGTATTGATGGGTCAGTTGGAGGTGAAACTGGTTTATTCTGGGAGAGACAAACTGCTGAACCCATGCCTTGTCCCAGATCCACTCGGTTTTGATGTGGATCACCATAAACTGCTGGCTGTTTTGGCTGGGTCATGAACATTGAAGCAGCTACGGTGACACTCACAGTGGTTGGTGTGGTGGTTTCCTGTGTGTTCAAGTTCATAATCAGTGGCTGTACAATCGTTGAATGTCTGGTACCCTCTGGTCCACCATGGTATTTTCTGCTTTCTGTGGCTAAGGAGGTGAGATCCATTCCTTGGTCAGTCATAATAATAGGAGCTGGTTTGGTTGCTGTTCTAAGGTCCACAACACTTCCACCATGAATCATATGGCCCTGCTCTACCCTCGAAGTCCCTGGGACTGTAGATATCCTACAGAGGGAGATATTATCCATTGAAACAGACCCTCTGGTGTATATGCTGGCTGTGGTGACCATGCTTGTTCCGACATTTACTTTCTCCACTCTTTGTGTATGATAAAAGCTCCGTGTAGGAGAGTGGTGGTAAGGTGGTGTGTCTGGAGGGCTGCCACATGGAGAGTAAGTATCAAATGTCGATTGGCGGCTAAATCGGGTAGGAGAAGACAGCGGGGAAGTTGCAGTATTGACTGTCGTTGGCCTAGCTGGGCTTGAAGGAGGGGAGTATGGGGCATCCTGAGAGGATTGCTGTCGATAGAGCCTAGGGGAAACTGATCGATGTGATGTTTGGGTTCCCTGAGCCATTACTGGTGAAGTAGGACCAGAGCCTGCTGATTCCATTCGCAATGCTGAACTGAAAGTCTGTGTAGAGAACTCAGCTGTAGCTCTTCTTGAAGGAGAGCGAGTGGGACTCTGTGGTGGTGGTGGTGATGGTGAAAGAGGAGGACTGGTGCTTCTATAATAAGTAGTATACTTGGGAGAGCGGGGCTCAATAATTCTCTCAATAGAAGATGTTGAGCTGTCTCGCACTTGGATCCCCCTGGTCTCCCCTACCCTTCTGGTAATGACTTCTCTTTGACTGTAGGCTTGGGTAATCTCTGCAATCTTGCTGCATACGCTTGAGACTGTAGCTGAAGATGCGGATGTACTACCCGTATGCCTACGACCTATTTCAGACTGAGTGGACGTAACAGTGTGGCTTGAACCAGTCTGAGAAATAGTTACTGCATCTCTAGCATAAACACCATATGCTGCAATAGTGGTCGCTGCCACTGTTGGAGTTATTCCATTCTTTCCTGCTTGGGTTTTGAGTCTATCTTTGTGTCCATCCTTTGCAGAATAGTGCTGGGTTACTCTGACATCAGGGATTCGCCCTGCAGTCTCAGCAAAGGACACAGGAGCTGAGATCTGGGTGGGACTGGTACCTGGTGTAAGGAGAGCATTACTTTGCTCTAGTAGCTTAGCAAAGGCTGAGCCTGTATCTAAGAGCTGTTTATCTGGGTAAGAGCTCTCAATTTCAATCTCTACTTGCTCATCTGTGGCCTGTTGCATCTTGGTAATGTTCTGAGATGTTTGTCTAATCTCCTCATAAATATCAGTTTCTGTCTCTGCTGCCTCATTGTCATATCCTGTTTGATCTTGCTCATATTCATACTCATCATCATAACTTTGCCCATTAATGTCCTCCTCATAGTACTGCCCATGTCTTCCATGTTGCTGTTGTTGCTGCTGTTGTTTCTGCTGCTTTTGAAGCATCTCTGCCTTTCTCATCATCTCCTCATAAACCTCCTCAGCACTCTTCAGAGGTTTGGAAGTTGAAGATGGTGCTGTGGTGGTGGTTGCAGTTGTTTTCTCTACTGGGGAATAGAGTGACATGAAGGTTGGCAGATTATACTCACTTCCTGACTTGTAAAGTTTGGACTCATATCCCTCTGCCTCTGAGTCCAGACTTTGAGGCGAATATTCAGAAGCAGAGGAACGATGAAGCTCTTCCATTTCTGCTGCTTGCCTTAGCTCTTCTGTTGGAGAAGCATCCTCAATGGGTGACAGATTGCTAGGTGGGGTCTTGGACCTTTCTCTGCGCCTCTGAGCCCTCAGCTCCTCTTTATCTCTCTTGGTCTTTCTTGCTGTACTTCTAATTCTCTGCTGTTCCACTTCTCTCATCTTTTCCTGTTCTCTCAGAAGTTCCTCTTCCTCTCTGAGTTCATCCTCTTCTGAAGAATCTTCAATGGTAGGAAGGAGAGGGCCATGAGAGCGGTGGCGTGCTTTCCTCTGCTGCTTAGCCTCCTCCAGTCTTTGCCTCCTACTAGGGCTACTGTCACTATCTTCCTCCATTGATGAGATGGATGTAGGAGATTGTCCAGAGCCATATGAGGATGAAGTGGGTGGCAGAGTAGAGGAGTAGTCACCACGAGAACGTTCCTCAGGAGAGCCCGTCAGACTCTCCATTTCTAGCTCTGGTTCCCGATCAAGGCTTAAGTCGTTTTCATTGCTCAGCTCGATGTCTCGACTGTAGCTATTGGTGTTATTGAGTTCAATTGTTTTGAAGCGCCTCAGACCTCCTTGCGATGCCATCAAATCTTCCTCACCCTCTTCTACTGAGCCTTTATAAACATCAGTGGAGCTCTTAGTCTCCTCCTCAAAACTACTGGAATGGTGCTGAAGGCGTCTCTTTTCTTTCCCTGAGTCAGAGATTATGTGCTTATGGTGGCTTTTCTTGGGTTTCTGGTAGCCATATCCTTCGTCTTCCTCATCTTCATCTTCCTCCATCTCTTCTTCCTCCTCCTCCTCATTGTCTTCATCAGCACTCATCTCCATTATTTGTCTCCTCATGAACTCCTCATCGGTCATCTCTGTGGGCTCAGCTTCCTTTTCTTTCTTTTTCTTCTCCTTCTTCTCCTCTTTTCCTTCCTTTCGCTTACCGTCCCAGTCTCCCCCATCTTCTTCCTCCTCCAGTATATCTTCCAGCTCCTCATCAGAGTCATATGCATCTGGCGGGATTGATAGAGAACGTGGGCGTTGCTTCCCTCTGTCATCCAAATCTCTGTCTCTGTGCTTCCTCCCCCTTCTGTCTGCCTTCTCTTCAGAGAAGCTCTTCTCTAGTAATGGCCTCATGGAGCTTTCCAGCTTGGTGATTTCAGAGGGACTTGGTGGGGAGCCCCGGCTACTGATTCCCCTTTCACTCAACTTCATCTCTTCTTCCTGGATTAGACCTGTGATTTCACTGTGGGAGCTGGAGATGCCATCAGATGAGTAGCCGGTGTCACTGAGACTCTGAGGGCTGCGTGACAAGTCGTGGGTGCTGTTGTTTTTTGTATCCTACAGAGAAAAGAAAAAAGAAAGACAAATGGATTAGACTTGGGGGAGCTAAGGTTTTTAGTTTAAATCATAGTTTATTTAAAATTTTACAATGTGTTTAAACTGGTCAATAATACCAATCTGCATACAATTTAAGCCCACTTAAAATCACATTCTGATTTTAGATGCACAATTCATACTTTTTTATTATTAACACACATATATAAGAATTTTAAAATGGGATTTCTTATTTAGAAATTTGTTGTGAACTATAATAGTCCTATTTGTATGATAATATAGTATGTTTTCAGTTTATATTAAAAATGTCATTATGATGCTTGAACCTGTACGCCAAAACTGCTGTTTTCAACTTTCATAGTCTTGTAAATAAACAAAAAAATAAACAAAAAAATAGAAAAAAATAAAAATTGGATAAAACTGATTTCATATGAACTGGATTTCATTCACATGATCACTAAATCACTTTAAAGACATTTTATGTTTTTCCTTTAAAATTAGTTTTGAGCCAGTGGGCTGAAATGGAATGCTTTAGTTTAAATCAGTATAAAGGAGATTTATTTATTTATTTAATACTACATGCTACTCACGTCTTACAATTTAAGGGAATTTAACATAGGAAAATGTAATAAAGTTTTGAGATTCTTCAGGCTACACAATGCCTATCAGAATTACTCAGAATCAGAATACTTTGTTCATCCCAGGTTGGAAATATAAATAGAAAAGATAGAAAATATAAGCTCTCTCACTAAAAACGAGTCAAAACAAATAAAAAGGGACTCAGTGTTAAAATAAATATTCCAAAATTTAACAATACTATGCACAATATAAACTAGATATCACAACAAAAATCTGAATGTCAAAGTTTGATGGCCACAAGTAGGAATGGTTTCCTGTGGCATTCTGTGGTGCACAAACAAGATAACACTGAACAGTTAATGGTTAACATGAAGTCATGAAAAGCAGTCATTACATATTTAGAAACTTTACATTTATATAACACAAAGAGGTTCATACGTAATTATTTTGAATCTAAAGAAAAAGCAAACAAACAAAAATATATTACCATGAGGTTCACTAGCATTAGCTAACATGTCTAACACTAAATCCTAAATAGAAACAACTTAAATACAATTTGATTTAAATATGTAAATATGTAATAAAAATTGAGAATTGAGTCAAAACACTTGGATTTTACTCTACATTTTTGAATCTGATCTGATTTATTCATTTGTCTCAAGACAAATGACATTATTGTGCAGTAATCTTAATGTGACTTATAATTGTTAGGTATGTTGAGCCATTGATGGAAAGAGGTTAGTCAAGCTGTGTTTTTCATGTTTTTTCCTTTTCATAATGAGCTCAAAGTAAGATTGTATAGTTGACTTTAATATCTGAACAAATGAAAACTCATTCATCAATGGCTCTTAATAACAATCATTTATAATCTCAAAGGGACTAACCTGGTAAATGATTGGGGAGATGGAGAAAAGGATGGAAAACTGGTAAAAATCATGAAAAGCTCTTAAGGTGGTTGTAATGCATCTGTACTTTGAGCTCTGTATAATTTAATTACTTAGCAGCTCCTCAGATGATAAAGTAGAGCACTACCTTAAAAATGACCACAAGAGTGTTACATGAACTAAGGGCTTGGAGATTTTACAGATTCATGACATGCCAATTTTTAGATGAATTAGAACAGCAAGAAAAGGTTCTTCCTGCTGTCTTTGTTTTTCAATCTCTGTCTCTCCCCAAGGTAATCCAATGCCTTGCTGCCACTTGCAGCCTCAGCATACTGTGAAACGGGAATCAATGACATACTTTCCAAATCAATATGGACGTCCAACATTGAGGAAAATGGAACCGATTTAGCTTAGAATTCCCTATCATTACGTCTATGCAACAGTTATTTTGCCATGTAAAGTAACCATATCTGCAAACAAAGTGATTATCATGTCAGTGCTGCAAGTAAAAATATGTATGAGCATCAGTCTGAATAGAAATATATAGGGACATTTTGTACAAGAACTGAAAACATTAAATAAGCTTTGCATAGGCAGCACAAAAGCCATATTAACCGAGCAAGAGATACAGTACAAAAATATGACACATCATGGGCACCAGTCACTTTTAGTGACAATATCATCTTAATAGAGTGTGGGGAAATGAGACAAGGCAAGTATCTCATCCTTCTGTAAATAAGTGCAGAGTCAAAACTGATGTATTTCAGATGTCACTAAAATAATCATAATAATAATGAACTTTCCCATTTTAGAAATGATTAAATATGACTGCAAATAAAATATGTATCAGAAATCAGAAGGCTCATTGTAAAGCATTAGCATTTTGACTCCCATTTAAAAAAAGAACAAAACAACCATAAGTTGTATTTATGGATCAGAGACCAAAAAACAACTTTGATTTAGCTTATATTAATCTTCACAAGAAACATGGTGAGAAGAAAAGAAAAAATCTGTTAACAAAGCTCACAAATACATAATAAAAGCAATAATCTATGTATCATGCATTACCTAACGATCCTCTGTAATTTACTTACTGAAACCCTGAAAACCCCGATATATAATATTTATAGCAGAAAAAATAAGTATGGAATGTGTCAACATTTTTCTCAGTAAAAACATTTCTAATGCGTCTATTGAGATAAAATTTTCTCCAGACGTAGGCAGCAATCAGAGTAATCCGCACATACAAAGAAATCAAAACAAATAATATTTATATCAAATTATGTGTAATAAAGTGGAATTACGGAGGGAATAAGTAATGAATACATAAAGAAAAGAAGCATCAGGTGGCTGCATGGAGGCTGGAAGTGAAAACAATAAAAAACTTCTCAAGTCAGTCTGAAGCATACATGTGGTGTAAAACACAAACACACACTCCCACACACACTGAGTTTGTATCCAGAAAGGCTAAAAGTAATCCTAACCCTGACCCATCTCCCATGACTATGTGAATATAGAGAATCAGGTTATATAAATTATTAGTTGTTTAGCTGCATTCATGAACAATAGCAAAGAAAGAATGCAACAAGCATAGAAGCATGGATGTGAGTGACACAGCTGTACAAGATGCTGTAGGCCATCTACAGTAAATCAACATAGTCTCTAGTTAATGTGAAAAACCTTTAGATAACTATACCTAGCAGTTTTTCTGTGCGAAGGACAAGGTAAAATGAACTTTGGCCTTTTTTAACTCTAGCTTTAGTGCCACTAAAACGAGCAGCATGGAGAAATCCTCTGCTACAGCTCTGCAGGTCTGAACCAGAGTGGGAGTTTGATTTAAAAAAAAAAAAATACATAAATGTGAAGCTGGACCATAACTCAAAAGTCAGTTTTTACTTATATGCGACCCAGATCTGTTTTTTGTTTTACATTCTTGATTACACTGTAAACTGAGTTCAGTTTTATAAATATGGTGTTAAATCAGAGCCAACAGTAGCCTAATGCCCTGTGGAAGTTGCTATTTCTCAGCTTTGAACGGTCAAATCAAAATTCATTACTTCCATGGACTGAGTGTCTTGCTAAGTCTATCCTGGCACGTCTCTTCATAATGGCGATACATCCTGAAATTTTGGAGGAAATCAGTTTCAGTGTAGACAGACATGCCTCAAAACCCTCCTGGCTCTATCTCTGTATCCACATAGTTCTGTACAATTACATGATGACTATCGCATTTTCTTTGTGTCCTTTTGCATAGTTCACATTTGAATGTGATATTGGACACATTTAAAAAACTCAAAAATCATTTGTGTTCACTTTTTGGTCATTTTCCTTAGTTTAACACAAAAATCAGACTTACATCATAGTGCCTGGACTTCTTAATTTCCTTGATCGGTGTGATCTGCTCTCCTTTCTTCTGGGAGGGCTTGGTCTCTTTGGAAGTTTGGTTCTCGGGCTCAGTCTTGAGCTTTTCCTCTGATGGTTTTGGCTGTTTCTCGATCTCTGTTGTTGTTACTGGTGTCGTGGATGGTGCTGTAGTCTTGGTCTCAGTTGGCTGTTTGGCAGCTGTGGGTGCAAACGGGCTGCTAACGACACTTCCCGCCTGTGGCTTCTGGCTCTGTGTTTGGGGCTGGCCTGGCTTGGACCCTTGCTGGGTGGTAGGTTTGTGGAGGGGACTTTGCTGACTGATTGGTGTCTGGTGCCGAGGCGAGCCCGTGGGTTGGTGCTTGGGAGACGGATGAGGAACAGGAAGTGGAGGCTCATCAAGACCTTCTCCAGACATCAGCCGCTGGGTCTGGCAGTTAAGACATAACCACTCTTTTTTCTGAAACAGAGAGAAGACAAAAAGACAAACATGTAATTTTTTTTGTGTGTAATTGTGATACAAACTTAGCCTTACTGCACCAAAGATCGCATTATGTGGATTAATTAATAACGTTTCACATTCATAACCTGATTAATATTCTTAACTTTCAACTCAGCATTCACTTAAATAGCAAACTCCAGCAACAGCCTCACACACACATACACTCACATACTGTGTACACTGAAAATCTTATTTCCAGACAGCGCTGTCAGAGCTGTAGCGGGCTAAGCTGAGCTGATGCACGTTTCTAAAAGGCCAAGTCGCTCTAACAGCTACTCCCTGTTTCATCAGATCAACTCTACTCGATTTCACACACTGTGAGCCTGAGTGACAAAAAATGAAAGACTTTAGTGCACAACAGTGTACTTAATCTATCTTGTAATTTGGTCTTCTTCATTCTGACAAAGCCAAACTAGTAGCATACAAATATATTACAAATTCACAATATCATAAACATTACTCCAGAGACTCAACATTTTATTAGAAACCCATCATCTTTCAGGATAATATGACAAAGAGGTATTTACAAATTTGCTTGCTGCAACAGTTTTTCATTTATCCACCTGGTGAATATTAGTTTGTTACTCCCTTCTTCTTAGTAGTGAAGTATAATAGTGCAAATGTTGGTATTGTAAGTAAATACAAAAACTGTTTTGTCAATGCCAGTGCAATACAGATGCTGATACTTTAATCTACAAATGCAGCTTACATAGGGGAGAGCAGTGTGTCATGATTTATGAGACGAATTATCATCAATTTGTAAATGCTGAACACATTTTAATGACCACTAAATCACTGTGATTTTTACTTTCATGTTAACCTCCTAGGACCTGGCGTCCACATATGTGGACATCACATTTTGGGTTATTTAGACCAAAATACTCAATTTTGCTCTACAAGGGCCTGATATTCACTTACGAGGACATTATACTTCTACTGATCTATCAAAATTTTAAACGAATATGCTCATATGTGGCTCTCATTTTTCATAAAAACAAAAATAAGGTAAAAAAAAAATCTGGTAATTCTTTGTTTTTACATTCATCGGGCCCCAATCAGCCCAAATATCAAAGAGAAATTAAAAATGCATGTCGTGGAAGAGTTTGGGTCTTAGGAGGTTAAGTATTTAATAAAACAAAACACCTTTCATCTTATTCTGTGTAAATGTAAATGTACCTGCCTCTAAACTACTTTGGGTCAACTTCTGTTGTTTAAATGTGCCATAAGCTATGAATAGAATAGATGTGACAGTCAGCACGAAAAGGTTCAGACAGTTTTCATAGTGCATGTTTGAGGTTACTTTCCCTACATTTTTTTAACACATTTCAGTGGGCTACATACTGAACTTATAGAATAGAAATAAAGTACTGATCCTATTGCACTGAACATCATTGCTATCAGTACTATCGATATTTGGATCAGTCCGCCCACCTCTACTTCTTAACTCTGTTTCTATCAACTGCAAAGGATTGTATCGGCCTCTTTAGCTTCTACGTAATTAAAATATACTCATGTAGCACTTTTTACAGACAGAAGAATCACAAAGTGTCAGGGGTTGTTTTGAGGCTATTTTGTATTTTTGATTTTCTTATGTTAAGTTTGTAATAATAGGTTCTTGTGTTATTAATAGTTAGGATTTAGTTAATTTTTATTCTGGTTTTTGATTCATCTTTGTCTCCTTGGTTGTGTCATGTTTCCTGTCCAGTCTGTCACGTGTTTCATGTCTGTGTTGTGTCCACGTTGTCAAGCTCGTGTGTCATGTCTACGTCTCTCCACGTTTCCTGTTTTATTTTGAAGAGTCTAGTGTTTCCATCTTCAATGTGTTTTGTTTTACTTCCCCCTGTGGCGTCATGATCATTTGTTTCCACTTCCCTCATTACCCTTCTGTGTATTTAAGTCCCCTGTCTCCTTCTGTTCTTTGTCGGGTCGCCTGTTTACCTTCATGTCATGTCTCGTCAGGCCACAGAGTTTTTGCTACTACTCAGGTTCATGTTCAGACTTTTTCCAGTTTATGTTTGCATGTTCCTCTTCAGTTCCATGTTCATGCCTTACGTCTTTGTTTTCATAGTTTAGTTTTCCCAGTTTAGGCCCTTGCCCCTATTTGCCTTGCCTTGTTTTGTCTTCACGTTTTTTCAGCCAAATAAACGACTCGCTTTTTGTTAAACCTTAGTTTGTTTCTCCCGTGTCTGCTTTTGTGTCCATTCCATAAATATACCAGCGTGTCCCGCCGTGACACAAAGTGCTTCATAGTGTAACAAAAGAAACGTATAACATCAGATCAACATGAAACACAATAGAATACAACATACAACACAAAGAAGTAGCACTAAGTGGTGTTGTAGTGTTGTGCAGCCTACTGCTAACTGCTCCAGTTAGCTAGTTGCTAATGGTTCTTCTAATTCTACCCCATGAGCATTCAGGGATTTTTTTCTTTGGGTTTCAAGATAAAATTAACAGTCTTCAGTGGCAAAAAAATGATGAGAGTGACTAAAAACAATAAATTATCTATCTGTACAACACATAAATGAGGTAAAACACATTATAAAGTGTTTTGTCCTATGCTAACACTGACTAATAGAGTTAGCAGCACAGCAATACTACAGGAGTGAGGTCTAAGGCATAAAACTGAGAAGAGGGTTAGTTTTACATTTACAGTTGCATTTCAACATAATATATAATACTTATGCATTATGTATTT
The DNA here is from genome assembly GCF_001858045.2 of Oreochromis niloticus. Lineage (NCBI taxonomy): Eukaryota > Metazoa > Chordata > Actinopteri > Cichliformes > Cichlidae > Oreochromis > Oreochromis niloticus. Next base: position 26,111,671 of record NC_031984.2, on the reverse strand, counting down.
ATGATGATCTCTCCAGTATCTAGCTCACCGCCCACCAACGCCACCAGCACCTTCTGTTTATTCTCTGCCAGTGTGTCTGTTTCTGTCCAGGACAGCTAATGGAGTTTGGGGCTGAAGAGCAGCTGTATTACTCATGTAATGAATAATTGACAGAAGCAGTTGTTCCTCTTCAACACTTATCTACCATCTCTATTCTTTTTCACTTCCATCGAGTCCTTTCTCTTTCTCTACACCAAACTCACCAAATCTCTTTCTACAGAAACTCCATTCTCTGGCTCATTCTGCCTTTAATAGCTCTCTCCCGCTCTCAGGCCTCCTTTATTTGCTCCATCCCCTGTCTTTTTCTGAATCCTTTTGGGAGTTTATCTGCGATTAGATGTCACACAAAAGACTCCATCTCCCTTAGATTTCACAGTGACAGTGCTGCTTTGGGCCGAGCAGTGAGCATTGTAATTGGCACAGGATTCACAACAATAATAAATATAGTAATATAAGCTGATCCAACAGTTTTGAAAATGCTAGCCTCCAGTTATCACGACCAGCTAATTACAGTAAGGAAAACAATTAAATGGTAGAGGATCTAGAAGCTGAACAGACAACAGGTTAAATCCAAGTGTTTGTTTTTCTTTTTTTTTTAAATCATTTATCTTTTGCCATTTGTCATCAAAACTTCTTCTACAATATAAAATTCACAGAAAAACTCACAATTCAACATTTAATTTGAAATGACTGAATAATGCAGCTTATGATAAGTGAAATCTTAATATTAAAAAATTTGGATCAGTCATTTAAAAATGAGGGGAAAAAAGTATGTGCGCTCAGTGAAACCTAAAATTTAAATTCATTTGAGTATCCTATTCCCACCAACATGGCTTCTGCATAAAAAAAAGAAACAGATTATCAGAAGATGGAAAATCTTTTTGAGCATTAGGGACTCATAGCATTATAGAAAGAAAATATTTTGAGACGCCGTCACTGGAATATCTCAAACGCCTTCAGCAATTATAGGTGAACAAAGTAGCTGATGAGGAAGCTATCTTCTGATTGGCTGCCTCAGTGCTAACTGTAACTGAAAATGAGTTTATATCCCAGTGATTATACAGGAGATGTATCACTGTCAAATCTTTAAGCCCAACATAAATGAAGCTTAATTGGGGTTCAGGTTTAAACTCCTGAAGAATACATTCTGAATACAGTACAGTACAGCAAATGAATGTAAGCCGATGTAATGCCCTCTGACATGATGGAAACACAACTCTGTGTGTGTACATCCCCTGAAGCACCACATTGTACTGTAGGTTCTGAAATGGTTGAATCATTTTTCAACCCTAAAGTGAACTCATTCCCTCCTTTTCCCAGAGAGTATATTCAAGATGACATTACAGGGAAGTGTGTGTGTGTTTTCCCACAGAGTACCCCAGTGGTGCCCACTTAACCTACATAGCACAAACAATCTGGCCTTTTCTACTCCTGTCAATAACACTCACTAAAATGCTCCATCAGTGCTAATTCATGCCGCAGAGCACTGCTGTTTTCTTTTCATGTGCCGGTGTCATTCTGCAGCACATTCTGAATCTTCTCTTTCTCTTTCAGAGTGTCTGTCCTTTCACAGTATGTTGAGCATTGCTGGATTTGTTTTTGTCCTATACCTTCCAGCTCTTGTCTTTTTTTTTCTCTTGTCTACCTTTCTGCTCTTTTTCAGTCCATTTCCTGCTATTTTCAGTTACTCCGTCTGTTTCGCACTTAATAATAGGGAAAGAAATGGATTTGCCTTTTATTCATATCCACCTGTCACAAGCAGCATTTCCCTGCCACTGGATTTTATTCACAGAAAATCTGTAGCAGTAACTTACTATTGCTTTTACTTTGTCTTATCCAAATAGAGGTCTAGCAATTGCACCTTCATGATGGAGAGTACCAGTACTGTCCAAAACTCTCAGGCTTACACCCATTTCTAAATAGGTGCAGCTATTTATTGAAACACGTTCAAACACACATTTAAAGTAAGACTTGTGGTAATTCAAACGAGCTTGTAACTCAATATTTGATATGATCACCTTCATTCTTCCAACACAGCCTGAACTCTTTTAGGCAACTTCTTTGTCATTTCTTTAAGTAGTTTTCAGTTCTCAGGCTTCTTGAAGGACATTCAAAGCTCTTCTTCAGATGCCTTTTATTCTGTTCGCTGTCAAGATGCTCCCACACTGCTTTAATAACACTGAAATTTGGATCTCCATGAAGCCTGTTGATACTGATTTTCATTCCAGTTCTTGTTTCCCTTTCGTAAAAATGTCATCTTGACAGCCATCCTTCCATTCAGTCTGTTGGGTTTGGTGCTAGTTTTTATGCTTCAGTAAGTCATAGGTCAGTGTTAAGTGGCTTCACAAACAAAGTACCATTCTTCTGGCTCTCTTCCACAGTGTGTTTTTGTCCTTGCTTCCTCCCAGGCCATCACGGCAGATGGCCGCCCCTCCCTGATCCTTGTTTTTCCGAAAGTTTCTTCCTGTTAAAAGGGAGTTTTTCCTTCCTACTGTCTTGCTCTAAGGGAGTAATTCGACTGCAGGGATTTTCTCTGTAATCTTTTACAGGCTTTACCTTATACTCCTTAAAGCGACTGCTATTGTAATTTGGCTCTGTATATATATAAAATTGAATTGAAAATTGGAAAAAATTGTCACTAGGTGTGAATGTGTGAGTGAATGTGAGCGTGAATGGTTGTCTGTCCCTGTGTGTTGGCCCTGCGACAGACTGGAGACCTGTCCAGGGTGTACCCCGCCTCTCGCCCTATGACAGCTGGGATAGGCTCCAGCGCCCCCCGCGACCCTGGAAAGGATAAGCGGAAGCGAATGGATGGATGGATGGATGGATGGATGGAAAAAAAGGACAGGTACAAGGACTGGACTGAAAATGAGTAAAAGAGCAGCCTATGTCCAAAGAAAAACTTTGAAAGACATCCAAGAAAAGCTGGAGAAATATTATCCAAAGGCACTTTAAAAATGACAAGAATGTCTCTTTCCTTGGAAGTAAAATCTAAAGAAATGAGACGTGGGTCAAGATTTTTGCACAGGACTGTATTTATCTCTGATTCTGGCCAAAGCTGCATCATCTATAGGCATGATTTTCTGTCACTCCTTTCTCCACTACACAGCACTGCTACTATATGTCTGTGTGGACTATTACATTTACATGGCTGGTTCAAGGCTAGTCTTGCTAGTCAAACTTTGCATATATTGTAAAATAATGAGTTATGAAAGATTGCCACATCTTTTATTCCACAGCTACAAAATATGACTAAAGGCATCGATGTCAAATATCTCTATATCTACTAAGTGTGATTAGTTTATTGTTACAAAGACATCCCAACCTTCAGAAGCACTTCTGTCAGTTTCTGAGTCATTCTCATGATTTTCTTTTTCCTGTTTTACTTTTCCCACATTTGCACCTGAAGTTTCTATTTTTTCTCTTTTCTCTACACAGTCATTAAACTTGTATCTTCTCCTCCCTCTCTCCTCTCTGCCTGTCACCCTCTGTCTCTGCTTCTCTCCCTCCAACAGAGCAAGGGCTATTTTTACCCAGAATGCCATTGTTCTGCTCGAGCGCACACTTCCTTAGCACAGGCTTCCGCTTTAGGCAGCACTCTACTGCGGCACACATACACTCATATCCTCACAGAAGCACAAATGCACGCATGTAGACACGCAGCTCACATCAATGCAAAATGGAGGAGGCCTCTGTAGCTGAAGGCTTACCAGAAGGAGAGAGGGATGACAAGCAGAAGGAGGAAGAAAAGGAAAAGAAGGGAAGCCGAGAAGCTCATAGGGCTGGAGGATGAGGAAAACGGGAGAGTGACACAACATGTGCACATATACTGTAATTCAGCTCAGCCTTTAGTCATGTGGTTCCCTGCTGAGTCTGATGCAACTGGCTTCAGTTTGTGGCAGAGGAGTACAACAACGCGTTTGGGTGTTTCCGCCCCATCAAACCCCTCATCACCCCCAAAAATAAAGAGATAAAAAGATTAAAGAGATCAAATAAATAAAAAATCACAATTACAATGAAGATGATCAAAATGAAAGTCCAATTTTGGAATAAGTACAACAATAAAAAGAGCTATTTTGCAAAGTTGGATCACTCCCATCACATCATAGATGCCACTGCTTAGTATCATGTCTGGCTTGGTCTCATATTTGTGGACAGTCAGCATATAAACACCTTAAATTCTGCCCCCTGGTTTTTGGACCTAATTATTGTACACCAAAAGTCTTGAACCCCAAAGACACCCTGTAATGATTTTTGGGCAGGTTTCACTACTCGGTGAACAGGTTGCATCACCTCTCTCATTGAGCCTGAGCAGACGGACTTTTATATGGCAACAAAAAGCTGATTTCACAGGAGCCCTCCCACATAAACATTTTTCCTCCTGCGATTTTCAGAATAGCTTTCGATTGTTCTCCGTCTCCATTCTAATTCCTCCCTCTGGAGCTCCATCTCCTCTTCAGTTTCTACTTCCTCTCCGAATTTCTTGCTGTTTTCTGCACCTCATCCTTCTCTCCTGTCTGCTGTCCATTGTTAATATTTCATGTGAACAAGTACACACACACACACACACACACACACACACACACACACACACACACACACACAATGGATGTCTAAAGGGGAATGTGACTGCGAGCAAATAACTGAGAAATAAACAAATAGCCAGAAAGTGAAAAACATGTAACAGCAAACACTGATCAGACATGCACTTGTGGAAATGACAAAAACTTTGCACATATTAAACTTAATCTTCCATTACGTCAGTAACTAACTACTTTTTAGAAGGTGCCATTTTTTTCTTTTTGTGTCCTCTTATTAAATTTCAGATTTCCTAAGACTCTAACATAGGTTATTTTGGATAATTCTGCAAGTCCCAGAGACTCTGGTTTCATTTAGATTTCCTGTTGTCAAGCCAACAAAGTGAAGTGAATTAAAGTGAAGCGAGCTCAGAAGAGAAAATAGGATGAAATGAGTATGACGCATTGCATCATAAAATTGTTTGGCTGAGACTGATCTAAAAATAATAATAATAGTAATGAAAATCCTTGATAAAAGAAAAATGTCAGTGCATGCAGTCTGTTTGATTTTTTTTACATCCCTTTTTGGTCGCTTCATACAACATGCACACTAAACATTGCAGCTTCCTGTGAAGTGAAACATGTACGACAAATCAGTCAAATGTAGAGCTTTTGTTAGTGTTGGATTGGATTAGGAGAAGAAGAAGCAATAAAAGGTGGAGAGGAGGGAGAAGAATAAGAAGAACAAAGTATAGAAAAACATAAAAAATGAGAAATTAAGCTTGAGGAGGAGGGAAAGAAGGAAATGAATTAACGGTTGGGGATGAAAAGTAGGAGGAGGAGAAGGAAACAAAAATAAATTAGAGAAGGGAAGGGGGTATGGAGGGGGTGGAGGAAAGGCTCTCAGGGAGGACAAATAGGTGGAGGATGAATTATAGGTGCTTTTGTGGTTATGTAACCAAAACAGGTCTCACTTTCACTTCACACACATTTTAAAACATTTTCTCATTTTCTCATCACAATGGAGCCTCTTTAATTATGTAACCTTATTCTGAGAGGTGACGGAGCGAGTGCATAAGGCTGTGTATGCGTGTGTTTGTGTCCATGCGTATGCATATTGTGTTGCCATCTCTCTTTCACCTCCTACCTGTTTTCTGTCTCTGGCCGGCTATTCTTAACAGAGCCAATAAAACGTGAGACGAGGTTGATGTGCCCACCTCGTTCCTCTGCTGCTGCTACATCTTTCATATGTTGTCAGTTTATAGCTGCCATGATGATGATTCTGAAGTTACCTAAAGCTAGGACTGTAACCACTGTAAACAGAATACATAGCCTTTAGACAAAAGAGGCAGTTTTCATCAGCATCTGGCTGTTTTCAGATTTGTGAGGATTGTTTTGATGAATTTCTATTATATAGGCTACCTGAATTAGTCTTACCACAGAGAAGCAGCTATGATGAGAAGTCCTAGAAGCTGAACATATACTGTATCAGGTTTATAGACTGTAAATTTGTCACCTTTTTGCCTCTGAGCTAAACCTTATGTCCAAAAATGCTCCCATGAGCGTTCATTTTCCATTTGCTACTGGCGAAACCCACATCCATAAAAAGTAGTGCATGTACTGGAGATTTTCCAGTATTATACAAATTTTGTTCCCTTGAAGGAGTCTTGTATTATTAAATGCAGATTTCAGACTGAAATGTAGACTAAACATTTTATGTTTCATAAAAGGAGATTTTATCATATCACACCTGTATTCTCTCTTACCTGCGCAGGCAAAATCTCTCCAAACCAGACAGCTGAGGCCAGCCTCAGACGTGAATGAGATCTACTGCTGATATAAAATCATGGCCATCTACGCACTTTTGCATTGAGTTTGAGGAGAATTGGTTCATAATGACAGTTGACCATCCTTTGAGTTCTTTCTGGTCATCTTGCATCTCTTCGTAGTTCGTAGTTCTTTCTTTTTACAGAGCTTTGTGACTTTACAGCAAAGAATATTACCACCCATAGAAACGAACAGGACCACTCATCCTTGGGCCACTAGGCCCCCAACCACTGTGCAGCTCCAGTACATTGGATAGAGGTTAAGTACCATTCTCAACACCACCAGTTTGACCTTGTGGTTGTGAAGTTCTGGTCTAGATTCACTCAGACAAGCCGGTGATTTGAACTAGTAACCTGACTGTGACTAGCAGGCTCAGAAGTGGAAGACTTTATGGCTGGCAGATGGACATGATGTGTTTAGAGTCTGACCCACAAATCTGTCACAAGAGCTATTTTAAACAGACTCACTGTCTCATTGGGACCGACTGACACACAGAGATAGGCACACAAATAAACACCAAATGCAAAAGGGAACTCTCTACAGTCTGTGCAGTGTAAGCACGTTTCCCTGCACAAGTTTGAATGTGTGTGTGTGTGTGTGTGTGTGCGTGTGTGTGTGTGTGTGTGTGCGTGTGTGTGTGATTGTGTTCGTGTGCACATATATAGAGCCTAGAGGCACTAGAGGATTTTGACTCCTGCAGTAATAGGTTGGCAGCTAGCCAGGAGCAGAGCAGCACAGAGCTACATTGGTTCTGGCTATCTCAGCTCTGGGTCAACACAGAAAATCAAGACGGACAACGAGCTCCAATAACAGTTTGTGTTCTGGGAACAAATAAGCCACCATAAAATTTCTTTAACACATGATACATATTGTAGTTCCCCAAATGAATAAAAGTTCAATTTAAAATTGTCTTTGAATAACAATATTAGATATATCACTACATTATGAAATAGATTATCACCATTACACCAAACGATCAGTTTTTTTTAGCCTTTTTAACTTATTGTTTTAGTTTTAAGGCATTTTTTGGCAGCTATGTTCCACAGGCTGGAAGATATATTTCTTTTAAATTAAAGAAAATAAAAATAGAGCTAAAAGAAAAATGAATTCAGAAGAAAGAAAAATGAATGTTAAACTGGGCGTGAAACACTGCATGGATTAAGGCTAATTTACACCATGGAGCCTTCCATTACAATACTGTCATAGATTTAATGCTGTCTGTGAAGCTGGATTCGAGAAATAAGTGTTTAAAGATAAGGTTTTTACCACATGTGTAGTTCCATCTGGAGCCAGTACTGAATGTGACTTCTCTGAGTTCACTAACTAGTGACAGAACTGATACCTCAGTGGTATCACTCGTTAGCTGTGATTTTAGGGCTTGTATAGCACTTTAGAAATGAGGACAGTGAGGAGGAGAGCCTGTTTGAGTCTGTTAGTTTTAGCAATAGCTAACTCATCAATGCAGAATTTGATCACTTTTAAACAAAGCCAAGAGATTGCATTCAAGAAGTTATTTTTATCTGGAGTAACATTTTTGATATTGCATTGAAGCTAAGTTTAGCAACCTGCTTTTCTGTGGTCCTGAGCTCTCGTGGATTACTTATATGACTGCAGAGACCTACAAGCTGTAAGTCCTATTTTTTCTTGTTTTCATCATTACAGCTACAACCCAAATTACCTCTTGGGAAAACAAAGTGAACTAATTCAAAGTTTTTTGCCTTGCTGTTTATATAGAGATTTGAACCTCATCATCAGTGTTGGGGGCTGCTGGGTATTATTAGGATGGAATTGATCTAGCCTTGATTTTAGTGTTAAAAAGACTGCAGACTTTGAAGTGCTGAATTGTGTACTTTGAAGTGCAGAAGGCAGTCCTCACTTGGACAGGAGTATTACGGGTAGGGGAGATTGCTGGCTCATCCCGCAGGGCGAAGAAAAAGACACAATCAGACAGATGCTAGAAAGGGAGGTGGAGGAGAAAAAAAATCTTGAGGAAAATTTAGCTGAGGGCTTAGAGCGAGGAGAGGAGAAGGAAAGTCTTCCACTGTGAAAGCAGTGAGTGAGGCAGAGGGGGAGGGAGGAGGAGGGTTAGAAATGGAAAGTAAGTGGAGGTGGAGGCGGACATGAGAGAAGATGGAGTGTTGCAGGAAGAAAAAAACACACGCAGACAATAGAGAGAGAGAATGATCGAAAAGAAGTAAATGAGAGTGTGCTCGGGGTAAAGAAAGGGGCAGGAAAATAAGAACCTCTCTCAGCTCTGGTTTCCTCCTGTTTGCTCCATGACTCAGTAGATGGGAAATAGAAACCCAGCAGTAACATGAAACTGAATGTCGCTGGTAATAAAACAAAGTGAGATATCTCTTCACTATTTTGTAGTGCAGAGAGGGAATTGTAATTTAATTTGAATGCATATAAAATCACTACACAATGAACAAAACATTTACAGCCATGTTTAATTTTCCACTTAAATATCTAATTTTCATTTGAGACAGTTGATTCAGGACTCGGGGTGTTTTAGCATAAGATCAAAGCCTTATTGTAACTTAACATCATACTCTATCAGGTTACTTTACAGAGTAAATGGTTAATGTAATTAATTACTTTTTAAAAATAATAACAAGAACTGCTTGAGGAATGAACCCAGCATTTGTTAACAGCTTATTTAGTAATGTGCATCTATAGACTGTGCAGTTGCATCACACAGACTCAGAGATCATACAAATTGAAATTTTCAGTCAACATATAGACGTCCTGTATGCGTTGTTACATGTAGCTCGTTTAACCACATAGTAGGCCACGTTATTTTTGAGATGACTGCCTTTAAAATGCTCCTCAATCCAACAACACCACTAACACCGTTGAGAAGTTTAATGCAGTTACTCAAAATACCGTATACAACCCTAGCTGGGGCTGTAATTATCTGTTGGCCATCAGCTGTCAGTCAAAATGACCAAAGTTGGAACTTTAGGTCTTAACAAAATTTAAATGGTTAAATTATTAGAAATCCTTTTTCTTGTCTTTTAAATAAAGCTGTAAACCATTTCCTGGAAAGTTTGTACCATGGGAGTTAACTGGGAGTGACTCACGTTTGCAGCCAGCCTCACGTAGAGGTTCAAGAAACTGCAGTTTCTGGCTTTTTTCCCCAGCTTTGCTGTTTAGGAGTAGCTAATGTGGTCTGAATCATAGTAATTCAAGGAGAGGAGGAGGACCAGGCTGCAGGGATCTGATGAGCTAATGTCTGTCCCTCATGGAAATAACTTTATTTATGTATTTATTTTATTTTTCATTTTTAGTCCTAGTAGTCTTCTGCATGAACCAACACAAGCTAGAAGACATCACTTGAAGCATTTTTGGACTTTCCACAGCTGTCTCTGGTGCCACAAAAGACTTTAGACATCTTTTCTCACATATGTCATCATAATCCTTGTAAGAGCTGTGAAAAACATGTGAAAAAAATCACAAACGATTGCACAGTAACAGCTATTCTTTTCCCCCCCATCGTCTGAATAGTTTAGTAGCTGAAATTTGGTAAAGCAATTTTTTTTTCCTGTGTACTTTACTTCAAATAAAAGTTTGGGGCCAGTTTTGCTGCTTTTGAAGAATACTTCAAGCACATCACTGCCCATCAAATTCTTGCAGGAAGAAAAGGGGATATCACAGAGGCACAAGGAGGGCAGAGGGAGTAATGCACAAAAAAAAAAAAAGCAGAGGAGGAGGGAGACAAAGAGTAAAAAAAATGGAAAAAAGAAACCAGAGAGTGAGCAGAGATGCAGGCAAAATGTCAGACTGAAAGATGGAAGCAGCAGGAGGGGATAAGGATATTAGTGAATTAGAAAGAGAGATGAGAGGAGGATGAGGGGTTAGAAGAAGAGAGGGGAAGAGAAGAGAAGAGAAAAGAGAGGCAGACTACAGTGAATTAGTTCTGCCTCATGAAACTGGCAGTTCTGGCTTAGAAATGCTTTGGGGCCAGGATTTCTGTGAGGGTGCGTGTGAGTGTGTTAATGGGCTTGTGTGTGTTTTTTCTCCTCTTTTTCATTTGCATATACAAGTGTGAGCATGTCTATTTATACTGTATGTGTGTGTGCATGTGTGTGATTGGATAAAAGAATGTGTACTCCCTTTCTGTTTGTGTTTGTGTGTAAAGAGCATCACTGACTCCCCCAGAACAGAACTGATGTGATGCTGACATTTAGACAAAAACACAAGCTCCGTCTTTTAAAAGAGCATCTCTGAGAGTGAAGCTCGCGGAGAGCTGACAGGGTCAGACATGACTCCTACTGCTGCTGAGTACAAAACACAAAGAAAAAAAACCCCATAAACTGTACCTCTCACGTCACAACACCTCATTTCATCTCCAAGTACCCAACAACATCCTGCTCAGAATGAGCTTTTTAGTGAGAGCAGAGCCTCATTACTGGGCCTAGATCAGAAACTTGGTCTAATTAGGCTGAACTATGATTCAGGAGCTTAACTCCAAGTGATGGATTGAAATATAAGAGCAAATTTAAAAAAAGGAATCCCTATCAGCAGTGAGTCAGTACTCCATTCACTGAGCCATCACTGCTATAAGAAGTAGGGAAAATAACTTATTGGTGCTCTGATGCAATAGTACCTGACATCTGGGCAATTGAAACTAACTCTCAAAAAGCTTGCCACTTCCAAAATTGCTGAGAGGGCTTTTCAAATGCATTTGCAGTTTCAGACTTATAAGGACTGTGAAGGTTCAAAGAATTTGACTGTCATGTATTATTTGTTGCCAAAGTTACTGAGTTCAAACAGGAACTCTTACACAAACTAACAGAAAATTGATTACAGTCAGAGTTAAAAGAATATACATAAAAGAGCATTGCTTATATTATATGTATTTTTAACACTTAATTCTCAGCTTTAGCAGTACTAATAGATCATATAAACTCAGTGCATACACTATTTGCTCACTCATTATTAAAATGAGAATAACGACTGAAAGAATGTGTTTACTGAGTTAACAGCATCCCCACATGACCAAACGGTGATACCTCTGTATTTAAAGTCCACCTGGTTCCCAGCAGTCAAACAGCATGAACACACACTCACTCACAAACAGACAAGAACAGTGTGTAAAGGTCAGTGTTGTCCCTGCTTCACTGCTGACTCACCTCCTCCATCCCCAGCGTCTGACTCTTCTGCATGTGTGTGCGTGTTTGTTTTGACCCTGACTTACAGCGTGCTGAGTCAGCCTCTAAAACTGCACGCGGTCTCCTTGCATACTGTGCAGCCAAACAATATCTGGGTCAGTCTGCACCCTGTCATTTGTACAATGTGGCATCCTGCTCAATGGGAACTCAACAGGAAAGGCATTATTCACATTGCCAGGACTTCTTCTAACTGAGTAAAGGCTATGTAATGTAGGGGACCGTAGTTAAGACCTGGAAAAACACAGAAATTGTTCACTGCCTTCGAAATTTATCAGTCATATAAAAAGGATTTAGCAGGTAACGATGATGCCATTATGATGCTTCAGATTAGGTATTGTTCCATGGTAGAGTGTAACAAACCTGCTAGTCCACTGCTACATACCACATCACTGTCACTTAGTGTCACTGTCACTAAGACAACAAGTTTAACTAAAACTTGGCTTTCAGGGTCTTTTGTGTAATGACTCAGTCACAATCGTGGGAATCCTTGTAAAATATCATATGTGTCAGATGATAACACCTCTGTCATGCAGCTCACGCAATGTAGCTGCTGGCTAAAGTTGGGAATTGCTGATTTTATCTCAGCCAACATTACCAATAACACAACGCACAAAAGCTATCCTATTAGCAGCACACGCTAACACATGCCTAAACGTAAAAACAACACATACATGACAATAACAAATTTACTACCTATATGTACACTCACACAATTTACCCTCCAATCCTATCAGATCTCTCTGTAGGAGTGTGCTCACAGTGTGCAGAGTATACTCTTAGAGACAGGGACTTACGATCAATCATGCTACAGCTGCTGTTTGTCTGTTTATACACCTTTGTTTTTTTATTGTTTGTTTTTTAAATCCTTCTTTATTGAGACTAGCCTAACTTATTTGTTCGTTTTAGGTTTAGCTCTTCAGATTTCGATCTCTCTCAACTCTCAACTCTTCCCTTCCACCGTTTCAGTGTTCAGTAAGTCATGCACATAATGCGCCTTTCCCTTTTTTGAGTAAATACACGAAGAGAAAACTACTGTGCTTTCAGTTGTAGGTCTGTGTGTGAATGTGTACTCACTGCCTGAGTGTTGGAAGCTCTGCTGTAGCTGCAGGGAAACACAAATCACTACATGGTGATTATTTGTCATCTCTGAGCAGTGATGACACATGGTCTGTCTGTCGCTGCAGCTCAGATGGGCATCGATTAGGTGTCACTGTCAATTCTCTGCCCCCGCCATTTGTTCATTTTACACAGGCAGAAAGGCCTAACTAGAAACTGGTGTCCCACTGTTGCGAGGGCAGCCAAGTGTGGAGAAAGAATGGAAGACAGAAAGACAAGGAGAAGAATTTGAATACACCTTATAGAAAAATTCTTCCCGGACCACCCGGTTTATTAACGTCAGTCTAATGTTCTGATATCACTGTAAGAAGTTTTACAGGGTGAAACAAACAGAAGATCAGACAAATAGACAGTAAACAAGTCATCAGATTAGATTATTTACACCCAGCAAAAAACGCTTACACCATTACTGTATTGGCTCCTATGACTGTCCAAAGGTTGTCCCTTATATTTGTGTTTTCCTTTGATCTAAAGAACTGCAGTGAAGTAACTGCTTGCAGCTCATTAGCCAGTAAGCCACACTCATAGCCATGAAGACTCCCCTCTTAAGTGATTAAGAAAAAAAAAGGAAAGTGTCATATAGGAGAGTGCAGGAAGATAACGTTTACTGATGAATGCCAGTTACATATATGAGGATTTTCTATTTGCAGAGCCAGATGCAAAATACCAAATTCAAATTTGCAGTCTTTCTTTCTCTGCTAGCTTTAACTTCAGCAAAGAAATTGGTATAAGATGCATTTAAACAAGCTTATTACAAACACTGGAAGCCAGTTATCTTTGTAAAAAGTCCAGTGCATGAGCTAACCTTTCCTTTTTCATTGTTTTAAATTGATTAGAGGACTATGACTTACATAAACAACTGAAGAGCTTAATGTGAAATTATACAGAATTGGATAGCCATCATTAAATATCTAAAACATAGCCAGTCAGGAGGTTTAGCTGAGGCAGCAAGTACACAGAGAAGTCACCCTGAAGTCCCTGCAATCTGTTTTCATCAAAGACATTATAATTCAAGAGGGACAGCACAGCTGTAAAACATGATGAGAAGTCAAAGGTCACGGAAAGTAAACAAAGCTAGGTGGATATCTGTGAGGGGGAGGGGGATTTTTTCCCCCCCAGCCTGCAGGTTTATTTCACATCTAGCTGGTTATCATAGTCTAGCACACATAGGAATAGTGCAGATAAAATAAAAATAAGTAGACAGCAGTTTTTGGCAGACCCCAAACCAAACTTAGAATTTACTAGAATTGACATCATACGGTGATGTGCAGCCACACATACATCACATTCCACTACACTGTTATTTCTCTGTATCCCCTGGGAAAGCTTGATGTGAAAGGTTCTTTCAACCCTATGGGAAATTTACTACCTATCAACACTCCAGCACACACTCCAGCAAACACACAGACACACACACACACACACAGACACACACACACACACATGGAAAAAACTATGTGCATTACTACCTGTGAGAACTGATTGGTCAGTTATGGGGCAGAATCCATTCCCATTGGACCGAAAGAAGCCTGGGTTGTAATGTGATTTGCCAAAGTGCTCCAGGGGGTGTTTTCTAATTGGTTTATGCTGGTGTGTACAAGAGTGTGAATTGTTGTGTGTGTGTTTACTGGGGAGGCAAAATCAATTTGCCCTCCTGTCCCTTGTGGGTCACAGAGATAGTGAAGCTGTTTCTCTCTCACTGTCGTTTGCTATAAAATTCTCTGTCATGTCATTTAGTTTGTTTTATACTTGGGTTAAATTTATCTATTGGGAATTTTAAAAACATCTTTATGGTTATTTTTAAGTAAGTTTCTATGAAATTGCACACTGCAGAGTTTAAGTATACCGAAGGGTGAAAAGCAAAGCACAACAAGCAGAGGAAGAGGGCTGTTGTGATAATTGTAGCTATACCAAGTCATAGCTACAGAAAGCAGCAGGAAGAAGGAACACAAGAAACTCAAGAAATAGCAAGGCTAGGGAAATACATTCCTTCATTTGTCTGCAATGATGCATCTAACTGGCATGACAAAATCCCAGCTTCCTTTACAAACATCACTGATGTTACATGCACTTACATGCACAAGCAGACCAGAATTACACTGAAAAGTGACATGAATCCTGAAACGATCATTTTAAAGATGTATCATCCTCTCACCTTGCTCCTCACACTGTGTGAAAGCTGTACATCTGTTAATAATGTCAGCCCTGATATGGAATTTCTGTTGTAATAGTTGTAAATTTAAACAACATTGCAGAGAAGCGGCCGCAAGATAGCTCAATTTGCTTGTTATAAATTAACATTCTGTCATCATAAAAATTAGTTAAGTAATATGCTTTAAGGCATCTCATTAAATTTGATCTATTAAGGACACGATGCCAGATATTCATCCAGGCAGCAGCACAAAATTGGCTGAGATCAGCACCATGGACAGGGGCAACATCCTAAGCGCAATTCCCACAACTCACCAGCAGGGAGGCACACAGCTGCTGCTGATATAAGTATGTAAGTGGGATTTACTGTACTGTGGAATTATGGAACTGCTCATTGCTATGTGCTGCTACTTAGTCTGCCATAGAGGGAATGAAGGTGCACATCAGCATTTAAAAATGATACAAACCATAGTCCAGAGGGAGAGAGAGGATGGGATGGGAGAAAGAGAAATGTGATGGGTTTTAATAGAGGAGGGAGGAATAAGACAGAGAGAGAAAGATACTGTGGAGAGGGAGAGCGCAGCAGCAGCAGAATACAAACCACTGAGCTGCTGGTTGCAGCTGGATTTTTCTAGTTCCACACACTCGCACACCCTGTCATTTTCCCATCAGCTCAGAGGACATTACACTAACTTACATCAATATCCTGAAGACTGATGCTAACCCTGTAAATAGAGCTTGGGTTTAATTTACTTTGTCAGATTTCACAAAAGAGAAATCTGACATTATGAAAAATAAATAAATGAAGACGAGACTTCGAATGAGTGAAAATCTCCATTTTAATATTGCCCACAGTGGATTTTACTAACACACACACCCACACACACATGCACTTCAGCTCTGTCCTTTGTACTCCCTAAGCCTCTTTTTCTCCCACTTTTACTTCCCTTTCTGTTGATTTCTCACACCCCTCTTTATCATGGTACAGTCCGAGTGGAATCTTTTTGCTCTCTTTCCTTCAGCCATCCATCACTTTCTGTCCCTCATTTCCCTCAACCTAAATCTCTCTCGTGGTGTTTGTGAAAACCGATATTGCTTAGATTTGTCACCATAAATGCAACAACCCATCAGCACGTGTGTGTTTGTGCAGGCAGGCACGTCAGGGTGTGTATGTGCTTTGCATGTATGCTAACTGACTTCTGTGTCTGCTTGCTCTGTTTTTGTTGGAACCATTATTGGTGAGATTTGTCATAATGAAATAGAGGCAGCGTGTGTGAGCTTGTCTGTTGACTGGGGGCTATGAGCCATCATGAGACACCGCATACACAAACACACAGACACACACACACATACAGGTCTTTAATCATCATGTCTCCTACTGAGCTGAGCAGATGAACAACATGCTTTTAACAGATCAAATCCAACAACCCACATCTGAATCACAGACTGCATCTAGTGCATGTGCATATGGGAGTGAGTGTTATATGCACTTAAATGTAAATTTCATGGAACAGTTTAATAGCAGTACTGAGTTCACTCTTTCGTGTTATATCTGAATGCATTAGAGTGGATGTGATCCTTAGTAACTAGAAGAAAAGCAGCTGTGTTTATAATGTGACTGTGTTCACTTCCGACTGGTTTGACACAGACATGAAACAGGTGAGGATCAAATGGATGACCAGACAAACCTTTGCCGTGTTTACTGCAGCTTTTAGTCTACTCAGGTTCACACTGCTTTAGAGCAGACCTCTTAAAACTATTTAATGATTTTAAGAGGTTTGCTTTTCATTCACAAACTGAATATCTCGTCTGTCAAATGATTTTCATTCATTCATTGACTCCGTCATTCTTATTTTGAAAGCGTTTTTTTTTTTTTTTTTTTACAGCTAATAAACTTCCAGCACAGATGGTTCAGATTTAAATGTTTCCTATGGCTCAAAAGACTGCTTCTCCTGGTAGTGTCTGCCACAAATGCACATAGTATTGAGTTTTACTGGCAGCAGCATCACATTGGATTAAGAAAAAAACCTGCAAAACAGAAGCAACTGGACTTATTGGCAGATTTTACACTTGCTTTTTTCCTTCTTGGCCAGAAATTCAATTATTTGAACATTTCGGAGTACCCAATGGCATATGGTCCATGAAACAGCAGGGAAAAGTTGCAAATCCCTTTAGTTGTGGAAAAGGTTGTCTTAAAAAGTCCACAACTAGCAAATAAAAGGCAGGATACCAAAAAGCACAAGGTAATAGCTCGTAACAGTGACATGGGAATAAAGTCTACAAACTGGCAATCCAACTGATTTTCACTGGTGAATAGGAGATACAGTTTTAACTAACCAATCACTAAAGACCAAAAAATGTCTCAGTGGTGGTGAAACAAGCTACCGCTGGCAGTTTAAAATGTATTCAGAGTGGTGTACCATGGTTAGCGCAACCATGGTGCTAGGGTTTTTTGGGTTTTTTTGCCAAGAACCCAAACAGTGGAGTAGTTCAAATGTTTTACTGTATGCTGTTGCAGGAGATAAGCATAGTTACATTCCCTTTCATTCTTGGGCGAGAAAACCAAAGTGGGTAACAGTTTTAAGTTCTTATAATAAAAACATACCACAAGTCATGGATGTCAGTAAGGCTTCAGTCAATAAGGGCAAATTTTAGCATCACACTGACTCAGGAAACTGGAGTCACCTTGCTCCTGTCCCTCATGTGACATTATGTTGTTCTGCAGAGCTAGAGGAAACTCAAGTCTAGCCAGCATACAGCCCAGCTGGATAAGCCATGCTGCACAAAACTGCATTCATTAAAATAACCTATTAACTTTTTTTTTCTGAAATTAAATTTTCCCTTTTCCTTTCACCCTGCCCTGGCTGCCCTCCGTGAGCCTGGTTCTGTCAGTCGTTTCTTGCTGTTTAAGGGGAGTTTTTCTTTCCCATCACAATGTGCTTGGTCATAGGGGTCATCTGATTTGTGGGGCGTTATAATTAAATATGGTAACCTGATTGTTGAAAGATTTATAATTCTCTAATCTATCACATCTAGCAACTTAAACTTAACTGTTTGGTGCTCTCTGTTTGCTTGACACAGTCTAATTTATCAGCCCAAAAGTGTCAACACTTATAACCTCATGAATTCTAATGCCAATGAAGCAACAGCGCACAGAGGCAGATGGAGGAAAAGGGGACGGAGAAGGAGAGAAAGTCTGAGTGGGTAGAAGAGAACAGCTGCAAGGGAGGAAGGAGGGAAAACGGAGGAGGTAATGGAGCAGAAATGCATAAAGCTTCAGTCTCAGGGCAGGACTGCCAGCAGAAAAAAACACCCCCAACCAACATAGTGGCACAGTCTGGCTGGGACTCATCCACTGAGCAAACAACACAGGGGGGCTTGAGAGGAAGTAGATTGATCCTGCTGGGCGTCCCCTCTATTTTAGTTCTTTCTCATTCAAAGTTGACTCAGCGTGTAAGTCATTCCCTGTCTTTCTCTCCTTCACTTTCATTTGCTCCTTTTTTATCTCCTCCTGTGACTCATTGCTTCTTTCTCACTTTTGTATTTTCTTTTTTTTCACATTTTCTTGCTTCGTGCATGTCCGTCACTTTCAGGGGAAGGAAGTCATTTAAGTTAAATAACGTCTGATCCATGTTTCAACTGTGCACGTCTAAATGTGATCCCAGTACAGGGTCTATCTGAACATGTTTCTTTCTCCATGCATCCTGGATGTAAATCTAGGAGCCTCCGTACTGAACTGCGTCTGCGCATGTGCACAGGCTTCAGCAGTCGGCTGTGTGAACAGTCATCTCTTTCTGGGTGCAGGTGAGTATGACTGAGTGATGGACTGTTTATATTTGCATCCACACATATCTTTATCTGTGTTTGTGTGTCAGCGTGTGTCACATCTTTATAGCTGTCAGTGTCAGCAACGGGCAGCCACACATACAGGATTTGACAGCTGATTGGCAGATGGGCCACCAACATTTGTCATGGCAACCACAGAGGACACTGTCATGCTGTCAGGTGGAGTTTATACAGACTACTGAAGTTATTAAGGTTTAGAACTAGCTTTTTAGCTCATAGTTGCCTACAGCTGACTGCCTTATAAATCATTAATAAAAATATTAGTTTGTTACTCAGCGTCAAATAATCACAAGGATGGGGCTGATTTTATAGTTTTAATTTTTTTTAAAAAGACAGGCAAAGAGGTGTTGAGTCAAATCTGTGTCGTTATCTTGAAAAATATGGTATCAACTGCATAAATAATTCCATGAAGTGTACGTTATTCTTTTTTTTTCATTGAAAGTGAAACTTAACTTAGCTTTATGCACCACTGTAGTTTTTGAAAACATAGGACATGAGAGCCTGTGCCACCAAGCATCTGTCTTTCAGCAGTCTCCTTGAGAAAAACAATGAAACCCTACAAGTGAGTGACCCCGTGCTCTATGACAAATTATGAATTTGTTCTCGGATATATAGCAATATGTAGCAATATGGTGAGTTGTTTTTCTTCTAGTAACCTATTGAGCACCCATTTAATCAGTGAGCACCTCCAGCTTTTTGGCTCTTAACCCGTTCAGTGATAAATAGTGTTTGATAATACCTATTCAGCTGATCAGCTGATCAGCTTTCTCCGTCAGACGTAAAACTGTTCTGTACAGTAAACGGTTCATGAGGAAAGGAAAAATAAAGGGAAGGAAGGCAAACTGACTTCTGATTTGAATAGAGGAAAGCAGAAATGGTGGCGGCGTAATGATTATGTATTTATTAATATTTTTCTCTACTGTTACTTTTTTGGTTTCTAAGTCATTACAACAGAGAAACTTTAACCAGATCCAAGTCTGAAACACCAACAATTAGGGTATGTTCAGCTTATTGGTCTTAGTGGTTGGTTGCACGTTTGCATCATTATTATCACTTTAATGCTTGCGTTAAAATGTAATATAAGCATTAAATAATATAAGGGTTTAATATAAGATTTAACATGTTCGGGATTGTGTGCTGTTATGAATTTTTGTGTTTTTCTTTTTTACAAATCAGTCGGCTGCTGTTCCCTTAAATAAAGAAAATCTGTGTTTTTCATCCAGCAGTGACACATAATATTGTGAACCCCCTCTGGTGCAGCACAGACAGGTGTGTGAAGCACACTGGAGCCCTGAGATAGAGACATACAGCAAGAGAATGAAAAAGGGCGTCAGTCAATGTTCTCCCTGTCTATCACAACCCCAAAATATACTAGCAACACACACACACACACACACACACACACACACACACACACACACACACACACACACACACTAACTGTAGGAGTATAAAAGGAACACTAATTGAACAAATAAGGGTGGTCATACCATAAAGAGAGAGAGTAATACAAAAAAAGACAGATGAGATGTGTGAGTCATTCACCCTGTTCACTTAATAATCAATGTGAGTCATGACTGTGTGTTTGTGGATGTGTGTGCGTGCGTCTCTTTGTACTGTGTTCCTGGGTTTTCTTTTAAGATCAGATTGGTGTATGTCCTTTTTTTTTAAAGACATGAGTCATTTTCTTTTGCAGACTGTAAAATGGTGTGTGTGAGAGCAAGATAACATGTAAAAGAAAGGCCGATCAACATGTTTGTCTTTGATATGAAGACATCAGAGAGAAACACAAACAGCTGTAAAAACTGTAAGAGGAGATGTTGCTTTTTACATCTCTCTCAATATCGGCACAGTATGGTCTCTTCAGTTTACGATGGTTGCCAAGTTTCCTGCTGTCAGACCGTATTCATTTCTTCACGAAAACACGGTAGTTTTGAGGATAAAACAGGATTCAGGCCCCTCTTCTATGGAACCAGCTTCCAGTTTGGATTCGGGAGACAGACACTGTCTCTAAGATTAAGATTAGGCTTAAAACTTTCCTTTTATCCTGTCTTTCTACTGCAGCAGATGGCCGCCCCTCCCTGAGCCTGGTTCTGCCGGAGGTTTCTTCCTATTAAAAGGGAGTTTTTCCTTCCCACTGTTGGCAAAGTGCTTGCTCATAGGGGGTCATATGATTGTTGGGATTTTCTCTGTATGTATTATTGTAGGCTCTACCTTACAATATAAAGCGCCTTGAGGTGACTGTTGTTGTGATTTGGCATTGTTTAAAAAAAATTGAATTGAACTGAGTTGAATTCATTTGAATCAAGAAATGCTAAATTCCCTGGTGTAACACACATGCTGTCATTTGAGTCCCCTTTGAATCTAAGCAAGGACTTTTGGTTCCTCAGTCCTCTGCTTAGGAAACACATGCCAACCCCACAATCGTGCTAATAAAGTACTCAAGAAATGGCAAATGCTGTGCTTTTGATAAGTACTACACGAGCTAATGTATTTAATCCCTGTGCAGGATCTTCATAGTGGCTTTTCCCTATAACCCCCCCCCCAAAAGTGATATACATATTTAATACTTCTAGCAATCCAGCTAACTTCAGAGGATTAAACCACACACGTGTGAGAGCACACAGTGTTGAATTCAGCACCATGTACATGGTAAACAAAATGCTGATGAAGCTACCAAGAAGCTTTAGGGTCTAAGGACCTCCCATCACACATTCATTTCTGTCTTTCAGTGCCATCAACCTGCAAAGAAACTGCAGACTCATTGTAAAGTCTGTACATTTCTGAAGCAGAATCCTGTTATGCAAACGGTGTGCAAACCTGAGGATAACAAGCTCCGTGTCACTTTAAGACATTTTCACTCCACTCGGCTGTAATGAGTCAAGAAGTCTCAACTCTGCAAACGTCTCAAAGAGAATTCTTCATTAAAGCTTAGCACCAGACCCAGTTACAGTAATGGTATTTTTTTACATTGTCTCATTGTGCCCTTAAGCTTCAACTTGGTAAAACAGGGCTCAGCTACTTTTCCATCACTGGTAATTGGCAAAGCTGTTACTGAGGTTATGAATCTTAACAACATTTCTCTTTCAATGGTTTTGATGTGTGGCAATCCTCATTTTGCCTCACGGGCCTTTTGTTTGTCTAGTCAGTGGTAATGCCATGCCCCGAATCTCATGGTTCTATGGTTTTCTAGTGTTTTGACTTTGGGATTAGATTTTTCATTATTTAGCTTTGACTTCTATGTGGGTTTTACTGCAGTTAGTGCTCGCAGTGTTTTCTTTGTGTTTTGTTAATTATTATGGTTAGGCTGAGTTTTTGATTCATTCTGTTAATTTTGATCT
Source organism: Oreochromis niloticus (assembly GCF_001858045.2). NCBI lineage: Eukaryota > Metazoa > Chordata > Actinopteri > Cichliformes > Cichlidae > Oreochromis > Oreochromis niloticus. The sequence goes on along the minus strand of NC_031984.2, from coordinate 26,089,660 downwards.
TTAGTTCTCATTGTGATATTTAGGGTCCAGTGCCTGTTTGTGAAATACAGTGTGAATTTTTAATTTTTGTCATTTTGTCCTAAATTAAGCTTCTATGTGTTTTGTATTATGTGTTTTGTTGCCTCGGTGTTTCTGTTTCCTGCTGTATGTGTTGTGTTTTTGTGTCCGTGCCTTTGTCCTCCTGAATGGCAGAATATTAGGGCCCCATTAAGGAAAAAATAGTATTTTTCATTTTGATCGGCTGTCTTATCGTGTCCTGTGATACATCATACATCCTCTTTATTGCGCAAGGGTGTAACCATCGGTATCCTTTGTCAGCAATTTCAGTTTCCTCAAATCCGGCCAAGTCTTCCAAGTTTGTGCGGTTTTTCCTTCTGACAAGATGCAGCTTTCTTGCATCATCTTTTCAATGTTGCTATACCCGTCACCACATTGTTTTTATGCAATAAAAGAGAAATAATTTCCTTGTAACTAAAACTGATTTATAAGGATGATTGACTAACTCATCTACACTAGGAATTTTGTAGAGGGTATAGCAGACAGCCCAGTTGTTTGATTTGAAACGACAACTTTAATCTCGAAATTTTAACTATATTTTCAAAATGAAATTTTTTTTCCTTAATGTGGTCCCAATACATTCTGTGTTCCCTTTAATCTGGCATCTGCACTAGCGACTCGATCTGTTCGTGCATTTGTCTCATATTTATTTCCTGTTTTACTTTGAAGGGTGATTTTCTTTCATGTCTTGTCAGTTTTACTTCCTCCTTTGTGATTTCTCCTCATTCCCTCAGTCGGTTCCCAGTTTATTTACATTGTCAGCATGTCAGGACACTAAACATTAATGTAGCTTAATAAAGGCGGAAAAATGTCAACCTGATATTCAGTGAAAGTTCCTAAATGTAGATTCAAAATTCATCTAAAAATGACCCTAATCATTTAAATAACATATTGTTTTATAATGTACAACTTTCCATCACTGAATTAAGTTCAGTGATGGAAAGTTCAAGATGTACTGTTACTGCTAACAGATGTATGCACAGTTCAGGACTAATACTATAGAAAGGGGAGGGAGTATGTAAAATGAAATAAATAAGTATATATACTTTGTTATTTATTATATGTAATAGTAGTTGAAGACTGTTTTGTCTGTTTATGCTGGTGTGACCCTGATAGACTTTAGTATACTGAAGCCTGCATTTTGAATGTACAGAAGCCGATGTTTTATTTCAGTGTATTTTTCACTTTGTGGAATCTGTTTGAAAAAAAAAAATCCCATTATGGTTCTACATTTAAAAAAAGAAAAAGAAATCAGCTTTCGGTCACTGTTTCCACCCCAGTGAGGGAATACCCATCCTCTCTTCAACTGTCCCTGTACCTCTGGGTTTTACTGGAGAATCGCATTGTGCCTCTGTGCTGGGAGTCTCTTTTGGTGTATGTGAGGGGTTCACTTGATCAGCTGTGTAGCCCAGGGGAATGAACCGCTCTCCTCACTGACCCATTTAAAAGCAACATGGCCGACGGAGAAGTGAAAGTAGGGCAGGAAAAACTTCCAAGTATGCTGCATGCAGGCAAACATACGGACACCGCACACTTATCTCCTCAGCTCTTTCTGATCTGCCGTTTGTGCCAAAGATGAACACATTGATTTTTCTCACTGTGTCTTTTTCCAGTGCCTTTGTGCCTTAAGTGCAAACATAGTTTCATATAAGTGCACTGCTGTCAAGAGATCAAGTTCCCTGTTGTACAGAAAAATAACTTTCTACATCCCTCTCTGTGGCTCCCTGAGGGACTTGCCACTTGACAGCTCCCAGGAGGGCCGGTGTGCCTCCACTTTGACAAAAGCCTACACCCAGGCAGCGCCATCTGTATAACACTCCATTGTGCAGGGATACACACATGAGTTAAGAAAATACCTTCATAGGATTTCTGTCCTTTATAAGCATGTGCACACTGGGCACTACGTTTGTTAAGATGAAGAGAAAATCTTCTAGATTAGAGTGATATAAATTCTCTCTCAGGCGACACAAAACATGTTTTAACTGCTAAAGTCCCAGTGGGGGAAATAAAAAATACATTAAAATTACTGCTGCTGATAAAGGACTACCTATCAGGAACTATTTATAGAGAATGTCTTCATACACTCCTGAAAAATTCAGCAACACACCTTTTGGAACAGTGTGTTTCCTTGCAAAAATCCCCAGCCACTCCTGTGTGCTTATAAGGAGGGAACAAACTCACTGCCCTCCTCAGACTCTTCTCCTTAAACAACAGTCTTTCTGAAGTTCTCTGTTGCACCTTTGCCACTCATCATAAATCTACATATTTTGCTATAACACTTAGAAGAAAAACAAGCTACTCTCTTGTGACAGGGGATCTCCACAGCAGGTAGATGTGTGTGTTTGATTTGTCCTTCCTAATGCAGCCCCAAAGGGGATTTGTGTCTCCACCTGGAATCAAACTAGCAACCTTTCACTTGGCAAGCACATGCGTTGAACACAGCTGTATGCATCTGTATCACTGAATATTAGAATTGTGGCTGAACTTTTTCCATCCCCTTTGGTGCTTCTTATAATTTTAGTACTGTGCAATAAGTTCAGTCACACATATTGGTAAAGATTAATGTGTTTAATCTGTATATTTACTCTAATTTAAAGAAATCTAATAGCAGAGAGACCTTAAGCTATTTTTATAATATTTTTTATAATATATTTTACATTTTTACATATTTTAATGTTACCCTTTGTTACAAGTTTTTTTAAAAAACCTGGTCAGTGTAGAAGGTGAAATAGCAAAATTCAAACATATTATTTGTTAATTGAGTCTGAAAGACGGTGATGAAAGGATTTTGAGTGTTGGCATCCTGGTTGCACAGGCACACAGCGGTGTTTATGTTTTAAGGACTCCTGTGTTTATGTGGCAAAACTGTATATGTTGCTTTTTGAGTTTTTCTACATTGCTGTACGCTTTACAGCAAGGCCTTTGTTTCCAGCAGGGAGCTGTATATTCACCCAAATGGTTACAGCCTGAGAGACTAAGAGAGATGAATGTGTGAGAAAGGGGGAATGTGAAAGATGTAAAAACACATAGATGGAGCTGTAATTCACCCACAAACAAGAGCTGCTGGAAGCAAAAAGTTCGTACTGAGGAAAAGTAAAACAAATAGAAGGAAGGGGAGAAAAGTGAGGGAAGTGGATGGAGGGATGAAAAAGGGCTAGGAAAAGAAAAGTGCATAGTTTGGATGGTTGAGCATTTGAGGAAGAGATGGAGTAAGCAGAGGAAAGGTTAAAGGCAACATAAAACTGCACAGGAACTGACCAGAGAGGAATGATGGAGAGAAGTAGCAATTAATTGAAGAGGGAGCAAACAAATGAAGAGGGTGAAAAAAGAGATGTGCGTGTGATGTGTGTGTTTGAAATGGAGTGAGGTGCATACATACAAAAAGACCCAAGTGATATCAGAGTGCGAGTTCTCGATTTGCAGTCTGTGAAGTCATTTCCACACTTGCTGTATTTTAAGAATGAAAACCACTGTTGGAAACCAAGCACGGGTTCATCAGCCTTCAGTCTCATTGCGCTAACAGAAGGATCTTAAAATGGCACTTGCCCCTCCTACCTCCCACCTCACTGAAGCTTGTGAGGCAAACCAAGCACTTGGCTTCAATTTGCGTCATCTGCAGGTATTTAAAGAACCAACTGTGACAAGCCAAGTTAGCACGCGATGGCACAGACGTGCCTCTAGATGCAAACTGATACACAAAGCTAAGCTTTAAGCTTGAGATCTGCATGGAATGCATACTGTAGGTAAACAAAATGCATTTTGGATAGCATCAAAAAGTACATAGAGTACCTGCTCACGGTTTGAGAGTCAGGTCAAGTTCAGGTGAAACAGTTAGTTTGTGATTTTAACAGGATTTGACGGATTCAGGACAGAACTACGTAAGCAGAGAAGTTTTAAGTCATTAAACTAACATGAACTAGTTGACCGAAAACTTTAATATATATTCAAATGTCAAAGGCATCTCAAATTCCTCATCATCATCGTCGTCAGCATATTCATTATGAATCAGGTTTATCCTCATATTGTCTATTATATTAAGGCATTAACAAAATTTGGTCAAATTTGTTTTTTAATCCCAGTTTTATGTTAGGAATGACGACAAGAAGGGAGACTTTGGTTGAGTTTGTTACAAGTGCCTGTAACTACTGAATACTACTGCGTTTGTGATTATTTGTCTTACAGTTTTCATCAGCCTTCATTTTCTTTTATTCAGAACAGCATTTTTGAATAGGGGCTTTTTTCTAATAGCATTCAGCAGTCGTACAATAACCAGAATAATAACCAATCAACAGAACAGCTAAATATCTCTGACTGAAGACACAAAACAATATCTTAAATTAACTGTTTTGTCTGTCACTTTTTCAATGTCTCACATTATTGCAGAGGAATTTTTCCCACTCTTCATTGAGGTTTGCAGGTTTTGTTTATGCACAGCTCTCTTAAGATCCAGCACAAGCATCAGGAAAAGGTGTGGACTTTATTGGGCCCTTGCAGCATCTTGTTTCGTTTCTTCTTCAGTCATTCTGTTGTAGATTTGCTGCTGTGCTTGGAATCATCGTCCTGTTGTATGACCTAATTTTGACCAGGCTTCAGCTGTTGGACAGATGGCCTCATATTTGACTCTACAATCACTTTGGTATACAGATGAGTTCATGGTGGAGTCAATGGCTATACGGTGCCCTGGTCCCGTGGCTGCAAAACAAGCCCAAATCATCACCCATCCAGTACCGAGCTTGGTATGAGGTGTTTGTGTTGATATGCTGATAAATGAAGTATATTTTATTATAATCACCTGGCTGCTACTTACCCTCTTATTTCCTATGGAAGCAGTAAGGGTGTACTTTCTTTCTTTTGCACATCATTGTATATTCAAAAGAGTTTAGAGAAGCAGGTGGCTCGTGTCCTGATTTAAGTGACTAATTTAGCCTTTAATCTTCTGAGAAAGAAAAAGAAGTCAACAACACAAACACAAAGTAAAAGTTACTCGCCCAGCAGTTCTCTAATTTCATGTTGTATGACTTCTTTAAGAAGATGAGTGGACTGAATAAGTTGCAAGCTCTGACTAAGTTAGCAGTAGATCTAGCAGGAAAATGGAAGGGAGAATAAAAGTGAATTGAATCATCACTTTTTGCATTCACCTGGTAATTATATGGTATGTTGTGAAAATATTTTCCAATGATTTGCTGAGAACAATGTTACTGCAGAGGCTTTTATGAGGCAATCAAGCAGTTTTAAGGTAAATCTAATAAATCTTTTATTTCGTTTCTGTAGCCATGAAAAATAACCAAAATAAAATGCAGTCTCGAAAGGGGAAAACAGTTTGAGCAAGTGAACGCTGAATTTACACATAAAGCAGAACAATGATCAGGAAGTTGCCAGTTTGAGTCCCACCTGGGAAAATCTGGGTGGGCGAAAGAGGATGAAAAAAGAAGGCAGGGAGGATGAGATGAAAGGAACAGATGGAGAGGAGGAGGCTGGACAGAGGCTGGGAAAGGAAGAAGAGGAAAGAAGGAAGAAAGCACAGGATGGTGAGCCTTGTATTATTAATTGAAGGGAGATGTCTTGAAGTGCAGGAGCGAATCGTCTGTCCATTTGTAGCTCAGTCATTCCTGCTGCTGCTCTTATCCTGTATTCTGACTTCATTCTAAATAAAGAAACATGACTCACTCTATCCTTATTTCCTTCCACTGATTCGTCTATTTCAAGCCTTAAAGTACATGTCTGCATCCTTTAGTGCATGGGAGAGCCTCTGACTGACATGAATTGTCAGAGACCAATTTTGACAACTTTCTTGGATGAAATGCAAAAATAACAACTGCGGTGTAATCAGGTATCCTTGAAAGAATCAGATTTAAACAACAGCTACTAAACATAACTGACATAACATGTTCTGTGTTTCTTCTCCTTAAACCTGTCAATAACAAAACGAATGAACAGTAGAATTATTTCAAACATCAGTCCATTTAAAAAAAGAAAAACCTAATAGTATTTTTTTAGAACTGGTAGTTCCAGGAAATTCTACCCGAGACAGCTCAGAGGTCTCTGAACCCTAACATTTCATCACATGATCTTCAGCTAAGTTGTCCATACTGCTGTTTCATAGAAATTACTTGAAAAATTGTTGCTCTTTATCTGTTAAGAAAACAACTTGATTTATATTTGTATATACAGGGTGTATCAAAAAGAATCGTCTTATTTCAAAAGGTTGTATGTTTTAAAGAAATTGACATAGACACTCTTGGTAAATATTAAAACATGGCTGAATATAATATAACATATATACAAAACTTACAATCTTCACAAGTGCTCAGTGTGTCCTCCTCTGGATGCACGGCACATCTTCATCCATATGAAAGTCAAACCTGTCCCATACATGCAGCATGTCTGGAGTCACAACAGCGACTGCGGTGAATGTGAACGTTATCATTGATTGGCTGCCAAATTAAAGCACTTTGGAATCCGATGATTCCTTTTTGATGATACACCCTGTATATTTGTATTCGTTTGTTTGCAGCTGTTAGTGTCAAAGTGCATGTGTGCCAGGAAATGTCTCTGCTGTCCAAAAAGAACATTAAGAACAGAGGTGTTTCGCTACAGCAGCAGAGGACATGTTAGTGTTTTCCTAGACGTTGTATTCAAGAGTAGCACCTTTGCCTGTGGGCGCTGTTTTTGTTACAGACATTTTACAGGTGTGACCTTTGGGGTGAAGGCTAAAACTGTTCATGGATTGTAATAACCCTCTCACTGCCGTACATTATCACTGATGTTTTATCTCCTGACTAGATTTCCAACAGCAAAAGTTTGTTGATATTGTTGATACTTAAGATATTTACACAAGATACTGCTTACAGGTGAAGTACAATTAAATAATACATTAACTCACAGACATGACAGACACATGTGTGGGTAAGTGTGTGTCTTGCACTACGGGTGTGGGCGTGGGTTGTCTTCCTGTCTGGGCTATTTTCATATGCTGACCAATAATTCAGCTGAACAGACCATAAAAGTTGCTGTGACACATGCAAACACACATGCACGACAACACACAAACACACACACACGCCAAATGGATTACATACCTTATGCTCTCCCATACACTTTACTGCTTTCTTAACGATGTTTGTCACTTGTAATTAAACACACACGCATGTCTGTGTGAATGCACAAAACACACAAACAAACACAGGTTGATGGGCTGACCACAGAGCCACAGTGGATTATGCAGATGACGAGGATCACAAGAATCAATTTAGCTCTGTTGTGTGTTGTGTGTTGTTGTGTCTGCGAGAGTTTCCTTTTCCGAGCGTGCAAATCTAAATTGGACGTGGCCATCATCTTGCAGCAGAACACATTACTTTATGGCATTTATTTGTTTGGAGTTGACTAAATGACTAAATGTCAAACAATTAATGGGACATTATGCAGCTTCTGTCTTTTGTTAAAAGTTTTGTCGTGCTGTTTCCTCGCTCCATTACCTCACCCCTCTCTGGGTGTCTACTCTCTGCTCATCATTTTACAGATTGTTATTCTCCATTTATTTTAACCAGTGGACCAGAGAGGAAGGGGGTGGGGGTGGCAATAGCTGGAGATAACAGGGAGCAGCTTGAGGAAAGAAAAAAGGTAGGGAGACTAAAAAAAAGAAGAAGAAGAAGAAGAAAGATGAGCATAATGAAACACTGTTATGTAAAATAAACATAATCCTACTCCGGTAACCTTAATGACCCGGCCAACAGTGCAGACAGCAACCTTAACAATGGCCCAGTTTAGCTCTGTGGGGGACTAAGAAATTATCCACCTTAACCTTTTGGTCATTGTGGTGCGTGCATTAAGCACAGTGATTTGTCTGACTGTGAAAGCCTGAACAAGACACCATTGACACATTATGGATAACACGGCAGCAGCAGCCTGTGAGTCCTAAATCTAAACAAAGACTGTGATCCTAATGAGAATACCAAGAGAATAATCAGCTTTTCAACTTCATACTTTAAGCTGTCAGTATCTGGTTGCATGTTGTGTAAGCGACATATTCTCCACACAATAGTAAAGTAACAAATAATTGCAAAGCACTCTTTGATGTCAGTTGCTTTTCATGTTTAATTCTGATATTTTTCAATCTGGCTGCTATTCACGTCATCATTGACGGTCATTTGCTATTTGGAAGCTCGTGGTAACTCTGCTCAGCAACAAGAATCGAGATCAGTGTTGGGTGCTGTAATCATATGACAAGTTTGTGAAGATGTTTGGGGTGGCTGTAGCTCAGTGGGTAGTCTACTTATTGGAAGGTTGGTAGTTCAATCCCTGGTTGCATGCCAAATATTGTTACCCCAAGTTGCTCTCTGTTGGAGTGTGAATGTTAAATAGAAAGTACTAATGTGCTTGTATGAATGGGTGAATAAGGCATGTTGCATAAAGTACTCAAGTAGAGTAGAAAAGCACTATACAGACCGCTTACCAATAGAAAATAATCTGAAAGTAAAATACAAACTGCCTCTCTGGGCACATCTATGAGCTCTGATTTCTCCAAGCACCTGTAAATGCAACATGTTCTATGAAGATAGTAGCAGGAGACCCAGACTGATGCTCAAGCTAAATGTATGCTGACCAAGAAAAAGCAACAAAAGTCATCACAACTCATCCTGCTCTCTACATCATGGTTTTCCTTGTATACTCATGTCTTTATTTTTTTTTTTTTAAGTGTTTGCTTCCTGCACTTGTGTGTTTTCATCTACTGTGACCATCTATTGTGTCCTATTTAGTGTCATCTTGTCTTGTTATCTCTCGGTTCCTAGCGAGTATTCCTAGTGTATTTAGTCTGCCTGCATTTATGTCCGTGAATTTGTCTCATAGACTCCTGGAGTCATCTTCATGTTCACTCTCTCACTGCATCTAAGTAAACACTGTAATGTGATTTTTTTCGTCTGAGTTGTGCGTTTGAGTCTTATTTTGCCTTCATCAGTTGTTACAGAAGTTCATATTTCAAGAGGTAAAAACAACAGAGATGAGGCTTCAAGTTTTATTTATGGCCAATCAAATTCTGTAGTGCTCCTCGGGCCGGCTTGGTTCTCATAAGCTTAAAGATTAAAAAAGAGACATTGTATATGTTCTTCTTATTAGGATGTGTGGCTTATGTGTCGTTTAAAACAGGTTTAATAACTGCTAAATACATGACAATGCATCTAAAACATAATGATTAACAGTGGTCCATGCATATTTTCATGAACAGTAATGCGGACATAATTCAGTATAAAGAAAAAAGACAACGTTTTTTAAAATTAACCAAAATTTCATTTGTTGCATTAAATGGCATTAATAGGTGCATTGTGTGAGCCATCCGGTTCAAATCTACGCCAAATGAAAAAATGTGGGTGCATCCACTGTGGCGACCACTTGAGAACAAGAAAGTACCTTCGTCTTTCTTGTTGTGTGGAAGTAATCATTATTGTCTGACTTTATCATGAGACTCAAGCTGAAGCATCTAAGCTTACAACGTACATCGCCATAGTATCTGTAAGATTTAGCACTCTGATGACGACACTGTAAACACAAACAAACACACAATACACACATACTATAGTAAAGCACCGCAGACACACACCGAGGGCAGACGTGTGTGATTTTGAATACTTTCTCTGCACTCACACCACATGTGCACAAACACAACTCAGCAAATGTCACAATCCCTAATCAGTTCTCTTCAGATGTGACCTCATACACACACATTAAGACACACGGTCAGGTGGATGGGGTGCTGTTATCCTAGTAATTGTTCCGACGGCAGTGGTGACAGCCGAAAAAGTCTGAATGACAGACTGGACAGTGAAATAACCTCATTCACTCATTCACTAACACCTGGTCTATGTGCAGTGTGTGTGTTTGTGTGTGTGTGTTTGGTATCATCACGAGGAAACTGTTTGCATCACTAGAGACAAAGCTACAGATTAGTATTTTTCATGATGAAGCAAGTGATTTGGAATGGAGAATCTTAGAAAAGGGGGCTGGAAGGAAGGAAGCTTGCAGAAATGCAAGGAAAAGAAGGAGGAAAGACGAAGCCGTGTGACTTCTTACTTTTCTTTTTCAGTAGACACTGCCTCCACCTAACATTTTTCATCTCTCTTGCTATTTATATATGTAAAAAAACCCTATTTGAATAATTGATAAGTCAGACGAGTGCGACCTCCGTGTTTCTCTATCCCACAGTGTTCCTCTATTCCTTGAACTCATCTGAAGTGCTATGTCAGATGCTTTCATTTTTTTTTAGTAAAGGCAAAAGGTTTTATTTTGTTAGTGGCTTATTCAAAAAATGACTCAAGCAGACAAATTTATTGTTTGACAACAAGACTTTTTACATTCGTCTCCAGATTGTGGACTTTGATCTGAAGAGGTTGTAAAGTTGTTTAGGTTTTTATGATCTCATTCCACATTGTGATCCGATAAACTATATTGCTAAATGTATTCTCTCACCAATGCAAATTATTGAATTCAGTTGTTCCAAATGCTTCCATGGCCACAGGTGTATAAAATCAAGCACCTTGTCATGGAGACTGCTTCAACAAACATTTGTGACAGAATGGGCCGCTTTGAGGCGCTCAGTGAAATCCAGTGTGGTGACGTGATAGGATGCCACCTGTGCAACAAGTCCAGTTGTGAAGATTTCCTCACTACTAAATATTTCACAGTCAGCTTCTAGTGGTATTATAAGAAAGTGGAAGTGATTGGGAACGACAGCAGCTCAGGCACAAAGTGGTAGACAGTGTAAAATCACAGAGTGGCATCAGTGGATGCTGAGGTGCATAGTGCACAGAGGTCACCAAATTTCTGCAGAATCAATCACTACAGACCTCCAAACTTCATGTAGCCTTCATGTAGCTCAAGAACAGTGTGAAAAGAGCTTCATGGAATGGGTTTCAGTGACAGAGCAGGTGCATCCAAGCCTTATATCACCAAGCGCAATACAAATTTGGTGGATTGGGGGATTATGGTGTGGGACTGTTTTTCAAGAATTGGGTCAGCCCCTTACTTCCAGTGATAGGAACTCATAATGCTTCAGCATACCAAGATATTATGGATAGTTTCATCCTCCCAAGTTTCTGTGAACACTTTGGGGATGGCCCCTCCTGTTCCAATATGACTGCACACTGCTGCACAAAGCGAGGTTCATAAAGACATGGTGAGTGAGTTTGTTGTGGAAGAACTTGACTGGTCTGCACAGAATCCTGACCTCAACCCAACCTAACACCATTAGGATGAACTAGAGTGGAGACTGTTAGAAAGCGTCAGTGTCTGACCTCACAAATGTGCTTCTGAATGGTCAAAAATTCCCATAAATACTCCTAAACCTTGGAAAACCTTTCCAGAAGAGTTGAAGCTGTTATAGCTCCAGAGGGTGGGCTGGTATATTATTAAACCATATGGATTAAGAATTGGATGTCACTCAAGTTCATGTGTGTGTGAAGGCAGACAGGCACTATGGCAATATAGTGTGTCAATATGTTTATTAGCTGAAGCGCCATCTTAATTGATCAAATAGGATATCTCCTAGCGAAGACCAAAGACCTGCATGTTTCTTGTTTATATTAGCGGCAACTTGGTAGTTGTTCTTTTACTTGGTGTGCTTCTACAAGATGCTGCACGGATTTATCGCTTTAAACTGTGGTGACACTTTTATGACCTGTGATGTAATAAAATTATGTTACAGCCCAAAATTTCCATTTGCTGTTCCAATATAATCTGGAAATTTTACACATATAGGACTTAAAGATACTAGAGATGTTGTTGCTTAATACATGTATTAAGTAAATCACAAAGAGTTAAGATAAACTGTAAAAACTTGCAAAGTCAGCCTGGAGTGAGCTGATGGGAATCGTTATCAGGTATAGAAATGACTGTACATGCAGTTCATCTGTGATATCATCACTTCTTTGCTGGCTTCTCTCCTCGTCCCTCTTTGCTTCACTTGCTTGATTTATTACCTTCTTCTTTGTCCTACTGTTCTAATTACTGGTTTTTGCATGTGTGTGTGCGTGCGTGTGCACTAGTGCCTGTCTTCCCTCTGGACTAAAGGCTGCACATGATTCAGGTCTACATGTCTGGTTTCCTCTCAGCTGCTGTCAAGCTCTCTTTCTAACTGTTTGCACCATTGCTCTGTTCTTTGTCCCACTTTATTATTTTTCCTTTTTATTCCTCCTTTGTTTCTATGAATGTCTCTTCATCCATCTCAGTTCCACCTTGAGTTCCTTTTTAACATTTTCTAAGAATTTCTCTCCATTAATAATCTACCCTTTTTCCATTTCTATTTCTACTTTTTTTCTGTATGCTTATAATGACTAATGTTCATGATGATGCCCATCTTTTCTCCTCATAATTGCCTTTTTGTAGAGAGCTCAGTTAGTAGAATATGCTGTCACCATCATCTTTGACTCTAATTGGGTTAAAGAAATAATTTTATATGGTTGTTATATTACTTTCTACTCCTTCTCTCTGTGTCCACCTTCTTTTTTCTCATTTTATGCACTTTTTAAGACCTGCAGGCCTTAACCCACATTGCAAAGAAACACACATCTACTTGCTATCTACAGATAGTAAGTCCACTTATGAATAAGCGTGACATCTTCAATGATATGACCCATTCCTTCTTGTTACTGTGTTAGTGTGTATTTATCACTGTCCTGCATACTGTAGTAAAGGCACTTATATATAGCCCTGTGTATTATATCTAGGTCTATTATGAGGCAAGCACTTCACAGTACTGTAAAGTACTAAAGACCTTAGAGGCATTAAGCTGCCTCAAAGTAAATATACCATGAGTCTCTGTAAATCTGCCAGACTCACTGACTTCCATGCATCCTTGCTTATTTTCTTTCATGCATTTCCTTCATCAGTCCTTTCCTTTCATTCTGACTTCCTTCTCTGCTTTACTACTTACCTTCTCAACTCTTACACTCCCCCCCTTCTCCTTCCATTTCTTACATTGTTCTTCTGCGACATTTGTTCCTTATCTTTTCCTTCTTCCTCCATTTCTAACTTCCTGAAATACTTGCCATCTTTTCTTTTCTCTTGCTTTCTCTCCTCTTTTCAACTCTAAGCCTGCACTGGATCGATAAAAGGGGAGGTGAGAGGGCGGTTGGCCTTTACGCTTGTTTCTTTATACCATGAGCAGAGGTACTTTGGGAGACACAAAGACAGCGAAACAGAAAAGGATGTCTATGTTTTGTGATTATGGGTCTCCTAGGAACAGTCTTTTCTCTCCTCTTGTGTTTTGTCTTCGACACCTAGCTCACTGGATTGCTACGTATTATTTTATTTTGTCATTCATTCATTTTAATTCATCGACATGTGCACGACAGTCCATCTAAGGTGACATGAAGAAAAGAAAGAGAGATCAAGGGTGCTGATGTCACAGTGGATTATGATACAGATACATAAAAACTCCAGAATATTGTTATGAATCTTACTGCTGTACATTTAGATGTTTCTGTGTTCCAATTAGTATGATTACTAATCTTTGTTGAGAAAAGTGGGTTAAATACAGGCTACTGTAGCCCAGCGGGACAGCAGAGAGAGGGGCAAAGAAGAGGCACGTAATTTAGATAACACATTAACTAAAGAATGAACTTCTGAATAATTTTCAAAATTTTTGTTTACTGTAAATTTATGAACTGAAACAAAACCACGTTCAATTAGAGTCAAATACAAAGGTGAAAGGAGCACATATGCACAATGTGATCGGATTTTCTTTATTGTGTGGCCAGGCCACACTCCTGACCTCATGTTCTACCTTTGGCCATTTTAAACTGTGTCCAGGACAGAAACAGCTGCATTGTGCTGCTAACACAACTTCAGCTCTTTGCAAACATCTGCACAGACAGCATGCTAATGCTAACCTAGCCAAGAACCCAGAGTGATGTTAAAGCTCAGCTCGACCCCAGCCCTGAACTTAACAGGTAACAAACTGATAAGGAGTCAGGCTGCAGCCTCCGTTTCTACCTGTTCATGTTTCTACAGTAGAATCACAGTGATGATTCTACTGTAAAGTCTCTTTGTGCTGGTTTTCATATTTGCTCTATGCTGTCAGCTTTTTGTTTATCTGTAAATACTGAGAGAAAGATCATACATGTGTCCTCATTAGGACAGAGATTTGTGTTGGTGTGTGGGGCTGTAGCCTCAGGTTTATATTGTGAAATATGGTGATTATGAGACATTGTACTTCAGGTCATTTAACAAAGCAAACTTTCTCCTGGGAGTAATTAAGTAATCTATTACATTACTTTTAAGAAAATATTCTTAAAAATATATGTAATACATTACTTTTACAACCCCAACACAACCCCAACACTGATCACAACAAAAAGGGGAAATACCTCCAGCACACACAAAAATTTGACCACAGAGCATGCAGTTCATTTGCATGAATGTATTGTCGTTGATATGTTGCTTAGTGATGGTGGTGACTCTCAAAGCAGACCCAGTGAGAATCAATAAGGAATCTAATTGATAAGTGACATCAATAATATCATCAAATCCCTAAATTTTTAATTATTTTTCAGTTACCTTTCCTGGCAGAGCGTGATCTCAGGGGAGACAATGGAGCATTTTGTGATGTACACAAATTCCAGGCTTCATCTGGATCTTCATTCAAGTATTAAAAACAATTATGTTGTTTTTGAGCCTCAGGAAATAGGCGACTATGTATAAAAATCTGTATCATTGCTAAGTAGTTAATGCAAAAACATTTAAAACCCATAGCATTAAATTTGCGCTTTAGTCCCGTCTCCAAATACTTATGGATGTAACTGTATGTGTAAACATCCAGCACATCCAAAAAATAAAAATGGAAAGGAGGGAGTTAGGGATTAAAACGAGATACGGAAAACTCCAGTAGAAGTAACGAAAAACTCAGGAGGGACATCTAAATTTATACAAATGTAGCAGGTGTAGTAAGATGGAAATGAGTAGAGTTTTTGTTCTTGCATGTCTGCAATAACATGTGTTCAGTGTGATGTCTGTAGGTGTTCCGTTCCTCTTACCTCCACCAGATGTGGTGTTGGGTTGAAGCCGCACAAGTTACACACTTGGCTGTGACACTGCGTGCAGGTATTGTAGTTAGGTGGGTTGGAGCTACCGATGTTCAGCTCTGTTTTACAAAGAGGACAGTTCACTTTGGGTTTCACAGGCTCTGGAGCAACCGCAGGTGCTGCTGCCACAGGCTCCTGCTTCTGCTGCACTTTCTGCTGATGAGTAGGTGTTTTCTGCTGTTGCTGTCCTTGTGGCTGTGTTTTTTGTCCTTGCTGTCCTTTCTGTTGATGAGCAGGTGACTGCTTCTGCATTTCCTGTTGTTGGGGCATGGTCTGCTGCTGTTGCTTCTGGGTTGGCATATGGGGTCCACCCATAGGACCACCCATTTGGCTTGGTGCATGAAGACCTCCCATTTGGCTCGGTGCATGAGGACCCCCCATTTGGCTTGAAGCATAAGGACCTCCCATTTGACTTTGAACATTAGGACCACCCATTTGGCTTGGAGCATGAGGGCCCCCCATTGTGAATGGTTTAGTACTGGTGGTCCCTTGTTGTTGCTGCCTGTTGTCAGGTGTTGCATTACTGAACACCACCTTGCCTCGTGCGGGGCTTGGCTGGGTGGAGGCGGTAGGTAGCGGGTCAACATTGATTAAGGTACTAGCCTGATTAAGCAGTGATGCCCCAAAGCCAAACAGTTTGGTCAGGCCGTCCTGGGCAGGAGGGGCCTGACTCTGAGGTCTGTGGGCTGGGGAGGATCCAGCACTTCTGGTCTGGTCGTGCCGTGCCATAGATTGGTGCATTGGGGAACCACGACCCAAATCGGGTTGGGAAGGTGCCTTGGTCAAACCAGGGAGGGGTACTGCACCAGGGTGAGGAATCCGAGGACCCCCTGGTTGGCTAAAGCCTCCTGTGGGACCTCTAATAGTTCCTGGAGCTCCAGGACCGGTCTGGGAGTATGGATCAGATCTCATGCCCTGCTGAGAGGGCCCTGTATGAGACTGGGAGCCACCAGGGCCTGGATGTCTCTGTAAGCCAGGGGACGTATAAGACTGAGTCTGAGACCCTAGCTGTGACGAAGCATATGACTGCTGCTGAGACTGTGGATACTGCTGCGACTGGGAGTAGGGCTGAGTCTGGCTGTAGGGCTGAGACTGAGGTTGCTGTTGCTGCTGCTGCCGCTGGGTGGGCTGACTCTGTGCCAAAGATTTTGGCTGCGCTGCTGCTGTCGGCTGTGTTGGCTGAGGCGCAGGCTGCTGAGGCTGGACAATGGGCTTGGCTTGGTGGGACGGAGAGTGAATCTGCTGTTGGCTCTTAGAACGAGGCGTGGTCATATCAATGCCGAGAGCTCTCTGCATCTGACAATTCAGACACAGCCATTCCTGGACCTGCAGGCAAAAAAAAAAAAAAAAATACAAATGAGTAAGCTCAAAATCCACTTTTTCAATTTGAAAAGCCTTTTTACTTTGTCTGTGTGACAATAACGCATACAGTGTTTGGCATCAGTTTGGTCAAAGTCTTTCGTAGGCACTATAGAGTTAGTTCTGAAGGAAATATTCGAATGGTGACTGTATTGTGAATACGTCAGTCAACTAAATGGAAATAGGTTAAATGTTGCGTACATAATTTCCTTGACCACATCTTTGGTATTACCACTGAAACGTAAATCAGGTATCTGTCAGTTTGAACAAGTCTTTGTATAACACTAGAAGGCTCAGTAAGGCTCAAGAACGTTAATGATGTAGTGTTACCACTGAGCTATCGCTATAATTGATTCATATTTTCTTTCAAAGGTGATTACTATTGATTCCTCTGAATATTATTGATGACTCAGACATGACACATTAGTGTTTCCTACCACCCAAACCACATAAGCTGTTTTCATTCACCCAACTTGCACGTGAAATATGATTCATTATTCTTTCCATAGATGTCTTAGGTGAAGACAATATAGCAGTTATCAATTAGAAACAGAGGGAGAGAAATCAACCACAAACTGACTGCAATGCTTAATGACAGCACGGTAGAAACTGCAACCGAAGTGAAAAGAATTGCATCCCTCACATGTGCCAAAAAACATAAATCCACACAGGCACGCAGGTATGCGCACATGCTACCATACAGATACAGCATGGGCACAAAGGAGATACAAACAGATGTACAAAGAGATGCAGTCAAATGAAACAAATATGCAACACTCCTCACCATCTAAGAATAAAAATAAAACATCACCCTGCTCCTCCTCCTCCTCCTCTTCTTCTGTCCTCCTCCTTCCTTTTCTTCCTCCTCCAGATGAGAGCTGATACTCCCTTGTGTCCGGACCTTGCTTGCTTCTCTAATTTCTCCCGGCTGCGAAAACAACCCAGCTCCTCTCTCAGCTGTGCCAGTCTCCTCTTGTCCTGTCTTTCCAACTGTAGCTTTGCATTCACCACTGCTACCTTGCTGCCATAAATAGTGCTATTTTAGCTCCCCTGCAGTCAGAGCAAAGCTAGTAAATCTCTGCACGTTTCATGCATTTCTCCCATCCCCTTTTCTTCCCACAATGCAATGCGCAGATGTACTGTATTACCCCACCCGCTCTTCAATAACACCCCCCCACCCATCCCTTTTCTAATTTTTTTGCAAAGTGGTACATTGGAAGGTGGCTCCTTGAATTTAAAGGGTAGGATGTGCAAACATGGGGACAGGAGAGAGAAAAATGCCTGCATCACTCACATACCCTAACTAAGCAATTCCTCCCACTGTGCTGCTTTGCTGTCTGGCATTTTCTAGCTTGACAGCATTACTGATCCCATGTTCCGTTAACTCAGCGGCTACAGCCATCGCTACAGCCCGACATCGTCTGTTCCTCCTTAACATATTCTCTCTTTAGCTTTCCTACCTAGCATCTGCTTCTTCTGCCTCCTTTTTTTTCTTCTTTAAATCCTCCCTCTTTTCCTCTTCTTACCAATTATTCTTGTTTTCATCTTTATCCCATTTTTCTGTTCTCTTTATGATCAGTTTGAAAATGTAGGTCTCGTTCCTCAAATAGCTAAAGTGGAAAGAAATTTGAAAGTCTAATTTTGCTGTGCACGGTCCTCCTATGTTGTGTTGTCATAATTACATCTGATGAAGATGCAGAGGGGGAGGAAGAAGAAGAGAAGTGGATAAGGAGGAAGAGAAGGGGGAGCTGATTTTAATCCTGTCTCCCTGTCTACCCCTCTGCTTTAAACACTACATCACAAGAGACATTGGAAGGAACGAGGGATGCAGTGAAGGATGGAGGGATGGAAAGAACAGGGAGGAGATGGAAAGAGCAAACAGTGGAGAGAAAGAAGTCAGCAGTTTTTTAATCCCAGCAGCTCTTCAGCTCTCATCATGTCAAGCTTAATCAACAGCACAGCAAAGCAGAATTCGAGCTTCCACGCTGTGGTTAAAACCAGTGAATCCTTTGCGCGCGCGCCTGTGCCGTAACAGGTGAGGAACAATGTCTTTGCTAATTGTGCAGGAGTTACAGGTTTTGTTCAACAATTTACACAAAAGTGATGATAATTCTGCCCGTTTTTTAAACACAGAAGAGAAAAAACAAGTGGAAACTACAATGGGTAGCAAGTCTGGGGTGTACAAAACAAACCTCACTGGGTGGTTTGGTTTTTGTACGTGCAAAATTACAAAGGGTGTGATCAGCATGCTCTGAGCCAATCACATCTAATCATTCAGACAGAACTCTACCAGTGACAGAGAATCACAATGATAAAGCTCAGCTTACAAAAGGAGCTCACAACTTTGTCGTCTGCAAGTTGGATGGCATGATATTGGGCCCATTGTAATTCAGACTCTACCTCTTCCTCCCTGGACACTAACACTGCATTTGTGCCGCTCCAAACCAACTATCCTTAAGTGAGAGAAAAATCAAGGGCATCGTAATGATGCTGCTGTATTTCAACCCCCCATTTCATTAAGAGACCCCAGAGCTACACTGGTTTCAGGTTCTGCTTAGTCATTTCCTGTTTTATTATGAAATTTATTTCATTTAATTCTTCTTCTTATGTTTGTTTTTTAACCTCTAGTTTTGTCCTCCCTCTGTCGACAGTTATCTAATTTGACTCTTATGTTGCTCTTCACAGGTGTCACATCATCTTGTTACTCCTTGTAATTGACTTAACTAGGCTTTTCCTTGTGCATGAGTGTTGAGCTTTAGTTTCACATAGTAAAGTATGAACAGTTGTAGACGTAGATCTATCAAAAGTTTTTAGTAATGTAACCACTTAACGTGCAACAGGATGTGCACCCGATATTATTCAATTTATATAGCGTCAAACCACAACAACATTGGTGTCAAGGTACTTCATATAGTAAATATTACAATGATAAAATCCAATCAACAGCAGGAATTCAACCTTATAATTACTGTATTTCTTAATTAATACGATAACTATAAGGTTACTGCAGGCGTAAGGTGCCACAGAGTTGAAAAAAATAATTTTCAAGAAAAAGCTGACTTTAAAGTAGCAAGTAGAAAATGTAGCAAATGACACAAAAACAAAAACTGATCCAGGAAGTCAGCATTACCAGTCCATAATTATCTGGACAATGACACATTTTTGCGATTTTTCCTTTCTACACTGCCACAGTGGATTCTAAATCAAACAATCAAGAAGTTGAAGTTCAGACTTCAAAAACTGGAATTAGTCCAAACACTTGTGAGGCCTTTTATTGTTATTGTTATGTTCTAATGTAAAACAATATATTTCATATACTATATATTCATATATACATATATTTCATTAGAAATCCCCAAATCTATTAAAATAGGGGTGGCCAACTCCAGGCCTCGAGAGCCGGTGTCCTGCAGGTTTTAGATCTCACCCTGGGTCAACACACCTGAATCAAATGATTAGTTCATTATCAGGCCTCTGGAGAACTTCAAGACATGTTGAGGAGGTAATTTAGCCATTCAAATCAGCTGTGTTGGATCAAGGACACATCTAAAACCTGCAGGACACCGGCTCTCGAGGCCTGCAGTTGGCCACCCCTGTATTAACATTATGAATACTGTAATGCGAAGTATACAGAACCAACCGGACAGGAGTGCAGAAGTCACTTCGAGTTCCAAGACATGGACTCGTGTGTGTTCACAAATTTTTACCAGTCAGCTTGCATGTGGTGTGCTGCTTAGCACAGACCATTTCCCAGACCCACAGAAGTTATCAAAAGAATAAATAGCTGAAAATGTATTTTTTTGAAAGGAGGAAAATGAGCCCTGACAATCTCCAGCAATGCTGACTCTGCACACTCACACAGGAGGAAAACCGGGAGGGGGGCGGGGGGCTTTTGTGCATTGTAGCTTCTTATGCATACATCACAGAAACATGATTCAGAATTTAAATGGAAGAGCATACTTATTACATGACATAAATTGCAAGAGATCTTTCCTGTTCTCAAGCATGTTCAATATCACGGCACATTAGAGATTCATATGTTAGAAGACTTGCTTTCAGTCTAATCTTTGTTAGCTCTTGGTGCAAATATGTCTGCAAGAACTGTTTCTCCTGAGGCTGAAGCTCCAATAAAACTTAAAGAATAGTATAAAGAACAGCTTTATTACTGGAACAACACGTTTCGGCCTTCAGCCTTCGTCATATTACAAATACACACATTTATATACAGAACATTTTGCCTAATAACAGAATATGTTGTTTACCAGTGCAAAATATGAATCATAATATGTTTATTAAGAAGAATAACATAACCTAGTGACCTGTTGTTAAGGTCTGGTGAATTAAAAACCTAAAAAAGTACTGTAAATGCCACAGACTTATTTACAAGACTGTGAATGATGTTTTCCGAGAAAAACAAGCACACTGCAGACTATAACTGTAACCTCTTATCTCCACTTTGCAAAGCACAGCTCTCCTCAAGGACTCTGATTTCCTCAATCACATTTCACTTTCTCTTTCTGTTGCTACCACTCTTATTTCTCTGCAGACACTTCACACCTCCACTCACACACATGGAGGTCTGAGCTCCTCTTGCAACAGTCATTAACCTGAAGGTCAGTCTGTCTATTTAAGAGGCTGATCTCTGTCAGTATTGTGTCTCTACGACACAATGCATTCGCAGTGAAAACAACTGGATTCATTTTAAACAGGGCCAGAGGTGTCAAACAGCTGAACAGACGCTGTAACGCAGCGTCTGTTCAGTATCAATTTCACCCAAATTGATACAGATGTTGCAGGTGGTAAGAAAAAGATAAACTGTGTTTACTCAAATAACCAAATTATAGCAGACAGTTAAATATGAGCAAGAAAACCATTTTGGCAATTAAGAGAATGAATTGGTGAATTTGTAAACCACTTACAGCAAACAAAATGCAGATTTACATCAAACTGGAAGATTAATCTAACTTTGTCGACATCTTCAATGCACAGCTTGGGGATTTTCCCCCCCTATACTTTCTGGTGATAAACCATCAATCAATATCTTTAATCGTTTACAAGTCATCACGGTGAACGTGGAGGCATCTGTTAGTCCTAAAGGAATAAAAAGAATAAGAGCCAGGGCTAAAAATTACATTTAGATTAAAGATCTAAATAAGATAATTCACAGCAGGGAGAAAAAAAGCATTGAGGGTTAAACAATGAAGTCATTAGAATCGTATGCCAGTGCAACATCCATCAAAATGTGGCTGGGACAGATACACGAAGAACATACAATGAAGCTCTACTTTTGAGTACAGGAGTCAAGTGGAAGTTCACTGTGACTCTAATTTGTTACTAACTAGCCTGGAGACACAGACAGAGAAGAGGAGAGGAGGTGGGAGGGTCAAGATCTAATCAGTGAGCTAAAACAGCATAGAGGAGGAAGTCTGTGAGGTCTTCATGGCTCTGCCTTTCTCACTATCGCACATCTCTGTTTGTTTTTCTCCTGCTATCTCCTAATTAATGAAAACAGTTAATAGGAACTAGACTGATGAGGCTGAATGAATTCACTAATACATTTAATGTTATCCTGTTGATTTGCAAGGTTCAAACTGCCTGAGTTACACAGCATAGAGTACTTCACATGTAGAACACAGCAATAGTAATATAAATAATATAGATGTATACACACACGCATACATATACTAACCTTTAAAAAGAAGCCAATGTTCTGTACTCAGTCGAGAGTACCTCAGTGAAAGCATGAAACTGGCAACTGAATATGAACTTAGTCACACTGAAAAACGCACACACATAGGGGACACACTCTCATACACACTGACCAGCTGTCAGCATAAAATATTCATGCTACCTATCTCCAAACACTACTGACCAGGTGTTACCGCCGTTTCACAGAGAAAACTCCACGTGTGATTCACCACATCATCTGCCGCAACACTGACGAA
Source organism: Oreochromis niloticus (assembly GCF_001858045.2). Taxonomy (NCBI): domain Eukaryota; kingdom Metazoa; phylum Chordata; class Actinopteri; order Cichliformes; family Cichlidae; genus Oreochromis; species Oreochromis niloticus. The sequence goes on along the minus strand of NC_031984.2, from coordinate 26,067,228 downwards.
CATTTCTCGACATTTCTCTTTTCAGCACAGTAAAAGAACCTCTTCAATCTGTATTTGTTATGAAATTGTATTTTATTCAAAGAGATAGTTTAGGTGAACACCCATGCAGTACTCCGTGACTGTCTTGAACCACACTCAATCCTGAGTACATAACCTGGAAGCTGTCCAGTGCCAGCAGCCACATTCCTATGCTGGTGGTGGCAGCTTAAGTGTTTGGATGACAAGTGCCTTGTTCAAGGGCATCTTACCAGAATTAATGCAGACTCACAAGAGTAGAAGCTCCACCACCTTGTAATAGGTCCAACAGTGTTCTTTCATTTGACCACCTTGGAGATGCTAAAGGATTCGAGGATTACGTGCATGAATTTTAGCACTTTAAGAGAAAATTGCACCTGTATGGTATACTCTGTGACATATACAGGGCTGGACTGTGAAGCAGGGCTGAAATAAACACCAGTGCCTCAGTGCTCTAAACAATATTTGGCAAAACGACAGTATTTGAGAAACCTAGAGGACAGAATCCACTGGTAGTCTCAGTTGATTTTATTTCATCATGGTACTTGTCATAATGTTGCCTTAGATAAGCTCACATTGAGGATTTACTCACCCACATGATAGTTTTTCACACTGATGGTTTTTCCAAGTACAGTGGCATGACACTTTTTCTCAAACATCCCACAAAATTTCCTCAATTTGCTTTGACAATAATGCCACGGTTCTCGTCCGCAGCACTGAGGTATGAGTCGTTACATGAATTAAACCTGACTTCTAAGTTGAAGCTGTTGTCTTTGTGGGAGTATCTGTGAAACTGTACCAGCCCCAGTAAACAGCGGGGGATGAAAGAGCACAGCAGGAGCAGAAGTAAACTGTTATAGCTGTGCTTTAGAATTATAGTAGCTAAAATATTTCATTGTGCATAGAAACAGTGCAAGGGTCTATTTAGGATTAAAAGTGTGGCATGGTTAAATTTTGCCTAAATGAATCTGAGATGAGCTGTAATTGTCTAGTGTGATGACAAATGTCACATTTGAGGTAAAGTAAATGAGGGCTATGTCCACTGTTTGAAGCTGTTTGGGTTTTTGTGGTTGTTGAGCTTGAGCTTATGTATATTGTGCACCTCTATCTATATTCGTACACAAAGTGCATTAAAATACAGCCTAACATGCTTGTGCAGGATTCATTTGCACCTCTACTGAGGGTTACATACAACGCTTTTAATAGATCTGTCAATCAGCACAGTGTGGAGCTTTACAGGCCGAAAAAGAGGAGGGAAGTAGACAGAGACGGAGTGAAAATACTCTCAATCTAAGCTTATCATAGTAGAAGTGTTTGTAGAAATGCAGGGAAACACTTATGAGCAATTTTACTTAACATTGTGAGTTTGAAAATCTGAAAAATAACTCTTTAAATGTTTCCATTTATATTTTACTCTGTTTAATATTTCCATTCATATTTGAATCAACTTTACATCCTGGTGCAAAATTCTGGTAGCCCTTTAAATTGTGGTAACCCTTTAAATAGTTTGGTAACAATGTGGTAAGAATGGGCTAATAAGGAGCAAACAAGAAGTGGAATAACAAGTTATTACCACTTAATTACCGAAGAAATATCAAAGTAATAGCCAAGTAATTGTCTTGTATCAACAGTGTTAATTGGTGTATAACATTGTGTTGACATGTTCATCTTTGGGTAATAATAGGCAACAAACATAGTACCATATTTCTCATACTATAAGGGACACCGGATTAAAAGGCACATTAAGTTTTTCTATTATGCTGCAAGCAGGGTTACAAAATGCAAAACTACCATGTTTCTACTTTATTTCACAGTAATATTTACTATAATTCAAAACCAAAGTTCAAAAACATGTTTGTGTTTGCTAAATGTAAATATTGTTATCATGAATTGGCTATTTTATATTACACAATGTTATATTAGTTAGGCTACTGTGTCAGTTTCTCATTGCTTCAGCTAAATAGCTTAAAAGCTACAGAGAAAATTCGTCAGTGTTCATCTTGTGAAAAAAACAATTTTCCTTTCAATAGTAAGAATTTATATTAAACATACTAATATACAGCATGTGGAGCAGTTTCTTATACAGTAGAAAAATACATGGAATTTACTGAGAACCTTCTAAGATACATTTGTTCTCAACGTATGGAGATTAAGAGAGATGCCTGAAAATAAGAATAATCAACACATTAACGTGGCTACTGCATCTAAAAGAATGACTACATGGTATGAGAATATATTAAATGAAACACAGAGGCATGCTGTCACTGTATGTTCCAAGTTTATCTCCAGTTAATCATAGAGTGGAGGCTCTTTTGCACAATGACTTCAGTGAGCGAACACTTTGTCTGGCTGCTCACGGTCATGGCAACAGGCTAATGTTTCGATCAATATTCCACACAGATAGCGGACGATCCTGCAAGTATTCCTGTGGTGAATCACACAGATTCCACAGCTAATTATGGAAACACAGTACAACATATTGACACATTTCACTGATACATTACATTTCCTACCCCTTATCAATAACCTTAACCAACACAAACACCTGCCTGGTTTACACTTAACTAAACTTAAAAGCCCTCCGAAAATTTTACACAGTAATAGTAATATAGGAATTAATGTTTGAATTCGCTTTTTAGAATTTAGCTGCTTTACTTTCAAAGACCTAATACTTTCACTGTCATGGCCTACATTGCACCTAATTAGAGTGGAGGCATTGATATCCATGATTTAGTACACCTGCACACCTGAGGTTTATTTTTTTTTTTTTTTTGTCTGTCCCATTTGGTTCTTAAGCCGTCAGAATTGTTGTCTGAAGACCAACAAGGATACCAAATGGATTTATTTTGCCAAATGGATCATCATGGCATTGCCGTATTGGTCCATTTGATCAAACTTTGTTGTTATTATTTATTTTATTTTCAGTTGTTACAGATGGGACAGACATGACGGGGGGATAGGAAAGGGAGAAAGAAAGAGAGGAAGGAAAAGAAAAACAGAAGGGAAAAGGGACAGTGAGAAAGGGCACTTACAAAGACAAAGAGAAAGAAAAAAAAAAAAATCTCCTGGATCACCTGTTGAGAGAAAAAGAAGAGAAGACAAGCAAAAAAAACCAAACAAAAACAAAGCAACATACTAAACACAACACCATCACGTTAATCTAGCTGAGTGTGAACAGCAGTAAATACTAAATATTGAAAGTTGTTGTGCAGCACGCAGGACAGACAGCGCACAATGTGCTTTGAAGTAGCAGCTAAGAAAGGTGTAGTTTATGTCTACGAACAGTGAACACCCGTGTGCACACCTGTGTGGATCAACGCGCTTGTATACAAAAGGTTTCCCCATGTAACGGTCTGCTAGAGGGTGTGGAGGCCCATAGCCCCGTCCCCCAGGGCATGAAGCAGGCATGGAGGAGATCCAGGCTCCAGACATCCAGAGGACCCAGAGTGCGAGAGCCCAAGGAGTACCACCGGAGGGGCATCCGTGCCACCTTCCTGGGAAGGGCTGAGGAGATCCCCAGAGGGGAAATAAACCCTGAGGTTTATTTTTAAAGTGAGATGATCACCATGCTTTAAAAAGCTCATCCTTGTATCAACAATTGTTTTTTAAAAAACTACACTTTGGTCATCTTGTAGGAACATTATATATCAATGACAAAGATTTATTCTGGCATTAAGCACGCATCACAGCACTGACAAAGAGATTGATGGCATCAACATTAAAATAAGCTAAGGAGTTTAAGGAGCGGCTCACGTGTTTTTCTGACAGAAATGGGACACTTTGACAGATTAGATACTAGAATTTTAACTATACTGATTTATCTACCTTAATGAAAACTAATACCTAATGTAACTAATACAGTGGATTTTGAAATCTCTGTGTATCATCAAATTTTACCATTCATTTATTATAAAATTTACAGAAAATTACAGTTTATATGTAGATGTGGTGCAAACCAAGCTCTCGTTATCATGAATCAATCATCATGCTCTACCCTAAAATGTAGTTACAACATTTATTTATTGCGTAGGCCCCCCAACAAAGCTCAGAGCCGCTGGGGTATGGGCATGCATTCCCTTGGGGTATTCTGTGGTCTCACCCTAACAGCCTCAGGTGCTGTGGACATGCATTATCATTTCAGGCCTCCGTTTGCCCCCAGATGCTGACTATATGGAGCCTGGAGTATTTGGAGGCCAGGTCAGCACAGTTTTTGTGGGTCACGTTAATAATTGTTGAACCAAATCTTCTCCCAGCTTCTGTCCCAACTTTGTCCACTTGCTTCTCTGGGGTACATGGGGGGTACATATTTCATTACAGACTAATAATAATCCTAGGTCAACAACGCACTACACATAATTAGTTCATTTTGTCAAACTGTCATTTCTTAATTTAATAATCATAATTAGGGCTGGGCCATATCATACCGTTCACGGTAATACCGGTGTAATTTTGGGCAACGATAGGAAAATGAAATATCGCGATAGAATATGGGTAAAACGCGCATGCGCAGTGCCTATGTTTACATACGCACATGGCGGCGACACAGAATGAGAAGAGCAAAAGCGGATTGTTAAATGAAACGGATGAACCAGAATTGGTTTGTAAAAATGCTGCAACTTCAGTGGTGTGGAACTGGTTTAGCTTTCGTCCGTCAGATACACAACAAAGCACTATTTTTGGTAGCGCATGCTAGCGGGCCGTCGTTATTACCGTGTTGTTTGGAAAATACGGCACACTTAAAATCAATCCTTTGATTTTTCTGAAAATCGACAGTGTCCCTTATAATCCCGTGTGCCTTATGTATGAATTCTGGTTGTGTTTACTGACCTCGAAACGATTTTATGTGGTACACGGTGCTCGAAAATCTGTCAAAAGTTTTAGTACGACTTTGCTAAGCTACGAACCTGCACCGCTTGATGGATTGTCGGAGCATTACGGCTATCGTAGGCAGGAGCCTCGCGGAGTGATACGTACTGTGCTTCAACATAATATTACCGTATTGTGTGTGTATAACCTCTTTTTAAGTTTTGTGGATATTATACATGGTTATGCTGAGGATATGTCGGCCAATTTCCACTGGAAATGCCTTTTGGTTAAACTGTCAGCAAGGAATTTGCACTGTTACATTTTTATATAACTTTAATGCACATAAAAAACAGCTGCTTGTTTAAGTGAAAATACATTGATGGGGTTTTTTGCACTAATAAAGTTGTGGAGTTGTAAAGTATTTTGTCTAGTGTCAATTAAATTGTCAGTTATATCGTTATCGCAAATTTTCAAATGTATATCGTGATAAATATTTTTGGTCATATCGCCCTGCTCTAATCATAATAATAATAAATACAATAAATGTAATCTGTAATGTTTTTTTTAGCTATAAAACCTAGTGTCAGTAGATTGTGTCCTCCTGTTTGTTGAGGTCATTGTAATCATAAAGTCTTTATACGTTTGCTGAGACTTTGGACACGGTGACACAAACCTTAAATTGTACCATCTGAATACAGAGAGAAAGACTACCCCTTCATTCAAGATCTAATAACACCACAGCTGACAGTTCATTCCCTGCTTTGTCCAGATGAATGTCCTTTACACACACACACACACACACACACACACACACACACACAAATGTCCGTTTTCCATTTCATAACTCATTTTCTTATCATCTCAGGGTGATCTTGCTGTGTTGCCACAGTCTTACGAGTAAACATACCCCAATGCCCAACCTGAGCTGCAGGCACACATACACACACACACACACACACACACACACACACACATCTCGAGGACGATTCATCCACAGCCTCTCCTCACTGAATAACTCCAACTGGTCGATAGTATTGACCACTACCACACTACAATATAATGCATGTTTCTTAATTAAAATCTGGCTCAGCACTTCAGGCCCAATCTAATATGGTCACAACCTCAATGTGAATGTTGTGTGAGGTTGAGTGTGTGACAGTTTGGGTTATGATGTCAGTCGCAAGGGACAAGGTTACTACAGTATAAGGGGCTAGAGAGCGTCAGTACTGTGTACTGTGTGGGTCGGTGTGTGTATAAACGCACAACTTGTGATTAAAACCTGCAGTTGAAACTCTGCTGTTAAATCAATAATAGATTTGAGTCAGACTGAAAAACAATACCGCGGGGTTCTTCAATGGACAGCTGGGTGGGAGAAAAGAACCCATAAAGCATTTGGAAATGTTTGGAAAATAAAAATGCAAATGGTCAGACTGAGCAGAGGAAGAAGATGAATAAGAGCAGGAGGATTAGAATGAAAAGACAATGACAGGAAAAGGAAAGAAAAACAACGTGTGCATGAAAGAAAAAAAGATAGGAGCGCAAGAGATAAAAACACAGAATAGAGGAACAGGGTGGATGATGGGATTTCCAATGCATTTTTAATCAAACGATAAAGAAAGTGGTGTTTCTTGTTTGTTTGCTAGAAATAAATTACACAAACATGAAGGATAACACAATGTGTTTACCTCTCTGTCACACCCATGTCCTCTGATGTTCTGCACACAAAAAACTGTATTTGAAACTAAATTTACATCATGTTGCACCAAAACAAAATGAATTTGGCCTAAAAGCTTTTTACATAGCTTTAGCAATGCTATATCTATAGAAACATTACAGAATAATAAACATGACATCGCTTGAATATTATAAATGGTATATAGTGTTGAAAGTGCTGATTTTTCATACTTTTCCTAGAAGGGAACACTGACTAGCCAATAAAGTTTCTTTAATCAATTTAACGTGTAAATTTTTCTGCTTTGATTAAATTTTTTTGATCATTTAAAAAGCCTCATGAGACAAAGTATTGAGGACATCGCGCCAAAGGGTGTCTGCAGTCTTCAAGACACAGAGACCGATAAGACATCTCTCCAACCAGGAAGCCAGTCAGACGGCCAGATGGTGCAGGCCTGTTTGCAGAGGTATGACAGTGTGAACGAGTTGTATCACCTTCCCCTCAAACAGTCTTATCATGCAGTGACAGCACCCAGCCGTCCTTTAAAAAACCACCTACAGCCAGTCTTTTCCTCTCCATCAGCCGCTGCTTTCCCTCCTTCTCTCTCATCATTTTATCGACATTCTGCCTTCTGGTGTGTGGAGGTGTGATAGAAGTGGACATCAGTAGCGTCTGTATATTTTTCAGTTTGTTTTGGACTCTGAAGATAATTAAAAGTGTGCAGACATACACAAACATGTGTGTAAAAGATCACTAGCATAGAATGGACCACCAAGTGCTATACAGTGTGTCCTTATACTCCTGTTTTTACATAGCCGACTGGCTAATGTGACAAGTATGTCCTGGCCAATCAAACAACAGACAAAAAGAAACAAAACAAATAAAAAAATACTCCACAAGACGATCGCAAAGTTACAGTATAGCACATAAGGCGTTATACTACTGTCGGTGTTGGTCTCTTTTAATCCCCATCTTCATTGTCCTATGACCTTAACAAGCTAGCAAGTTTAACATAAACAGCAACATTTCCTTAAGACGGGAAAAAGCCTGATTTGCAGTTTTCATTCACTTCAGCAGCAACAATTTTAATTACTAATGCAGAGAAAGTTCAGTCAGCTGCAACTCCAACAGAAAATAACAGTGAAAAATGTATTTTGCTCCAGAAAGCAAAAGTAGATAGACTATGAGTTTACGAAAACCATCATAACTGCTATGAGGAAAATTTAAAATATGAATTTGTTTTTAAGAAAAGTTAAATTTGTAATATACAAAAAATTCTCAAATGAGATGATATTAAAAAATGCCACATTTCTCATCTTTTTTATGTTTTTTTTTAAAATTTAGTCTTTCTGCCTGTCTGCAGTTATATGAGGGCAGTAGAGAAATAAATCTTTTAAAGCACATCGTTATAAATTCCTTGCAGCTGTACCCAGACCTGTGTGTGTGTGTGTGTTATTGTTAAGCTGAGTGTTTATGGCAAGCAGACTAAAGTTTGCAAGTTTTTGATGATGCATGTTTGCTTTTCTAAGCATGCACATGTGTGCGCTAACGCATATTTGTATACCAAGTGTGTAAGTGTGTCCAGGTGTGTGATGCTAGCCCAGGGCCCCCCTCTCTCTCTCTCTCAGTTCTCGACTGGCTGGAGCCTCTCTGCTGCTCTGCTCTCATGGTTAATGCATGTGGAGAGAGAACTCTTGTCCCTCTAGCTTCTCCTCTTCTCTTTACTTCCCCAGAATAGAACTGATCCTCACCATACATGAAGGAAGATAACTCCCGTTCCTTTCCCATTCCCTCCACACACAGCAAAGAAGAAATTACAAAAACACAGACAGAGAGAAGGAGTGAGCGATAAGCTGACAGAGAAAAAGCTGGGAAGATAGGCAGGAAAGGGAGACATATGAAAAGGTAGGGTGGGAGGAAAGAGTAAAATAAGTCTCAAGAGCAGAGACATGAATGCTTTTAGATTCCCTCATCCCTTCTTCTATCCATGTGGAACCGTGCATAATGGCAAAACAGGATATCAAATAATTGCAACGAGCAACACTGAAACTGCAAGTACAGAGTCTCAGGAAGCAACCAGTTAGAAATGGAGCCCAGAGAACACTGCAGGGGACACATGGTTCGACTCTGTTGGTGCTGTTACAATAAACAGTGGTGCCAAGCCAGGGAGGGATCATGCCCCTACATGAATGGCCATAGCAAGAGAGCGAACTGACGGGTGAGAGTCTAAAGATCTTTTCAGCATATTCTGTCATTTAATTTATAGAGCATGCTGTCATTTTTTGCTCATTGTTTAACAGCAATTTAATAATCATCCACCCATCCATCTGTGGTCTGGAACATATCCCAGCTGTCACAGGACGAGAGGCAGGGTACACCCTGGACAGGTTGCCAGTCTACTGCAGTGCTGCGACTATCATTTATTCTTAAAAATAGCCTAGGAGAGAGCCACGATCCCTCTCTATGTGTTAGCTCTGCACAGACTGGCGACCTATCTGGGGCGTATCCTGCCTACTGCCTGATGATAGTTGGGATAGGCTCCAGCCTGCACAATATCTGTGTAATAAAGAATGATACTGAACTAACAGCCATCTTTATGATCCAGGTTTCGTTTCCTGTTTTTGTTTCTCCGGTATCCCACTGCCAAGCAGGCTTGGCTTCAACCAGTGCCAAGTTAAAGTGGCACAACAGACACAGACACACAAACATAGGGAAGCTATCACTGTGAGACTTCCGCTGGGCTATATTAGGAGATAATCCTGAACTGTCCTAACAGTGACACACACACACACAAACACACACACAAACCATTTCCTGTAACCACTATCTGCTATTTAGAGGGAAATTTATTCAGCTACATCAAAGAGGGCTGCAGGTAGATTGGTGTTTACTGTAATGATTTCCGCTCACTGAAACTAAACACCCACAAACATAAAAACATGCCATTTGGCACTACATACACTAAGCAATGGGGCTGCACAATTAATCAGATTTTAATCTTGATTACGTTTTTGGCTTCCCACAATTAAATGAACATGATAGAGCGATAATGAAAATGTGAATTGTGCCAACACAATTCAAAGTAAAAGCAAATCCAGCACTCCCTAAATGACTGCCTGCAGATGGGCCAATCATGTTGCACCATGCAGCTTTAGAATTCTTGGACAACTCTGGATGAGTAACACTTCTTTAAAAGACAGATACACAAGAAAATTTAAATTGTCTGGCAGAGAAGAAGAACCTGCCCTTCGAAGTGAATCATCATCCATTGTGTGGAAATACCTCTGCTTTAGTGCAGCTGACATTAACCAAGAAATCATCTGCAAAGAGTGCTGTAGGTCTGCACCACAAAGCAACTTGACTTATTCAAATGCCTGAAAACACAGCGTAAACTGCAGTATAATTAATGCATGAAGGTCAAGAAAAACAATGCAGTGGCTGCTAACAGGAATTATCCAACATCAACTCAAAGAACCACAACTCATGAGCGTATTCTTCCAGCTCACAAAGATGCATTGAAATCACCAACCAGTCGCTTTCAGTTTGGTCAAAATCCAATAAACACGTTGAATATGTAACAACTCAGGGAAATGGTCAACATACTTGACAAAAGATATGTTATTGCAGGGCAAATAGAGAGGGATCTCACAGCTGTCGAGTCTCTTCAAGTTTCATTCACATCCATCGAGCAGGCACAATGAATGGAATCAAAGACTTTATGCTTTGCTTCTAGGAGATGCACTCGGATCAGGTGAGGAAACACCTTATTTGTCAGCAAAGATGTTTTAATTAACAGGAATGCAGCACAGTGTGAATGTGAAAGAAGTTCCCTGTTGATTTAATTTTGTGTTAACTTTGGTGACATTTTTTATTTATTTATGTTTTTTTCTCTAAGTGTAGCACTGAATTGAGGCGAATGAGGAGTGCCAATTTTATTTTGAAAAGTTAGTTTACATGAAAGTGCAATAAAAGCATTTCTCACTCAGATCGGTGTATAATCATAATCTCAATATTGATGCAAATAATTATAATAGACATTTTGGCCATAATCATGCAGTCGTACTAAACATGTCACTCTGCCTTTGCTGACAGTTTGTGCTGGACGAGACATGACAGACTACAAAGTCTGATTGTTTTGTGATTCCAGGTTTTTTCCCTAAATAAATGAATACATTTTACAAAAATAATAAATAGTTGATATGCAGTTCTGCTTTCTATCATCCAGACATAAAAAAGCGAATGCATCCAGTGCTGTGTGGGTTTTGGCTGAAATCTGATACTAGACGACCAAATCTATGAATGCACTGATCCAGATACAGCTGCAGGAGTTGGCTTTGCTACTGAGTCTCTAATTGTTCCATTATGGGGGTTGCAATTGGCCTTGCAGTGGACAGAAATCTGGTAAGCTTTTGAGTCAGGGTCAACACCTGTCCAAAGCTTTTCTGGTTAAAAAACAAAACACAGGAAATTAGCAATACGCTGAACAACTTCAACATTAGTTGCCATAACATCATCTGAAGTTATTAAAAGCGCTGACATCAGAAGCTGAAATAGCAACTTTCTATCTTCAGACAGAGGTGCTGAGATCCCAGTGCATTTACAGCCTCATGTGTTGACTGAGAGTTTTATCACAAGTGAACCAAAAATAAATGCATTAAGTCAAGTTTGACAAGGGCTTGTTGTCACACTACCTGTTAGTCTATTCCTTCCTCTTGTTTTCACACTTAGCTTATTTATGTGATAATGTTCATTAGTCAGTGTATTGTAAAAAATTAGTTGTTTGTTTAGTATTTGCATTGCTTGAAGCTCAAACTGAAGAAATACCTGAATGAAGATACTGTATTGATTTACATTCTTAACATTAACTGAACTCTGTTATTTATGCACAGAGGACTATTATTATTTATGTGAAAATAAAACATTAAAAAAATATGTAAATGATACAAAATACACATTTACATTAAATAAGATTAAGAAAAACAGAGCTGTGTCTGCTGTTTTGATTTTACATTAGGACCCTGGCTTGGCACAAAAGATTCAGTGGCTAAACAAACAAGCGCCATCTCTGACTGTACTACGTAAACACAGATCATTCGGACATCAAGTACATTAAAAATAAGCTGCTGAAAATGCTTTTTTTCCTATGTGTATTAATCGTGTTTGTCTGATTTGTGTTATTGTACTTAGTTGTATGTTTCTGTGTTTGTGTTTTCAGCATGTGTTCCCTGGTGGGCCTGTTCATGCTGTTGCCATCACACTCATTCCCAGCAGGTTCCTTCGCCTCAGTGTCTCAACATGTTCAAGGAGCTTCACACGTGGGAACATAACACTGCCTGCTATCAAAGCATACACATCCTCAAACATGCATCATGGATACAATGACCTTCGCTGTGGGTAACCTGGTTTCCATGGTTGCCTGCCAAAGTGTGAAAAAAAAAAAACTGAGACCTCTGAGTACAGCTGAGGAAGATTAAAGATACACAGAAAAATGACAAAAGGAAGTGCAGGTTTTATTCAAAGCAGGACAGTGTGCTTCTGTTTGACTAATTGGAAAGAGCAGCACAGTAACCGGTGCAGGGTTAAAAGTTGTATCCCCACTGAGGACACTCACAGTCAGAAAGAGCCTGATGAAGATAAAACATGTCCTACAAAATATGTGAAGAGTATGTGAACTCAGATCATCCTCTAAAGGAGGTCATTGTGATTCTGTCATTCTGAAACATATTAAATAAACTTAACGGCAGGCCATGAGATCATGTACTTATCACTGGTACTTTAATAGTCTAAATGGGAACTTTATAGATGAGCCCTGTGGTGGATACAGAGTAATGTGTTTTATGTTTAGGGAACGGGAAGTTTTCTGGCAATTTTTATGATTATATAAGAACAGACTGAACATTTCTATTGGTCTAAATGCGCTGAGTTGATGCCATGCGGTTGGATGATTAGATCTTTGAGTTAATGACCAACAGATCACGTGTAACCAATGAAGTGGCCAGTGAGTGCATATTTAATTTAAAGTAGTGCAGAGGTAACTTCTCAAATGTTGAAACTAAATGGAAATAACTAATGTACTGATTTTAAATTTGTCACCAACCAAAATGTAACGAATAATTTTCGATTAATAGAAATTATTAGTAGTATAAATGGAGAGAGGCGTGGCACTCTGTGAGGGACTGTGTTACAAATAGTCAAAAAGAATTCAAGAAAGAGAAAGAAAAGGGAAAAAATCATATTAAATTTGATAAATATTATGCACATAACCATGTGTATGGTGTTATAGTGGTGGATGCTTCTATTAAAGATTGCCAAAGTCAAAGTTTTGGTGTTAGACCAAAAAAGCTTTTTTAGTTGAGAAGAAGAGTCTTTTGTACTCTGTATATAAAAGTCTTTACAAGATATTTCATTCCTTTAGCACAGGGGTGTCAAATTCAAATATACAGTGGGCCAAAATTCAGAACTGGAACAAAATAAACATTAATATTTATTGGAAAAAAAATCTTCCTCCAGATATAAGAATGAATCTTTTCTCATGGACTCAAACAAGTTTTGCTGAAAAACTGAATATGGAACAAGCAAAGCTTAATACCAAACAATATGTATATTAGCTGTATTATACCGGTAGGCCAGCTCTAATAGTAATTTGGTATGGCTTCGCGGGCCAAATGTAATTAGGCTGCGGGCCAAAGTTTGACACCAATGCTTTACCATCTTTAGAAACCAAAACCATTTCCACTTCAATTGACATTTTAGCATATTTCCCTCACGTACATCGTTTAACAGGGACAGTAGAAATCATGTCCCAAAGTAGCATCCTGCTGCCAGTGTTCTTGCTGTCCACTCTCCTACTTCCAGGGGTTAAAGTGGACAGCAACACCTTCAATTACTAGATAATTACATTTGACAGGTAGATTAATATAAATACTGTTGAGTGAGGACACGTAGCCTGGAGTTGCTTCCAGCTCATGGTTATGTGAGTTATTTCTGAGTAATTTTTTTCACCAACACTGCCTGCCACTCTGGATCTTAGGGTTCCCCCACCTGCCAAGTCTGTTTGTAATGTAACCTTTACTTACTTCAAAAAAATGCTTGACAGCTTGTATATGTATATTTGGATGTGACAGTTGTCATTTCCAATCAAAACGGGAAGGCATTGCCCACAAGCACCTGGTTCTATTTGTAAAGGAAAAGATGAGGAAGTGTTGGAAGTTTTTTATATTTCTTTGTAAATCATGGCCAACAGGCTCCAGGCTAAAGACACCAGGACCCATCTGGTTTGTGTCAGTTCACCATTCAAAAGCCAACATTCATGATGGCATTGATGCCACGTGGCATGGGTAACTTGTCACATCTTTGAAAGCATTACTGAAGCATGTTTCGTCTTATGTTTGTTTGTTTGGTGCTGTCCTGCAAAAGCAATGTTGTGCATGCATTGGTATGACATGAAAGAGTCTTATCAGACATTTAAAAACATCTGGTATATTGTGACATGAAAAATATACTAACGGAGACCGAACTGTTGAGGAGCTTGAATTTTTTCCAAGTAAGCAATAGAGGAAAAACACTTCAAGACAACAAGTGATCTCTGACATGGGTGGTGTTTAAAGAGGTGATGCAAGCATGCCCTATCCCAAGTTTTTGAAACGTGGTACTGGGATCAAATTCAAAATTAGTTTATATTTTTCAAAAAACACTTTTCCACATATTTTGTGTTGTGCTTGTGCTATCTTTACTTAAATACAGAGCTGCAAATTACCACATTCGATTTTAATTTACATTTAAATGTCACAGAGCAACTTCTTGGGGAAGTTGGAGGGATATATTGCATACACATTTCTCTACTCAAGTAAATTTGTTTGTAGGCATGCGGTGTACTCTATGTGCTTCCATATGTGTGTGTGTATGCACATGCACATCTCCACTGAGCTGTCAGTGTTACTGGAGGCATTCAAATTGGATTTTTGCTGCTTGGCGGAGGTTTATGCAGACACTGGGGCTTTTGATTCAGTGCTCACTCACGGACAGCCATGCATGACAGACTGTTTCCTTAAGAGAGAAAGAAGGAGAGAGGCAAATGGAGGAGGGATACCTAAGAAGTGTGGCGTGAGACAGTGAGAGGCCAGACACTGAGCTAGAGGAGTAGATAAAATGTGGAAGGCATATTAGAAAGCAAGAAATGGGGGCCGAAGCCACCAAGAATGCAGGAGGAGGACAATGCCAGGTGATGGACAGAAAGAAAAAATCTGCTGCGTGATTAGTCAGAAAAGAGCGTAAATTATATTTTCAACACTTACTGAAAAATGCTTTACCCACATTTCAGTTATTTGGAAAGGTGACTTTAGAAGAGGTGATTACTTTCACTGCTTAAAATGAAACTTAATTGCATGTCTGAATTCATAAAATCATTTTAAAAAATCCTTCCTGGCAGTGAAAATTATTTGTGACTTCTTTTTCACTCTACCATATGATTGCACTTAAGCCAGTGTCTGCAGCTCATTTAAGACTGCTGCTATTGATAGGAAGCTTTCAGACAGCTTAAACTGGGGAACGCTTGCCGATAATGATTTCCTTAAACAACAAGCTCCTTTACAACAGCAATAAACTGGACGAGCTATAACGGAGCTATTGTGTGGATTTTTTTTAATAGCAATTTAGTTATCAACTTGTAATATGATCAACAGCATCGTGTGGAAAACACTCTCAAAATAAAATCAATATAAAGCTTTCATTTCTGTTGCAGCACACGTGTAAATATTTTGGAAGAGATTGACAGGGAACGATTTATGGCTGTTTGTGTTAAGGTTACTGTTAAGGTAACACTGTTGAATAAATCCACAGGTTAAAGACCTGCCAAATCAGACTTTAACTCTTTAAGACAACATATCTTTTTCTTTGGTATCTAATATTAATACAATGAAGCCTTACATATAAAGATGCATACTTACATACAGCAAGTAGTCTTCAAAGATTGAAAGAAAAGACCCAGCTGTGTAGTGATGAGCTGGCACCAGCCATTATATTTACATTAATTCAATGTTGTCTAAATTATTGCCATTATCAGCCTTCTGTGCTGATGAGAATATATCCTCTCATTTAGGTCATTCCGGTCGTGTCCATCATTACGGGGAAAACAACCTCTTTTTTCCCCTTTTTTGGTGGTAATGAATAACTCCTTCCATTCCTCTGGGGGGAAAGTGCCATTAGTGTGATAAATACATTCTGTTATTACCGAAAAATGTGAGAGGTAATTACCAAAGTGTCATTCCTGTAACCTGTGTCATTAGCTTTCCTTTTTTTTTTTGCGTGTTAGTAATGTCATCATCAGGATGGCTACCAGGATTAGAATAGCCACCAGTGCAGATATGCACATTACTGAGATGGGTGCAAGTACTCATCACACTGTGGGTTTGAGTTTGTCACATGGCCTGGCTGGCATTTTATCTATTTATACTCTACTATTGAATAAGATTTAGACATTACATTTTGGTTAACTTGCAGAAAATTACTGCCTCAAGCCCTAAAACATTATTAGAGAGCCTTGTTCCAAAGAAATAAAAAAAGAAATTCTCTAGGCCTAAAACTTTTCCTAGTGCACCTACTGTAGTAATGTAAAGTTAAGAAAGATATTATTACCTTTATAGCACGGTTTACCAACCAACTACCATCTTAAGAGCTTCCAATTACCTCTCACAGCCTTTGAATCTGTCAGTGAAAAACATTGCCACTGATCTTATTATATGACCTCAGGAATTTCCAAGATATGCAGTCACAATTTTGCCTCTGTTTATGTACAGTTTTTCCCATTTATCAAAAATTTTACCTTAAAGTGCTCCTATTTGGAAGCCTGCAAGTGGGTGACTCAGGCTTTAAATGACTAATAATTACTATCAGATTAGATACGCATTTACAGCAGTATCAATACCAGTGACACTGTGCCTCTTTACCTCTTCCACCTGACACATAATGTTACTCAGCTACTACTACTAATTACCCAAGAGCAGCATTAGCTGTATGTTATAAATAGCACAGTTATTAAATATAAACACAGTTATTTGGGCAGCACAGTGGAATGGTGGTTAGCACTGTTGCCTCACAGCAAGAAGGTCCTGAGTTCCTGAATTCCACCATCAGGGCGGGGTCTTCCTGTATGGAGTTTGCATGTTCTTCCCGTGTTTGCATGGGTTCTCTCCGGGTAATCCGGCTTCCTCCCACAGTCCAAAGACATGCAGTTAGTGGGGATAGGTCAAATGGAAACTCTAAATTGCCCATAGATGTGAATGGTTGTCTGTGTTAGCCCTGCGACTGCGACCTGTCCAGGGTGTACCCTGCTTCTCGCAGTCCCAGATTGGAGCAGGCTGCCTTACCAACTCTATTTGGTCAGCAATGAACTTAGGGTGCCAAGTCACCATAGGTGCAGCACTACCTGAGGCAACCTGAAAATATTTTTTCTTAATATATAAAATAATGCCTTAGAATTTTTGTCATTTTTGCCCCTGTCGAATCAAAAATGGCATCGAGTATTTTTCTAGTATTGTGTTTAAAATTCTAGTATCATCTCAACCCTGCTGTGAGTTATTTAGTTCACAGTGAAATGGGCTTAAATGTTACCATAATAACAGTGATGATTTCACTCTCCCACAAGCAAGTTTGAAAATATATAAATTTACATCCGCAGCAGTGCAAACAGAGATTCTTACTTCTTGAGACAAATGGCAGCAGCAGCTTGCATGACTGCTGTATTCGCTGAAGCAAGGTAGAATTAGTGTTTTATATGTCTTTACAGTCTTCTGTCTCCCAACAATGCCTCATACTGCACGAGGTATGTTTTGTTATTGCATACAGGATGGTACCCGTGTAATGGAGTGCCGTAATTACTCAGTCTTATTTCCCCTGATTACCACTGAAACTGACTCATAACATTGTTGTGGTGCCAGGGCTCGAACTTGAGACTGGAATAATTTGGTCGTGGGAAACATTTTCTTTCAGGCCTTTCAATGACTTTTAATACGTGGTAAATGTTGAAAATGGTCTGTTTTAACTCAAAACATGATATTAAAAAACAAAAATTCATCTGAAGTACTCTGTTAGTTACAGTTTTATCAAAACTGCAGAAAGTTGGGGACCTCTGTGCAGAGCAGATGTTGCGCCTCAACATCTGCTCTGCTCTTCTCTTTGTTGCTTTGGTTCCCAATATATTTTATTGAGGAAATTTCACAGCTGGACTTGTTGCACAGGTGACATCCTATCACGATACCGCACTGGAATTCACTGAGCTCCTGAGAGCGACCCATTCTTTCACAAATGTTCGTAGAAGCAGTCTGCATGCCTAGGTGCCTGATTTTATACACCTGTGACCATGGAAGTGATAGAATCAACTGAATTCAACGATCTGGATGTGCAAGTCAATACTTTTGGCAATATATTATATGTTATGGATTACCAAATACAATGAAGGCACAAGCACACACATAGAAAGAAGGTGTGAAAGGCAGGTGCTTTGATTTGAGAGGAGAGACGAGAGAAGCACAGTCTACAGATTTCACCAAAAAAACTAATTAATCCAAAACACACGCACACACATTTCTATTAGCAGCCCTACATGCACGCTGAGTCTAAAATTAGCACTCAATCTGTTGAACAACAAACAGGCTACAGGGAGGAAGACATGCTGCCAAAAGGTTTAGCCGAGAGAAAAGACAGGGACAGATGCAGGTAGACAAGACTTAGTCAGTATTAACAACAGTGCGTATAAGACATATAAAACTTTAGCACACGTTTTAGTTATACTCATTATGTAATACTGATATATAATAATAAGAATTATAATAATTGCATATTTAAACAAAATAGACTGATGTGAACTCTTGTTATGGATCAAATTCGGATGCTTTTTTTTTACTGATATGTTAATGTTCATGCAGAAAAGGTTTAAAAAATAGCTTGTTTCACCTTTTTCTGTTGTTATTTTTGCTTTTTTTGGCATTAGCTGTAAATCTCTGTTTACTGCTATCTTGGCAAAGTATTTTAGCTCTAAAGGTAACTTCCTGTAATGAAACAGCTGCATGAATACTGTAAATGTACAAAAATTCATAGTATCACAAATAAATTAATGACAGTTTTTACTGTCAAAGCATTTTTTGTTTGTATTTTTTCAATGAAACGAAAGAAAGATGTAAAACACATTACTGTAATACTCCACCTAATTAAAAAAACATGTGAAAGATTTACTATTCCTTCTTCTCAAGGCACTCGGATAAAGGCCTGAATGCTATTAATTCTGTTTTGAATAATGGAATTCTCTGAGTCTTGTCATATATCACATATAATAATAAAATGGAGTCAGCGCATCAGTTTACGTGACTACATCTGGCGCAGTTTATTTTCCAGCAGATGAATGTCATTTGGAATCAAATAATGCAGTTTAGCTGAGAACAATACAAGAGACAAGGATCATTAATAGTGAAAATATTTTATAAGATTTCAGGAAATTGGTAACTTCACTTTTCCCACAGATTTTACAATAAAATAAAGTAAAAAACAAAGAAAAAAAGAGAAAGAAATCTGTCAATAACATCTAGAAAGTGGTCAAGTAAAAAATGAACAGCTTTGGGCTCCATGAATGAGAAACACTTGGAATAATTTTGAACTCTCCTTTTCCTTATTATAGTCCATAACATGATTCGAAAAAGTCCATCAAAAAGTCTCATCAAATATTAACAATATTACATCTACATAATCAAATTTTAAATAAGACAGTAAACAACAATCATAAAACATTGTGTCAGAGTCTAATCATGTTAGTGAGAATACTAGCAGCTGGTTTCTTCAATAAACAAGGCACCATCAAAGACCCGGGTGGCAGGTGGATGAGGTTTAACCTCCTAAGACCCAAACTCTTTCATGGCATGCATTTTTAATTTCTCTTTGCTATTTGGGCTGATTGGGACCTGATGAATGTAAAAACAAAGAATTACCTGATTTTTGTTTCTGAGATAAATGAGATCCATATATGAGGACATTTGTTTTAAATTTCGATGGAACAGTGGCAATACAATGTTCTCGTAAGTGGATATCAGGCCCTTGTAGAGCAAAATTTAGTATTTGGTCTACAACCCAAAATGTGATGTCCTCATATGTGGACGCCAGGTCCTAGGAGGTTAAGGATGCTGTGTATTGAAGTTATAGGATATTGCCCTATTAGCAAATTTTCAGTTGTTGTTTGTGTGTGTCTTCCTTCAGCTTACTATACCTAGCAAGATTTTCTGTGTTAGGCAAGTGACAAAGCTATCATGTAGTTAGGCAGACTGAAAAAATTGTACTGATATTGACGTAAGTACGTTCATACCACTGATTAACAAAACTTGTTTTCATGTTAAAAAGTATAATATTTGTCGTCTTCTGAAAAAAAAGTTTATACTTTGCAGGTTTCGCCTCAAGTACTTTATTGGAAATAGCATGCTATCTCACCTCAGAAGGTGTAAACAAAGAGCTACACTTTATGTAAAGTTAATAATAAAATATTTCGTAAAACTAAGTTAAACTGTATGATACAGTGTGATCACGGGAGGAAGAATTGCATGAGTACTAATGTTCAGGTTTTAAAGTAAAGCTATGGAAATATTACCTGTGATCCCTAAGTAACCTATTTCTTTCCAAGGTTTCAAACGGCTCTTTAACAAGAGACTATGTAACTTACATCAACCAATGGAATTCTTTCTTATTCCAGAGCAGGTTTCCGATCTTTGTTTACTTAAACTGCAATAGATCGAGAATCCTCAGCAAATGAAGAGAAGAAACAAATGGTCGGTGGTCAAGCTGTTGTTATATAATAGTATACAAATACAATCGCCCAAGTAGACGATTTTTAAGAGGGATAGCAGGTCTTGCTGGCTTGTCTGTAAAGTGAGGGCTGAGCTCCTGAAGGAAGGCTGTCAATTTTTTGTGTTTGTTTTTATCCCTTTTCTTTTAAGACTTCTGTTTACTGCAACATTAAAAGCCAAATTTGGCTGTTTTTTCAGTCTAATCTTCAAAACATCTGGAAAGGTAACAACCCGCAACACATTAGCAAATAATCTTTATGGATTCAGATGTGAACCAACACAGCAAGGCTTTTTAGCATATTTCCCCAGGTGTACTTTTTTCAAGGAATGAATAACTCACATAAATGAGCTGCAAATACATGTCGTGTGGGTGTTTCACTATCCCCCATCTATATTCATAAGAGCTGCAACACTCGGGGTTTATCCTTTTAATGTGCTAAACTGACAACTCCAGTACGCACCGCACAGCACACACAAAACATCAAATGAGCAGGAGTTCATCTGGTTCATTCCTAGATGCTATTTATCCATTTTAAAACAAAAAATGCCACCTGTAATTTTGCTGCAGGCATATCGGAAACACAGATGGTGATGACTGTAATATATTGGGTGTGCTGGGAGTGCTGTTAATTTCCAGCTTGTTCTGAGTACTCCTCCTGCCACCAGAGGGCAGACATGTGTTGTAATTGTGGAGTGATTTGAAATTTAAAAAGCCGTTATTTCTTGAGCTCCCATTTGTTTTTTCTGGCAGTTACGATACCATACATGGTGACAGACGTCTGTCAAGAACAGATTTAGCAAGTGCAGTTCAACAGATTCACAGCTCAAGCCATATTCGTCTTTGATGTGCCGCAGTCACAGCTATCTGCTAAGCAGAGAGCAGGTTGGCTAGGTACGTGGATTGATGAGGAAGGCTAATTGCTCGTCATTGCTTCAACAGGCAAGGCCAAGTGAAAGTTTTGACCGCTTTGAACAGGATTAGGGTTGCTTTTAATGGACTGTGAGTATGCATACTCAGATGACATGGTAGTCAACGCCAAAATTGCGGGACTTAGTGGAAAGTAAGTGGAGTGTAACAAAGACTACTTGATAGAGGGGAGGATCTGACACTTCCTATAGCCATAGAGATTCCCCAGGAGTATGAATTGTCTCAGAGACAAATTCCAGCCCAAAAGGAGTTGTACATCCTGTGTCAGACAGCCTGCAGCACTGAAAGAGAAAATTGTGCAGAAACTACATGAGATGGAAAGAAATCGCCACATTGCTAAAGTCGAACAACCCTTGAAATGGGTCAGCTCCATGGTAGCAGTCACCCGAGGAGGCAAAGTAAGGATTTGTTTTGATCCTAGTATTCTGAGTAAAGTCCTCAAAAGATAGCATTACCCCATGCACGATATTGAGGAGGTTGTATCTACCATGCCAGGTGCAAAACTATTCTCAGTCCTGGATGCAAACTCTGGATTTCTGTAGATAGAACTGGATGAAGAGTCTTCATTCCTCACAACCTTCAACACTCCTGTGGACAGGTACCGATGGCTCAGACTGCTCCAGAAATCTTTAAGCACATAATGGATGGCATGCTAGAAGGTATAACAGGAGCCGCAGATATTCTCATTGTAGCAACGGATGTGAAAACACACAATGCAATTCTGCCACAAGCTACAACCTAAAGATCAACTTCAACAAATGTTTTATTCGCAAGACTCAAGTGCCATACGTTGGACACTTACTCACTGCAGATGGTCTTAAGCCAGACCCAGCTAAAGTTGAGGCATTATTTGCATGGCTCCCCCCTCTGATAAAAAAGGTCTAAGGTGTTTTCTGGGGTTTGTCACATATTTCACCAAGGAATAGAGTGAGGAAGACGCGTCCCTGTGAAAATTACTGAAAAGCAACACGGAGTTTGCTTGGCAGCCAAATCATCAGAAAGACTCTGACAAGTTGAGGAGATAATTTAAATAAGCTGTGTTGGATCAAGATAACACATCACACATCTAAAACCTGCAGGACTCTGGCCTTTGAGGCCTGGAGTTCCCCACAACTGGTCTAGGTTTCTAACCGATGCAGAAACGAGCTATGCAGAAATAGAAAAGGAAATGCTGTATATTGTCCACATTTGCACCAAGTTTCATTATTACATATTTGGTAAACAGGTCACAGTTTTCAGTGACCAAAAACCACTTGAAGACATTTTCAGTGAAGGAAGGTGAGCAGCAAGCATACACAGAGAAAGAACTGCAAGTTTTTCCGAGCCATCAGGAATGGCCTGAGAACAGAAGAGATAGTCCTGTTGTCATTCAACCATACTGGAACTTGAGGAGCCAACCAACTTTATGGTTTCCCCATCTGCTCAATCCCACTTTCACCTCTTCCCTACTCATTTTCCCTTTTAGATGCAAATTCACCCTCCACAATGTGGGAAACAGAAAATAGAGCTATATTTTATTTTCCTTTTCTTTGAGTTGTGATCTCTTATTCTTAGTTAAGAGAAAGCTCTCCAGAGACCAGTGCGGTGCGGTGGTCCGAAAGGATAGTTGGAGGTGAGCTTCCCTCCCTCCAGGACACGTACAGGAAGCGGTGCCTGTAAACAGTAACTGTAACGGAATACAGTTACTCATATTTTGTATTTTAAATACGTAATGCTGGTACATGTATTCTGTTACTCCCCAACATTGGACACTTCACTGTCACTTCACTGAAACTATGACATTTTATGCACTCCATATTCACATAAATGCAATTTTTGCACAATAATAATCTGCCGACCTTCTGTATATGTATATACATATACACAAATGTATACATATGTATGTATATATAATAATAATAATAATAATAATAATGTATACTTTATTGATCTCCGTGGGGAAATTCCTCTCTGCATTTAACCCATTCACTCAGTGAAGCAGTGGGCAGCCATTGGGCACCCGGGGAGCAGTGTGTTATTTATTTTGATAGTCTCTTGTCCTGCTTGTGTCCAGTTTTGCTTCCCCTGTCATTTGTCTGACTTAGTTCACTTGTGCCTTGTTTTTCCCAGCTGTGTCGCATCTTCCTAGTTACCTCATGTGTGTATTAAAGTCCCCAATTTCCCTTTGGTCCGCATCATGTAATTGTTGTACTCCTCCATGATGTGTGCTCACCTTATGTTTTTGTTAAGCTAGCTGGTGCTAGCTAATAAAGCTGCACTTTGAGTTTACTTTAGTCTGAGGGTTCCTGCGTGTTGGGTGTGCTCTCCACCTACCATACAGCACGCCTTGACAGTATTTTCTGTTACTGCAGCGTGCAGAGGACTTAAGCCATGAATTGATTACACACTGGATTATGAATTCAAATGATTTTCTTGTAAATCTGTAAACAGTCAATTTTCACCATTGAAATTTGTTCTGTTGGAGTTTTATTGGTAACTCATTGAAGTGTTATTGAGTATTCATAACCAGCCACTTTGCATGTACAGTGAGTGAAAGCATTGGGTAAACTGAATCAGGCAAAATTAAATCAAGCTATTAGAACTTAGTGGACTCGTATTGATAAGAGAGTTAGAACAACTAAAAGAAACTTTGATTAACCTGAAAGGAACTAATATAGGTTAACTTGTGGTTGATACAAGTCAGGATTCAAAACCAAATCCAACCTGGGAAGAAAGAGAAATACATTTTTGTTTTCCTTTTGTTTGTTTCTTTATTTGTCCTCTGTTTTATTTCATTCCTAATGGGATTTCGATACAACAAGTAAAGTATGCATATTATCCAAACACACATGCAGATGAATTATTCTTGAATGAAGACGCTGATCTGACACATGTAAAATTGTATTGTTTATTTTATTTTATTTATTGTGTTTGGGGGTGAGGGTGAAAAAAGACACAACCCCCCCCCCTTCAGTCGATTAAGAAATTAAGACATATATATATATATATATGTAGACTTACTGGTCATTTAATCTAACTAATCTAACTAAATTGATGCCCAATGCCGGTAAACTATTGTGTTGTAAATGTTATGCAGCTACAACAAGGTCACGTATACAAGCAGCGGAAATGAGTTTTCTCTGAAAGGTGGATGGGCTGTTCCTTACTGATACGATGATGAGTTTATTCATTTATTCATTTGGGAGGGGTTCAGAGTAGAGCCGCTACTCTTCCAGATCGAAAGAATACGGCTACCTCCTGGGTAAAGTCTTCAGACCAGGCATGTGTTAGCAGCAGGAGGCCCCAACATAGACCCTGGTATGCTGGAGAGATTACATCTATCAGCTGTCCTGGGAAACACTCGACATTTCCCCGGATAAGCTGGGGGAAGTGGCAAGAGGAAAGTTTGGGTTTCCCTGCTGCCACCACGACCTGACTGACAGATAAGCGGAAGAAAATAGCTCGATGATTTATTGATTTGTTATGTTAGATTTTACCTTGTTCAAGTGGCTGTCATGAATTTTCAACAACTTCAACAACACGTATTTTTCTTCTTTGCTGTCTGGATCATAACTTGTAATGTTGATAATGCACAATGCAAGGTGACGCACAGTTAAGCGACATGATTCGTTATCAAAGAATGTCATAAATGGCTTAAAACGCCTTTCTTATCAGTTTTTGACATTTTCCATTAAACGATACTGACATTTAACTTAATATTTTAGTGTTTCTTAGCTTTAGACTAGTCAGTTAGTCTACTTTTTCCCTCATTTAGTTGACTAAGAATTTAGTTGCTTCCCTCGTGTGCAGATGGGTAGGTAATTATTACACTAATGCAAAAGTGCTATTCCATTTGCAAAAAAAAAATACAGCCCGCTGACATGACAATATAATCCACAGTCTGTATATTCAGTGCATGATTCCAAATGACTCATCATTGTGCACAAATGCCAATTAATGGCATGAAAGCCAAGTTTCATAAATGCCACCTTCTTGAATTAGATACATCGATCATAATCTCTCTCTGATCCTGCTCTTTGGCTGGATAATTGGTGTCTCTCTCCTGGTTTGGTGTTCTCAGTGTGAGATGAGATATGCAACTATAAGACGACTCGCTTAGTTAAAGTACTTTTCTGCATTTTTTTGAATGAAACCATTTGGTTAAGCCTCAATATACAGGTGAGAAAACATATTAGTGTTTGACTTTAATTTAAAACTTTGAGCGAGAAAATGTCTTATGCCTTTTTGTGCCATTTATTTTTCCTGTCTTCTCCTTTTCCTATTAAAATATAATTAATCATAATAAATAAAAAACACTTTTATCAATTGTATTCTAGCCATCATGTGGTATTTTCTGTTCGTAAATACCCATAATAAAACATAGCTGATTCCTAATATAGCTAAAATAATCTCTTTCCTTGCCTGGCTGCATCTGTTTAATGTTAAATTATGCAAATCAAATCAGAACATAGCACAGCAGATATGGAGCATAGCCCTGCTTGTCAGATTACCAGGGTACATGGTACATTGATTAGAAGTGATAATAGTGGATAATGTTTAGATTAAGTATTAATCTATATCTGCAGACATAACATGGCTGGATCCCTTCACACACAGAAGTAAAGGAAGAGGTTTTTTTGTATGAGTCTAGATATTTCAGTGGAAGCAGAAAACCTTCAGTGTGTATTTTTTTTTCCTTTAAGGATGGGAAAGAAATGTGTGGATTTCAATATAATTAACCCTAAAAAATATTTAAGGAGTGACAGACAGTTGTCAATGTTTGCTTTGTGCATTATTGGATGTTATGGAGCATATTTGTTTAATTATGGCATTTAAATGTTTTATTTTTTTATGCTTATGCTTACTAATCTCATGCTGTCATTAGTAAATAAGTCATATTAATATTGTAATTTGCTTTGCATTATTAAGGTTTGTAGGACAGAACTGTGGGACTAGCAGGGACATTGAAAACAGTGAGAATGTTAACAGGATAAGAGAGCTGATCCATAATTCATACAAACCCAAACAACAAGCAGGACCAGAGAATTAATCGGTACAAGATGGAGGGTTTGTGACTCAAATGCAGCAAACAGATGCAACATTTTTTCCCCCACCTCCACCATTCTACAGATATGTGAATGAAAGATAATAAAGGGCTTCTTCACCTAAGGGTATATTGAGTTTTATGCTGCTGTGTTATATTTTCTCTACAGGAAATCTCTGTTGGTTCCTTTAATTGATTAACATCACAATTTATTGCACAGGCTTAATGCATGAAGTATGTATGTGTGTGTGTGCGTTTTCCATAAAGGGCTGTTTTAGGTTAAAGTTAGGGTGAGTGCCAACATCAGTGAGTGTCCACAGACAGTATGCATGTGTCTGTCTATGTAGTGTTGTTGTATGTGTTTGAAGCTATGTGAGTTTTTTAATATATTACAAGTCTGAGGCTTATGAATCCCTGCCTTCCCCCACTTCATTAGTACAATCCACTGTTATCAACATGTACTACTCGATCTCTCTTTCTCTCACATACACACACTGGACCGCAAGTAGAGGATCTGCAAATCTGATGTGTTTCGTACTAAAACTGATCACATACGAGCCTGACAGAAGTTGCTATACTACAAATAGAGTAGGAGAGCTAAAAAACACACAACAGCGGTAAAACCTTGACAGGCTATGCTAATAATTACTTAACATTAACACTGTATTGTTCACAGGAAGCTGACACCCTGCATATAAGCTCTAAAATCATCTTTGTTCTGACTATATATTATGCAACCACCAGCTCCAGGCTAACACATTTTAAAGGATATGTTTTGTGACGTAAAAGTATGACGACACAACAAGTGTTAGTGATAGTGAACATGATTCCACATTTACTAAGCTGTATTAGTTTCCTTTTTTTTTAAACAGAAAGAAGACTTTTACTTGCCAGCACAATCTGTGAGTGTTCTAACCCTGAATATAATTAGCCATTTACTATGCTAATTTGTTAGCATGGAGCAATGGGGGTGAATGATGTACTAGGTACATACTTCTGGTTCCAGCGTGCCAAAGCAAATGAAAAATGAGTCACAACAACACAAACACAGTTGTTTGTTTAATTCAGCCGAGTGTTTGTTGTGGTGTCTGTGAATGAGAAGCGCCTGTATCTGACAACAGTGGGAATCAATGAGTGTCGGCATGGCTAATATATCAGAGAGAGCCTTATGCTTTTGAATCTAGTGAGGTTGTGCTCTCTGTCTAAAGTCTTTCTGCTCAGAGATGTTGATATTTGATATTAGTCATCAGATGCTGACAAGAGGCTGATAGTTTGACCCCATCACCAAAGGCGAGCATCAACCTCTCAATCAAAACGAGACTCTTAACCTTTTTCCTCCTCATCCCTACATACACCTCTGAACATCACACTAATCCATCCTTTCAACTTGTCTTTTGACTGCAAAATACAAGAATCCTTGGCCTTCTGTCTTCACATCACACCTAAGTTGAGTCACATTTGTGACCCATGTGTCATGTCTTAGCACACTAATGGAGATTCTGGCACCAAGGAAGTGCTGTCACTTGATGAATCTACATATGCACAAGTCTATCACAAATAAAGTTCTTCATGCAGCTTTTGTACTGCTTACTCAGACTGCTCACTGTTTTTATATAAATTACATGTATTTTTGAGAAAATATAACTTTATTCTTTCACACTTCCGGGCCCAACACTGCCCTCACCTTAAGCCATTTCTCCCATTTCTTTGATTTCCCTTCTTTCGGTCACTCACATCAGTTCAGTCTCATCCAAGTCAAATGTGTTTTATTGGCCAAAAAAGAAGTTCCTCTTCAAGCAAAAACTTCTCTCACTCCCTTTCTCTATCTGTCCTTCTTTTCATTCACTGACTCAACGGGCCAGAAAAAACATCTGAAACCATCTCTCTGTTCGATCCATTCTTCAAAATTCAGAGTTTAGCTGTGTGGCCCCCTTTTTTCTGTTATTTCTAAACATTTAAAACATGAAGCATTGCCTTCTGGCCACCTATAGTATTAAATGATAATTACCTAAAAACTTAGTAATGAGCCTGATCAGATAATTTATTCTATTGATGCATATATAGTGCTATCTTAAAGCATACAGATGGTCATGCAAGCGCCTCTTGACTGTTAAATCTGACCTACCTCAGTGAGGTGGGGGTTGGGGTTGAATCCACACTGGTTGCACACAGTGGCCTTGCACTGGGTGCAGGTGTTGTAGTTGGGCACAGCCGGTGGGTTGGACAGCTCTGTGGTGGTGCACACTGGGCACAGCTTGCTGCTCGGCATGGGTGCTATCTGTGGCACTGAGTATGGTGAGGTGGGTGTCACACCACGGTCAGGAGACAAAGAAGGAGACCGACCTGTCCTGGAGCCGCCGGAACCACTGAAGTCAACTTGGAGGTTTCGGCGAGAGGCATGCTGACCGGGACTTTGACCTCCATGACCCCCCATGCTAGACCCAGCTGGACCATGACCCATCCCTTGACCAGACCCTGGGCCCTGCCCCATTCCAGAGGCCTGGCTGGACTGCATATGTCTAGGAGAGGTAGGAGCTTCGTGAGTGGCCAGGCGGTAAGGCTCACCAGCTCTTGACCCTATTCCTCCACTTCCCATTCCTCCTCCCATTCCCCCCATTCCTCCTCCCATTCCCCCCATTCCTCCTCCCATTCCCCCCATCCCTCCTCCACCTAATCCTCCATCCCTCCTCCCATTCCTCCCATCCCTCCTCCATTCCCCCCATCCCCCCTCCACCTATTCCTCCCATACCTCCTCCCATTCCACCCATCCCGCCTCCTCCCATTCCTCCTCCTCCCATTCCTCCCATCCCACCTCCTCCCATTCCACCCATCCCTCCTCCTCCCATTCCTCCTCCTCCATGGCCTCCTTGTTGCATCCCAGGCTTGGGACTACCCATTGAACCCATTGGACCCCTAGAAGAGACAAAGCAAAGGAAAGAAAAAGTCAAAATCAGACGTTTCTGTTAAAATCTCTAAAACAGAAATTCATTCTCCCTTCCCAAACAGTGACAACACACTGACACTGCAGGTTAACTGATATTTAAGGAATTTGGATCAGGATATTGTATCTTACACTCACCACAACCAAAATTATACTAAGGCACAAGTGTCATAAACAAATAAACAGTGTGCTTCTCTGGAAGGCAGTGTTCCAGCAGTAAACATTGTCACCTCGTGTCAAATAAGTAGATAAGAAAAGTTGCAAATGTTTTCATAAGTAGCTTACATTATCTACATTAATCTAGGTTCTTATGCAGAATTACATTTGTCTGTGGGTAACATTAAGAGATTACATTAAAATAGTTAATACGTCTGCTGTATGCCAGTCCTTCCAGGATGCTTGTTTTATCTGTATATAGGATAATAAGTTCATGGCTGATTATTGCTGGGACTAAATCACTCTATACTGAAACACCATTGAGTTTAGGTCAGACAAAGACTAAAAACTTTTTGTCTAGAAAGGTAACACTGTATGTATTGTTGTAATAAGTAAGAAAAAATAATGATTATTGCTTTGGTTTGAATTTCCTTTGATTTTCTCTTGTCTAAACAGGGTCAAAAGTAACCATGCAGGCTTAAATATAAAGATGCATTCACTTAAAGCTTTTAATTAGTCGGGCTGAAGACTCTATTTTTAACTTGGAAAGGCCAAGGCCTATTAACTTCTCATTAGTGATCGCAGTTGACTACAGCTGGTATTTTCTCTTTGCAGGCATAAAAAGGAATTGTTTAACAGCACTCAGTGGACTGACTGCCACTCAGAACAATTGAAAAGTCAAAGGAACTCAGTGAAGATCTAAGAATGAACAACTAAACAACTAAACAACTGCAGCTTCCAGGATCATCAGTTCAAACAATTGTCCATAACTACATGTTATTTGGAAGTCATCACTTTGCCAAAATCTGGAAGGACACCCAAACTCTCACCCTCAGATGAGAGGAAATTGGTTACAACCTGGGAACAACTACCCCTCAACCCTGCCGTGATTTGGAAACTGCTGTAACACCAGCACCACTGTCCACAGTGAGTTTTACATCACGGCGGACTTATAGCATGCTAAACAAGAAAAAAGCCCCTGCTCCAAAATTGACCCTTTCAAGCTTGACTGAAATTTGCAGCTACCCACATGGACAAGTCAAAATCCCTTCCAGAAAAAGTTTTATGGTCTTATGAGACAAAGGTTGAGCTGTTTGGCCACAGTGACGGTAGCGGTACTGCTACATTGTACAAAGTGGATGGAATAATGAATGAACAAGGACCATCTCCCAATTTTTCAACTTTACCTCAAAAATCAGTCAAATAAATAAACTTAGGACATGGTTTGGAGTTCAGACAGGACAATCATCCCAAGCAGACATCAAAACTGGTTTATGGAATCTGAAGCAGGCTAACATTAAGCTTCTGTAATAGCCTGCCTGAAGTTATAACCTCAATCCTGCTGAAAAATTGCAGACTACATTTACAAGTCTGATCCATGCCAGAAAACCAAGCATTTTAATGAACTCCGGTCAAATATCCAGTCAGCATTATACCAGGAGGAGTAACTTGCCAATGGACATTTTACCAAGTCTTAGTTGTATTTTGTGTATGCATATATTTAATCCTGTATGTATGACATTCCCCACAATGAGTACATGTTAATTTCTGACCACAAGTTTAAGTCTCATGGTTCATTCAAATGTATTTTCTGCTGCTGTGGAAAAGAAAATGAAATAAGCAGTGCCGGTTGATACACAGTATTAATATATATTTTTTAATTTAAAGTATTAAATGAGTGGATGCTACAGGAGAATTAAGCCTATAAATTGTCACTGCATTCTACCAGAATCAATTATCTTTTCACTGCCAGAGAAACAACGGCAGCAGCAACTTTAAAAACCAGCAAAAGAATTAGATATTCATTCACTGGACTCTGAACATCCACAGGCATCAACAAATTAGCAGAACGGAGCTGGCTGCAGCTAGCCAGCACACACACACACACACACACACACACACACACACACACACCATGATTCTGTAGTGAATATTTGAAGTGAGTCTTACTGACATGTACAGCATTAAGCATTCAAAGAAAAAAAATATTTCTGACTTTTGGATATTTAGTGGTGAAGCATTAAACCATTTTTGCATGTGAGTCTCAATCCATCTATCCATCCATCTTCTTGAGGTTTTGGAGGTGGGAGGGGTCGGGGGCAGCTATCTATAGCCTATCCGAGGTAAGACGCAGTACACTCTAAACAGGTCGCCAGTCTATCTCAGAGACAACACAGAGATTCAAACAATCGTTCACGCTCACAGTAAAACCTGTGGGTAATTTTGAGTTACCAACCACCCTAACATGCATCAGACTGTAGGATGAAGCCAGAGTACTCGGAGAGAAGGTGCACAGGCAAGGGGATTTTAACCCAGGGCCTTCTTGGTATGAGGTGACATTGTTAACCATTCCACATATAAATACTTTTTCTTTAATTCAGCTGATTTTAAGCACATTAACAAATTAAGAAAAGTGAATGATCACGTAATGGATTGCTAAAACACTGACTTTGTGTTCATTTCTTAATTCAAAACCCCAAAGAGTTGCTGCTCTAACTAGCCTCTAGTGTGTACACTAGTGTACAGCAGGAAGCGTTCACACATATGCACTCCACAACGAACACAATGCATATGCAAAGAATTTGCATATGCACATAAAACATTTTTTGCATAAAAATGTTTTATTCTGTTTATTCTTTTTTTTTGCATGTGCTGTTATTAACTGAATGAGTTTTCAATGGTTAGTGCACCGAAATGGAAAATGTTGATTTACTCTGAGCGTCAGCGTCACAATTGAGACTGAAAAATGTCTCCCTCTGCTTCTCCTCTCATTGAAAAGTTTTTTTCTTGTGGACACTCTCTCTGTGAAGAAATATCTGTCTGCCTCTATTTTTTCTCCAGTTTTCTATCTGTGCTTATTTTCTATCATTGACCTTTGCAATTTGTAAAAGAAATTCTCTTGTTCCTGCTCTTTTTGCTGACTGTCTAACATTTTGTTGCCTGTCTGTCTCTACCCATATCCTCGCTCCTCTGTTGTTTTGTTTTTCCGCTCTTTTTTTGGTCTTTTGTTGATTCTCTTCTTTTTTCTCTCGCGACATTTTCATTTCCGTTCTTAAAAGGGAAGTGGCCCTTAAGCGACCCTGTTTGTCTTTCCTACACAGAGTCTGTCGGTCAAAGAAACAACCTTTTCTATTCTGAAGTGGATATGAAAAAACAAACATATTTACCAGAAAAACAGAGACACTTAGTGTCAGTGTGTATTTGTGTGTGTGTTTTATAGAGAAAAGGGTGACTCAACAAAACCTACAAGTTCATTCACCAAGCAGAGACTGAACAGCACATGATTAAAAGCCTTAAAGCTGACAGAGAAAGGGATTATAGGACAGAAGCAAACATAGGATTGATTCTGATTGTATTCAGCTATCACTACATGGTCTGTTTTTTAAACCGCTCTCTAGTCCCTACTTAAAGCCAGTATATTTACTGCCTGGTATATATCCACTACATTGGCCCCTAAAAAATCCATAATTTAATAATGGTATGGTTTGTACAGTACAAGCTGTTTCAAAATTTCTTCCATAATAAAAACAAAAAAAACATTTCAGGGACATGAGACTTAGCACTGAGTGGCATGGCAGCTATCAGTACTGCTCGAAAAGGATTTTAAAAAAAGAAGTTATTAAAGTAGTCATGTTCCACATCTTCCTGTGCTCTTTTCTTCTAGCTAGCTATTTGCACCAGTAAGATGGACTGCTCTACTCTATTTACAGTCCTCCGGTGAAAAACTAAGTACACCCCATGATTGAGTAGCTTGTAGAACCACCTTTAGCAGCACTAACTGTTTCCTGTATAACTCTATCACTGTCACAATGCCGTGGAGGGATTTTGGCCCTTTCTTCTTCACAGCATTGCTTCAGTTAATTGAGGTTTGCAGTTATCTGTTGATGCACAGCTCTCTTGAGGTTCCACCAGTGCATTTCAATCAGACTGAGGTCTTTGACTGGGTCAAAGCAACTCTTTGATTCTTTTCTTTCTCAGCCACTCTGTTGTAGATTCGCTGCTACGCCTGGGATCATTGTCCTGAAGCATGATGCAGTTTCAACCAAGCTTTAGCTTAGATGGCCTCATATTTGTCAGTAGAATACTTTGGTATCCTGTGAGGTCCTATTCCTGCAAAACAAGACCAAAATATCACCCAGTCATGAACGTTTGTAATGCCAACTGATACATGTAGAGATGTAAGTTTTAGGTGTTTTTGCACTTTCTCTGAGCATTATATGTTCTGACCTTGGGAGGAATTTCCAATCCTGGGTAAACTGTGACAAAACGCCAGCACACACCAGATTACCTATCGAAACTTCTGCTTTTATACAGGTGATCACACTTGCTGATGATTAATTAGTCAGACACACTGGATTAGCATCACTTTGCTGATAATCCCAGTGAGAGCAATAAAGGTGTACTTAGTTTTCCTTTTCCACGTGACTGTATATCTTTGATGCTTAATATTTTTCTGTCTTTTCACACTTTATCTTCCATAAGCAGAGCAATTTATTTAAATAAATTTTAAAAAGACAGAAAATTAGATGAGTTGTTTTCGTATCCTTGAAAATCACTATTTAAAAAAGAGTTTTTCATGTATACTGCAGAACTACTAGTAAGAAAACCAAAAATGTAAACGTTTAGGAAAATGGTGTTTTAAAGAAGACTCATCATGAATTGCTGTGAGTGTGGGTGACATAGGTGACAGTCCAAATAATAGGAACAGCCTTTCTCTCTGTGTGTTTACACAGTTTGGCTTTGCATCACACTGGAGACATTCATCACTGTCGCAGCCAGCCTTTAATGACCCAGTACAAATGCTTGTTCAGTCAAAGTGATTTCACCCACTCCCATTATAACCCTTAATTTACTCTGATTGTGGATGAGAGGGCTAAAGCTTGTCTGCCAATCATACATAAGTGACATTGACAGAGACAGATGAATTCAGAGGGGAAGACACAAACAGAGAAATGAGATGAAAATGTCACAGTAAGCAAATGTTAACCTGAGTGGTACTTCTTCATAAGTATGCCTAAAGGATGCATCATTATTGTGGTCACTTTTCAGACTCAGATCAGCTCTGTATTGTCAGAATCAACTTTGACTAGTCTGGACTAAACGTTGACAGCCATTATTCTAAATTAATTTTGAGTCATTTTTTTATTGCTATTTTTGACCTACAGCTGCTTAGCTGAGGCTTTAAAAAATAAAATCTTATAAAGACAAACATCTACAGCTGTTTTAAACTGGTTAATTTCACATTTTAGGTATTAAATGAGTACCTGTTTTTTTTAGCAGTACTTTATGTGTTCAGGGCTAGTTTGTGCAGATTTACTGTTTTATTCATAAAAATTGGATTTTTGCTTCCACTCCACTTCAACTTGTCATCTAAGTGATTACATTTTGAAATTGTACTTTTACATTGTTCACTGAATTATCAGCTAAACCACTACTGAAAATATGACTGATGACATCAATTCATAATTCAGACATAATGCAGTCTGCTCCATAACCATAATTTTTCATTTGCAATCCAAGAAAACCCCAGAGGAGATGCTTTCACTTGTAATTGATCTTAGCTCTAGCATCCTTCTCTGCCACTTTATATGCACAGCAAACAGAGCTTCAGGTGGGATTTACCTGATCTTATTCTCCCTGGATTGGTCCATTCCTTTTGCCATCTCACTACTCGAAGCAAAACAACTCTATTTGGATTGTTGGTGGACCCGAATTAAACATCTATTTCCTCCTCCTCCTTCATTCCTCTTCTGCCTCCATTTCTTCCCACTCAGGGCTATGGGAGAATTGCTTTTGTACGGCCCATTTATTTCCATCTGCATCCTCTTCTCTCCCATTACTTTTTTCTGTACTTTCCTCTTCTCTTCTGTTCCCTCTTTCCCATCCCCTTCTCACCTTTCAGCATTTCCTCTCAGTTCCTGACGCATGGTTCAGACTACTGGAGTTTTGGGCTGCTCGATCCCAAATTCACACCCTCTGATATTTATAGGGGGAACTGGATCCAGAACCTAAGTCAGTGTGGATGCTCAGCCCAGATTATCTCACTATATAGGTAATGACACAGTCTGCACAAAGACAGTGAGGTCTGAAACTGAAACTGCATGAGACAAAAAGCTGCTGTAAAGGTGCGTTGTAGAGTTAAGCTCAGCAGCTGTAGTAATGTTGCCTTTACAGCATTACTCAGAGATCAGCTAGCTCTCTGAGTAATGCTAACTCTAGCTAGCATACTATTGTTGACAGGTCACATGCTACTACTGACAGGTAAAATCTCACCTCCATGTCTCACTGAAGAATAGATAACCTGTGTTGTCTGCATCTCCCCAAACATGTTCTCATCCACGTTCATGAAGACTCCGGCTCTGTTTTATCCCATTCAGAGTAAAGATGTTTCCCACAGCAGCCACTTCAACATGAAATAGTGGATGAACACAGGTGTTATAAACACACACCAGTAACACCTGCCTTTATCCACTACTTTAATGCCATAATGGTTGCTCAGGGGAAAAGCCCACTGCTAACATTACAGAAATGTGTTGTCCTACAGTCTCTGTTCTTTTTAGATACGATAATAATAACACCCTGTAGTGTTTTTGTGATGTTACTTTTTTATCTTTTTTTAAAAGAGAGAAAAAAATATGTCATAAAATCATAAAAATTAGTGGAACTGGACTGTCCAGTTCCACCCACTGTAGTTTACAAATATGACAACCTTCCTTTGCTCCTCCTTTTTCCTTTTGTTGTTTCACATTTATGTTCTCTTCTTTGGAAAAACTCTCAGTAGATATGAATATTAGTCCAGCACAAGTTCTATAATGGTTTACTATGTACATTCTGTGCACATTGTGGATAAACTGGTCTTTGATGAGAAGCTGATGGGTGATAAATTATGATAAATTAACAGACTATTACAAACTTGCATCAGTGTCTGCAGTAAGTGGTGGTACCTGGAGTGTCTTAACCATTAAACAGGCTAATGTAGGGCATGGATACGACTGGCTTCTCGAAATATGTTTGCTGCCACGAAATAAATGAAATTCATTCTCATGTAAGGTCACATTTTTGGGATGTTTGCTTTTCTATAGATTTAATTTAGATTTTGCTTCTAAAAACTATTTTTATTATTATTAATGTGGCTGCTCTGTTGGAAGTGTGTGAGCGGTAACATTACCGGCACATAGCCACAGCCGCTGTAAACATGCTTCTGCAGTCAGCAGCTAGGAGACTCGACACAGACCCAAGATTCAGTTATCTAAATGTTGTGTTTCCTGTTTGTAAGCCCAGAAAATAAAATTTTAAAAAAATGACGAGGATGTTCAGTCTTTTAAAATCAGTCATATTAAAATAATAGAAAATAGTTATGTTAGCCTGTGTTCTGCCAGGGAAAACTGACTATGTCAGAATAACAACAACATAAAAAAAACACTAAGGTTGACAAAACAGAACTTAATTGCATGCAATGAGGTACATTTTTTATTTCATATTTCATGTCATATGTTAATCCAGCAGCTTATTTTTTTCAGTGTGGCGGTTCACATGTTTAATTTAGGCTCTCACTTGGACATTACCTGATATTTTAAAAATAAACTGAATGAAAAACAAGCATCTATTGATTCTCATGTGGGAGACTGACTCCTTGGAACAGCAAAGCAATTTTTGGAGGAAGTGAACAACAAGAACTTGACAAAGACAATATCCACACAACTACCCACGCACAAACATTTATATTAGAGCCTATCAATGTTTTTAAGAGTGAGTGGGCAGCTTCGCAGGCTATTGTGACAAGTCTGAATTAAACCTCAAAAAGTTGTTTTCAGGTGGTTTGCCTTTGATATGATTGATGTTTACAGCCAAAATGCTAAATAAATACAAACTGTATTAATTTTAGTTCATTTAAATTCAGTTGTATGTAGATAGATAGATAGATAGATAGATAGATAGATAGATAGATAGATAGATAGATAGATAGATAGATAGATAGATAGATAGATAGATAGAATCAAGGCTCAGGGTGCTTTATATTGTAAGGTAAAGACCCTGCAGTAACACAGAGAAAACCCTGTAACAACCAGACGACCCCCTTTAAGAAAGCACTTGGCAAAAGTGGGGAGGAAAAACTTCCTTTTAAGAGGAAGAAACCTACAGCAGATGCACAGGACAAACAGGTTACTGAAACTAAAAATTTGCTTTAAATTGCTGATTGGTTCTAGTTTTATGATCAGCTGGCCTAAACTATTCATGCAGTTTTGATAAAATTGGGCTTCATATGATTTGGACTTTTGATGCTGACATCTGTGCCAGAAAGTGATATTTGTAAAAGGCTGGTGTGGTAAATTCACAGTGCAACTAATGAGACAGTTTCTAGATGTACATAGATGTAAATAGCTTGAAAGTGTTGTTTATTTTCTTAAAAAACAGGTTGTGCTAATACCAGTCTTTGTACGTGGAGATTATATTTTGTGGCCATCTGTTCACAGCCATGTACTAAACAAACTAGTTGTTCAAAAAAAAAAGACAGTCAGTTCCTTCATTGTAAGAATCTGTCAGACTAGACACCTGTTGTACATGCAAACATTAACATCTGTTCATCTAGAGTTCAGTTTTTGCAGTCCTGCCGTGACCAGTATTTTACATTTTGACCCATGTTTGCAGGGAAGGTGTGCAACGTTATCATGGAAAGTAACCATAAACAGATGAGAATACTTTGGCTTCCACTTTATGATTAAAACTCATCTAAACAATGTACACAGCTGTAATGGTAAATGGACTGATTCTTATATAGCGTTTTTCTACTCTAACTGAGCTATCAAAGTGATTTACACAACTTACCTTAGTCACTCATTCACACCCATTGCACAAGCACTTTTTTCTATGCTTTTCTATCTAACACGCGTTCATACTCTGATGGATGTATCAGAGAGCAACTTGGGGTTATTATCTTGCCCAAGGATATTTGGCACCGCTAACCAGTTAGCTGTTTTGTGATATTTAAATTCAGCACATCAAAATCTACAAATCATACAAAATAGAACGTTTTTCAACACAGACCTCGGATACAAAAATACATCTTGCAGTCAGTGATAATACTATCTAAGATGTGTCAGCTGCTTAACCTAACAGTATGCTATAAAACCTGTGCTTATTAAGTCTCAAGGAGATAATCTTGTCTTTGATGGTGATAATGCTGTCCTGTGGTTGGAATTTACGATTTAAATTTTTAAAAAGGAAGTAAGAAAACTATTCCTGTTTCATGTTTAAAATCATTGATTTAGGTTTGTTTATTCATACCAATAAAACAAAACTTTCTCCAACTTTTGCATCTGTGCCAGCTTAAGGGTTTACCATGTATACTGCTTCGAATTCTGCAGAAAGGGTAGTTTAATCTCTTAGCATGTACTCACTTGATAAAGACAAAGCTTTGACTTAATCAGGGAATGGCAACACTTTGAATAGCTGTGCCATTCTCTATGGGTGCGGGGCACTTTCACATACACAAACTTGGAGGCATATATTCAAGTACACCATGTACAGGGTGCATATTTTTGCACAGTTGAAAGCATAAAAACATCAAACTAAACACACGGTAGCAGACGAAGATCATTTGTACTGATCGCAGTCACTCTGAGGCTTTGCTACAACTGTGGTTGTAATGATCCCACACAGTGCTGAGAAAAGGCCAAAGCACTGGCCTGGATTTAAACATCCTACAAGGCTAAATAAAGTGATGTCCAGCCCTCCTCCAGAAAAAACCTGACACCTACTCTGGCTTCTGCTAAAGAAAGTGCTAGATGGTTACGAAAATATTACTGAAGGGTATTCTGTAGAGCAGAAACAAGTTTGCAGTCTTGTACAAAAAACCTGCCATAGCTGCCACACAAAGGATCATCTCAGCTTATTTGAGTCCTTGAATTGGAGCTCTGGTTTGCGGTGTTGGTGCCTTTGAAGCATTTTTAAAACTCTTTTTTAAAAATCATCTGATAAATGTGCAATATGTTTTCTAATAAGATGTACTCAGTAAGAAAATCCATACAGTCTAGCTTTAACTTCTCCAAATGTGGTCACAAAAAGAACATTTTAAAACATAAATATTTTAGAAAAAAGTACATAAATAAGAAGGTGGCGGTAAAAAAGACCAGACTCTAGGATTCTATAGACCACTCCACCAATCAATAGGCGATGTCAGGATGGCTACAGTCTATTGTATAATTATGATGTGTTGCCATTTTAGAGCAGCAGTGCAATTAATTACTTATATATGAGCCAGAGGGTTGACCAATCTACTTTCAGTTTCAGGTATTGTCAATAGCAACTACTCCTGCAGTTTTTGTATTTAAATATAAAACACCACGTTATAAAAGAATAATGGTTACGCAAGCCAAGAAAAAGTCTTCAGGAACACCACAGGTACAATAAAAATTCTCATTTAAAGCACATTCACTGTGATGCTGTGCAGGCGTCTCACACTAGGAGCCTGATAGTTGCTGTGATTTACAGCAGGAAAGGCTCGAGACCAGCACTTAGAGCACTAAATGGATTCTATGATACCCAGGTGCCTGTCTATGCATGTACGCACACACACACACAGCTACTGTAGTGGTGCTCATCAACCAGTATTTCTCCATCCGTTCAAATCTGATAGCTTTAACCCGGACACATGAATGAAGATGCTATAAATGATAACCACTGCTGCATCACTTAAACATGTCTATGCAAAGAAGCAAACCAAAAGAAGACAGATGGGATTAGTCTGTGTTTTCATGCATTTATACACAGATGTAGCATACAATAGACCAAGAAAACTTGATTGCAGTTGCTGCTGCTAAGGGTGCCCCAACCAGTTATTAGGTTTAGGGGGAAATCAGTTTTTCACACAGAGCCATGTAGGGTTAGAATTTTCTTCCCCCTTAATAATAATAAATTCATCTTTGTCTAATACTTACATTCTTTGATGATCTGAAACATTTAAGTGTGACAAACATAAAAAAAACAGGAAATCAGGCAGGGGGCAAACACTTTTTCACACTTCTGTATGTGTATCTTGGCTATTATCATGAATGCATGTTTGTGCTAAATCTGCATCTTACTCGAGCAATCCTCCTCCTGAACAGTGTGACAAAATGACAGTAACCCTCTGCACACCTGTCTGAATTTATCTCTCTGCGTGAGAACAAACTCACACAAACCATTTTCAGCTGTTGGAGATGCCATCAGCACGACAATGCATAATAGACTGTTTATTATAACCCTACAAACACAAACAGAAAGACACAGCAGGCTTCATCTAAGCTAAGGGCTTGGAGTAAAGAAGAATCCAGTAGGCATAGGGGATTTGTACCTCTGTGTACCTACGCCACAGGTAGCTGCAAACCTTTCTGAAACCCTCTGTTGTAACTTGTGCCATAACCTGATGTGCTCCTCCCTAGAAATGTAACTACAAGTCACCATCAACACTTTCTTACAACAGCACTGGCCATTTGTATTTATTTATTGTGGCCTCTATTGCAGGCAAATATCAAACCAGGCAATCACATGACAGCATGATTTTCCTGCACAGCCAGAAAATGGTCCAAAAAAATAAAAATATCCAGTGAGTGGTACTTCTCTGGTGAAGGAGTGGCAACATGTTGCCTGGTCTGATTAATTTGGCATAAACAACACAGAAGCCCAGATCCTTTCTACCTTGTAATAATGGCTTAGGCTCTTATGGGGGATATTTTATTTGGCACAGTTTGAGCCCCTTAGCTCCAGATAAGCACTGTTGAGATTCCACAGCCTAACATTGGGTAAAGGATCGTTGGGATGTGGTGGAGATTATCATCATATATTGGGTCATTATTAGGTACAAGGTATTCCTAATAAAATGGCCAGTGAGTATATATATATACAAATGTATCGCTCTGTCACACACAGCCAAACACTGTACTGTTGTAAAGAAAGAAAAGTTAAATAAACTGATTTCTGAAAATGAGCGTAATATATATATCTTATATATTTTGCTTACTGTCTCTTTGAAAAGCTGACTGGCCATGTGACCTACCAGCCTGCTGGTTGACAATCTTAGCATATAGCAGGATCCTTGACTGGCCTGTTGCTGGCTGTCTGCTCTCTTAGCATATTGAGTGATTGATTGGACAGCACAATGACTGATGAGTGAAGGATTAGCATGCTAGCTTTTTGACTGACAAGATGACCCACCTGCTTATTTAAGATTAACTGACTAAATGACAGGATAAACTTGACTGAATGCATTTCAACCTGGATTTCCTGTGGACACACTGCCTTGTAAAGCCAGTAAACTATCCCAAAGGTGATAAGTGAAGTGATACTAACAGTCGCACTGTGGCCTTCTCACTACTCCTCTTACCATCTGCTATCAAATATAGGCAATATTGCCACATCAAGACCCCAAATAATAATCTTATATATATCACGCACACAATAAACCAGCTATGTTGCCTACAAATTACCTTAAACTAAAACAAAGTTTTCAAGATCAAATGCATTAATCGTAACATCTTTACAAGTGTGCTGAAAATTCTAACACACGTTGTTTACTGCTTTCAAAGTAGGCAACAGGTAAGAGGTGTTTATGTTACTGTTGTTTTGCACTTTTCATGAATTGTGTATTTTCATGCAGGCTCAGATATTAACTGTATGAGGAAGACGACCAACAAATGCTTGACTGCTTCCTTACCTGACATTCCAGCTTTTCAGTTATATTATCAGCAAAATGTTCTGCTAACTGTTAGCGAGCTATCACTAAACTGAACTGATTGTTTCAAGTCTCTGACTAGATGATGTAGGATACTATTTGACTTGCCAAGTCTCTCACTGATGATTCACAATGCAGCTGTGGTGTGATTTCTCCACTGATGACTAGCTGCCTGTCTGAGTGAATGAGTGGCTACCTACGTACCTGCTCGGCTGACTAGCTCTGCTTTAGTTGGCTTAGGCACCGACATGAAAGCAGCCATATTCTGACAAACAGAAGCTGGTTTTAAAGTGATCAAAGGGACTGAGACACGGGACAGACGAGGGGAAAGAGAACAATTACCCAACTTAGCATGCTGCTCCACACTTGGAAACCTCTTGTATCCCCGCCTCACTTTCCCCCTTTATACTCCCTCAAATTTCCACAGAACGTAACGTATCAACAAAGACACATATTTATATCACCTGCGCAACGAAATTAGTGACCAAAACATTTAGTATGAACATAGCAGATTTCACCAGTATTATAATTTTGCCAAG
Organism: Oreochromis niloticus; assembly: GCF_001858045.2. Classification (NCBI taxonomy): domain Eukaryota; kingdom Metazoa; phylum Chordata; class Actinopteri; order Cichliformes; family Cichlidae; genus Oreochromis; species Oreochromis niloticus. The sequence goes on along the minus strand of NC_031984.2, from coordinate 26,024,619 downwards.
TGTCTGAATAAATCTAAAATGTGATTAAAATATTTTACAGAAGGATGAACAATCTCAAAGAAAAAACAGACAACTCTCTATTGATCTATAATCTGAAATGACCGCAAGCAGTTTTGTTTTATAAATAAAAATCATGGAAAAGGAATGAAAAACTATATTTTTTTTAACAAGCTACCTTTTTTTTTTTTCTTACATTTTGGAATAAGAAAATTCCACAGCACCAGTGGGGGTTTAAAGAACTTTCCCACTCACAGCAGAGTGAACTTCTAAAACATCCTTTACCCATTTCCTCTCCACTGTAATTGGAATTCTTGTCGGCAGTGTGTTGCCTTAAGGAGAAGCGGTGAAGGAGTGCATAAAAAGAAGACACCCAAAAACCAAGAAGAAAAGAAAGAAGATGTAGAAAGTTTGTGGACCAATGACAAAGAAATATTCAACTGTTACCAGACTGAGCAGAAGAGGTGATACAAGGTATGAAGAGGATGGTGGGGCTCCACCTACATCAGCCACACCTCTCTTTCTTCTTCTCTTTACAGTGTTTGCTCTCGCTCACCTCGTCTCTCTCTCGCCGTATGATCTTTATTTACAAAGAGGCTGATTTAGTTTTAATATAACTCATTTCATAATTACCCTCATTAAACAAACCAACAGGCCCAAAAGGGGATCAGCAAAAACAAAGGCAGCAATGTGTTGCTGGGTAAAGGTAAGGTTACATCCACCTTTCGAAGCAGAAAGTTTACAAATTTTTAACGTCTGGTGGGAAAAAACTAGATACGGCTAGAAAAAGCTATAAAACTTTATTGTGCCAAATAAATATTTATAAAAATCCCTTTGAACGTTTTACAGCTACACATTTTTCTTTTTTAAAGAAAAGTGAAACCAGAAACCCAAGTAAAAATTGATTAATGGGGAGGAAAATTATTTGAATGGTTCCAAGAGATTGATTGCTAAAAGTGTAAAATTTGAAGTCTAATCATTTCAGCCTGACTTCACCTGCAAGGTTTTATGGTCAAATTAAAAATTACTTATCGTGGGGTTTTTGTTTCTTTTTTTTTAAATAAAGCAATCAAGGCTCATTTGAGGCCGCAGTTATTTAAAAAACACATTTTCACCACAGACAGTGAAAGGAGGTCCTCTGAGGCATGATTTATATTAATATGGGCATTTTTTTTTAAAGAAAAAGAAAAATAATCTACCTTGTATTTTCATAATGGGAATAAAGTAGATTGATATGAGCACCAATGGATGTTGGAGTTATTGCTATTCCCAAAAATGAGAAAAGCTTTTCAGAATTAAAAAAAAAATGCAGTCATGTCGTAATCAGCAAGCAACAATTACAAGCATAATTTAACTTTAACTTAAATTTGGAAGTCGTTGGTGATGTGATGCTAAAAAAGTGGTCTGTTTCCATGGCAACCTGGCTCTCCATCACACATAACAGAGTTCTCAGATTAAAACTGCGTCTTTGGTAACGCTTCTTGATGGTGTCATGTACACTTTGTGTTTTGTTTTTTTTCTACACGTGATCATCAGTGCACTTCCTTGAAAGACCACTTCTCACTATCACTATCATTTGCACCAACCAGCCATCTCTGTGAACCATGCCGCAGCAGCAGCAGGTTATTTCATGCTGCGTGTGTAATAAACGGATTAATTTGCGCTGCTCAGACTCAGAATGGCCAGTAAATGGGACAGAGTGATATAAATAGAGACTACCTCACTCCAGCGATCTGTATTTCCTGACACAGATTGCTGCAAAAGAGGTAAAATACCTTTTTTAAACCGTCATCAACCTCATCACTGACGGTACTGTAGCCTTCCTAATCATGCATCTTCATGGCAATTTGGCCCTTAATCTTTTACTGTTTACCGTCATTGTTTCAGTTTCCAGGCATATCTGTTAACTTTGCATTGCCAGTTACTCTTTTCCTCTTTGTTATCTTGAATTGTGCAATTATTTTCATACTATAACCTTCAAAGGTGTTGTTGTTGCAGCGCCACACTGCAAAGCACAGTTATGCTGTTGCTAATTTGATGTTTCTTTCAGGCTTTTAGACATCAAATATTTACATTTTTACTATTATTATTTTTTATGATTATGTGACTGTTCTTCTGAAGTTAGATGCCCTGATTAGCTGCCCTCAGCACAGTTGTAGCAGGCTGGTAGATTTAAAAAACAAACCCCCAAAAAGTTGCTTAATGCTAAAACATAGATAGACAAATTGGTGAAGCAGTACACCTGACTTGATTTCATCACATTATTAGCCAACTGCCTCGCAGGGGCAAGGACAAATTAGCAATAAGCTAATTCTTCTTACCAATACACATGTTAGTTAAAGGCTTTGGTGTAACATTGTGAGCGTGCGCTGCATTTAATCAGCCTGTTTTAGATTTAGGTGTTATGAAATAAGATCTTGGGTTTTAATTGTACTGCAAGTGGTCTGAAGGGCATGGAAATCAGTGAGTACTCAGAGGGCTCTGTCACCTTTCAATACAAGCAGCATAAAATCTATAAAGGTGAGACTGGAGTTATGAGGTTGCTATGTGATGGCGAGGATATGCAGCCTGTCCTTGGCAGAGCCACAGCACAACAGAACTGCTGAGCCACAATATGTCCTGCTGGATTTGCCTCCCTCTCGCTCTTCCCTTTATTCTGCTCATTATCTGTCATGCAAGACTGTCAAACAAAATCAGGGACAAGCAGGGAGACTGCTCAGAGAGGCCTTCAGAAACATGGAGGTGTTGTACCAAAAGTGAAGTAGAGCTGAAGGGCTCGAAGGCAGCTGCTCACTTCACAGCCCCAACGTTTGTTGCATTTGTCACTTGTAATTTTTCTTTTGCCTCATTCCTTTGCCTTTAGATACTTTTTTTAATGGTTACTAGGGCAACCTGTTTGCACTCCAGTATTTATTGATGTAGTTATTTATTTTGAAAAAGATATTAATTAATCATACTATTTAAATACAGAACAGAGCTATTAACACCTTTGAAGCTTAAATTCTTTACCAAACAGATGAAACCTCCTACAGATATAAAGCAACAGAGCACCAGCATTACAGCATTACAACTTCGTTTTAGTTCTGTTTCGACTCACACATCTGTAGATGCTAAAGGTTCCTAAATTACCTGCTAGGCTTCAAAACAATTCAAATGAGAGTGGTAAGTGTAAACCAGCGAAGAAGAGCAATTATCAGAAAGAAGGAAAATAGAGCTGAGAGGAATCCCAGACTTACTGATAAGTTTGCTCTTTTGTTACAAGTCGGGCATCATTAAATTCAACATCACATTTTTTTATTGTATATTTAATGAAATATACAATTTAATTGTATATACAGTTATGTATATGATTAAAGCTCAAAATCTAGGAAAATTAGGAAAATTAATTTCTCTCAGATTTTATAATAGAAATAATGTGGCTGACCACTGCTGGTTAAATAACATGTTATATAGAGTAGCCCAGTTGTTTGTGAAGAAGAAGGCCCCTAAATGTTTTACAACAGCTCTTACAGTAGTGACTGCCAGAATCAGAGCTAAAGTGAGTGCTATCTTTGCTACTGGAAGCAAAACACTGTAACACTGTCACTAGGTTTATTGAACCATAACCCCTAGGTGAACTAAATAAACCTACAGAAGGTTAATCACCGGGAGGGCAAGCAACTTATCACTTTTAGAGGCGCACATAACAGATATAATAGACGCTCTGTGGACCAAAGTTAGCACCGTGGAGTTCCCCTTAGTCTTTTATGGCTTCTAATGGTGACTGTCTGTTAAAAACACAGATGTTTTTCACACAGTTTGTGATCTCCTCTACTGATGACTCACTCAGGAGACTTTTATGTCCATCCAAGTGTTGTAAGTATACCCACCACTGTTAGTCACTGAACAGCGTCTCTACAGGAAATGAGCATGACTTTACTTCTATACCGTAGAGTCGTTTCAGAAATGTTCTGTTATTAATGGCACATAACTTCTCAGGCACTGCTTCTTTTTTTCATTTATCAATACCTTTTAAAGTACAGTTCGATACAGATTTTAACACAGCACCTGTGGAAGGTTTGAAGACATTTTAATGGAAGTGGCTGGAAATCTGAGATTTTGAAAAAACATTACACAAGTTACTTCACACCTTCTGGAAGTTGTAAAATATTTGTGACAGGTGCGAGCTGGTTTCAGGATGAGAAATATGAACTTGTGTTGGCTCTTGAACTGAAACCTTTTTATCTCTTCATAAACTACAAACTTTAGATCAGCTTGACTCCCGACTGATACAGTCTGTCTGTCTGACAGAGTGCTGCAATCCATTTTATCAGTTTTCCTGTGCTGTTTCTGCTCTTTCTATACACACTCTGTTTTGGGGTTTTTAGATACTTTGCTGTGTTTAAAAATCAATACTGCTAAACACATTTTAAATGGTCAAAACCCACAGCTGACCACTGTTTGCTGTATTTGTCAGGGACACACTTAAAGCGTTTCCAAAATCAAACAGAGTATTGACGTTTTTGTTTACCCAACGCCGGAACTGGATTGGCTGATTACTGGATTCATGTACAAAATCCGACAAGTCAGCATGACAATAGGAACAGAGGCTACAGCTCCCTTTGAAGCTGCTGAAAACTGCTCGCAAACCTTTGAACACATCATCCAAAGTGACCTAAATTCAAAAATCCCATTTTTTCTTAATTTCATGCTGATAACAATAACATCCCCTTTGAGTGCCGTTCGCATTGCCAACCCCCCCTACTGAGTCCAAATGACTGCAGGAAGCAGAATCGTACTGAAAATTAAACTGAGCCGTTCAGATGAAGCTGTCGCTCTGCTCGTCTTCCTCGTAGGATCAACATAAGGTATGTAAAATCAGCTCATTTTGACAAGGAGAAATTAGTGATTTGGGGTTCAAACTTAATTAACGATATGTATTGGCCATGACTTACTGACAGAAATTCACTGTTTCAGAATTATTAATTTTCATTCATAACTAAGGCTTTTTTAAGAGTCTTATTTTTATTATATTGTATTGTATTGTATTTATTGTATGACTCCTACAGCATTCCTTTTTCCAGATCTTGCTACCACGTGAAAGGCTGTAGCTACATGTGGTTGTAAGAAATGCTTCAGCAGCTTCAAGCTACAGGCAAAGCACATTAAGCTACAGGCAAATGACATACAGGCAAAGCACAGGGGCCAGCGCAACACCATTTTTGGGCCATTCGCTCCAACTAGCGGTCCAGCAAGCAGTCAGCTCAGTGGATGCAGTGTCCCAGGTAAAAGGAACGCTGCATCAAGTCTCGTGCTGGTTTTGTGGGGGGGCCAGTAGTCCAGTAGTTTCTAGAAGCTATTCAGATATTCTAGTAATTGCTAACTGGTATTATTATTATTATTATTATTATTATTATTAATCATCATCATCATTGACGCACTAGTCAATACTATGATTTTTATCTTAGTGAACAAAATTATTCCGAAGTTAAAGGACCTTGACTGTGTTTATTTAAAATCAGGCTTTTACTCTATGCAGGCTGAGTTTAACCTCAGTCGATGCAAACTCAAAAGTAAAGAAAAGCTGAAGAGTAACTGAACCTCAGATGTATTTCTGATACTACTACAGTTTATTTCTGCCTGTTGGAGAAAGTCGATGCTTTGATCAGTTATTACAGTTATCTGTTAATTGTTGCCAGGCTGATGTGGATTATTCTATTTTTGTTTAGTGCAGCTATGTTTTATTAGACAAATGTTACAGTAACCCATCTGTTTCCACTTAAACGTGAGAGCAGGGTGCTGGGTGTCAGTATTAGCTGGCTCATTAATTGTTCCCTGATGTTTCAGTTTCTGGCAGAGACACATTAGATGTGCAGTTCAGTCGTTGACCCTGCAGATGTTTGCAGTGTACCTGAACACAGTTCACCTCAGAGCCAATCAATTTGCTAACATCAGATCATTAAAGTGAAAGGATATCTTGGCAGGTTAACAAGACCTTCTAACCTGTGCTCAGATCACATCACACTGGCCACCTCTGTGTGAAACCAGTAGCTGTAATATTCCTCCATAAGAGAAAAAAATTCATGCTCATATTTAAGACTTTATCACACTGGCAGCCAATACATACTATCACCAAACACTTGTTCAACACTTGTTAACAGAAGCGTTTAGTTATCTGCTCTGTCAGTCACATGGTGACAATGCATTTAGACATGTGAACATAATCAAGACACTGTGCTGAAGCTCAAACTGGGCAACACAATGGGGAGAAAAGACGATTTAAGTGACAGCATGGGAGAATTTAGCATAAACAACATAGAACCAACATGCCTTCTATTAACACTTCAGTCTGGTGATAGTGATGAAATGCTGTGGGGGATATTTTTTGGCACGCTTTGGGCCCCGTATCACCAGCTATTGTTAGTGACCACGTCCATCCCTTCATGACCACCATGTACCAAACTTCTGATGGTTGCTTCCAGCAGGATAATATACCATGTCACAAAGATCAGCCCATCACAAAATGGTTTGTTGAACGTGACTGTGCTCGAGTGCCCTCCACAGTCACCAGATCTCAATCCAATAGAGAACCTGGAATGGGAGATTCACATCATGGATGTGCAGTCGATAAATCATGTCAGTCATGTTAATATGGTTCAAAATCTCTTAGGAATAGTTCCAGCACCTTTTTGAATCTATGCCATGATAAGTTAAGGTTCCAACCTTAATAGAACAGTGTGGCTAATAAAGTGTCCAGTGAGTGTATATTATGTACTCATGGCTCAGAGTTTAGTTTCATCGCCTTTGTCAACTCAAGTATTTATAATAACTCCCTGCCAATATATATGAAATTGGGCATTCTTTTATGTATTCCCTTCAGGCGCAAATTAATATATAATGCAAAAGATCTTTGATATCGCTCAAATATCTTGTTCTATTTCATTCATTGTAGCCTCCTCTAAATGCTGAGAACTGAGCTGAAATCCATTTCCCCAGATGATTTCCTGTCTGAACTAACCAGAAATGACGGGAGCAGTTCAGAAAGTCTGCAACAAAGACATTTTTGAGCATCAGAATTATTCACACGGTTCCCTTGTTTGAGGAATGATTTGGTGACTTGTATGTCAAAAGACATTTAGATGTCAGCTGTGAACAAAGGCCAAGTTTTGTCACCGAGTTAACGAGTTAGAAAATGTGACCACGATCTTGAGCAGTGTATTGGCTTTAATTTAGCCTATGGTTAGGGCCATCTTCATACTGCTAAAATATCCAGATAATGTGTTTTGCCTCGTGAATTTATTAATCTATAGAAATGTTTTGTTTTGTTTTTTTATATGGACTGAAATAGACGATCAAAGCCGATCATATTGCAAGCCCAACTGTAAATATTTTAAATACATTAAGTACAGCTACCTTTATTGTGTTTTAGGAAATAGTGCTGCAAAGAAAATTATTTATGATAGTTAGAAACACTCCGACTTTTACTTTAAAGGAATATGAGTGTGGGGTAGCTTTGGCAGCAGTGTTTTGTCTGCTGATTTTTTTTTAAATCCATCTATCTGCACTAAAAAGACATTTCAGTAAGTAATTCAGGTAAGTAACTGCTTTTCAGGAAAACAGTGTTAATGATTTGTCATTTCTGTTTGTTCTTGTAGCGTCCATCAAATTAACATCTTAGCCATTGCAAACCTTTGCTGTGGTAGAGTTGAACACTGTTTTAGATCTAAATACCCCAACCTGACATTGTTGTACAAACTTGGAGTGCTGGCTGAGGGGGTTCAGCCAAAGCTCCACTACATGAGGTCAGGGCAAACCGTGCTGGTGTCTTTTACAAATCCCTGCTGAGCCCTAGAAGGGGATGCAGCACTCTAGGACTCACAGCCAAAACCAGGAAATCTCTATAATCTGGACTTTTGATCATCCGTTCACAGAAGCTGAAAGGGTGTGATAAATTCCAACAGACATAGGCTGCAAACAAAAATTAAAGTAAAAGTATTAAATGTTTACGGTAAAGATAGTCTAAGTGCAAATTTTCTATGTCATTAAAATGTCTTCACTAGAGTTGAGTTGGAGTTATTCATAAAGTAAACACAAGCATAATACATTACATAGAGTAGACTTATGACAACACCCAAACATTTCTGTTTGGACTTTGCTTCTTTTTACTGTTTAAAATTTTCTAACACTTCTTTACATATTTCTGAAAAATATGTCAAACTTTACCCTAAAGTTCACTTTTCACTGTGTGTGTTCATATAGGTATACAGTACATACTCTGTACAGCCCTTTGGACAGTGAAAGCTGTGTTTTATAAATAAATTTTACCTTCTTATATAGAAATATCCTACACCAAATAAAAGCTACCACAAATTTTAGAATTTGTCTTTGTGGAATAGAGCTGTTGTTGTGCGGTACATGTACAGTACAAAAACAAAAGGCATTTCTAGTTGTGTCTATGTGGCGGATATGCAGTACTCTTAAGTTTGTACATTCAGTGCATTCCTCATTAGGTGTTTCACTTTAACGTTTTCACTTTTTAAGTAAAAACTAATTTAAAAATTTATATATTTTCATTTAAGCTGACTCACATAGCATTCCAGTCAGCCAATCACCATATTTCTCTGCTTTTCAGTAGATAGCAAAAATGGTACTCAGGCACCAGAATTAAAACTGACAATCTGCTGCATGAGCCAAAAACATTTTGTAGCTTTGGGTTTAAGTAATGCAAACTCTGTATCTACTAAGCAGCAACCACCAAGTTTACAAAAACTGTATTTTTCCAAATGTTCACTTGATGTTGACTTTAAAGGGGAATCAATACCCATAAATCCACATAATAACATCCCCAACTTTGTTTTCGTAAAACAGCTAATTTTTCAACTTCCTGACAGCTGCATAAAAGGAGAAAATACCACTTTATAGAGTTTTATGTTAAAGATACATATAGTTAAGTAGCAAACATTAATAAGTCTGAATATAAGCATAAGGCATGGATGCTCTGGGTACCGCTTGAATGTTATTTTATGCTGTTCATGCTTTGATCGCACTAAAAGAAAGTCTAACTCTGTCTCTGGAGGTTCTCTGTAAGTGCATTTAGTTTTCTCACCCATCCAGGAGACGATGTCAGGATTTAAAAGAAAAACTAGCATTACCAAAATGCCTTCCACAAACCAACTGGTCATGTCTCCATAGTTGCCTAATTCAATTTTGTGTATACAGTAGAGTTTAAGTACCAGTTTATGGTCAAACCCTAAACTTTACTTTGCAATAACATCAAAAATATGACACAACATTTTTTCTACAGCAGTTTTCGTAAAATGCAATTAAATTGATCAAAGAATTTTTTTTAAAAACCCAACAACAACAAAGTAACAGTTCATATTTGCAGTTCATGTTTCTGTTGTCAGCGGTTTTGTACAAATCTGAATGGCTAAAGGGCATAATGTCAAATTTTTTTCCTGACATATGGATCAGAAGAGTTCTGACCAACATATATAGGGATAATCTGTGTTTTCTTTCCTTTCCATCATCGGAATCTTGCATATCAAAGTCTAACTGCATTAGATTTCTAAAAAATGTTTAGTTGAGTCCTGGATTAAATTCTTTTAGGGAGTCTTGACAGACAGTGTTTGTAGCACATGCAAAATACAGTTGCAGGAAGGTCCCAGCGTGCCATTTGGGAAAAAAGTTCAGTCACAGGTGAGTACGCTTTGATAGTGGAACAGGCCTCTTTGTGAACAAAATCCTGTTTTTTCGTTGTGACTGCAGTAGTTCTGTTTTCAATCTCTTTCCCTTAAAAAAAATCCAAGAGATAATCCATTATCCACCAGTGTCTTCCAAAGCCTTCACCCCTCATCCTGCACAGATACGTGTATCATTTCTGTTCAATCTCTTTCTGGGTTTCATTCATAAGCTCCAGAGACACCATCTATTTGCTGAAAACTAATACTGTCTTGGGCTGTGATATTGTGCTTATTGCCATCTTATCTCCAGATGCCGCCACCCAAACACATTTAGTATTTGGAGGCTCCTGCAAACATGGTCTCCCGATAACAGGTCGTGTAAATATAGAGAGCGTCTGTCTGTCCCTCATCCACCCTCTCACACATTCACACATATACAGTTTGTAAAAATATCATTTTTCAAGTTCACACACTCATACACCTACACATAAAAACTCAAAAACACAACTCTATTTTTATTCCCACTTGGTCACTGACACATTTGCATTAACATTTGGAGGTCATTACTGGGGGAATAAGGTGAAGCTAGACGGCAGATTGCAGATTTGGAAAAAAAAAAAAAAAAACATGCAACATATCTTATGATGGCTGCTTCCATTCCATGTCACAAGGCTCAGATTATCTGAAACTGGTGTCTTGAAGATGACAATGAGGTGACTACATTCAAGTGGCCTCCACAGTCACCACCTTTCAATCAAATAGCACCTTTGGGATGTGGTAGAATTGGAAATTTGCATCATAAATGTGTAGCAATTCTCTGATGCTATTATGTCAATATGGAGCAAAATCTCTGAGGAATGTTTCCAGCACCTGTTGAATCTATGTCACAAAGAATTAAGGCAGCTCTGAGAATAAAAGTGGTTCTAACTCAATACCAGCAATCCATGTGTAATAAATTGTAAACGTATTTCTGAGAGTTAAAGTTTAGTTTTAAAAATTCTTCAGAGCAAGGAATGATTAAATGTAATAAAAAATATTCATAAGTGAAAAAGTCCAATGCTGCATGTTTGGGTGCCATTGAATGGGCCATTATGGGGTCTTTTTTTTTTAAAAAAAAGATCTTGCCTCACAAGTTTTACTAAACAACAATTCTGAATTGATTTCTATGATGTGTGTTTCAAGGCAAACTATTTTTTTATGTAACTGTTAAAAAATTATTTTCATAGCATCCCATGAAGGTAAAGTGAGAACTACAGGGTGAATAAGAAGCTGTGGAATCTAAGTATTGGCTGAAAGTCACAGATCATTCCCAAGAGGAGGATAGAATATTCCATTTTTTTTCCTAAGCTGCTGGAAAGCAAGCAGGAGGTTCAGACATCCATATTAAATTACACTCATACTTCAATATAAGTTTTCTTTTGGTGTTAACAATAAAAAAAAATTATTATTTTTTTTGTCTTTTGTGTCATGTTTAGTCATGTGATGTTCTGTGTAGATGTCGTCGTGTTTTCTTTGTTTGCCTGTTTTTTCTTTTTTTAGCAGCAGTAATGACAAAGGAGAAACAGCTGAACCATATGAAGCCCTGCGGAGTTCATGTGGGAGAAGACGTATTCACATAAAAATGCAGAGAGAACTGTATTATGTTTGTAGAGCTGTTTTTTGTGGGGTTCCTGATTGTTTTGTAATGATGAGTCTTTTCATTATTTCTGTATGATTTCCCTTTATTTATTTCCTAATGTTTTTCTCCATATAAATCAGTGTTTTAGTAGCAGGTTAGGAAGACAAAACTCATATTTTAAGATAATAAATCATGAAAGCATATCCTCATCTATTTGCTAATGCTGTCTCGGTTTTCACATGGATCTGCATACGTTTATAATAGTAGCCAAAGCCAAACTAATCACAGAACAGGAGCAGCTTGTCAAGCGCACTTTCCTATCAGTCTTCCAAAAAGATGATAGAATTGCCCACAATGCACATGTGCAAACAACCAAACAAAACAAAAAAACAAAAAAACAAAAACAAGCTACTAGCCTCTCAGCTTGATGAACTCCAGGTTTAGTTCATGGAACACAGACATGCCCGTAAAAGAAAGAGGATCTATGTGATGGCTTGGAGTCAAGCTAGCTTCCAGAGACAATAGCTAAATCTGGCCACAAGATGGCAGAAAAGAGATCGCTTTCACCTTGGAATATTTTTACTAATGCATATTTTTAGATTTTGAAGGGGCATGTACTGCTTGCCTTGCTTGCCCTGACGGAACACCACTTTTTCAGACACATGAAACAAAAATACATTTCCTTAACATTTATGCAGTTATGTATGAGTCCTTACTAAGACAATATGACAGGCTAATGTAAAAATAATCTTGTTTTGTCGTCTCAACAGGTCATAGACTACTCATTTACAGTCTGCCTAACTGCACTGAACAGCTGGTTGTTGTTTTGTGACAAACAAATGTTGCCTTTGGAGAAGCTGCAAAATGCCCTCCGAAGGCCAAACTATGCAACCTCAAACCCCATAACATAATCAAAGGGTGTTTCTCCCATTTCGTTATTAATTTTTTAATTTTCATTTATTGGCAATTAAAAAATACTGATACAGATATATAGGCTAATAGCCAGGCTCTAATCATCATCAAACATCGATTTTACCCTCACCAACAAAAGACTTAAAGTCAGTCTTCAATCAGTCTACTGATCAGATCAAAAACAAAATCATATCAGCACTTGTTCCTGTGCTTATGTGTGAATATAATCATGTTACTCTGAGCAGGGCAGCAAAAAACTTTAATATTAAAGTTAAATATGCTTTACATTCACACTTAACATGCCAATGTTGCTTTTCTGGTGAAAAAAAAAAGCCACACACACACACACACACACACACATACAAACACATCCTACATTTGTGACTCTCTTAAAAATGAAAATTATCCTCAAGTGTTGATGTTGCAGAGAAAGTAAAAATACAACAGCCAACTCTGTGTTCACAGACTCTTTCTCTCTCCAGTGTACACACAAACTCATACACTTAAAAGTACACACACACAGTCTTGCTCCCATTTTTTCCTCACTTTCACAGGTCTTAATAAGTGTTGAAAGAGAATCAATTTTGATGACTGCCAGTGCTCTTAACAGTTACTGCATATATACACAAAACACTCATGTAGTCATGCACAGCACACACTTATAACAAATGCATACACATCCCTGCCAAAACATGAGTGTGAGTTGAGTCAGATGTAATATGAGCATGTGATCCCACAGCAAGGGAATGGTCTGTTCCATATGTGCTTTAGATCTCACGTTCTCGCTCTTCTTCAGTGTCTTTACTGAGTTCTCGCACTCCTCTTCCTTTTGCCATCTGGACAGCGATATCCATCCCCCTTTTTGTCTCACTCTGTGCCACTTATTCAGTTCATATCTTTGACACATTCCTTTTTTCACTCTATTCTAATTTACTTTATTTGAAATGTAACACTGCAGAATTATCAGCTATCCAGGGATACAGAGTTGCATTTTCTTTATATGCACTATCATTTTAATTTTGTATTTAAGCCTTCCTTATAGTGGCCTCATGACTGATATGTTATATGCTCATGAAAGCAGTGTGCAAAAATCTGTGTTTGAGAGTGTCCTCTCTAGACTTGTGATGCCATCTCTTATTTCAGCAAGTTCTCTTAAGTGACATCCATCTGTCCTCCAGTGGCAATAGTGATTATTACTGTGAAAAAGTAAGTAAATTTTGGTGGTCGCAGGATGTATCCTGTTACTCAGGGGTGAACGCAGCTTGGCTGTTTTCCTTGCTTCATAAACGGCATGCATGCTGAGACTGTCAACCATTAAAATCCTTCCGGTTGAGTCATTTGTGAAAGCTGGTCATACTACCTGTAGCTACGTTTTATAGTTAGCTGACATCTAGTGGTGTTGTGAATAACTATTGCTGATATGATCATTTTTAGGTGTACTGGGACTCAACACCCTGGTAACTTATGAGACTACACAACATCAGCCCAATCTGGACTGGGATCTGGACAAGACAGCAGTGAATTTAAGACAGGGAATTTAAAACCTCCTAACCAGTGGCATCACATATGTCATAAAAGTCAGCAAATAACATTGATTGTGGAGAAACAAAAAGGCAACATTTTATGACTCTACAATCTGACAGGGAGACCATGATAATGGACAAAAACATTGTGCAGCTTGAGTCCAGCACTGGAGAGTGGAGCACAAGTCTTTCTTTGTCTTTATGAAGTGATTTTTGTTCTTTAACCTCACTTAAACTGCCATTGAAATGTGCACCTAATCTCAATGTACCAGTTATTCATAGTCAGGTCCAGACATCTGAAATCAATAAAGAAATTAGTTTAGCCTCCCACTTATTCTGATGTGAATCTGTCATTTTAAAGCAAGTGAAGTGAAGCCTAGTAATTGAAGTAGTAATTTACAGGTTTTAGTCCTAATAAAGGTGTGTTTATATTGCTGAGTCGCTTTGTGATCACTGATTGGAGGACATTACACTAAATTTTCAATTTATTACAGTCTTCCTTTAGCCTTCTCTCGCTCTCTCTCTCTCTCTCTCTCTCTATAGATAGATGGATGTGTGTGTACATAGTGTGCGCGTGCGTGCGTGCGTGTGTGTGTGTGTGTGTGTGTCTTCTGTCCACTTCTTTCCACTCAGTATCTTTCTCTCCTTATCTGGACCCACATAGCACTGAGAGTCATGGTGGTTAAAGAAAAGGGAGAGGTAAGAGAGAGGATAGAGGGGAAGGGTTTTAATCAGAAGAGGAAAAGGGCAGCATGTGTGCACAACAACAAAAATGCACTGAAAGAAAAAAAACACTATTGTTCCTGTTTTATGATGGAGTATGATAAGTGAAAGAATAATGCATTTTGTGAAAAGACCAAGACTTGAAAAGCTTAATTTCTGTCTCAAAACTAGCAAAATAAGAAAAAACAAAAAAACCCACCAAAAACCCAAAGACCAGCACCATTACATAGGCTCATGTAGTTTATTTTGAGTCTGTCCTACTTACACGGTCCTGCTGCCTTAAATAGACTAAAAGATATCTGAAAATAGCTTTGAAAAGGTACTGTTTTCTCCTATTTGCCTAACTTTTGCTAAATCTTACAGTGGCCAGACATGGCAGGAAAGGGAATTCAGATATACCGCTTCCTTTGCCCTTCTGCTTTACAAAAAAATAAATAAATAAGAGAACTGAGGAGTATACCAGTTTGAAAAGTGAGGGGAAGTGAGAAATAATCTGCAATCATGTGAAATTACAGAGACGGAATGAACAAAAGAGACATATGCAACAGAGGGGCAGAAACAGTAAGAGATAAAGGAAGGATGATGAGAGAAGACAGCATCCTTTTTTCTATTTAAAAGATGCAAGTGTCCGAACGATGGAGAGCACAACAAATGTAAAGAAAGAGGGAGAGGAAGAGAAAAGGGGGGAAAGGGATCAAAGCATGCAAGTGTGCAGAGGAGATGGAGCGAGAGAGAAAGAGATCGAGAGAGAGAGTTATGGGAGCAGGCAGTGAGGCAAAGCAGTGCAGGAGAGGGAGGGCAGTGTGAGAGAGTGTGTATGAGTGAGAGGGCGGGGGTGAGCAAACACGCTCTGCACGTGATTCAATCTGTTCACATGGCCTTGTATTACGCCGTTATAAATACTTAATGTGAGGCACAGCATGCAAAAAGGAAAAGGAAAAAAAAGGAATTTTATATAGAGTGATTTTGAAAATGTGGGCAGGAGGCCTGAAATCCAAAATCAGCAGAAAATGCATAAAAGCGGCAGAGGATGCACGACATCACAGCAAACTCCCTAAAGTAGTGTAATGCACCAGTAACACATCAGAGCACGTTCAGCTCTGTTGTCATTTGTCGGAAACGAGCTGAAGCTGTCATCTGCTCTCTGAGTCCCTGCGTTATATAATGATGGATAGGCCTGCACTTCTCTGCTTTCCTCTCCTATAGAGGCATGAATCAAACCCAGGATGTGTCCTAAATAGAACCTGCACACACAGACCCCAGTGTGTGTATGCATGTGTGTGTGTGTGTGTGTGTGTGTGTGTGTGAGTAGACCAGCTGCAGCTCTATAGTCTGGGACTATATCCACAGAGTGTCAGCCTGATTAGGTCTCTGTGTACTCGCTTGTCTGCAGAAGGGTTTTTATGGATGAGGTGATACAGTAAGTTGGGATTCCTGGATGGTGGCAAAAACAAAGGAATGTAAAAAATCTGTTTTTGCTCAGCCAGTCGCATCATGTTATGTGAGAACAATGTGGCACAGAATAAGATATTACTGGTCCATCATTTTTCATCTGGTAGTAAGTAAAGCACAGACAGATTAGGTAACATCTGGGGTGTATTTGAGCACTGCTATCGCATGCTATAGATGTTTTATGGCGTCATTATTATGTAGCAGATCTACAGTATGTTGAACTAGGACACAAGTTTATGTGTTTTCATCCAAGACGCTAGATTTAACTTTGCTGAGGCTCTCTGTCGAATGTAATCTAAATATATCCGCTGCACTCAGATATATATTTCATTCAGGCATGCACTGTGATGCAGTGATTAATGCTATCACCTCACAGCAAGAAGGTTCTGGCTTTTGAACCTGCTGGTCATCTGGGGCCTTTTGCTTCCTCCCACTGTCCACAGACATGGCATTTTCAAAACTTATCACACACACAATATCCTTACATTAACCAGCTGAAGCCCTGAGTAGAAAATCTAATGAAGTTAATACTGCACATCTGCCCAGGAGATGATCTGGACATGCTTATGACTTGATTTGGTTGGGTAAGGTAAGAAGCACCGTCTCTGTGAGAAACGGTGGGGCTGCTCATAGTACCAGTAGGCTATACTACGCATCATCAAACACACGCCTACATAGAAAGGCAAGCCCCTTAACGTACACGCTCACATGCACGAGCCGCACACACATTCAGCATACTCCCTTCGCCCATGCGGAAACAAGCGAGGCGATGAAGACGCTTCGAGCATCCAGCTGCATCCCGTCTCCAACGTAAAACACCAAAACGGGACACTGGCACGCCTCGTAAATGAAACCACGCAGCCTCCGAATTACACGATAATTATGAGGGAAGAGAGAATAAACATGCCTCGTGCAATACACTACGCCAAAGCACAACCCGAGCCAAGAACAAGGAAATACTATTAGGGCAGCACATGACACCGCGGAATAAAATTATCTCATTCTTGGTGACAAGCGGTCACACAGACCAGAGGGGCACGGCCGTCGTAAGGTGGTATAACACGCAATGTCAAACCTATTTGTGGAAATCAATCCACGTTACAAAAAAGAGCCATTCAGTGCAGCTCGTAGTGTTCAGCACCGCGGACAGCTCACTGATTCTTTTATTTATTTTATTCTTTTATTTCACCCCTTACACTCTGAGCATTTCCTTTTTAAAATCCCAAATCCACAAGAGAGGGGAAACACTTTTTAACACCCACGTAATCCCATCCCTGTAAAAAAACAAACAATCTCAATCAAGACGGCATCTGCTCTGCTGCTCTCCATCAGCTGTTTCCGTGTTACGGCGCACATTTGGAGATGCGCTGCTACCCAGAGCACTTCACCCAGTGCTGCTGCTGCTGCTGCTCCTACCTTGTCATTCCCATCCCGGGGCCTCCCATTCCCATTCCTCCACCGGCAGTTGCTCCGTTGACCGGCTTCATGTGCTGTCCTGGTCCCTGCGAGGGTCCTCCGGGCATCATCGACCCCATCATCCCAGCGGATCCCGGCTCCCCGGGCTGCCCGCCACCCTCCATGCTCGCTTCGTTCCCCATCTCGGTCTCGACTCAGGAGACGGGAGGGGTGTGGAGAAAGGTATTAGGTCAAATCGGCGGTGTCGCTTTTTTGTATCGCTACGTTTTGTGTTTTACTTATGCAGTCAAAAAAAAAAAAGAACTAAGAGGGAGGGAAAAGAAGTGAGAGAAAACTGAGCGGAGCGAACTCAGCGCTGTTCCTCCGTCACCGCCATCATCGTCCTCATCCTCGTCAGCTTCAGCACCAGCAGGCTGCCTCCTCCTGACGTGATGACGGGAGCGTGCTGCACGGCCACGGCGGCTGTGAGAGAGAGAAAATGAAAGCGCGAGCGGCGAGAGAAAGCGAGATTAGATTAGATTAGATTAGATTTGATTAGATCAAAGTTAAATGAGTCCCGTGGGGAGGAAACAGGGACGCACGGGCGAGATCAGGAAACAAGGAGCACCGGGAAGAGGAATTAAAAGGGGAGTACCTTCTCACCTCCTGTTGGTGAGCATAAGAAAAACAAGCAGAGATATGAAGAGATTTCAATTACATTTTCCAAGCTCATCTAGGTCTAAAAAAAAAACCGCTTGAATGAGCTTTATTAATTGTAATGCAGAATTTTTCACATTAATTAAAAAAAAGATGGTAACATCGTGTAGCTTAAAGTTAATCTCCCCTAACCTGAGGAATTAATCAGCCTGTAGACACAGAAAAATACCCTAATGCATCACATTTATTAACAAATGTGAATATTTACACTGCAGTGTCGTGCAAGCATGCTTTAATCTTCTGCAAATAACAGCGACTTAAATGCGGAAATTAGGATAATTCCGCCATGTATAGATACGCTATGTAAGAGGAGCCTGGTTACCTCCGTATGTGACCAAAAACTACGTAAAAAGCCTGGTTTATTACGTAGAATTTATTATGTCACGTGAGGTGCGAAGACACAAACGCGAGGTCGCACTTTCTCGCTGTGGACGCTGATGCTGATGCTGAGGAGAGGGGGAGTGGAGAGTGCAGTAAGACATGGGAGCGCGCGCTCACGTGACCATTTTTCCCACTCTGAGAAGGGCACGAGGAGGTACGCGAACGCGCAGAGGCACCAGGAGCCACTGCACTGGAGTATCACGTGTCCGAAAAGAAAAAAAAATACTCCAGAGTGTTGCACACCTGCCGGGCACGCGCTGTTTATTGACACCCAAACAATTCTGGATATGAGGTTAATGCGCTGGAAAATTTGCCCGTTATGATGTTGGCTTGTTGGAGTTTGGCTACATTCGGACAGGCTAGTAGAAGCTCTTGTTAGCTGTAACAGGTAACAGTAGCCTAAACCAGAGATTTACAGTACTGTACAAATGTCTTGAGCCACAACCTCACCTCTTTATATTTGCTAGGAAAATGTGCAAACGTACATTAAAATACAGTATATGAGGCAACAACAGAGTTTGTTCAGTTGTATTGAGTTTAAAGAGGACAGACTTTATATGTTTAGCGTTTCATGTCCTCTTTAAAAGTCAATATTTGTCATTACCTCTATTCCTCAACACAGCTTGAACTCTCTTTGACAGCTTTCATGTAATTTCTTTAAGTATCTTCAGGAATAGTTCTCCAGGCTTCTTGAAGGACATTCAAAGCTCTCCTTTGGATGTTGGCTGCCTTTTGTTCTGTTCTCTATCAAGATGATCCCACACTGCTTCGATAATGTTCAGGTCCAGGCTCTGGGGAGGCCGATCCATGACTGAGAGTGTCCTCTTGTGGTTTTTTCAGGTTTTCTTTTACTACATTGGCGGTATGTTTGGGATCATTGTCACGCTGAATAATGAAACTGCAGCCAATCAGACACTTTCCAGAAGGCATTTCATGGTGGATCAAACTCTGATGGTACTTTTCTGTGTTTTTAATACAAGCAATTTTGAGAAGATCTCCAACTCCACTGACTAAAATGCATCATAAAACCATGACAGCCATGACAGAGGGCTTTAGATGCTTCCTGTTCACTGACACTCTCTCCTTACGTCCTCGCTATGTACTGATGATAATTTCCAACCAGAAATTTCATATTTGGATTCCCCGTTCCATGAGCCCTGTTGCTGCTGATTTTCAGTCTTGAGTAATTTGGCTACATTGGCTTGCCTCTTTTCCCTGTTTCCCTTCACTAACATATATACATACATAAAAATACTATTTTATACATTTTAAAATTAATATTTCATAAAATATCAATTTTATCAAGCATAAAATATCAAACATAAAACTGATCTGTTATGTGTAGACACAAAACTGGTTCATCACTTCAGGTAGGTGCTGAATGATTCATAGGTCAGTGTTTAGGGAGTTAACAAACAGAAAACAAAAACCTCTGAACATGATCAGGTACAAGGACTGGACTAAAATTAGTTAAAAAGCAACCCATGTTCAAAAAAACTGCAGTTTCTTAGGATAAAAATAACTAGGAATTAGGGGTGACTCAAGACTTTTGCACAATGTTGCACGTGATTTATTCCTGCTTGCGGTGTTTAATCCAGGTGAATATATATTAGCCCCTCTTTTTAAAAAATAAATAAATAATCAAACCTTTTGAAGAAGAAAGAATCCTGAGTTTGTCTATGATTGTTGCCTCTTCTGGATGTATTTTTATGTTGGCAAGCTCATCAGAATGCACCAAGCTGTTGCTCTAATGATCATGCTATCACTTTGATAGATTTCTTTTGTTTTTTCTGCATTGTGGGTCAAAGGTTTTCTAAATGGAAATTAACTGCAGACCTCTACACACTCTACTGATGAAGGAATAGCAAACACACAGCCCACAATATTCTACAAAACAGCTTTTGGGTTAATTGTCCATGTACATTTGAGTCCCTGAAAAAATAAATGGCCGTAATTCCTTAATGTTCAAAGCAATATCTTTGTTCAGCCTCTCTAATTAAAGCTGAGTGTCTGGACTTGATTGTTTCTTTACAGGTGATTTTTTTTTTTATCTCAAATTTTCCAAATTCAAATGTCACTAAGTGATGTCCCTCACTTAGTGTCAAAAAAACAAGGACATAGCATAACAAACAAAAACATATTTAAGAGAGTGAGGGCAAAAAAAAGGTACTAAATCCATAAAACAATAACAACAAAGCCTTTAAGATAAGAGCGTCTCACACCCAAAGCTACTGGGAACAGGACCACTCTCTGTTCTAGTGCCAAGTATCTCCCTCTGAGGCCAGACTTTATAGAGATGAATAAACCCTGCCAGCAAACTTCAGCGCTACGCACTGTGCAGTATATCTCCCAGCACAAAGGAAAGAGAAAAACTAGTGCTGGTGCTGCAAAAGATAAAGAAAAAACAATTATCCTCTGAGCTTATTTCAGCATTCGCATTTCACCATTAATGCTATTGCCTATTGATATTTTTCTCTGCTTCACACTTTCTTGTTTAGTCAAACGGATTCACATGGCAAAGAAAGCCTTGTTGCATTTCAGTCATGTGATGTTATTTTAATAGAAAGATTTATAATGGTTCACAGAGCTCCATCGGGAGAAGTAAGACATCTTTGTGTTAAGGCTTTAAAAAACAGGAAAGTGCAAGCTGATAGGTAAAGGCTCTTAAGCTCAGGCAATCCCAGAAGACCGTTTTCTCAAAACTTTACTCTTGAATGAACAATCAGTAACACATTAGTTATTGTTTTGTCACTTAAAGCAGTCTTCCGCTTGAATACAGAGACACTGACATGTGAACTTTAACCCTCCTAGCCTTGAATGTCATGGTCTGCAAGTACAACCTTGCATTTTCATTTGCTCTCACAAAATAAGAAACCAGTGGCACCTCCTGGACTAACTGGCAGAAACCTTTAAACTTACTGTGATCTAAGAGTTTCTTTTTACCTGAATATTAGACCGAAGATTAAAGCATGTCACTGAAATCAGCAGAACAACAAAGAAACAACAAGGACATCCAAGACTTGCTGTGCAAAGTGTTAATGGTCCTGCACGGCTGCAGGTACCCAACACATGAACAAACCTTTAATATTACTTTTTATTTCATGGGTTTGTTGCAGTTACAAGATTCTGCCTGTAAAGTTTGATACGCTAGTGCAAAGATTTAAAAGAAAGTAGAACGAGCTCTGTGATTGACTGTAAACTTGATCTGTCTTTGACTTGTTGACTAGTTTCAGTTTAAATTTAGGGGTTTTTTCTGTCATGCAGTTTTACTGTGTTTGTGGATGAGGAGATGCTCTAACTCAGAGTCAGTATTTTATTAAGTTTGAATATTTGTACCTAATTAAGCTACTGCTTTTTTTAGGACACTGTGGTGCTAACATTACCCTGCTATGTGCTACCCTAAAAATTGCTAATGCTCACTTCAGTGCGGTAGAGGAATTTGTTTAAATGCGTGAACAAAAACACCCTGTGCTACTACAGCAGGAAGCGTCTTTGGCTCAAAATGGCAAAATAAGTTTGACCCACTGGCTGAAACACCAAGCTTTAAATCAGCTCCTGAGAAAACCAGGAGACGTGTCACACATCACTGGGCCTGTTTTTATTTAATCTATGGGAACAAGCAAGGTAAGTGCAGAAAAACATCCATACTCTGGATTTAAAGATTCTGAACAAATGAGAAACGATAAAAGCAATAATAACTTAAACACAATATAGATTTGATGTCTTTTCATCAATTAAGAGTCAAGACTATTGAACCATTAGGAACTGATTTATATACTTTGTTCATGGCTTTGAGCAGATAGGAAGTCAAAAAGCCCCACGGTTATTTGACTTACCTTAAGTTATTTGAACATTTTAAGCAGATGGGCTACAGCAGCAGGAGACCACACTGGGCGACATTCCTGTCAGCTAAGGACGGGAAACTGAGGCTACAATTCACTGCAGGTCCCACAAAATAGGACAATAGAAGATTGGAAAGTGTTAATTTGTGCTGCAACATGCAGATGGTCGGGTCAGAATATGTAGTAAACGAAATCAAAGCATGGATCCATCCATCCTTATATCAGCAGTAGTATTGTTGCTGACCGTTTTCATCTCTTTATCACCACAGTGAACCCATCTTCTGACGGCTGCTTCTCCCAGGATAAAACACTGTGTCACAAAGCTCAAATCATCTCAAACGTCTTTATTGAACATGACAGAGAATTTAGTGAACTCAAGTGGCCTCCACAGTCACCAGATCTCACTCCAGTAGAGCACCTTTGGGATGTGATAAAGTGAGAAAGTCACATCATGGACGTGTCAGCCAACATATCTGCAGCAACTGTGTGATTCTGTCATTTTAATATTGACAAAAATCTTTGAGGAATGTTTCCAGCACGTTGTTGGACTTGTAGCGCCAGGAAGAATTAAGGGCGGTTCTGAAGTTTAAAGGAGGTAAGCTAGCACTGAAAAGGTGTAACTAACAAAAGACATTAATTGACAGAGTTAAAAAGAGCTTTCCTGTGATGTGTCAGAATGTGTGTTGGAGAAAGAGGTCTATAACCTGCAATGTCTATAATGAAGGAAATGAAGACCATAATGCTCTAATTACATGTCTGTTAGTGAAACACTGTATTTGGTGTGTTGGCTGTCTGCGAGTGGCCACTGACTAATAACCTCCAACAGTGTTTTGGTCCACAGGCTTTAAAACAGGCAAACGTCTGCTGAAACGAGGCTGACCACAGGCAACATAAAAACAGGTTTTGGGAGGATTTAAACATTTGTCATTTCTACAGCTCTACAATACTGCAATGGCAGAAGTCCAAGCAGTCTCTTTTTAATCTGCTATCATGAACCTTCTGATGAATTGTTGAATCCAAACTGCACTTTCTCAGCCAGTGTTTCCAGCTCCAGCAGAGGACCGTGGCTTCTGAGGCAATCTGCAGCGCTGAAATCGATCCCTTTGACAGACTGACGCATTGACGCTACTGTTGAATAAATACTCAAGGAGATTAAAATGAGCAGTGTGCCAGCACTTCACTTCACTCTGCGCAACAGACCAAGAAAGGGAACCCCTATTGGTCAAATGTGAATGGTTGATTGAATGACTAATGGGAAGAGAAGACCCCAATCAGCACTTTCAGAGCCCAAGTCCAGAGGACACAACCCAGCAGGCTTCTCGTATCATTTATTTCTTTCCCTTCCTCTGACTGTACCTTTACCCTAAAAACAAAAAGCACCATTTATTCCTCTGCTGTACTTATTAAAGGACTATACCACCTTTTCTGGCCAAAGCGTTTTCTGAGGAAATGACTCATAAGTATGGAAGCAAATAGGAAAAAACACTTTTGAGGAAAAACCATGATGTGCAGATATTTTTGTCATATAATGTATTATGTCTCCCTTGTCTGTGAAGTCTAGGGGGCACAAGTGGTGTAACTTTCGAGGGCAACAGCGCAAGCTGCAAGTACGCTGAGTCTAAAAACAACAGCCATGCATCAGATTTATTTTACATTTTTTATTTTATCTTCTTTTTTTTTGGACCCTTTAAACCTCAGAGATGCTTGGGCCTCAATAGATTGAGTTGCTGCCATCTGATTGGCTGATTAGCTATTTGCAATAACGAGCAGTTGAACAGGTGTACCTAAAAAAGTGGCCAGTGAGCGCACATTGCATTTCTTTCAAAAATAACATCAGTCCTAAGTTACAAACCTTTGCTTGGCAGTGCGAAACTTTCCATACATTCTGTAGAAGTGGAGTATATAAGAAGAAATTTATTCTACTCCTAGAAAGCCATAACAAATAAAGTCATGATTAAATATCTCATTCATAAATTGGAGACACCCTTTATGGGATTACATCCCCTAGAACCAGCTTAAGGCACATTTCTTTCCGTTTGATATTCGGAGAATTGATAAAATGAGATTTTCACCAGCATTCGGTGGTAGTTTACCTTTCACGTAACACATCCCGTGTTTCAAAATGAAACTATAAAAGGGAAACACCGGGCTTTGGTTTGTTTGTACCTCAGAATGCCTTGCAGCAATACGCAATGAGTTCAAGGAAACAACAGAAAACGCTTCTGGTTGTTTTTCTTTGCTCTTTCCCCCATGAAAAGACAATTTGATTAAAGCTTTTTTTTACGACTATTATTTCACAACCATTTAAACTCTTCAAAGTCACATGTGATTTTTCATGAGATGGTAATTTACTACTATAAAAAATTATAACACACGACAGGAACGATATGGAGACGTTGTTCTTGCGTCTCTTTTCCCTTTCATTAGTAATTCTCTTTCTTCTCCCTTTTTTTGCCCTGTGGAAGTCATGATAGAAGGAATGAAGCAGTCCTTTCAACTTATCTGAGTGCAAAGTTGAACATGAAATTAATTATTAACTTAGAGCTAAAGAATTTTGCTTATACTTCTGATCCCTTTAGAATTTATAGCCTTACCAATCATCAACTCTTGCCTTCATATTTCTCAGCTATCTCACAAAAGGGCTGAACTACCTTTTTCATCCTCTGAACAGAGTTAATTACCGTAATGTGCATGACGGGAAAGATTCAGTCCTCGTCAGCAATCTGTTTGGGCGGTGTCCCAGCACATCCTGCAGGAGAGCAGAAAGAGCTAACTCTGTGCTGATAGCAGAGACACAAAGGTTAGAACAAGTGTCAAGTAACCAAAGGTAACGCGGAGCACAAGCACAAAGACTTGAATAGCTGACAAATCTTAATTACGTCCATTTACTAGCCCATGCCAACAAACGCGCTAACATTTCAGCCTTTAGAGCATGAAAGAAAATGCAGTAATCTGTCAGATGATGGGTTTAAAAGACAGATGATAATAGACTTTGTAATCTCAGATCACATGTTACAATTACAAATCATAAAAGAGAGTAGTGTAGTGTGATTACAATTGAGGCATTTTTATCTATCATTTTGTTTCATGCTCTGATTTCGATCACAAGGCCGAAACATTACCGTGTTTGGTGACATCGACTATTCAAGTTTTGTGATTGTACTGTCTTTGGGTACTTTGTGTTGGAGTTATATGACTGTGGTTTAGCGCCATGTATTTGGAAGGCACATCCTCTTCAGAGGCTGATTTAGAAATTGTGCTTTTATTTTAACCAGAAAATTAATTATTGATTAGGAACTAATGTATGTGTCATAGGCTGGTCCGGACAACAATAACAAGAGTATCCAAAATGCAGATCCCATAAGAGAATGAGCCAAGTTTTAAAATATTTGCTGAACACTAGGAGAGATCTGGGAAACTTAGGGGACACCAAGAGAAATCCTGGGATTTCCAGAGTGCTTACTTGGATCTTGGGGAACTTAAGGGGAGGAAGTCTGCCTTCTGGTTTGTTCTCAGGAGAGGAGGTGGTTGATGGCGGGTGAGCAGGCAGGCGGAGTAGTGAGGTGAGTGTGCCAAAGCAGACTTCCAGTGGAAGCTGACCAGCCCAACGGAAGCAGGTCACTTCTTCAGCCAGCAGGCAGGTACTGGAGGCAGGGGATGAAAAATGCATTACTACCAAGAGGTAATTTCACAAAGGAGCCTGCTTAGTACACTTAGGAGGCTGACTATTTGGCAGAAAACGGGAGCAGGATTGGTCCTTTTAAGCAGAGAGTGATGAGCTGATGGATGGCAGGTGAGCTAGTTGTAGAGCAGGGACTCTGGAATAGGGCCTCCCAGGATGCATGCCTGCTGAGCCATCCTGGGAGATCCTATTCCAGAGTTCGTGAAAACACCAAACTAACCATTGCAATGTAAACACAATTAACCGCTGGTGTTTTGCCAAAAAGTGATCACTTGCTATGTCTACTATCTCTAGACTTTTTACTTTTTTTACTTTGCCAAAAACTGATTCCAGCTTCTAACTTGTGACAGGAATGTTTTTTCTGGCTCTAAATGACTTGAGATCCTTCATGGGAGATATGTTTGACATACTTCTGACAGATTATAGGCCAACGAGTCTGTTATAACTGTTTGAATTCCTGCAATCATTTTTAGCATATACCCACCCGCAAATCAGAAGTGTCATTGCTTTATATGGTTTATCAAGTCTATCACAATGTATCTCAGCAGAAGCCCAAAACAGAAGTGCCTACCTGCCTTGTTGCTCTCTGTACAGATTATACAAGGACAGGATGCTTTACAGACAACAGATGGAACAGCTTCCCATTTTATGTACACGCACTGTGATGAACTTAAGCCTGCAGTAAATGAAAAATGGCTGTTACGGGACCTGTATTGGATTCACCATAAGGCCTCTCAACAAGACTCTGTTTTTACATAAAGCAGCATATGGCAGGGCTGATAAATGAGCAGTCACGGTTACACGTGATGCCCCACCCCCCACCCCCCAACACACACACACACACACACACACACACACGCCCTGCAGAATACACAAACAGGAGAGAAGAAAGGGAGGCACAGGCATACATCATACATGTTGAGATAACATATACACAGCACACACAATTCCCTTTTCATTTTGTTTGCTTCAGACGCTCTGAGTTATTACGGTAGAGCAAGCACAGCTGCACGCGCAAACGTTAATGAGTGCCCCAGTGGGCCATCGGGCTGAGCCAGCACGCACAGAACCAGGACCGTGAAACTGAACACCTGCACAACATGCAGCCTTTGTTTGTAATGTCCTACTGTGCAGCCATGCAATTACCTTACAGCTGACTTCAAAACTGAAATATGACTGTATTACATTCTTGAAGCAAACATTATGGATCAAATCATTATGGATTTGATCAACTGGTCTCTGAATGCAATTGACACCCCTTCAACGAGAATTCTGGGCTTGGGTGAGCCTGACTGCTGAAGATATCTACCTATTTAGATGGCATGTATGTGTATGTATATAGATGTAAGCCTGTATGTGGAAATATGTGTGTGTATGCATGTACGGATGCAAATATGTATATATACATATATGTATGTATGTGCGTGTATGTTTGCAGGTGTATGTATAACTTGTACATATCTTTCTTGTGTAAATGTAAATTTGTCATTGTGTAAATACTTACGCTATTGTGTACTTCACACACATGGAGAGATGCCAAACTGCCTTTCACTGTTCTTGTAACAGTGACAATAAAAAGCTATTCTATTCTATTCTATTCTATTCTATTCAGAACCATGATAACAGGGTTCTTGCTGATCAGAGCTGGCTTGGCCCTGGCTTATCGTAGAATTAAGGAAGCGGAACCGGCTGTTCAAACCCCCACAAGGCTGCCCGCTGGGATTAAAACGATGGGACGAGGCGTGAGTTTCTCGAAATGGGTCATTGAGTGCAGCACGGATGAGATCTTGGAGAACTGCATGGCTGCCGGGAATACTCAGAACAAGACCTGTGAGTGCAAACTGATTACATCTGGAGGGGCTCGCTCAGAATAACACCTCTGGGCGCAAATTGATCACACCTTGGGAAGTGCACTGCGGTCGTGAGTTCTCAGAACCTGCTCTTTGAGCACAAGAAATGACAACACCACAGAACGTAAGTTTGGATAACATCATAGGAAGCTCACAGCTCTCCAACGGGAGATTGAGAGACCAGTGTTGGACTGTTAGAACAGCTTTGAAAATCTTATGAGTTGTTCGCACTAAAGTTAAAACCATCATCATTTCATGCGGAGACCCCATCGGCGCCAGCTGCGGTCTCAAGGCTGGAGCTGAACAAAAACACCCTGATACGAACTGTGTTTAGACTGTTCCTCCCATTCTATGCAAGGCCACCTGGATTGGCTGGAAGACCATTTACTTAGCCTGGCAGAGCGAAGGACACTGTCTCAGCTGAACTCTGGACACGCATACACATACACACATACTGATATGGACACACTCATCCCCCTTCCCTTTCCAAACGCCTTCGATGCTTGTTTCCTGCGGGGGAACACGGCGGATCTGTGTGCCGCGCTGGAATGGTATAGCGCTGTGCAGGATGGCTGTTGTGTTCGCTTCGGATTACTCCTCACCCCCCACCCAACCCTGTGGCTTGTCATGTCTTTTACAATGTTGTGCTGTGGACATTTATGTGCTTTTTGTGCAGAGGAGTTTTTTTGTTTCCTGTCCTCATGCTGTCCTACAATGGAAGCACAGCATGAGTAGAGGTCTCTTTTTTTCCTCTTGTACTTTCCCATTGTAGTGTACATTTCAGTGTTTTTTTTCTGTAACGCTACCGATCTCCGACTTGTATCCCCATGTAACGTCTGTGTTGTGTGTGTGAGGTCGGGGGGGGGGGTCCCATTTCACTGCAGGGCAACCTGCATGTGACGAATAAAGCTTTGATTGATTGATTGATTGATTGATTGATTGATTGATTGATTGATTGATTGATTGATTGACATTTGATATGAGTTATAATTTTCTTTAAATTGGGGTAAGGAAGTAAAACTAAATATACAGCATTATTCAGTGAGTGGCCCACAACTACTTCTCACCTCACCGACCTATGGTGGTTAGTCTCTGAGTTCAGGACCCAGTATGTTTGACATATAGATTTACTCACAAAGAATCCAACCGGTCGATCTACGTCCCTACCCTCACCTATGGCCACGAGCTTTGGGTAGTGACCGAAAGAACGAGATCGCGGATACAAGCAGCAGAAATGAGCTTCCTCCAAAGGGTGGCTGGCCTCTCCCTTAGAGATAGGGTGAGAAGTTTGGCCATCCGGGAGGGGCTCAGAGTAGAGCCGCTGCTCCTCCACATCGAAAGGAGCCAGTTGAGGTGGTTCGGGCATCTGACAAGGATGCCTCCTGGGCGCCTCCTGGGTGAGGTGTTCCGGGCATGTCCCACCGGGAGGAGGCCCCGGGGCAGACCCAGGACACGCTGGAGAGATTATATCTCTCGGGTGGCCTGGGAACGCCTTGGTGTTCCCCCGGATAAGCTGGAGGAGGTGGCTGGGGAGAGGGAGGTCTGGGCTTCTCTACTTAAGCTGCTGCCCCCGCGACCCGGCCTCGGATAAAGCGGATGAAGATGGAGATGGAATCCAACATGCAATTTGTTATGATATTAAAAATATGCTGGTTTGTGTGTCATGGTTCTTTGTTCTTGCAGTGTATATAAAAATAGTTTCAAAGTAGTGAACTACAGGAGCTAGAAGCTTTATGAATGGTCCAAAGATCTCTGGACCATTGCACATTAGGCAGTATTTGTTTCTCATGAGTTGCATTTTGGAGCCGTAATGTCAATTGTCAGAACACTGTATAATCGGGAAGATTTTCCTTGTGTTCCAAGTATGAGCTTATCATGTTTCTAGTGTGAACACACTACATATAGTATTTAGAGGCTGAGTATTAATACGTGGTGAGTGGCTCCATCTAGTGTGTTAATGAGGGAAACACAAGGTTAAAACTCCAAACGTCTGTGCCTGAACATTTCCGTCTTTCTCTGTTTGATAGATGTTTTCTACAGACTTTATTTTGACTTGTCACAGTGAGGGAAGCACCATTAAAATTTATAGTACGGGTTCATTTCTATGAGTGCTCCAGTGAGAAATAAAACATGCAGAAAATCTCCCCTGCCTCACACTGCCTGATTGATACATACAACATTCTTCCTCTCCGTGGTTTTCAAACAGTTTGGGCTATTTGAATGTGTGTGGTCTCCTCACCAAACAAATACCCTCTAAGCATCACCGTTCGCTGTCCATCTCTGAGCCTTGTTATGCCGGAGGTTTCTTCCTGTTAAAGGGGAGTTTTCCTTTCAACCTCACCAAGTACTTGCTCAAAGGGAGTTGTTTGATTGTAGGGGTTTTTCTCTGTATTATTGTAGGGTCCTTACCTTACAATATAAAGTGCCTTGAGGCAACTGCTGCTGTGATTTTGCTATATAAGTAAAACTGAACTGAATTGAACCAAAAAATCCAATTTTCTCTTCCCACCTTTACACTTCATGAGCAATCTGCACTAAATTTATTGCTTGTACAAAATAAAATAAAATTCTCTTTTCATTCAGTTGCACAGGAAAAATATCAATATTCCTTCAAATAAATTAAAAAAAGAAAAAGTGAACATAATGTAGGAAATCTGTGGAAATAGCTACCTTTGAATTTCAAATGTCATTCATTATGAAATAATCATAGCTTTCCGTGAGATTAAATATAATGGAGCCTCACAAATGTTGGCTGTATAGCACTGAAATAAAAGCACTGTTAACTTGCACTGTAGCTACTGGTGTCAGTATCCATTACTTCCATAAGTCACATCAACAGGTTCAGCTGAAGAAAGAAAGAAAGACTAGTATAAATGTGACACCCCAAGTCTTAAAAAATGGATGGACACAGTGAGGCCTTGTCACAAAATATGGAGAAATGGATTGCCTGCATGTTTGTATATGTAATTTGGGTCAATACAGTCACTGGATACCTTTGCATTGAGAAACTCTTGGTTTGCTTTCACAGTAAGCTATGGGTCACTGTCCATTTCAGTTCAGCAGCATTTGGCTGAATCTGAGCAGAAAGTATAGCCCTGTGATCTTCACAATTTACCCTGTAACTTTTATCAGCAGTCACATCATCAGTAAACACCAGTGACCCACTAACTGGCAGGCATACATGCCCCTGCCATAACATTGACTCCACTATGTTTGACAGATGATGTGGTATGCGTTGCTTCTCTCCTGCATACTTTTCTCTTCCCATCATTCTTGTACATGTTAATCTTGTTTTGATCTGTCCAAAGAAAACATTTTCCAGAACTCTGAAGGCTCTTTTAGATGTTTAGATGTTTTTTGGCAAAGTCTAATCTTGTTCTTGTTCTTGTTCTTGAGTGTAACCAGCAGTTTGCACTTTGTTGTAAAGCTTCTGGAAATCCACTCATGAAGGCGTCTAGATTGCCAACCTTGACAATGATACACCTGCCTCCTTCTTGATTTGGTTAAATGTCTTGAAATTTCTTTTCTTAACCACGGAAATAATTTGCAATCATCCACTTTAGTTGTTTGCTCCAGCCTTTCCGGCCTTTTGGCGTTGCTGAGTTTAAGATTGCAGCAGATTGTAGATTTGGCCACTCCTGATGTTTTTCTCTATCTCTCAGATGGGTTCATTTTGTTATTTCAGTCTAATGACAGCCTTCTTCACGTTCATCTCTTTGGGGCTCATATTAGGAATTTCGGGGAAAAGCTGCCAAACGAAAATCCAACATTTGTAATCAATTCCAATTAACTCTTTTATCTGCTTAATTTGTCATGGAATATTGATAGAGTGCATGTCTCAACTAACAATGAAACTGCCTAACGGATAACCCAATACTTCATATACTTCATTAAACCACTTTAATTAAAGCTGAAAGTCTGAACTTCAATCACATGTTGACTGTTTGATTTCAAATTCATTCTGTTGGTGTATCGATGCAACATTACAAAACTTGTGCCATTGTCCAAAGACTTATGGACCTAACTGTAAAATTTTTAGAAGAGTAAACAAGGCTTCAATTAAGTGAAACCAGACTTTTCACCGTATATTAAGGAAATAGAAAATAATTTCTGTATTATAAAGCTTAAAAATATATCTCTGTCTATATATAAATAATAACAATAAGACAGTTTCTTAGTGTATTTTTGTACTTCTTTGATCTCATGAAATTTATTATTGATATATGGTAAAACACAGTCTTCATAACTTTAGCAATAATAAATTTATATTAGTAATAATATTTTTAGTTTAGAGTTCCAGAAAATCTTTTACAGCTACAGTTGGATTTCTTGACTCTGGTTTTTAGGACAGCATACAGCTGTTAGTCAATTTACACACATTTTAAATTAAAAAGGTGTTGATGGGCTGGTGTTTTTAATGTTAAGAATTTTTAAATGGGATATGTATGAATCCGTGTATTAAATATAATTGGTTTATTTTATTTATTTTTGATGTGCAGTATCTAACCATTGATTTACAGTTCATCACACCCTCTTGTGTGTCAGACCTTTGCTTAAATTGCATAATCTGGTGTTATGCAGAGCATCTACCAATAGAGGGCACCATATCAACATGAGAAAGAGTCATGTTTTTCCATCAGTCCAGGAATGTGTGCAGCAGACCACCTGCTGATCAGTTTCATAACAGAGAATATTAGCCCTGTTTAATGTATAACATGTTTAGAAGGATTAGGGAGAAGCTGGAGAGGCAGACTGTTCACATGCATGGTCGAGTTGACATTACAGTCTATTTCCAGCTGTTCTCTTTCAAATGAGACACCTGACACATTTTTGAGTTTCAGTTTTGGTCTTGCTGAGACGATGACACATATTGTCAACACGAATCAGTCTTTTAGTCCAAAATAAACAAAATCATCTGATCGTAAAGTCACTGATCTATGCTCCACAGGGCTAAGCCTTGAGCTCAACCAACTTACATGTTATATTTAAACTGTAAAATATTCAAAAACATACATACAAAAACTTAAAATCTACAGAAATAGATACTCTAAAGCAAAAAACTTGCTCTCACAGCTTTTTTGAAATCTGTATTCTGGTCAACAGCTGGAGAAAGATGTCAGGGTTTCAAGTTTCAAGTTTTATTGTCATGTACAGATAAACAGTGTAGCCACCTTTATCCATAATGAAATTCTTTGACTCAGTGCTCCTCAGCTTTACATGAGCATATAGAGAGTGTGCAGTTATATTAAAAAGAAAATAATTTAGCAGTATAATAATAATAATAATAATAATAATAATTATAATAATTATAATAATGATGATAATAACAATGAAAATGAGAAAAGAAGAGAAAAAAGTATTAAGTATTAGAGAATTGAAGTACTGGCTTGAAATCATCTGCTCCACTTTAATCATGAGCTCTTCTTATGATGCAGCCAAACCAAGGCCGACCTCTTGGTTTTAGAATGGAAATGTCGTTCTTTCTAAAAATCCTCCTGATTTAACTGAACTAAAAAACAAAACAGAAAAAATCCACATGTAGTTAACTTGTTATAACTTGTTTAGCAGTCAGTAAATAAGTTGAAACCAGAATGCAAAATATCACCAAAGAACCTTTTCCTGTTTCTGTCGTATGGATTTTTTTTATTTATTTTTTTTTATTTTTTATTTTTTTTGACATGCTGAAAACATTTAAGTAGCACAATGGGAAAGAGACCAGCGGCTTTGTGCATACCGCAAAATTCAAACTCTGTTAGATATGCAGTTATTTAGCTGGAGAGTTTATTTAGGACATAACTCCACGTAAGTGGGCCAGACTTGTGCTGGCATGGCTGCGTGAGCTTGTGTGTGCACGACTCTTTAGAAACTTTCCGTTTGCCAATCATCTGTACAAAAAAAAAATGTCTCTATCAGTTTTATTTGTCTCCTGAAATGAGTTTCATTCTATTTTGGGGGGTTTTGCTGTTAGTTTTTTATTAAATTAACATGCTTGCATGATATCTGCAGCAGTCCTTAGGAGAAGACCAGGTTTGCTCAGTTTAGAACAAAAAAGAAAAATGAACCAAATCAGATCGCTTCATATCTCAGCAGTTTAAAAAACAAACAATGACCGATTGTTCCTGCAGGAGTAGATTTGGGCCCCTTTTTGCTTTTTCATCCCAAGGAATAAAAACAGGGTTACAAGGAGATGAGGAGGAGGACTAGGAGGATGAAAATGAACTAAGGAGAAAACTTGATTTGTACATGCGGTCTGTTCTGGGATCGGTGTGTTAGTTAACCCTCATTTAACACATCCCTCTCTGCTCCTCTAGCTCGCTCTATCTCACTGAGAATCAGAAAGCCTTGACATTTACTGCTATTAACTTTACACTCTTGTTGTAAAGACGCAAAGAAAACACAGTGAAAAGGTTAGAAGGACGTAAGGAATAAGAATGAATGAATGGTTTAATAGAAGGAAAGAAGTTAAAGGGACTACATATTCAAAGGTCTTATTTCTGATACTACCCCATGAAAATATTTGCTTTGTGTGCCGTGCTGCAGCTACTACATTCGGCTTCAGATTCACTTTTTGGCGCCTACGCCTCTCGAGATGTGTTAATGCAGAAAGGTATTGAAAAACTCTGGTCAACCAACCAGCAGTCTGCCTGCTGTGTCATATGAAATGTGTGGAAGGAGAGGTACCAACTGTCTGTTACATATAGATGAAAAATAAAGCTCTGACGTGACCTCGGGTCAGCCAGCCTGACGGTCAGAGAAACAGAAACGTGCTGGATTGGGGATCTCTGAGCTGCACATCAAAGATGCACCTATGCACAGATCAAGTCTCAAAAGTGCAATGTACCTCATATACATTTTGATGCGAAGCGCTGCCAGAGCAAACGTTTCCACTTCATTTGCAGAGGTGTTTTTATTTTGGAATGTGTATTTATTGTTTGCAATGTTTAGTGAATTAGTTTGCAGCTCTTTGCACATATTAATAAAAGGTTCAACTAACTGATCAAATAAAGTCTGTGCGGTTTAGTTGTTCCACTCATATTAAACCAAATGATGGTGTGGCGGCCTGTTCTAGTGTGAACTAAGACAGGGTTTGAATGTAAGAGAGAGGAGGAAAAAGGAAAAGGAGACCTAAAATGTAACCCCCTGCAGCTCGACTGAGGAGGTGAGTTACATTAGTGCTTCCTCTTTATTAGAAAGCGGTTTGAGTGAATTACAGGTCTGTTATTATTTTTTTGGGAGGATATCTACTCATTAGTCATGCTAGGCATCCATCTGAACTCTATCAAAATAAAGGTGTATTTTAACTCATTTAAATTTTTTCTAATATCAGAGATATGGGACTATACAAAGTAGCTTGTGACATCTAAAACAACAGCACACTTAATGTGTCTTTCTTCACCTCATCACTTTTTTCTGTGTGTGTTTGTTTTTCTGTTAATGCCTTTCAAACAAAACTAGCCATGATATTTTTCCCCTCTGATAATTAATATCAGTTAACCCCAGATCATGCAGATATCCTAATTCTGTCTATGGTAATCTTGCACCATTGAACTGTTAGTGAATGAGGCAAGTGCTTTTAAATCTAAACTATGCATCCTTGAGGCCAAGTCCATAACATGCAACTGTTTCAATTAGATTGACTGTCATTTTAACTGATTTTTTATTTTTATTTGAACTTCATTGAATTTTACTGAATTTTATTTTTTTTATTTATTTATTTGTTAATTTATTGTTGCATGTGTGTTGTTGCTGCCTGTGTTTAATTGAGTAATTTCTGTAACTGTGAGACACTTGCTGCTGCCTATCTTGGCCAGGTCTCCCTTGAAAAAGAGGTTTTTAATCTCAATGGGATCTTCCTGGTAAAATAAAGGTTAATAAATAAATAAATAAATAACAATAAAAGTGTGAAACGTGCATTAGTATATCAAGTGGTGCCTGCTTCTTTCCTGCTTTATGTGAGCTTCTGCTGTAGTTTATTATGTGCTTTTAGTCCCAAGTCCCGTTTTACTGTGGCGCACAATAAGATCTTCTGATGTTTGGTGTCATCTTCCTGTGATCTCCTGTGAACAGGTGGATTCATTCACTTCAAGTTTATGTATGTAGCACCAAATCACAGCAGTCGCTGAACACTGTAAAGACTCTAGAATAATTATGGAGGCACAATATTTAAGCTCCCATCCTTCTATCCCACATACCTAAAAGTTAGTTATATGATAAACAGCCCCGTGTTTGTTTACTTGATTTGTAAAATGCAAAGTGGTGACTTTTTCTCTTCAAGTACGTCCTCATATGGAGACAGTTTTTTTTAATGGCACAAAACAAGTCATTGTTTACAAAAATTTGTACATTTTATTGGGCAGAATGAGGTAAACAGTGAAGAAAAGTATGAGAAAACAGAGCATAGGATCTCCGGAGACTGTGGCAACTACAATTATTGTATACATGTGTATGTATTAAGGACTGACACAGACAAAGAATTAATCATACAATGAAGCAATGTCATTTTTAAATGTTTATTTATAAACAGGATAAAACCATTCAAGTATTGAGTCATGAACAAAACAGCAAACTCTCATATGCTAATTGGGAAACAGAGGATGTCAGTGTATTTTTCAGTGCTAGTT
This sequence comes from Oreochromis niloticus, assembly GCF_001858045.2. NCBI lineage: Eukaryota > Metazoa > Chordata > Actinopteri > Cichliformes > Cichlidae > Oreochromis > Oreochromis niloticus. Next base: position 25,988,244 of record NC_031984.2, on the reverse strand, counting down.
GTCCAAATTGAGGGAGATGACTTTACATTTGAATAGATTTGACTACAAGTTATATTTGGTTTTAATTGAAAGCAGATGAATTTGATTTAAATCAAGCCAATTCACAACATTTAAACTTGCAATATATGGTAAGATAAAGGTTGTGCAATAATACAGAGAAAGCCCCAACAATCAAATGATCCCCTATGAGCAAGAACTTGGCAACAGTGGGAAGGAAAAACTCCAGTTTCGGCAGAACCAGACTCAGGTAGGGGCGGTCATCTGCCTCCACCGGTTGGGGCTGGGGTAAGAAAATGAAACTAAACTATAGGAAGACAAAGAGGAAAGATGTTAATGATATATATGAAACTTTCTGCTAGCCCTGAATAAAATATTGTTTTTGACAGGAAAGTATTGTTTCATTCATCCATGTAGAGACCATCTGAACCATTTAAGGTGAAGGATTAAGCCTCAGCGTAACCCGATTTAGTTCTTTGATTAGCAAAGTACTTTTCAACTCTAATAATTAGTAGGAGTATATTTCTTATCATCTATTGGTCATCTGACCTGATAAACTTCAGTTAACATTATAATACAGAAGTGATTGTCTGATCAGAAACTGTTTATTCCACGAGGTGGACAGCAGGAATAAAACAAACCAGATACTAAGAAAAAGAGTATACAATAAAATTTTCTCAATATGCTAAAATTCCCACCGAGTAATAAGATAAGACTAAAACTGGTCAAAATACAATTCTCTTCATGCACAAAAATCCCACCCAGTCCCACAACCCAGGACGAATATTCCTTGTGTGTTCTTGAGCTGGACAGAAATTCCTCTTGCTGAGCGGGGTCCACGCCAGCCTCATGCCAGGCAGACGAGGAGCCTCCTGTCCCAGTCTTGTCCGTCTACTGGGCCCATCACATCCCAGCCCAGTTCACATTCTGCATTGGAGTCCGTGGCTCGATACCACCGTGGCTCCCCTCACGTCATCACCTGTAAGTAAAAACAAATAGGAGCCAGAACAGAACACCTGATAAACCTCAATTAACATTATAACACAGGAGTGATTGTCTCTAAAAATGGGCTCCTGCACGCTTGCAGACATTTTTCCATCACAACTTATGGATGATGAATGATTTGATTAAAGCTGTGAAAACATTACTGATAAACTTCATGTGATATTACATTCAAGCCAATTTTCTATTAAAATCAGGGACTTTTCTAACTGACCTCCAACCTTTGAGCAGTAGTGTGTACTGTATGTTTGTATGTAACTGTATCTGACCTGGATTTTATGACCAGTTTCAAATAAGAATTTTCTTTAAACACACCGATGATTTGTGTATAATTGTTATCGCGAGACTATGTCTCAAGAGCATATGATCTGTTGATAAAACTCACTGTTATGAAGATAGATTGGTTCCAGTGTCTTCATGAAACGCTGGCTTTATCCATCTTCTGGGGCGTGCCTGCACTGGACTTCTGAAAAGTTCCTTGTGAGGGAGCTGCTGGTGGAGCTCACAAGGTCCTCCTTCATTCCTGCCATGAGCTTCAGTCTTCCTGATGTTTCTCAAAGATGCCTCTCTCAGTGGGTCAACAGAACATCTGGCACAGAACAGCTGTGATGAAAGAAAAGGAAGAAGTTTCTCCAAACCTCTGGACCAAGGAAACCCAGCTGGGTCCTGATGGTCTCCCACACTACTTTCACCCCGGGTGGATAGCTGTTGATAATAATCTGCACTCTGTTCACTATTATGAAATGAAAAGAACAAGTTACACTACAGTACTGATACCTTCTGCTGCTCTTTTCAAACTTTCCATGTTACCAGGCTGTAGAGTGCTCTGAACATTTAAACACTTTTAAATCCATTACACACTCACACTCACAGTCTTATGTGAAAATCTCCAAGGACAGCATTACACTTTTGCTATGAACAGTAACTCTGGACCTCTGTGGAGTGTGCAGATGATCTCATTACTGTCTAAAAATGGATAAGCTCATAGTGAAGTACACTGAGCCACCCTGAGCTATAATATCAAAATAGAAGCTGCTACCTTTGTCAAGAGTGGCTGGATCTGAGTGCATACTTGTCAATGGAAAATTGTACTTAGTAGTCAGTATAATCTTTTAATGATATAAGTTTCCATATATGCTTCGAGGTGTATAATCGATTGTGTAGTGATAGGATGTGTGATCTGTAGAAGGCTGCAAAGACTTTTATGTGCATTCCAGGGTGTTCTGGCATTCAAACTCACATCCTGGGAGCATGGGAAAAGGGCATACCTTCTCTTATGGTGTTATGATAGGATAAATGTATCTATGTCTGTTTTACTCTAAGTGCATTTTGTTTAGATGAACTGCTGGACTTCCAGACCAGCAGGTTTAGGGAAGTCATTTATGGGGTCACACTCTGACCCCCCCCACACACACACTCACCCAATGATGTATAAATAAAGACCAGGGTAGTGGCACGGTGCGAGTCTCAGAGTCTCACTTCTGTGCGAGTACTCTGTGGCTGCCCTTGCTTGCAAGTAACTAACTGCAGTGTGTGTTTCTCCTCTCTGATTCAAAGCTGAAGAAATGTCTTAGAATACATCTCTTGACAGTTGTTTTGGTCCTTCGTAGCTGGATCAGAAACATCAGAACTGTTTTCTGTGACTCTGTTCCAAGATCTGGCGGACTGATTCCTGACGCCGTGGGAAGCCAGCACCGAAGTCTGTGCACAGCCCTCTTAAGAATTTGGGTCCGGACCGGTGTTTATAATCTGGTCCACGGCGGTGGGATTCAGTCTGACGATCTGAACCACCAGTGACACGTCTGAGGGTGAGAAACACTATTTTGATATATAAAGTGGCCGCAAAGGTTTAAAGAAACGCATAAAATAGGTTAGAAGTAGCTGTAATTACTTCGTAACAAATTAAAATAGGTTAGGATTCGCCGTAACGAACCAAATTAGACTTAGGTTTTAGAGGTAGCCGTAATTACTTCGTAACAAATTGTAAAAGCGCGCAAATGTCTATGTGTGTATGTGTCTAGAAGTAAGTTGATTTTACAGCACAACACGCTGCTAAACTACATGATGGAGAAGCTGAATTGAATATGAAAGTGCAAGTCTTTGCCACTGTAGGGCAAAGCACGCAACCACTGTGTGAGGTTGCGTTGCGGTCTCTTCTGAGCTGATGAGCAAGCTACACATTATTAGATGGAGAGCTAGCTGAGAACTCATCAAAGAGAGGGAAACAGAACTATGATACCTCGAGTATGTAGCGTATCCGTGAGTTCAGCTTCGTCTTTCAGATGCGCAGCAGTTTTCCTGCATCTTGACTCATGTGTGTAGGGTGTTCATAGCATCAGCATCATGTTTTTGTTTATTTGTTTTGTTAGGTTGAAAACTAACTAGATAAACTTGTGATCATACTTATGGATCACCATGGCACATGTCATCAGCCATATGATTTATTTATGCAGATGAAAAAATGAGTGTGAATGTGCCTGACGTCGCAGTGTGTGTGTGCGCTGTGTAAAAGTAACTTTTAAGCCTCCAATTGTGAGAACGGTGAGTCTGCAGGTCACCATGCAAAAAAAAAAAAGAGAGTAAAAAAGAGACTAAATTTACATTGTAGATGAAAAATAATCATAGGGAAAAGGTTTTGTGTTTATCAGCCAAGAACAACTACAATCTCATTTTCTGCTTTTAAGAAAGGAGAGTTCAAAAAAAAAAACAGAGAGAGATGTGTGTTGGTTAAGCAGTGATGGTAATAATGACAAAGTCTTAGTTTTGTCACTTTCAGATGAAAAGCAGACCTGAATCAATTTTCCACATGCAGCGGTCGGAAGAAAGTTATAGTTTGACATCATTGGAAACATTCAGGCCAAGTTTTTGGCTAACTTATTTACAGCACCATGTGTCCCTCATCCTCACAAGCGAGCTCTCACTCCTCCCTGAAGACAAGGAATGCAGTTCCAAAGAGCAATAACATGGCAGATAAAGAGACAGCAGCAAAGTCCTGAGCAAAGAGTCCCAGCAAGCAGCAGCAGTGTGGACAAACAGCATCGGAGAAGAAGAGCAAACCCATCATCCTGACTGATTGGATGAATGACACTGTGTTTCCAACAAGCTGCAACTTCACTGTGCATGTGAAAAGAACTTTTGAGGAGAACTGAGGAGACTGTTGGAGTTTGACATTTGCCACCTTTGAAGAAAATGGCAAGAAGAGACAGTGGAACACAGGACAAAGCTGAAGGAGAACTGCCGGCTATTGGACTGTTGAAGTGGGAGAGGACAACAGAGTGAGAGCAGGTGAGAACACAGAGGAAAGCTGTTGTTTAATGTGGGAAATCAAAAGTTGGGTTAGCAAACCTGGGGAAAAGAAAACTGACTGCTTAAGTTGAAAATTGTGAAGGAATCTGAACCACTGCAAAAAGAAACATATACAAAATCACACACACAAGCAGAACATGCATTAACCCTACTAACACAAACACAAGAGAGCCCATGAAGATTAGACAACATCTTAAGCATGTGAGTCTGTTTATCATTCTGTCCAAGTCACTTCGTGTGATGAAAAGTGATGCAAAGATCAGTGGACTCATAGCACATCAGTTACAAAATGATCAAATAATAGCAGAGAAGTGTGTAGGAAAGGCAGCTTTAAGAACATGCCCTGCTGGAGATGCAGCTCCACAGACATTGATTAAACCTGCCTAATAACACAAACACACAGGCAATGGAAATCAGCTTGTTATCTCTCATCAGTGTTAAAATAGTGTCAATTTAACAGACACTTGTTATCAAATGCTGAATTTATCCAATGCTGACAGTTAACTCTCTAGGTTGCAGGACAACAGTTTCATTTTTGTGGGAAAAAAGATTCTGGTTTGACCAACCAGTGATCAGGCAATAAATTTAGTTGTTAATATAGTAAATTGGGAGATGCTTTCTGCCTGATTGATGCAGCACAAGTAATTTACTGTATGAGGGAAATTCTATTTTTGTGATAATATTTTGAACATGCATTTCTGTTGTCCTGTCAATTAGTTGAGCGTTCTTAGATTAATGAAAGGTGATTGAATTCTAGTACGAGTGAATGGGATGTGTTGGAGTGGAGACTAAAACACTGAGTTTCCTGTTTTTATGTGCAAGTGAATCCTGCACCTAGATACACAACTCTGAATACATAAGAACAAACTTCTTTTGTGAAGTGCATGACAACATGTCACATGTTTTGTGATGACGGGGAAAAAGGAAAACTGAATAAGATGGGTCTGTGGCCTAAATGAGTGAAGAGCACGGACCTGGGGATTAAACTCATAGCTAATGAGATATTAGGGTCATGTTGTGTGTTGTGTGGCTGATGGATGGTTTGGAATTAATCTAGCTGATGATTTTTCTTTTGTTGTGAAGTTGAGCCTGCCAATTAGTATGATGGTATGATAAATCATGCTTTACCCTCCTGAGATGAGGAGGATGTGTCATGACTTAACAAGGCCTTTTTATTTTGATACTTTCACAGTGCACTGAAAGTTTTGTTTGATGATCTCAGTTTTGAAGCAGAAAAAAAGTTCAAATGTTCAAAAGACCTGTTCTTCTGTTCTTACAAATTTAACAAATTAAAATGGTTGAGTACTGTATTCTCTGTTGATTCTTGAACTTTGTGTTTCAGTGTTTGACTTTTCTCATATACAAAGTTTTTTGCAAGTGTCTGACATTAAAATTAAAATTAAAAATTGATAATCAGATGAACTGACACTAAAAATATGTGGCAGTTGTGGTCATTTGGGTCAGGTGGAAGCCTCTGTGTTCCACAGTAAGTGGCTGAACAAAATTAAACAACACAATATATCACACATCTCCAAAAGTTGATTCTGTTCATCTGGACGTAGCGTTTTGTGGGAGAAACGTTTCGTCACTCAAACAAGTGACTTCTTCAGTCTCAGCTGACTGCAGGTTTCCCCAATCTTATAAACAGTACATTTGCATAATGACTAAAACCAGCCCACTGAAGGAACAATGGGCTGGGAGGTCAGTTCCTTAATCATAATTATGCAAATTCTCAAGACCATTGATCAACAATCACTGACCAAAACCCACTGATCAAAGATCACTGATCAATGGCCATGACTACCATTCACAGAGAGTTGGGGAATGGCTGCAATCACAGCATTGTAAGATGGCGAAAGATGTACCCTTAGGCCCCCTCCTGGATTCAGAGATGGTCTTTCCCTTTTCACGTAAATGGCCTTCTTGACTCTGCACTCAAACCAGCGTTCCTCCCTGTCCAGGATGTGTACATCCTCATCCTTGAAAGAGTGTCCACTGGCCTGTAGGTGTAAATAGACTGCAGAGTCCTGGCCTGACGAGGTAGCTCTTCTGTGTTGTGCCATCCGCTTCGCCAGACGTTGTTTGGTTTCCCCGATGTATAAATCCTCGCAATCCTCCTGGCACTTAACAGCGTACACTATGTTACTCTGTTAGTGTCGGGGGACCCGATCCTTGGGGTGGACCAGTTTTTTTGGGGGGGGGGATTGTATAGTTTGGTTACAACAGTTTAAATCAGATTTAGTACTGACTTTAGTACTATGAGCACAGTGCCGGCTGAACAGTTTTTGAGTTGATGACTTCTGATAGGAAGAGTCTGTTTGTTTATTTTGTTTGTTTGTTTCCGTACAGCTGATCAGTTAGTTTCACCCAATCTCGTTAACTACCCCTCCCACCCAAAAAAACAAACAAATAAATAAATGATGTTTTTATTTTAATATGAAATTCTATTTCATGCCATTGATGACACACATTTAATGGGATTGAGGGCAATAATCAGAATCAGACAAACTTTATTAATCCTAGAGGGGAAGGAGAGAATGGAATTATTAGAATAGAATTCAACTTTATTGTCATTGCACATGTCACAAGTACAAGGCAATGAAATGCAGTTTGCATCCATCCAGAAGTGCTTTAGCCATGATATGGATATATTACAGAAATAATTACAAATATATATTAGTAATAATATAGATATATAGATATATTACAGAAATGGGTCTATTATAGGTATGAGGGTACAAAATATGGGTCTAGTATGGGTATGTTACAACGTACACGGTATGTTATGAATATGCTATAAGTATGTACAGGCTGTAGTGGGTGTACAAGCTATATAAATGGTAAATGGCCTGTATTTGTATAGCGCTTTACTAGTCCCTAAGGACCCCAAAGCGCTTTACACATCCAGTCATCCACCCATTCACACACACATTCACACACTGTACAGGCTATGAGCAGGATATAAATATGAAAACTATACAAAAATATGAAATTAAAAAAAGCTATACAGAAATATGAACCATGCAAGTCATAAACAGTTGTAAACAGCTGTAGAATTATAATTATCGTATTGTACAGAATGATTGTTTATACAGAAATATAAAGTGAAATATGTGGATGATTTCTACAGAGGCTATATAAAGTGCTAGTGGTTGTGAGTGGTGGTTCAGTCCATGTTATTATTGTGTGTATGAGGGTACAGTTGTCCATTTGTTTGTTTTTGTCCATTGTGTGTGTAGGTGGTTGTGGGTGGCACGATCTGATATCGTCGTGTTGGTGTTGTTCCCAGATCATCACGAAAATGTTGTTCCAGGATCAACATTGCAAGTGACCAATCAGAATGTTGTGACATCATAGTTTTGCGACTTCGGGAAAAACCGCCATAAAACAAAAAACTGTACTTAAGCTGCGAGAAACCGCCTCGCTCCGCCGATCAACGGACCCTGACCCTAATCCTAACCCTAACCCTTTAATAAACGGTAAGCAGAATTGATATTGTCCTTGCAACATTGGAATTTCATAAATGCACGAATAGCTTGGCGCACAAAAGAATAACGTCACAACATTCTGATTGGTCACTTGCAATGTTGACCCTGGAACAACATTTTCATGATGATCTGGGAACAACACCAACACGACGATATCAGATCATCCTTGTGGGTGTGTGTATGTTCAGTCCGTGAGTTTAATGTGGGTCAGATGTCAGGAGGCAGAGTTCAGGAGTCTGACAGCTGTAGGGAAGAAGTATGGGCTCAAATTGTGGTCATAAATATTTTGTACTTGTAAATCAGTTTTGTATGTGTAAAAAGAATTTGTGTGTGTGTAAAAAAGTTCAAAAACCTTTTTTGAACCTGCAGTTTAAAAGCGCCCCTCCGACAGCCAAACCCATCTATTCTCTGATTGGATAGTTAAATTTGTGATTGACATGACATTGACCAATCAGATGAAAGGCAGAAAAATCGGGTCAAATTTGTACTTGTAACTTGAAACTTCAGTGCAGAGTTTCACACGTAAGTCCACACAAAAGTCTTTTTTACGCACACACAAATTCTTTTTACACATACAATCCTGATTTACAAGTACAAAAGTGATTTACAAGTACAAAATATTTATGACCACAATTTGAGCCCATACGAATGGTTGTCTGTCCCTGTGTGTTGGCCCTGCGGCAGACTGGCGACCTGTCCAGGGTGTACCCCGCCTCTCGCCCTATGACAGCTGGGATAGGCTCCAGTGCCCCCCGCGTCCCTGAAAAGGATAAGCGAAAGCGAATGGATGGATAACAATATACAAATATATTAATATAAATATAGTACAGACATTTAGAGCACAGACAAATGTAACGTTTTATGTGGAACAAATGATCATGGACAATTAGGATAAGGCTGTTGTTTTATTGTGGTCGCCTTCCTCTTCCTAGTACCAAACGGAGAGAGCATATAACCCCAGTTTTAGCTTCTTTACACTGGCTTCCTGTCTCCTACAGGGTCCAGTTTAAACTTTTACTTTTTCTTTTTAAGTCACTTAACGCCCGAGCCCCTCCTTACCTGTCTGAGCTTTTCTCTGCTTATGCTCCAGGAAAAACCATGAGGTCTAGCTCAAAATTAATGCTGTCCATCCCACGAACTTATCTCAAATCTTGTGGTGATAGAGCCTTGTGGCAGGTCCCAGACTTTGGAATAGTCTCCCCCTAATCATTAGATCTGCATGAACACTTGAGCTATTTAAATCACTACTAAAGACACATTTCTATGTCCTGGCTTTTAACACACTATGACCCAAGCATTCTGGTCTTATTTTAAATAGTTTTAGTTATTGTTTCAATTCTTTTATAATCCTATTATTGTTTTATATTGTTATTATTGTATTACATTGTTGCTTTTTAATGCCATTTTTATATTGTTAAGCACTTTGTGCAGCATCGGCTGTTTGAAATGTGCTATATAAATAAACTTGACCTTGACCTCTGATAATAACAGTTGTCTAACACTTTTAACATTTTATTACTGTACAAAAATATGAGACAGAGGAGCAATGCTAGACTTTTAAAGAGTATTCACATTCATGTTGAGTCTGAGTCTGCAGGGGGTCACAGTAATCATTTAATAGAAGCCTTACATCAAAAAGCAAATGAGGAACATGATAAGGAGGAGGAAGAAAGGCGAGTGGTCTGGGAAAAGCTGACATGAAATAAAAGAGAGATCGTATGGTGAAAATAACAACGAGTCAAACGATGGTCAAAGGGGGAAGAGGCAGAATCATGCAACACAAAAGCAGAGTGTTCAGGGAACTGAGGCCAGATCAGCAGTGGCAGAGGCCACCACTTCTGCATCCCTGCCAATTAATGAACACACCTCAACCAAAGAGAAAAGATGAAGAAAAAACACTGAAGCAACTCCGGGAGCTTATAGTAGTTCAACAAATGAGAACACAACAATAACAAAAGCTAAGCCAACCAGTAATGGCCATGTGGGGACCACCTCCAAACCAGCACATTATCCATCGATAGCAAATATCGTGGCAAGGAATATTAACCACAAGGAGATCAAGGGACCCACCAGCCTCAAAAAGTGGATGAAGGACGCCTGCCTCGCATGTGAAGAAAGAAAATTGGAGGGAGAACTGAACATGTGGACAAAGAGGCACCCATCGCTGTGGATGGAACAAAGCAGAGCAGGACCAAAGCTGGAAAATCTCTTCACCAGAGATGGGCAGTAATGCGTTACAAGTAGCAATAATGTGTAATCTGATTTGTTTTTTCAAGTAATGAGTAAAGTAAGGTATTATTATTGCAAAAGTAATAATAATTTTTATTAATACTTAATAATAATACTGTTACTTTAGCCTAAGCACACTGCGTTTCTGCGTTACTAAACCATGATTTTGTTTGTGAGAGTGTCTCATGAAAATGATGTACGAGCGTACGACGTCTGTGGCAACAGACGTGTGCAGAACAACAATGGATAATATGGAGTGCGGGAGAGAGTATGACCATGCAGCATTTAAAGCTGGACTGTACTTACATTACTTTGAGTTTGAGTCTGTAAAAAGTGATAAAAACATTCGCGTCCATTGTACATTCTTTTTACTTCTTTCTACAGCCAAAAATTAAACTTCAAATCTGCGGAAGCAGCTAGCACGCTGCCACAGAAATGTGAAATCCATAGAGAAACCCCCGGATCCTCCCACAGATATGAACTCTGTGTGGCATCGGGCAAACCTCAATATTGGGCTGAAAGGTCTATTGCTTTATAACATATTCAGGTTGTGTATCATGTTTTTGAAAGTAACTAAGTAACTAATTACTTTTGAAAAATACGTAATTAGTAAAGTAACAGGATTACATTCTTGGAGAAGTAATCAAAATTAGTAACTAATTACTATTTTCGAGTAACTTGACCAACACTGCTCTTCACAACCACAAATCACGGCCCAGCTCCAGTTGCAGCTCTTGCCCCTCCTGAATATGCTGAATTGTTTTAGTTGGAGGTTTCTGAAAAAAGTAGTGTTGTCACTGTCTGTCATGGTCTGGGTCAGTTCTGAGGCTTTCTATGCCATTGGCGTCTTCACTGCTGGATGGAGTCTCCTCTTTTCCACGGACTGGCAACACTTGTGAGTAATTACGCTGCGGGGATTTAAGACCAGTGCTCATAACCATTCCTCGCCAGATCATCTGCTAACCCTCATTAGTGAAGGCTGTCATAGTTAATGAATCTAGTCGTATTTTATACTGCTGATACTGGCTGCCAGCTTGGAGTGGCACTGGAAGTAAAAATTGTCTGTGTTTCTGTCCTGTGTCCTGTTCTGTTTGTATATGTGTTTGGGTTGTTTGTTTTTTTTGCTGCTGTTACAACCAAATTTCCCCTTGTGGGACAATTAAAGGATTATTCTCTTCTATTTTCCTGTACTGACCTTGTCTTTCTCTGCTCAGAGTAAACTTCTGGAGGTTGTTGCTCTACACTGCCATAACCTGCCTTAGTTCAGTTGCTGATCCACCCGCAGCTTCTCTGTTTAGGTTCACCTGACGCTTTCCTGCCCAGCACTCTGACATTCTTGGATTTTACTCCTTGGATTTCTTCTATGCCTCACCTGGATCACCTGACCCTCTACGCAACAAAGTAAGACTGTTTACTAATTGCAACCTACACTCTGGATCTGCAGCTGGAATACTTTCTAACACCTGTTTTCCTTGTTTTAGTGACTCTGAGAATTCTGCCACGTAACTTCCCTCTGCCCCGCACCTCACGGTTCCTGCACTGGATGTTACCCAGTGTCGAGTTCCCCCCTCGTCCACGACAGCCCCGAGGCTCCCTCATGGACCCCCTCATGGTTCACGTAGTGATTACCTGCACCTCGTTTCACAGCTAATGTTTGTGACTTTCATAGTGTTCTCATGTATCATAGTAGTACTCTCATTCGTAGTGATTCATAGAAGTGTTTAAGTTGTACTTACAGTTTTGTAACAGGAGCTTGTATTTCCACAGTAGTATTTTCATTCACAGTGAAACATTGAATTGTCTGAGTACAAGGTTCATGGTTTACTTATGCACTTTAAGTTTACGGTCCTCTTGTTTAGTGCATCTTTCTGTTCACTTTGTACATCTACACATACTCTGTAATAAAAGTTTATTTTAATCGCAGTCTCTGTGCTTCCGAGTGCTGTCTGCAATTGAGTCCATTTTCTCACTTTGGCCCCTCGGCCGTGACACTGTCCTTTTTCTACAAAAGAGAAAAACAGAGAATTGCTAATGAACTACACTCTAAGACTGGATGACATGAGAAAAATCCAGCAACATTCCAGAAAAACCGACACCTTCAACATTTTGACGCAGCAACACTGTCATACCCTCGGGTTTTGGTGATTGGCATTTAGCTTTCCTTCCTGCTTTAAGAGCAGCCTTGCTGCATTTGCTGCATTGCACTAGAACAGCATACAAATGTGGGAAGGTCAAATCCTAGGTCAGTGATTCAAGTAATATCCCTGTCACTAAACATATATCATGCTTTATTAGTAACAAATTTAGAAACCCTGTTTTCATTTGTTTCTCCTTTGACGCCAAGGATTGCAATCCTGTGCTTATATCTGACAGAAGTGAACTTCAATTTTTGACTAAGAAATTACTTGAATTTGTATATTATATCACAGATAAGCTTTTCTACAGCAAATTGTTACACCTCGGTCTAGAGGAAACAGGAGCGCAACACAAAAACACATAAACGAAGGAAAGATATCGCCCCTGCTCCCAAGGAAAGACCAACACTGCCACAGGATTGTGCTTTCAGAGCAACCAGATATTTTATTAATTTCAAAAGGTAGTGAGCGTCGGGGTGGGCATGGCCAAAACAACAAACAAAACACTCGAGAAATGCAACAGAACTGACTTATCTATAATGAGAAACCCAAAAGAAAATACAGGCCTCTTACCTATCTCTCTAACCTAAACAGGAGAAAAAGCTTCTTTTTTTTTCTCTATTTTTTGTTTAAAAAAGGCTTCCCAACCCTACAGCTACTCACCAAGAAGAAAAGGTCTATTTACACTTTTTACAATATATACAAGACAAACAAGCTCTTCTCATCACCGAAATGTGGTCAAACGCAGCACACCACTAAACACAAGACACAAGGCTAAACGAACAGCTTGTTTGGAAGCAGGAAGTAGGCGGGGCCGCCGGTCTTGACAGTTGCCACTTTATAGCCAGCCTCATTCCATCGTCAGCCAGTGGTCCGTCTCCATCTGGAACTTACATAAACACAAGCAGAGAAAACAAACAACACCACCCTCAGGTGTGAGGAGCACAGACAACACACAGCATCATGACCTGGGTCATAAAAAAGTGAATGGCATGTATCAGTTATCAGCCTATTTATTAGGTCAGATCTTGTCATATTACAATCATCATCAATAATAGATAGCTCAGTGAGGTAAGTGAAGTGCAGCCTGCGTGATGTAATAAAATAAAAACATTATGAATCAGTATAACACCTGTCAGTTACTTCTTTTCAGGACTGGCCTATTTTGGTTCTGTGGAGAAAAACAGTTTTGAATTTGTTGCCTCAGATGTGGTCTGGAACCTGTACGCTGGTAAGATTAGAGCTTCCAGTGACTGTGAAGGTTGACCCTAACTCAGACACCAGTGCAGTTTAGACGATTCCTGAATTTTGATTTAATCAAGATTTTGAAACAAATTGGTGTTACTGAAGCTCAGAGAGGGAGAGGTATGTTATTTAACTAAATTGCACACTAGTTTAAATTCATGTTGGGTACCTCCTAAGGAATTGTTGACTGCATTAATTTTTTTTAATACCTTTATTTAACCAGGAAGATCACATTGAGATTAAAAACCTCTTTTCAAGGGAGACCTGGCCAAGATAGGCAGCAGCAAGTGTCTCACAGTTAGAGAAATTACTTAATTAAACCAGGCAGCAACAACACACATGCAAAAATTTAAAATAAATAAATAAATAAATAAAAGAAAATTCTAGAAATTCAGTAAAATTCAATAAAATTCAATAAAATTCAAATAAAAATAAAAAATCAGTTAAAATGACAATCAATCTAATTGAAACAGTTGCATGTTATGGACTTGGCCTCAAGGATTCGTAGTTTGGATTTAAAAGCACTTAATGAAATGAATTCAGTCATTTTCCATTCGTCTGCAGTTTGTTCCAAGCCAAGGGTGCTAAATGGACAAAAGCTCTTTTACCAAATTCAGTTCGGGCAAATGGAACAGAAAGCAACAAGTAAGCATGCAGACGAAGAGAATACTGACCAGAATGTTTCATTGCAAGCAGGGAACATATATAAGAAGGCACCAACCAAAGTATTGCCTTATATATAAAACTATATAAATGAGAGTTCGTCCCACTTGCCAAAGCAGGCCATCCTACCTGAAAGTATAACTCACAGTGGTGAGTCTGAGATTTATGGTTAGTGATGAACCTCAGAGAAGCATGATACACAGTATCAACCATTCAAAGACACTGAGCAGAAGCATTCATATATATAATATCCAACCCCATATCCCCATAATCCAGCACAGGCAAAAATGTTGCAGCGACAAGCCGCTTCTTTGTATTAAAAGAAAAACACAACTTAATTTGAAAACAAAATCTCAGTTTTAACTTCTGATTTTTCACAAGATTCTCTACATGTGGTTTGAAGGTGAGCGAGTCATCAATCAAGATTCCCATATATTTATACGTGTGAACCAACTCTATTTTATTACCTTCGAGAGTGGTTACTGATAAGATTGTTTGGGCCCACTTCCTTTATTTAGAAAACAACATGAGCTTTGTTTTGTCAGCGCTGAGAACAAGTTCAAGCTGAAGTAATGAGTGCTGGACAGCAAAAAAGGCTTTCTTCAAGGAGTCAGTGGTTTGGACAAGAGTTGAACCACAGCTGTAAATAACTGTATCATCAGCATAGAAGTGCAAGTTTGCATCTGGCACATTTAGACCAAGCTTGTTTATGTAAATGATCAATAGAAGGGGACCTAATACAGAACCCTGTGGCACTCCGTTGTGTACTGTAACAAAGTCAGAACATAGACCGTCAGATTGAAACCTATTACTGGGGTAGTTTGAGTACCATGCCTCTGCTCTCGCAGAGAGTCCGGACTGGAAGAGTCTAAGTTTTAAAATACAATGATCAAAAGTGTCAAATGCTTTTGACAAATCAATAAAAAGGGATGCACAGTGTTGTTTCTTCTCAAGTGCAATAGTAATATCATTTACCACTCTCATTGCAGTAGTGATAGTACTGTGATTTTTCCTAAAGCCTGATTTTCCAGAACTTCTGTGGATTATTTAGGTTCTCAGTGGTGACAGACAGATAATATTCTGATTTAGCTTTCTTAATAGAGGAAGTACATTTGTTTCTTAGTTGTCTGAAAAGAAGCCAATCAGTGGGGGAGACTGTTTTCCTAGCTTTGGCCCAAGCCAGGTTATGCTCATGAATGATATCTGCCAGCTCTGGAGAGAACCAGGGGTTTTCATGACCTTTTATCCGATATCTTCTTAATGGAGCATGTTTATTCACAATTTGCATAAACCCATCCCTAAAGAATGCCCATGCTAATTCTACATCAGGGATCAATCCTATTTTCTTCCAGTCATAGTTTGACAAATCATGATAAAATGCTTGTTCATTAAAATGTTTAAGAGTTCTTTTAAAAATAATACCATGTTGTGACTTGGGCACCTTAGTATTTCTAATAACAGCAACAACACAGTGGTCACTTAAGTCATTACAAAAGACACCCAAGGATGAAAATTTATGGGGAACATTTGTCAAAATCAAGTCAATCAAGGTAGACTTTTCAGGGCTTTTGAGATTCGGCCGAGTGGGTAAATTGACCAGCTGGGTAAGACTGATAGTATCACAGAAAGATTTAAAATCATCTGAAACAGTTTGAGCCAATCCCAGTTAAAGTCACCAGCTAAAACAAGCTCATCATAATTTAGTCTGGACAGCAAAAGGTTTAAAGAACGCAGAGCTTCTGTGGAGGCAGAAGGAGGTCGATATTGTTAAGGTTCAGATATTGAGGAGGAACAAGAGCGATTATGAAACAATATGTTTCATATGTACTTTTAAATCACTACTCAAAACTCATCTGTTTAGAATTGCATACACTTGATCTGTCTTAGGCCATTTTTACCTTGCTCAGTTTTTATATTTGCTTTTATACTTTTATGACTGTTTATGTCTAAATTTTATCTTACCGTGTTTGCTATATATACATTTTTCTTATGTTTTTATGGTATTGTTTACGTGTTACTGTAAGGTGACCTTGAGGGTCTGAAAGGCGCCTATAAATAAAATAAATAAATGTATTATTAATGTACCAGGAGCACCCCCACACCTTATACAGGCTGGGTCCACCCCTGAATATATGTGTGCCAGCCTATCCCTGGACCAATGCCCCCGATGACAGTTCATCCGTAATATGAAAGGTAAGGTCCTCTTCCCATTTAGATTTGATAGCAGCTACTGAAGAGCATTGTAAATTGTAAATTAAACTGTACAAGGCTGATATTATGCCCCTTGAGGTTGGGTTGACCATTAAAATATCATCTACTGGATTGTATGGAGGTATTTGGGGGAATTCTGCTGTCACACTCTGCACGTAGTGTCTGGCCTGTAAGAAACGAAAAAACTGAGCTGCAGCTATGCCAAATTTGGTGGATATTCGAGAGAAACTTGCAAATTGTCCATCTTCATATAAGTCTGCAAAGAATTTTAGGCCCTTTCTATGCCAGATATGAAAAGCATTATCTGCCATTGAGGGAACGAATAGGTGGTTTGCTGTAACTGGGCTTTGAAGTGAGAAAGCCCGGAGACCCAGACTCTTCCTAAACTGAGACCAGATTCTAAGAGACTGCTGGACAACTCTATTGTTACTGGGTAGAGGCAATGCCAAAGGGAGTGATGAACCTAAAGTCGCAGGTAGAGAAATTTTTCCACTTGAATATGACTCTATGGCAACCCAAACTGGTGGTGACGGTTCGAGATGGTAGTGTCTCCAATACAACAAACACCTGATATTGGCGGCCCAATAATAGTACTGGAAATTGGGGAGGCCTAGACCTCCAACCGGCTTGGGCCTTTGAAGAATAGATTTCTTCAATTTGGGAGGTTTACCAATCCAAATAAATGAAGTGATTAGTGAGTCTAGAGATTTAAAAAAGGATTTTGGAATCAGGATAGGGAGGCATTGAAAAACATATAAGAATTTTGGAAGTAGCATCATTTTCGCTGAGTTAATCCTACCTATTAAAGATAAGGATAATGGGGACCATCTGGACAGCATGTGCTTGCACTGTTCCAGCAGGGGGAGGAGATTCTTCTTAAACAAACAATTAAATTGCTTTGTGACACATATCCCAAGGTAATCAAAGTGATCTGTGACTATTTTAAAGGGAACATTTACCAAATCCAGATTTCGAGCTGTAGAAATGTTTAGCTTATTTTAGAGTTTAGACATGTAGGAATGTTTAGTTTGTTTTAGAGTTTAGACATGTGTTAAGATAGAATGTAGAATTATGGTAGAGACACTGACACTGCCCTGAATATAAATAAAGGCCTGACTGTGTCACGAACTTAGGAGTAGATCTCCCCAGTTGAACTGTGAAAGTAAGACAAAGAGGAGTTAATGCTGAGTGGAAATTCCCCAGAGGATACCTGTGTGGGGCTCTCAACATTTGTAACTTGATAACTGTGGTCTGGAAGGGAGATGGTTTTTATGGCCCCTAGGAAGAGACACACACCCACAGTGTTTTAACTGTTACACTCACACATCCACATGCACACTCACTCACGTGCACTCACGTAGACACGCGGGTACGCGCACACACAGGCACTCACGTGCTCGTGCATACACACACAGACATACAGAGTTTCCAGCACACCATGGGGGATTTATGATGGGGTCGCCTCTATAAAGCTGCCTGGAACTAACAAAGGGGTGAAGATTGTTTCAGAGGGACACCGGCCTCGTCTTCCCTTCTAGAAGTGCATGCTTAAATGAAGATGAATAAAGGTTTTGTGAAAATAACTACTGAGTTCCGGTGCCATCTCTGGATCCCTCGACGAATAAAAGAACCGGGGTAAAACTGATTTCGCAACAGAGCCCTCTCGTTAATCAAAAACAGTTCACTCTTATTCATATTAATTTTGTATCCAGAGAGCTGACTAAAACCATTCAGTACAGCGGGTAAGGAGGTAAGCAGGTTGGAAAGAAATAGAAGAAGGTCATCGGCATACAGTGAAACTCTATGCTCAATCCATATGCCTTTTATGTCCCCACTACCACGGACTGCAATTGCTAATGGCTCAATTGCAAGGGCAAAAAGCAAAGTGCTTAAAGGGCAGCCCTGTCTCGTTCCGCGGTGGAGCCTAAAATGGTCAGAGTAGTGACAGTTAGTTACCACTGAAGCCGTGGGGCTTGCATAAAGAAGTTTGATCCATGAGCAAAATAAGGGGCCCATTCCAAACCTTTCTAAAGTAAAAAAAAACCAAATATTCCCACTCCACCCTATCAAATGCTTTTTCCGCTTCCATAGCAATAAGGCATTCAGGCACAACATGGCTGGGGGCATAGATAATATTAAAAAGTCGCCGTATGTTAAAGAAGGCGTGCTGAGTTTTTGTAAAGCCAATTTGGTCGGGAGAGATTATAGCAGGAAGAATTTTTTCCAGCCTGTGCGCCAGTAGCTTAGACAGAATTTTAACATCCGTGTTTAACAGATATAGGCCTATAAGAAGCACAGTCAGTCAGGTCCTTGCCCTTCTTAAGTAACACTGTGATACAGGCCTGGTAGCATGATGAAGGAAGTGCCCCAGAGTCTAGCGACTCTGTAAAAACTTCACAAAGGAAGGGAGCCAAATCGTCCGAGAATTTTTTATAAAAGTCTGCAGAAAATCCATTAGGACCTGGAGATTTCCCTGATTGCATAGATGCTATTGCCACCTGAATTTCCGCCTTTGAGATAGGGGCTTCCAGAGTCTGTCTGAGCTCTGGGGAGAGCGAGGGCATATCAGTGGAGTCAAAGAAACCATGTAAATCTTTCACATTAACAGTAGACTCTGATGTATATAACTTAGAGTAAAACAAAGAAAAAATGTCATTAATCGCCTTCTGATCCTTAGTCACCACTCCATTGTCCGCCTTCACGCCAGTAATGATTTGTTTAGCCCTAATACCACGCAGTTGGGTGGCCAAAAGCTTACCGGTCTTTCCACCATGTTCGTAAAAATCGCTCTTGTTCCTAATCAGACATCCTTCCACTTGTCGAGTGGGAAGTAAATTGAGTTTGGTTTGTAAACTTAAGCGTTCTTTATATAGCGCCGGTGATGGTGACTGAGCGTACTGCCTGTCGATGTTTAAAATCTGGTCTGAAATAAGCCTCTGTTCCCGCTGTGCACACTGTCTTTTAAAACGCCCTGTTTAACAGCTAGTTTGGAAGTACTGTTAGTTTTTCAAAGAGCAGCGGGATAGTGGGGTCGCAAATTTTAAAGGCTTGCAGAATTTCTACAGGTCCGGAAAGATGTTGATTCAGGCTTTTGGAACACAATTTAAACCAAAACACAAAATTTACAAGAGACGATGTAAGGTTTGATGCCAACTGTTTTATTGAACATACAAGATTAACAAAGATTTAGAAGAAAAAAAGAAAAGCCCTCGAGGGTGTTTGCCATAAGCACATGCAGGCCAAAAGCCAACAAAGATAAATAAAGACGAAGACTCCTGGGGCACTTCTGAGCTCCTTTATGGGAGAGGTGTCACCAGCTCCTCCTCCTTTCTTATATAATTATCCATATTTTATCTTTAAACTTAATTATTTCCTATCTTAATTTAGATTCATTTCCTGTCAAATGGAACACACCACTGTTAAAGTTACACATTAGTCCATATTATTATATCTCAAACAACAGCTGGGTATCAACAGGTGCTCAC
The DNA here is from genome assembly GCF_001858045.2 of Oreochromis niloticus. Classification (NCBI taxonomy): domain Eukaryota; kingdom Metazoa; phylum Chordata; class Actinopteri; order Cichliformes; family Cichlidae; genus Oreochromis; species Oreochromis niloticus. The sequence continues at coordinate 25,968,483 of NC_031984.2, read as the reverse complement.
ATAACAGTAGTGCAAGTTAGGTCATTTATTATTTACATTTATAACATAAGTATATGGGTCACAAACAATACGCGAACATGGATCAACTGCTTAACATTGTCATTCCCTAAAATATTCCTTTTCCATATACAAAGCACTTCCCATTAATGTCAATCCAGTGTATAAATTTCATTATAAAAAACAAAATCCCAACAGGAGTTCTGGCAGTGTGCAAGTTAGCAAACAGTGCAAAGTTAATCAACTGTCTTCTGCTTTAAACACCTTCAAACTGTAAACTTCAGAGAAAAAAATGATTTCAGTAAAGGCTACCTCATGTACACAGGTAGTTTGTTAAACAGATATTTCCAAGTGTGTTTTTGAGAAATAGTTCTTTTATATCAAGACACAAAAAAATATCTCAAGCACTGTCGAGGCCATGACAAAGAAAATGAAAAAACTTCAGCAAAGACAAATCCCATAAACTATAAAACAATGACGTCAGAAACAGGTGATAAAGGTGGACACATTTTATGTTGCGAGACAAACTCTGTTTTTTTTCTCCATGTGTGAAGAGAGAGACTGAGCTTCCAAAAACCTTTTGAAAGTTGTTTTTTTTTTTAAATGATCCGAACAATGTTTATGTGTTCTACCATCACCATTTTCTAAGAATGAAACTTAGCATGTAGCATGGATTCCTAAATGCATTTTCAACACTACTGAAGAACTAAAATGTTTCCCACAGGTGCTGCAACAATGTGGTTTCTCACATGTGTGAATTCGCATGTGAATCTTCAAATGACTCTTCTGACTAAATCTTTTCCCACAGGTGCTACAAGAATGTGGCTTCTCACCTGTGTGAATTCGCATGTGACTCTTCAAATTACCCTTCTCAATAAATCTTTTCCCACAGGTGCTACAAGAATGTGGCTTCTCACCTGTGTGAATTCGCATGTGACTCTTCAAATTACCCTTCTCAATAAATCTTTTCCCACAGGTGCTACAAGAATGTGGCTTCTCACCTGTGTGAATTCGCATGTGACACTTCAAACTACCCTTCTCAATAAATCTTTTCCCACAGGTGCTACAAGAATGTGGCTTCTCACCTGTGTGAATTCGCATGTGACACTTCAAACTACCCTTCTCAATAAATCGTTTCCCACAGGTGCTACAAGAATGTGGCTTCTCACCTGTGTGAATTCGCATGTGAATCTTCAAATGACTCTTCCGACTAAATCGTTTCCCACAGGTGCTACAAGAATGTGGCTTCTCACCTGTGTGACTTCGCATGTGACTCTTCAAATTATCCTTCTTAATAAATCTTTTCCCACAGGTGCTACAAGAATGTGGCTTCTCACCTGTGTGAATTCGCATGTGACTCTTCAAATTATCCTTCTTAATAAATCTTTTCCCACAGGTGCTACAAGAATGTGGCTTCTCACTTGTGTGAATTCGCATGTGCCTATTCAAATTACCCTTCTCAATAAATCTTTTCCCACAGGTGCTACAAGAATGTGGCTTCTCACCTGTGTGAATTCCCATGTGCCTATTCAAATTACCCTTCTTAATAAATCTTTTCCCACAGGTGCTACAAGAATGTGGCTTCTCACCTGTGTGAATTCCCATGTGCCTATTCAAATTACCCTTCTTAATAAATCGTTTCCCACAGGTGCTACAAGAATGTGGCTTCTCACCTGTGTGAATTCGCATGTGACTCTTCAAATTACCCTTCTCAATAAATCTTTTCCCACAGGTGCTACAAGAATGTGGCTTCTCACCTGTGTGAATTCGCATGTGCCTATTCAAAATTTCTTTCAAACTAAATCTTTTCCCACAGGTGCTACAGGAATATTGTTTTTCATTTGCATGGAATTCCTTGTGTGTTTTCAAATGTTCCTTCTGATTAAACCTTTTCCCACAGGTGCTACAAGAATGTGGTTTCTCACCAGTGTAAATTCGCATGTGTCTAGTCAAGTCTGACTTCCAAATAAATCTTTTGCCACAGGTACCGGAAGAACGTAACTTCTCACCTGTGTGAATTTGCATATGTCGACTCAATGTTTCTGACCTATAAAATCTTTTCCCACAGCGGCTACATAAATGTGCTGTCTTGGAATTTTGAACTGTCAGGCCTGATACGACTGCCTCCGACTCATTTCTGTGTGAGTTACCATCCTTGCTTTCATCCTGATCTGTGACAGGAGAGTTGTAAGAAAGGAGCTGGTCACTGCTTGGTTTTGACTCACTGTGGTCACTTGCTTCACCAGCAGGAAAAGTTGCAGTCTCCTGCTTTAGGACAAGCGGTTTTTCCTCTTGAGTGGTACGGAGTTCCGCCTCTCCCCCTTTAATCTGTGAAGTATCCTTCTGGTCTAGACTGGAGTTCTTCTCCTGGTTACAGACCTGCTGATTTGTGAGCCCCCCCTCATCCTTACAGTCATGTTGTAGAAAATCTGAAGGGACAGATCAAAAAACATACATTTGAGAAATTACAAGGTAACCTTAACCATTAGCAAATCTCCACATGGTAAGCATGTTGCTTAGATATACCAATGAAAGGCATGTTGTGGGGAGAAACTGTTTTGCTGACTCAGTGAAAACAATTTTGCTGTCATTTACAAACTCTACAAATAATATAAAAAGACCATCTACGATGAGGAAATAAAGACGATATATAATCAAACAAAACAACAAAATCGTATCCCTGAAATTTTGTAATCAAAGTGCACAAAACTAGTGATGGCACGATACCACTTTTTTATGTCCGATACCGATATCATAAATTTGCATATCTGCCGATACTGATATGAATCCGATATAGTGTATTTTGTAATCAATACAACTGTTTATTATAAATATCTTGCTGCATTTTGTAGAAGTTCACACTCAAGTTTTAAAAAACAAAACACTAAAACTATTCTGTTATACCTGTATGCAAAAAATACACTGCACCCAAAATATTTTCTAGTTCAGCTACACCGATCAATCTAACAAACTTAAACCTACCTACACCATCCTCCCTATTCTGGTATTTTAAAGAGTACTTAGTAGAAATATTAAACAACCTAACAAACTCTCAGCAAAACAAAATAGGGAACCACCCTCCACCCTCCGCCTACGGACTAAAGTTTCGGCCTGTCTCAGCAATGCAAAGCCCCCAGCATCCAACATCACCATGGAGGAGAGGAAGGCACTCACATCACTTAGTGATGACAACAACATTATCATCCTTCCTTCAGACAAGGATAGGTGCACAGTATTGCTAAACCAGAAAGACTATCATGAGAAAATTTATCACTACTCAGTGATGAAAATACTTATGAGCCCCTGAAACGAGACCCAGGAAGTGGCTACAGGAAGAGGGTGATAGACTGTCTGAAGCAGTTAGAACAAGACAAGGCTATTGACCGGACCGCATACCACAGGCTATACCCATGGGAATTTACACCAAGCCTGTATGGTTTACCAAAAATACATAAACAGGGTGCACCTTTAAGACCGATTGTCTGCATGATCAACTCGGTCACCTATAACATCTCCAAGTTTCTGGCTTCGATCCTCAACCCGCTGGTGGGCAGCTCTGAACACCACATCCAGAAAACCCTGGATTTTGTTGAGAAGGTGAGAGATGTCCTTATGGAGGCAGATGAAACCATGGTCTCGTACGACGTTACACCTCTCTTCACTTGCATCCCAGTCACGGAAGCGTTGGAGGTAGTCCGTAAGAGATTACAGGATGACACCAACCTCAGCAACAGGACCACTCTCAGCATCGACCAAGTGTGTTTGCTTTTGGAACTGTGTCTTCATTCCACCTACTTCACATACAAGGGTCAGTTCTACAGGCAGAAACATGGGTGTGTGCCATGGGCTCCCCAGTTTCACCCATCGTGGCCAATTTGTACATGGAAGAAGTGGAAAAGAGGGCTTTGCTATCCTACCCTGGAACCACCACCAAGCCATTGGTTCAGATATGTGGATGACACCTGGGTGGAAATCAAATCTCAGGACGTACCACAATTCATTAATCACATTAACTCAGTGGACCGACACATCAAATTCACCAGGGAGGATATGAAAAGTGGCAGGTTAGCCTTCTTAGACTGTGAGATTTCCATCAGTAATGGGGGACATCTAAAAGCTGACGTGTACCGTAAACCTACACATACGGATCAGTATTTAAGGTTTGACTCTCATCATCCACTGGAGCACAAACTGGGTGTCATTAGGACGCTACAACACAAAGCGAACACCATCCCCACTGACACAGCGGCCAGGGAGGCAGAAGAACATCAGATCAAGAAGGCCCTGAGTAAATGTGGTTATCCCAGGTGGACTTTTGTCAAAGCAGGAAAGGCACCTAAAGAAAGCTCCAGCCAATCCAGGAGAGAAGGACAACCGCCCAAGCGAAAACCTGTAGTGATCCCATGTGTGTCAGGAGTATCGGAGCAGTTGAGACGCATTTTTTCTAAACACCGGGTCTCTGTGGCTTTTAAACCCCAAAACACGCTGCGCCAAAAACTGGTCCACCCCAAGGATCGGGTCCCCCGACACTAACAGAGTAACATAGTGTACGCTGTTAAGTGCCAGGAGGATTGCCAGGATTTATACATCGGGGAAACCAAACAACGTCCGGCGAAGCGGATGGCACAACACAGAAGAGCTACCTCATCAGGCCAGGACTCTGCAGTCTATTCTTTTTTCTTTTTTTTTTTAACCTGTCCCGTTTGGTTCTTTTGCCATCAGAATTATTGTCTAAAGGCGAAGAAAGATGCCCAACGGATTTACTTTACCAAATGGACCATCCCAGCCTTGCCGTAATGGTCCATTTGATTCACCTTTTATTGTTTATTTTATTTTCACTTGCTGAATACGGGACAGACTTGACTGGGGGAAAGAAAGGGGAGAAAGAAAGAGGGAAAGAAAAACAGCGGGGAAGAGGGACGGGGAAAAAGGGCAAAAAACCAAAAACCAACAGAATAAGCAGACAAAAAATACATATATCGATCACCTGGATCACCTGTTGAGAAAGAAAGAAGAAAGCAAGCAGAAGAAAACGAGAGTAATAAACATCATCACAATGATCTATGGGAATATGACAGTAAATACTAAATATTAAACATTATTGTGCAGCACGTAAGATCGACAGCGCACAGTGTGCTTTGAGGTAGGAGCCAAAAAGGGTGTTGTTTGTGTGTGTGATCACCTGTGTGTACACCTGTGAGCATGGACGCGCTTGTTTTTTTTTTTTTTTAAAGGTTCCTTCATGTAATGAAGGAAGACCAACAGAGGGGCAGCCGCGTCACTATCCCAGAAAGAGCTGAGGAGAGTCCCAGATGAGGGGTCACTCAGCAGCCGCGGAGCAGAAGCCAGGGGGGGTTGCAGTGACGTACCCGTGAGCTCCGCCGGCAGCCAGCTGTGCCTGAGTGACCGAGCTCCGGGCCGAGAGGCCGAGGGCACCCCGCCTCCGAAGTGGCCCGAGCGAGCCCCAGGCTCCAGGCCCCGATAAGCAGCCGCCAAGGAGTGAGCCGGTGTGTACCTGGGCGCCCACCCCCGGACACACAGAACCACCAACGCACCGATGTCTGAGGGCGTCCGCCACCGGCAGGGGAAGTGGTGGGGGGAGATAGGCCTCCAAACCTTGGAGGGCCTGAGATGTCCCCAGAGAGGTGGCGTCTAATACCCAACCTGACATATAGACACAGACATACAGGCACACACAGATACAAACATCCATTCCCACCCTCATGCTCTCATAAGCAATTATTCCACACTCAACCAACGTGGAGACAGACATAAAGAGACGCTGTACACATAATCACTCTCCCCAAGCGTACTCTAAGAACCGGGTCTGGGTACCCTTGCCCCTGGAGGGGGAAACTGCACCCAGACCCAGGTGGTGTTACCCTTTTCCCTGCGGTGGGGAGAAGCAGACCGCCCCGACTCCGTAGCAGCAGGGAGGCCCCACATTCCAGACCCCAGTCGGACGGCCAACTCCTCCTCCCAACCCGCTCCAGCAGGCCGCAGAGAACGGGGGTGTGTGAAGACTCCAAACCTCCCTCCACCCGCTCATATGTAGTGTTGATGCATGTGTGTTCTAAGGTGCATTTAAAACCCAGGAGGGCATGGAGCTACCTGCCAGAGCAGCAGGTAAGCGCATAGCCCCCCCTGCTAGCCCTCAATGTCTACGTGTATTTAAAATTGAGAGGTGGGCAACGACGCCAGGGGTGAGGTGTACACCCTGATGGTAATTTGGATTCTGTGTGGCGTGCCCACCCCCAAGATCCTATATGTATGTGTAATGAGAGTGTGAGTAATGTGAATGTCTAAGGTGTGGGATAAAATTGAGGCAGAGGCAGCCAGAAGGGGACAGAGGGGGGGGATGCCTCCCCTGCACCCTGGTGACACACCCCTACCCCAAGGCCCTGCATGTGTGGGTGATTGTGGTGGAGCGGGAAGAGGGAGGCAGCTGGAGATGGGGAGGGAAGGAAGGGAGGGGCAAGTAACCCCTCCCTGGGGCCAGCTCCCCCGCTGACCCCAGTAGGCACCCCCATACTCTGCAACCCGCCAGGGAAAGGGGGGCCCAGGCCCATCCGGACCGGGGCCCAGCGCGGCAGCGCTGCCCGGCCCCACAGAGCCCGGGACAGTCCACCCGACCCCACCACAGAGAAAACTGCACCCATCCCATCATCCACTCATCTTCCAGACTACACTAGACAATAGACGCCCAGGCTGAGATCTTCCTCGTCAGGCCAGGACTCTGCAGTCTATTCACACCTACAGGCCAGTGGACACTCTTTCAAGGATGAGGATGTACACATCTTGGACTGGGAGGAACGCTGGTTTGAGCGCAGAGTCAAGGAGGCCATTTACGTGAAAAGGGAAAGACCATCTCTGAATCGAGGAGGGGGCCTAAGGGTACATCTTTCGCCATCTTACAATGCTGTGATTGCAGCCATTCCCCAACTCTCTGTGAATGGTAGTCATGGCCATTGATCAGTGATCTTTGATCAGTGGGTTTTGGTCAGTGGTTGTTGATCAATGGTCATGAGAATTTGCATATTAAGATTAAGGAACTGACCTCCCAGCCCATTGTTCCTTCAGTGGGCTGGTTTCAGTCATTATGCAAATGTACTGTTTATAAGATTGGGGAAACCTGCAGTCAGCTGAGACTGAAGAAGTCACTTGGATGAGTGACGAAACGTTTCTCCCACAAAATGCTATGTCCAGATGAACAGAATCAACTTTTTGGAGATACACATATATAAATAAAAAACACCCAGCACGCCCCTGCGGGCGGTTTATCCTTCAAGCTCGGGTCCTCTACCAGAGGCCTCTGAGCTTGAAGGTCCTGTGCAGTATCTTAGCTGTTCCCAGGACTGCGCTCTTCTGGACAGAGATGTCCGATGTTGTTCCCGGGATCTGCTGGAGCCACTCGCCTAGCTTGGGAGTCACCGCACCTAGTGCTCCGATTACCACAGGGACCACCGTTACCTTCACCCTCCACATCCTCTCGAGCTCTTCTCTGAGCCCTTGGTATTTCTCCAGCTTCTCGTGTTCCTTCTTCCTGATATTGCTGTCATTCGGAACCGCTACATCGATCACTACGGCCGTCTTCTTCTGTTTGTCTACCACCACTATGTCCGGTTGGTTAGCCACCACCATTTTGTCCGTCTGTATCTGGAAGTCCCACAGGATCTTAGCTCGGTCATTCTCCACCACCCTTGGGGGCGTCTCCCATTTTGACCTTGGGACTTCCAGGTTATACTCGGCACAGATGTTCCTGTACACTATGCCGGCCACTTGGTTATGGCGTTCCATGTATGCCTTGCCTGCTAGCATCTTGCACCCTGCTGTTATGTGCTGGATTGTCTCTGGGGCATCTTTACACAGCCTGCACCTGGGGTCTTGCCTGGTGTGGTAGACCCCAGCCTCTATGGATCTTGTACTCAGAGCTTGTTCTTGTGCTGCCATGATTAGTGCCTCTGTGCTGTCTCTCAGTCCAGCTTTGTCCAGCCACTGGTAGGATTTCTGGATATCAGCCACCTCCTCTATCTGCCGGTGGTACATACCGTGCAGGAGCCTGTCCTTCCATGATGGTTCCTCGTCTCCCTCCTCTTTCTTGGGTTTCTGCTGCCTGAGGTATTCACTGAGCACTCAGTCAGTTGGGGCCATCTTCCCAATGTATTCTTGGATGTTCGTTGTCTCATCCTGGACTGTGGTGCTGACACTCACCAGTCCCCGGCCTCCTTCCTTCCGCTTAGCGTACAGCCTCAGGGTGCTGGACTTGGGGTGAAACCCTCCATGCGTGGTAAGGAGCTTTCTTGTCTTGATGTCAGTGGCTTCTATCTCCTCCTTTGGCCAGCCTATTACCCCAGCAGGGTACCTGATCACGGGCAGGGCGTAGGTGTTGATGGCCCGGATCTTGTTCTTACCGTTCAGCTGACTCCTCAGGACTTGCCTGACCCTCTGCAGGTATTCGGTGGTTGCAGCTTTCCTAGCGGCCTCTTCATGGTTCCCATTCGCCTGCGGGATCCCCAGGTACTTGTAACTGTCCTCTATGTCTGCAATGTTGCCTTCTGGTAGTCCGATCCCCTCAGTTCTGATTACCTTCCCTCTCTTTGTTACCATCCGACTACACTTCTCCAGTCCGAACGACATCCCGATGTCATTGCTGTATATCCTGGTAGTGTGGATCAGTGAATTGATGTCTTGTTCACTCTTGGCATACAGCTTGATGTCATCCATGTACAGGAGGTGGCTGACAACCGCTCCGTTCTGTAGTCGGTATCCGTAGCCAGTCTTGTTAATGATCTCACTGAGGGGGTTCAGGCCTATGCAGAACAGGAGTGGGGACAGAGCATCTCCTTGGTAGATCCCGCACTTGATGGTGACTTGTGCTATGGGCTTGGAGTTGGCCTCTAGTGTTGTACGCCACATCCCCATTGAGTTCCTGATGAAGGCTCTTAGGGTCCTGTTGATCTGGAACACTGAGCTACTAGTTGTTTCGCCGTCATTGTGGATGTTGGGTATCGAAGAATCCATAGGTCCCTCATCCTATTCATGTAACCCCTTCCGCCAGGGTTACTTGCGTAGTAGCATTCCAACAACGCCCTGTTTTCGTCTCTTGCCCACCGATGCCTCCTTGTTCCAGTAGTAGTAGTAGTAGTATATATATATATATATATATATACATATACATATATATACACACACAATAGGATACACAAAATAGTGCTTTTGGTTCGGTACGCATATGTATTGAACGATACCAAAATTTTATTTTATTTGATCAACTTTTCTTCTGATGATGCCGTATGTGTTGAGGGCTCAGTGGATCTGTGTTCGATTACTCCGCCTAGGCTGCATTGTTGAGGGCAGATTCACTGAGCGCCGCCCATATGCATTCACTCAAGTTAGCATGGCAAATGCCTCAACGCTACCCAAAATTGAACCTCATCCACCGTCATTCAGATCTGGCATTTGGAACTATTTTGGTTTTCATGTGAAGTATGACCCTACTTAAGCGCGTCGTGGACAAAAGTACAACAGTATGTCAGATGTGCCACACAATGCTCAATTACATCGGTCGGAAAACAACGAATATGACTTACGCCGACATCATTCTAGTGCAAAAACAAGTGGAAGCAGTCTATGTTGAACCTCCGAGAGGTGACAGTCAGCGGGGGTTATGACAGTTGTGTACCGGGACCCACGCTTTGTCTGCGGCAACCACTTGCGAGCCAAGCAGGTCTGTCACACGTCTGTGAAGGTTCTCAGTCATCCAGGTCATCGTAGTCTAAGGAGCTTGGAAAGAAAGCGTCCGGACTTCTTTATCGTCTTCACGGAAACTTAAAGTCCAGACGCTTTTCTTTCCAAGCTCCTTAGATGGACTATCACACACTTTGGTGTGAGACTGGGCTGGGCAGACATCTCCGAAATCATCGAAGCACTTTTACAAACAGGCTCTATCTTGACAAACCACAAGATATCTGAAGATTAAACCACTACATTCACTGCTAAAAAATATTAAAAGTGTATCTGGTGACACACAAAACAGGGTTTTTCAAAGTACAGTTCAGTTATTTTCCACATGCCGGTTGTTAGTGTAGAGAAGGACAAACGGGGCCACCAGGCTAAAGCAATGGTTTTGACTCGATCAGCGTTAACCCCGCCCCCTGAGTTTGATGGGTGAGGCTGACAGATAAAATAAATTCATGAACAGCCAGAGGTCAGGACTGTGAAAAAGAAATAAATAAATCATGAAATAATTAAATGGGTCAAGAAATAATTAAAATATGAAATAAATAATTAATTAAATGAGTCATGGATTTATTAAAAAAAGAAAGAAAAAAGAAACAACATAATTTTAAAAAATGTCTGAAACTCAAGAGGTCAGAAATTCCACCAAGCTGAGCGTTTTTAAAATCAGGGTCACACCTATACTTCTCTATAGCTCGTAAACATGAAGCAAAGACAGCGCTCTGTATGTTGCAGACATTCATCAGCAGCTGCCTGCAACAAATCTTCTGTATCCAGTGGCCAGAGAAGATTACAAACTGTGGACAAGTACAAACCAGAAACCAATAGCAATACCAGTTCTGAGAGAAAGTGGTGCTGGATTGGCCACACAATCAGGAAGTCCACCGATAACGTCACTACACAGGCCGTGTACTAGAATCCAAAGGAACAGGAGAAGAAAGAAAGACCCAGAAACACATGGCACAAGGACACACCTATCATAGTGTTGTGTGGTTTGCTAAAAGCTTAGTTTCAAATCGATATATTTTATTTTTAAATTGATCGTTCAGCCCTAATGGGGATAATTATGTTATCCACAAAAGGTTTAGTGGATGTACTCAGTCATAATGTACAGGGGCGGCTCCAGAGTTTTTTCATATGGGTGGCCATATGGGGGCTACTGAAAACATTGAGATGGCTCACCAAAAGCATAATTTAAAGTTGTTGTTGTTGTTTGTTTTTTTTTTATATGCGGTTGTCAAATATAGGTCACTTGAAAAATGTGGCCAAAAAAAAGAAAGAAAAGTATTACATGCCTAGTTAATGTCCTGTTATTAAATTTGATATTCACTGTAAGTGCGCCTGCAGGTGCAGGGGCGCAGCACAGGCGAAGGAGTGACGACTGCAATTTGGAGGGACAAACAAAGTGACAATATGAATGACAAATATGAATATGCAGGAATAAATAACAAGCTGATGTTTCAACTCATTGTAGGGTGTCTTCCTCTCTCTTGTACTCAATTATTTTCAACATAAGACAGTCCTGACTGGGCGGACACTGGGAGGGCTAGACATTTTGGCTCTTAGAACATTATGTCAGTTTCCTTATTGCAGTCGGTCTTTAAATTCTTCATGTGCCTCTATAAAGTATATCAGAGGTCTGATTAGGATCCAACATGAGTTAGATTCAGTTTTGTATTAAGAAATCTATCTATTAAGGTTTTGCATACCTATTCTGTGCAACTTTACTTCAGGGTTCCACATGATGCCCAGCTCCTGCCCGGTCCAGATGATGATGCCTTTGGTTTCCTGCTTCAGTGCAAGCTGCTCTCCTTCCTGATTGGTGGAGATTTCCTCTTGTTCCTCTTTAGTCTGTGGAGGATCTGTGTCCTGCTGGTCCAGACTGGAGTTCCTCTCCTGGCTACAGACCTGCGGGTCATCCAGATCCTCATTTTCCTTACAATCATGTTGCTGTGGGAGGTCTTAGCAGACACAACACACAAGAAAAAAGTTACATTGTGAGCAGGTCTCTCAGATATGTGAGCGATATTTAAATATTCTCTCTCATGCAGTGAACAGCGAAAAATTCTGTTTACATGCAGAAAGTCATCATTTATGAGGCGTACAGCTCGCTACTCCAACTTGGTCCTTGTGGCCAATAATCCACAGTTTTCATCGTCTCAACATTTTTCTACATTCTGCATACCATTCTGGACTAACATGACTTAAATCTGGTGGAAATTTTAGTTTTTATTAAACACCAGAAGATTTGAAACCCAGTTTTTATTTTACTGTGCTAACAGAAAACATGTCTTCAGTGAGGCAGTATCCCAGGGGGTAATGCACGCCATGTGTCTTTGTGACGTTTTGTTATGAGTCATATTCATTTCTATATTATGAAATCTGCTTATTCCACTTTTACATACCTATTCTGGTCAGCTTTACTCCAGGTTTCCACGACAAATCCAGCTGTTCTCCGGTCCAGACATTAATCCCTTCATCCTCCTGCTTCAGTTCAAGCTGCTCTCCTTCCTGATTGGTGGAGATTTCCTCTTGTTCCTCTTTAGTCTGTGGAGGATCTGTGTCCTGCTGGTCCAGACTGGAGCTCCTCTCCTGGTCACAGAACTGCTGATCATACAGACCTTCATCAACAAAGGGACACAAGAAAACAGTGACTAATGTGATGATAAGAAAGCTCAAGATGGTTGAAAACGGTCACCTATTGAGAATTTAGCTTGTGGTTTATGTTGCCACAGAAACATTCACTCATAGTCATTTGTTCATTGGGTGATGTTGATAACCTTACAGCTGTCTGGGGTCTGATTTTTAGATGTGACTGCCAGTGATCATCACACAATGTGAATAAACAAAGAAATGAACAACAGCATGATCTGAATATGATCATGAAAGCTTAAAGTATTTTACGACGGCAGGTAAGGTATGCTGTTAATGCTAATCTTTTAACATTTTACTAATAAATATACACTCACTGGTCACTTAATAATGTACACATTGCTAGTACTAGATTGGAGCCCCTTTCGTCCGCAGAGCTGACTTAATTCTTTGTGGAGATTCAGCAAAGTGCTGAAAACGTTCCTCAGAAATCTGTGGTTTATATTGACCTGAGCTCCACACAGCTGCTGCATATTTGTCATCTTCACATCCATGATGCAAATCTCATGGTCCACTACATTCCAAACGTGCTCTGTTGGGTTGAGAGCTGGTGACTCTGGAGACCCGAGTACAGGGAACTGTCATTTTAAGGGAACTGCATATTTAGTCTTTTTCGGACTACTCTCTGTAAATCATACAGATGTTTGTGCTGGAAATTTAAACAGATCAGCAGTTTCTGAAACACTCAGATCAGCCAATGTGGCACCAACACCCACACCACGATCAAAGTGATTTCAATCACCGTCACTGATCGCTACATGCTGAAATGCATGGGCTATTGCCATCTGATTGGCTGATTACATTTTGGATTAAATAGTTGAACGGGTGTACCTAACAAAGTGGCCGTAAGTATGTTTACATAGATGTAGTGTTAGGGAGTAACGGCATACATGTACCGGCGTTATGCATTTAAAATACGAAACACGAGTAACTGTATTCCATTACAGTTACCGATAAATTGGTAATAATTAGAATACAGTTACTTCTAAATAAATGGATTACACGATGGTCTTTTCCTGTTTCATATGTTAGGCTATACTCTCTCTAATTTTGTTAATTTCATGCATTGCCGGAAACCCAAAAAAAAACACGCAATAAGAGGCTCTCCAGTGTAAGTGTCCTGGTAATCTTGGTGGCTTACACAATGGACCCAGCAACCGAGCTGCTCTCAGCTATAAAGAATCCACCTCCAACCTAAAGAAACATCTGGAAGTACATTCTTTTTGACCAAATATGACCAAAATCTCATATCCCAATATAAGACGTTTCTCGTCCCGATAATGATAAATATGACAAAATAGTGCTTTTTCTGTAAATTCTGTGAATGTCGGGCAACTTGACTTCTGTGAAGTGTTTTCAGCTGGGTGTCGTGTACCTGGAGTCGAGTATTTTGACCAATGCATGAAACTATATATTTTTAGATATATGTTGTAACGGCCGCCATTTTCTTTCTGAGTATTTATTACATGGCGTGTTGTGGGGAAAAGCCTGTTCTAACATTTGAGTGTAAGGTTTATTTTGAGCACCTGACGGCTCTTTTTTGCTTCTCATCTATAAACTCTCTCCACAAACTTTCACATGATTCTTGCGTAGGTGGTCGAAGAGGTTTGTCGTGTTTGAGTCCATGGTGGGGACCGGTCTGAACATAATTTCCATAGTAGAGTTTTCTGATCCGTGTCAGACTTTTCATAACCAAACCATGTCCATGCAACAGGGGGAGCCCCTCATTTAGGAATAACATCCTCAATTTGTTTTGACTGGTCCTTCTGTTTGGAGCTACCAGGTTCTGCCTCATCTTTATTGATAGCCAGTGAAGATGAAACCAATGAAAAAATATTGCTGTTAAAAATGTATTTTGTGACACCACAAACCAAACAACAGCATATAACTTGAAACTATAGATGTTTTCATCTCATCATCTGATATATTTCATCATATTGCATAGGGCTGTCACGATTAGTCGACTAGTCACGATTACGTCGACTATCAAAATCGTCGACGACTGATTTAATAGTCGACGCGTCGTTTGAAGCTTTATAAGATCACAAAAGACGCAGGAATAAGTAGTAGGATTTAAGAGTGTAAAAACGGACTGAAACAGAAGATGGCAGCACTGCATGTACAAGGATGCCAGCTGCCGTTAAACCCCGAAGAAGAAGAAGAAGTAGCTCTGTCCCAGAATTCGTAGCGCAGCCCAGCTCAGTTTCCAACAATGGCGGCAGCTAGTTAGTTTTAATATTACTCTTATTATTCTTTCTGGGTCACAAAATAAACGTTTTACATATTTTCAGGCGAGAATGTAGCTGTGTAAACCTCAAATATCTGCTCAGTTTATCAAGACATCACATATTTTCAAAAGCGCTCCGACGTTTTCGGAGACGTCTGTTACCCAGCGAGCCGGGGTTCAAAGCTTGCTAGAGCCCGTGAGAACACCGGACTCCTGGCAAATTGTTTTCAAACCCACCTCCGTCTTTCGCTACTCAGGTTAAACATACATAAGTCACTTAGATAACTTAAAAATTAAAAAGAAAACATATTACTGATACAGAAATTGTTTTCTATACGAGATCGCTGCAAAAACTGCAGCCTTACCTAATGTCCACCATACTGTTATTCATTTTACATCACGATTTTACTTTTATTGATTTACTTGGTATTGCTTTCAGAACTGCACATGATTATTTATAGCTAGCAGGTTGTTACTGCTATCAATTAAGTCTAACAGTCTGAAATCTATGAACTAACTTTAGCTAACGCCAGCTAACATTGTTAGCTCGGTGGCTAGTAGCCTTCAGTTATAGCAATAATTCACACGGCATGTAGTTGTAAAAAGCATAAAAATATATAAAGTAATCCGGCCCAAAGTATTTAGAATACGTTATTCACATTGAGTAACTTAACGGAATACGTTACAAACTATGTTTGGGCCATGTATTCTGTAATCTGTAGTGGAAAACTTTTAAAAGTAACCTTCTCAACACTGCACAGATATAACCGCATACACTTTACTGTGGTGTATTACTAGTTTAGATCAATGCATTTAGATCATGCCCACGTGAATCACACGATGATCCCGCAACCCCCACACCTCCACAAATTTACACACCTGTATTGTGTGACTTTACCCCAGGTCTGATATTAAGCAGTCTTAGCTGACAGATCTCTTTCTCATACCGGACGATCATTTTTTCAAACTCTGAGAAGATTTCTTCTGCAGCAGAAGTTAATCTCTCCTTGATAAACTCTCTCAGATGCTGAACTGAAGACATTATTGCAACAACAACCGATACACCGCCAAACCAACGTCTTCAAACTTAACTCGGGATCGCAACGGGATCTCTCAATGGCGCCATTGCCGCTATTCTTCTTCTACTGAATTTACGGTAGGCTGGAGGTATCAAAGGCGTAATACTGCCCTCATCAGGTCTCCTGATTTCTCTAGTACGGTCCATGAAATAACAATATACAATATGCTGTGTGTGCTGTGTGGGGGGGGGCAGTGTTGTTGAAATGACATACTTCACTAGTGGGGATAGTTACAAAGCTTTCTTCGTTATGAATAAGCATACATGTTTTTATTGAACATTTGAATAACCAGCAAAGAAAACAGAAACTCTTGTAGAGGACACAAAGTCAGAGATAGAAACAACAAGGAGCAGGTGCATCTAGTATAGGTAGAGCTGCCAAAAACCCACAGAGCTCAGCAGCCAGCGCAACAAATTCTGGATCCTTGGCTTTTAGTTAGCATTAGCAGCACATGCTGCGTCCGATGTGAAAGAACCTTTATGCTGCGCACTGTGACTCACAGCAGTGCTCCCGGGTCAGCCCTGACTTTGTGTTCTGTGGCGTGTCCAGCGGGGTGGCCTGGGGGGCACAGGCCACCCCCCCAACCAGACTGGCCACCCCAGGTGCCACCCCGAAGCCAAAACAATAAAATCCAATGAAATATCAAATGTACGATTATGTTTTCACAGTGAAGCTCAGATATCCGAGTGTAATCGAATGCAGCATCGGCTTCTGCGCTATGAGCATCATGTTAGCAAAGGTAGGAGAGCCAAGCACGAAAGACAGCACCACAGAAAACAGTTTTTCGGCGAAAGATTAACAGTTTAACATAGCTGGACTGGCCATCGAGCATGGCGGAGCTTCCACGGCGGCTAGCAGGTGGATGAGGGAAGGGTAGGCAGGAGGAGGAGAGACCCGAGGCAGCCGCCAGTCCGAGTGTCAGGTGAACTGAACTTCAGGTAAGAAGTTATGACCTGCAGTTTATCTGGGTCAGATATAAACCAAGTTTAGGTAGAGTTTATTTTCGTTGTGCTGACTTTTTACAGTCAGTTACAATAACTCTTACTGCGTACTAGCTAGCATGACAGAGTTTATATACAGCTGGGTGGGTGCTGTGTTGTTACTGATGTTGAACTTTATTTTATTCATAAGGTTAGTTTGTAGAGTTGCCAACGGCTCCTTAAAAAATGGAATGGTCCCTCATTCAGAGAAAATATTACAGGTTTTGTATTGAGCTGAGAAGAGACGCATATTGTCCCGTACTTAAGCTAGAATGAAAAAGACACAAAGCTGGAGTTATTCTGTGTCTTTACCCTGCACAGCTGCCTCTTCTTCTCTCATTCTTCCCCCCTCCCTCTCCTGTTGCTACTTCAATCATGAAACTGATCAATGATCAGCTGATCGGCTTTTCTCTTTTGTTTGTTTATCGCCCACTTTGCGCCAGAAAGAGGAAACCAGCAGATGTCGCGCTAAACAACAGCATGTTTAATATTAATTTCTAGTATCAGCTGATGTTTGCTGGAGCCACAGCTGTAAAAGCTGCTGGTCATGATGTCGGTTTGTATATCTGGTGAGAGGGAAACATGCAGATGAAACCAGGAGATGTCCTTACTGAATCATCAGAGCTGAACAGGTGATGGAGAAACAGGTTTACCTTTTAGGTGACATGAATGAGTTGAAGGGAAGTTATGAACTGTTTCTGAGAGACAAATAACATCAGGATCCTTTTCTACGTAGCTGACAGCTGGTAACTGTGCAGGGGCGGGTCTAGCAAAGTTATGCCAGGGGGGCAGGTAGGGCATTAACAGGGAAAGGGGGGCACAAAGAAATACTTTTCTTACTTATTCTCATTTAAAATATCTAGCTTTTATTAAATAATTATCTGAATCTTGCGAACAAAGTTTTTATCTGACGTAAAATTGATAGAAATCATACATATACCAACAAGACAGTGTACATCACTGTCACAACAGCGTTTGTTTTCATTCAAAGGCTTTATGGCTTTAATACCTGGTGGGCCGGTCTCTGGTCAAAATGCCCAATTTTTTGTCCCAGTCCAGCCCTGCAGGTTAATACTGGCAGTGTCACCATGCCAGCTGACTGTATTTCATCATCAGCCAGTGTTGTTCTTTATACATCAATATTACCAACGTTTACCATAAGGCAGCATAGAAAGTATTTACTTGCTTTCAGGTTTTATTCAAATGTTAGTCTTTTCATTTGTTTCCCCACTTTTTTCCTGTTTCATAATCAAACACCAGTTTGTGAGAAGATTATCTGCCTATTAAAAAAAGAAGATAAAGTTTTGCATTGGCTAATTTGCCAATTGTATGTTAAAAATGTTTGTATTTTAATATTCCAAAATGTTTGTGCCCAAAACATATGTGCCCTATATGTCAGTAAAAATATTATGCAAATATTGCTGTCCTTGAATGCTGAATAAACACTGACAAAGCACTGATTGTATCTCTTGTACTTCATCAACGCAGTATCTAAAAACTTTGCACCATAGTGGTTAAAACCTCATTCTAATAAGAGTCAAAAGCAAATTCAGTTATTAGGTTTACAGGGTTATTGAATGATGGTTAGCGGTTGGTGGAATTTTTTTAACATTATCTGCCAATTACATCTGCCACCCTTCTCCAAATCTATGCCCCTACCTGGCCCCCCCAACAAAAATTTTCTAGACACGCCACTGTTTGTGTTAAACTAATCCTAAAATAATAATGGTATTTCTAACCACTGATATGCCACAACTTAATCCTTTCAACAGCTACTGAAAGTTAGGGGACCTAGCTTCTATCCGATATTTATATAGAGATCCTCCAGCTTCAAACTGTATTACCCTTTGTGAGATTATTATATTATCTTATGCCACGTTATACCCCTAATTAAAGATTGCAGTTTTAGTCTGCATTATTCTCCTGAATTAGAAGAAGGTGATAACTATTACATTTGTTAAATTGATTTGCATTATCCGATACTGTTGAATGTGTAACACTGTTTCTTGACATTTCATACTGCTGAATCATGAAGAGAATGTTGGGTGCAGAAGGCCTTGTTGTTCTGATA
Organism: Oreochromis niloticus; assembly: GCF_001858045.2. Classification (NCBI taxonomy): domain Eukaryota; kingdom Metazoa; phylum Chordata; class Actinopteri; order Cichliformes; family Cichlidae; genus Oreochromis; species Oreochromis niloticus. Next base: position 25,949,739 of record NC_031984.2, on the reverse strand, counting down.
GTAGAAGAGACAGACCACATTCCATACCACCACCTTGTTGGGAACAGAAAAACAAGGAGCCAAGGTCATAAGTTAGGCGCTGTGTGAGAGAAAGAATGTGAATGTTTAGGCTTTTACGACTAGGTGGGGGCCACTAGAGGCTATAAGAGCTTGAGTAACCCTCCACCAGTTTGAGATTTGCTGTGACCCTCTGCATGCAGGTTTCCCCATCCGGATGGTTTGTGCTCATAAGTGTTGAATTATATGGAAATAAATAATTGTTGATTGAGCATTTATACACCGAGTATTGTCCTTCCTTCAGCCCAAAGATCAAAAGAATTGGGAGATTTTAACAACTTGGTGCCGTGACCCGGATCTTTGGTGTGCTGAGGAAGGGCAGATTTGGCCTGTGGTGAGATCGTGAGGCGAGGCGAACAGAGGGCCGGTCCAAAAACAGAAAGGTAAGCACAGCCTGTTGTATTATAAATACCAAATGTGCATATTGGGCTTTCCAAATTAATCTGTTCGCTGAGTTACACGTATTTTCACATTAAATTTGTCGGTGTCTGGTTTTCGGCACAAGATACTAACATCATAAGTTGAGGCTGAATTCCAGTGTGTCATAGGAACTGCCTCTAGCAAGAAACTAATAACATACTACGTTGAGTCTAGTTGCAGCCCACACGTTACCTTCCACATTTAACTTTGTCTATGACTGGCTTCTGTTGCAAGAAACGGGGAAAACTTCTAAGACGCGGCCAAAGTTTAGCATATGAAATAGAGGTGAAATAGAGTCTGGCTTGTGGTGCGCTTGCATTTCAAAGGTGAGCTCAGAGGTTTCTGTGTGTGTTTCTGCATGTGAGACACGCTCTTTGTGTGTTTCAGTGTGTGAAATATGAACATGGTGACAGTGACGGTTAATGTGTGAATAGGAGGACACTAGAGCGGAGACACATTTTAGGATCCAAGGTTGATGCCTAGTGTACCTGTGGAAATTAATTTTGCCCTGGGGTTGGCTCCCCCACCGTGCGTACGGACCAGCGGCATCTGGAGGTCCAGGTTTATCACCTGAGAGCTGAGGGCCCTCAAACGATAACAGAATAACACTGAAACCACTGTGTAATCACGGGTTTACAGTTTACATTTATTCTGGACTACAGGGTGGGCCATTTATATGGATACACCGTAATAAAATGGGAATGGTTGGTGAAATTAAAGTCCTGTTTGTGGCACATTAGTATATGTGAGGGGGAAAACTCCTCAAGATGGTTGGTGACCATGGTGGCCATTTAGAAGTCGGCCATCTTGGATACAACTTTTGTTTTTTCAATAGGAAGAGGGCCATGTGACACATCAAACTTATTGGTAATGTCACAAGAAAAACAATGGTGTGCTTGGCTTCAACGTAACTTTATTCTTTCATGAGTTATTTTCAAGTTTCTGACCACTTAGAAAATGTGTTCAATGTGCTGCCCATTGTGTTGGATTGTCAATGCAACCCTCTTCTCCCACTCTTCACACACTGATAGCAACACCGCAGGAGAAATGCCAGCACAGGCATCCAGTATCCGTAGTTTCAGGTGCTGCACATCATCACATCTTCACACCATAGACAATTGCCTTCAGATGACCCCAAAGATAAAATTCTAAGGGGGTCAGATCGGGAGACCTTGGGGGCCATTCAACTGGCCCACGACGACCAATCCACTTTCCAAGAAACTGTTCATCTAGGAATGCTCGGACCTGGCACCCATAATGCGGTGGCGCACCATCTTGCTGAAAAAACTCAGGGAACGTGCCAGCTTCAGTGCATAAAGAGGGAAACACATCATCATGTAGCAATTTCAAATATCCAGTGGCCTTGAGGTTTCCATTGATGAAGAATGGACCCACTATCGTTGTACCCCATATACCACACCAAACCATCACTTTTGTTGTTCCAACAGTCTTGGAGGGATCCATCCAATGTGGGTTAGTGTCAGACCAATAGCGGTGGTTTTGTTTGTTAACTTCACCATTCACATAAAAGTTTGCCTCATCACTGAACAAAATCTTCTGCATGAACTGAGGGTCCTGTTCCAATTTTTGTTTTGCCCATTCTGCAAATTCCGTGCACCGATCTGGGTCATCCTCGTTGAGATGGTGCAATAGCTGAAGTTTGTAAGGGTTCCATTTGTGAGTAGCTAATATCCGCCGAGTGACATGCGGCGAGTGCTACGCTGTGGGCTCTTCCTGAATGAAGCTAGGACAGCCACTTATGTTCCTTCATTAGTGACAGTTTTCTTGCATCCACATTTTGGCAAATCCAACACTGAACCAGTTTCACGAAACTTAGCAAGCAGTTTGCTAACTGTAGCATGGGAGATGGGTGGTCTCGTAGGGTGTCTTGCATTGAAATCTGCTGCAATGACCCGGTTACTGCGTTCACCAGATATCAACACAATTTCGATCCGCTCCTCACATGTTAACCTCTTCGACATGTCAATGGCTGTGAACAAAGAGAAACTTGAAAATAACTGATGAAAGAATAAAGTTACGTTGAAACCAAGCACACCATTGTTTTTCTTGTGACATTACCAATAAGTTTGATGTATCACATGGCCCTCTTCCTATTGAAAAAACAAAAGTTGTATCCAAGATGGCCGACTTCTAAATGGCCACCATGGTCACCAACCATCTTGAGCAGTTTGCCCCCTCACATATACTAATGTGCCACAAACAGGACTTTAATATCACCAACCATTCCCATTTTATTACGGTGTATCCATATAAATGGCCCACCCTGTAGAACAAGACACATTTTGAGATCAAAGGTTGAGTTCTATATTAGTGAAAAATAAAAAAGGTTGAATTCCTCGTTTCAGTGGTTGAAATTGTTGTGTGCCTGTCTCCTGACGAGTGTGAAATTAAATAAAGAGGGAATTTGGAGCCACATAGAGATAGACGGGCTTAATTGGGTGTAATACTCTGTGGTGTAATAAAAAAATAATTAAAAAAAGAGAGAGAGGAGTGTGTTGGGAGACTGGCATGCAGTCTGCACTGTAAAGGTGGGCGTGTTGCCTGCTTATCTGTTTAACAGTGATGAAAATGATATTAAATAAATCTCTTAGTGTGTTAGTACAGGCGGCTACGGACCTGGACCAACTGCCCACCACAAGCACAGCGGCCGAAGCAAAATTATAGTAATGGGAACCACACCCCGCAAGAATCAGCAGCTGTGGAAGAGACAACAGCGAGGAGAGAATTAGAGGAGAAATTAAGAGAAGTTTTAACACATTAGGGCCGACAGACTTGTGGAGGTTGGGAAGGCGTCCGGAGCATCACAACAAAACGTGAAACAAAAACACACACAAGCAGAGAAATGTGAGAGAAAGGCTCCTTTTAAGGTAATGCCTTGTTTGAGAAAAAGTTAAAAATAACCCGCCTACAAATGCACACTCACGCAATGAAAAAACAGCGTACACACATGAACACGTGAAGATTTTCCGGCAAGATTGAAGCAGGGAAATTTAACATACACCTGTTGTTTTTAATGATGAAGTTTATCCATTTCTAACAAATAAACCCTCTGGGTTGCAGGACAACAATTTAACTTCAAAGAAAAAGAAAATAAAGAGACTGGTATGACCAACCAGTGATGAAACAACAAATTGAGTGGTTAAGAGTCAAATTGTGAGGTGTTTTCTGCTGATTGAACAACAAGTGATTGGAAAGAAATTTCTCTTTTGTGAGTTTAAACATGATCTTAAGAATTTGAACATGTGCATGTTGTCCTGTCAACTTGGTGGGTTATGAGTTAATTATATCGTGAGAAAGAGAATTAAAAAAAAAAAAGGGGGGGGGGGAGAGAAGGCTTCTCCCCTCTCTTTGTAACACAGCCAACACAACATCATTTTCCTGTTCGTACACTTCTGTTTGTTTTTGTTTTGTTTTGTTTTTGTTTTTTCTCTTTATGTTTAATTACAGGCTGCTTTGCCGGCCCTGGAAGCCGAGGCTGACCTGGACTCCTGCTCTCCCCTCTACCATCTTTGATGTGACCCTGACCAAACGCTGCAGCAGCTGCACCCACAACAACAACCTGAAAATGTCAACAGTGCTGCAGGAAAAGGATCTCATGCAACAGAGACGGAGGGCGTTAAACCCAAGGCCTGTTTCACTACACGGGGGAAATTTCCAGACAGCTTCAGCTGACAAAGGTGTGACGAGACACCCATTAAGCCCGAATGAAAAGTGAGGCCAAGCAACATAATGCTGACCTTGATAACTCTGCATTAACACTGTGCAGGGCAGTGATGGACCAACATGGATGATCGGGCAGCAAAAAGGGCGTGCCAGACACAGGAGGAGCAACTGAGGTCAAAAGGCACCTCAGAACGGACAAAACACAGAAGATGATGCAGGTTTCACCTGCGGTGAGCATGGACACTGGAGAAAAGGACTGCCTCAATTGGGGTCAGAACCAGGACGGACTGAACTTTGAACAGCAGCAGCAATGGTGGCAAACAGACTGAAAAGGAGGAGGGCAGGACCCCAGGGCATGCTTCAGGCCATGGTTTACCCAAGACACCAGAACAGGAAAGTGATGAACACACACACACACGTCTACACACACACACCGATTCAGAATGAAGTGAAATATACACATGAACACATGTGCACTCGTTGATTGAGTGAGAAATGACACACACACAGACACACACACACACACACACACACCTAAATCAAAATGCTGATTCACTGAGAAGTGATCCACACACATACACATGCACACGCTTGTGCAATGAAGAGTGATGCACACACACACACGCTGATGCAATGAAGAATGCTTTGCTAACAAATGCTTATGCTGATATGCAAAATGCTGCACACAAACATCCCAATACATAATTTTTATGAGGAGCCATTGATTACTTAGAATGTGTTTTATGTCACCCAGAGGGCATTTATGTAGATTTAAGGAACAAGGACTAAAATTGTCTGGTTATGAAAACAATGTCTGTGCGTGATGTCTGTTTATGGCTCAAGGCCTTGACTGAATCCTTTGCTGTGCTTCACACAGCCTGATAAGGAGCAGTGGTACAGAGTGAAAATGATGAACTAAGAGTCTAAGTTTTAAGTTGAAGTGCCGCATTTTCTGTGATTGAGATTTAATTCAAGGAGGAACAAAAGGTGTTACGGCACCTGAAGTTCTCATTCCCACACAATATTGTCCCAGGAGGAAGCAAAACTTTCCTCTGAATTTCTGGTTGATTTTTGGGTTTTGCTTAGCGCTAGCTTGATTTTATCAGTGAGCTTTGGGTTGTGTTCTTTCTCTAAGAGAGAGAGAGATGGTTTTATGCTTGGACATGTCTGCAACGGGTCCTAGTATGTGTTATTCTATTAGTATTTTATTGGTTACGCTTGTGTTTGCTTTTGTTACAGTGCACTGAGATAAGAAAATCGGAGAGGTGTGATCCACCGGTGGTGATATTTTGATATTTTGTGAGTTCATGATTTAACAATCAGCTCTTTAAACTAGAGATGGACTGATCCGATATTACGTATCGGTATCGGTCCGATACTGACCTAAATTACTGGATCGGATATCGGCGAAAAATAAAAAATGTAATCCGATCCATTAAATATCAAAAAAGCATCGCACAAAACTTGCAACACGGCATAACTCGGCTCATAACCGTAGCACATTGCAGCAGTATGTGTCACGTGATAGAGCGGCTGTGTGTATTTGTAGCCTCGCTACCAAACCAGCATTTCATCTCCGAGGAAGTTATCCCAGAGAGAAGTAAAGCAAGTGTGTAAGTTCATCTCTGAATGTTTGTAAAGCGTTCCCATGTTAAGCTTAACAACCGATATATGGAGTGACTGCCTCTCCCTCACCTTCCTGCCTCTACTTCAATCGTGAAACTGCTTAACGATCAGCTGATCGGCTTTTCTGTCGCGAGTCCGTCTCTCTTCTTTGTTTTTGGCCCACTTTGCACCAGAAAGAGGAAACCAGCGGCTGAACAACAGCAGCACGTTTAACCTTGATAAGCTGTTGTTAGAATTTATTTAATATTACTTTCTACACCAGGATCCTTTTCTACGTAGCTGACGGCTGGTAACTGTGCAGGGGCGGATCTAGCAAAGTGCAGCCAGGGGGGCCGATAGGGCATGAACAGGGAAAAGGGGGCACAAAGACATACTTTTCTTTCTTATTCTCATTTAAAATATGTAGCTTTTAATTAATAATTATCTGAATCTTACACCCAAAGTTTTAATCTGATGTAAAATGTATAGAAGTCCATTACTATATATAGTAACTCTTGAGTCTATATACCCTAGTAAGGTATAGTACTTTTTCCTTTGGGAAGGTACCATCTGTGAATTCTGCAATTCTGTTGAAGAAAGATGTTGAATCTATTTAATTATTCTTGAAAAATAATTTGTTTCTGTGCATTTTTTTTCACCCTGCATCAAATTAAAGTTGATTACATCGATTAAGCATCATGAGGTGGAGGGTGGGTGGTGGTTCCCTATTTTTTTTTTTTGCTGGGAGTTTGCAACCCTATTAGTTAGGTTGCTTAATATTTCTGCTAAGTACTCTTTAAAATACCAGAATAGGGAGGATGGAGTAGGTTTAAGTTAGGTTTTAAGTTAGGTAAGGTTTATTAGATTGATCAGTGTTGCTGAACTATGAAATATTTTGGGTGCAGTGTATTTTTTACATACAGGTATAACAGAATAGCTTTAGTGTTGTTGTTTATTTAAACTTGAGTATGAACTTATACAAAATGCAGCAAGATATTAAAAAAAAACAGTTTTATTGATTAAAAAACACACTATATCGGATTCATATCGGTATCGGCAGATATCCAAATTTATGATATCGGTATCGGTATCGGACATAAAAAAGTGGTATCGTGCCATCTCTACTTTAAACTAGGCCTGAAAAATTGAAATTTAAAGCGCTATGAAATATTCTTACTGTAAACATTCGCAGAGTGTGCTTCTCCATGATTATAATGGGCTTGGGAGAAATTCACTTATATGGGACACTGATCACATGAGAAGTCCTAAGTCTAAAAGGATTGCAGCGAGTCAATCCAGTCCAAAATCATAAGGAATTGTTTTCCTTAAAATGATGACGTCATCTTGCTGGTGATGGATGCTCGAATAGGTTGCGCGGGAGACTCCATTATCAACAACATCTGGTATGAATGTGTGTGAATGAATGCATGTGACTGGACTGTGATGGACTGACTTGATACTGAGACAAAGACTGCACGAACTTTAGGATTAGTAAATGCTGACAAACAATTCACCCAGCCGGCAAGAGAAGGGTGGATGCTTCGCTTTGTTTTGTTTTGTTTTTGCAGGAGCAGGAGGATAAGAGAGACTGGAGACTGAGACTGAGACGGAATCTCTCCTCCAAAGGGATAGCAGATGCAGGTTGGACCCTGCAAAGATGCATTCGTCTGAGTTGCGCTGGTGTGGCAGAGGCTCTGTAGCTGGTTACGGGGGTCTGAGAGACCACAGTGAGGTTGGTAGGTCTGGTGGCCATGTTGTTTGTGAAAAAAGGAGAAAACTTGTTTTTTTCTGAGAGAGAAAAAACAGTTAAATTTAAGTTGAAATGTTAGATTATTTATCCTGAGTGAGAGCCAGCCAGTGAACCTATCGTTGAGAAGGTAAATCCAAGCTGAGCGCGATTGGCTAGCCGGGGTGCGAGTGGAGCCGCCCCTTTGTTAAGTGATTGGCAGCGGGGCAGTGAGGGTTTACCTGGGAGGCGGAGTTGGTCTCCGGCGCAAAATTTCGAACGAGGTAAGCAGCATTCGGGGATGAGCCGGGGAGCAAACAAGAAGGAAAAATTGTGCGCTGGTTGCGGTTGCGGGCCGGTGCGGCTCGGAGCGAAGGGAGAACTTAGAGTTTGCGCTGAATTTGAGAGGGAGCTAGTAAGGGGGATTGTTTGAATTAAAAAAGACTAAGGGTTTTTTCAGGGTTTACCCTGTTATCGAATATAAGGTTTTGGGTATACGGGAATTCCCTACAAGTTATTCTAGGGGTTTTGGAGAAAAACGCGGAGGGTTTTTAAGGAGTTTAGCTAAGGATCGGGTGGGAGCCGCGGGGATCGCGAGTAAGAACTTAGAGTGTGGGCTGAATTTGAGAAAGAGCTAGTTTGGAGAAAAAAGACAGGATTTTTTTTTCAGGATTTCCGTGTTATGGAATATAAGGTTTTGGGAACAGAAGGGTAGCTAACAAGTTATTCTAGGGTTTTGGAGAAAAGAGTTTTTTTAGTAAGTTTTTTTTGCTGGGAGCCGCGGTGCGTTTATGTTCGGGGGGATCACACGAGTTTTTTGTGACTCTGAGTTTGATTTTAAATTTCTTTGTTCGGATTAAACAAACACATATAAATTGCGCTGACCCACCACCAGATGGCGTTTTTTAAGCATAAAAAAGTTAAAACTTTTTTAATAGCTTAAAAATAAAAGAATGCTATTTGATATATAAACGTTCTAAATAATCTAATAATTTATTATTTGGGGGGGGGGGAAGCAATGACCTATGAACTAGCATATTTTTTGCATGAATATCATAATTTTTATGAAAATCATATTTTTTATGAATATCATATTTTTATGAATATCATATTTTTATTACTTCCTTTATTACGTTATTGCTATTTTATTGGGGGCCATAAATCACTCAGTTTGACATAAGGGGTATAATATCTCTCTCTCCTGTCTAATCTGAGGGATGTCTCAAGTGCCATTTCCATGCTGATGGGCCTTCTTTTTGCCCTCAACATAGACTATCCAAATGAGCTTAAGGGCATCTTTGAAGTCATTCAGAACGTCCTAATGAACATTGGTGGAAGGCAGTGCATCTCACTAGTGCATGGTCTAAGAAACAGACTCTTGCAGAAAGCCATGCAGAACTGTAATTGTATGCTCCTTAGTGTTAAGGACAGTTTTTATTTTACTGTTTGTTTTTTTATTCTTGCAAGTTCTCATTCTCACTTTTGTATGTCACTAAATGACTACACTTTACATTCCAGATTAGACAATTACTCATTAGTTCATGGTTTAAGAAACTTATGTGAACAACAATATAATGGTGGACTTTGCAGATGCTTATCTCATGCAAGTCAGTAGTTTTTCCTTTGTTTTACAATTGAGCAGACTCAAACTAAAGTTTCTGAAATATCCATCTTATCAAATGTTTCAGAAGCATGCACTCATTTTCAGAGATATTGGTTCTGTGGAATTTGTTGCCATTGTAAACGAAGACAAATACAAGAGTTTGATGTCTTAGTTGTTATAAACTGATCTTTACTGTCACTTATCAAATGTTTTGTACTATTTTAATATTTCAAGTTTTATGCTAACAGGTGTGACTGAGCACAATGAAGTTTAAAAATTTTGCAAATGTAAAGAATAACTTTTCTAAAATAGCAAGTGTCCCGTTGATACATTACATTAATGCAGACTTTATGTTGTTACTTCACAAGAATCACTACTGCTCCTAGAGTATTGGTCAGAATTTAATCTTCACCCAAACTGGGCTCAAGACCAAATTCAAATTTATTGTTTCACAGGGAGCAACCTTTGAGTTTTGATGGATTGTGAGCCTGATGAGCTACGTCACTGATTTTTCTGTTTCTCAGATGACTAAGATGGCACAATAAATGGTGAATGTTGGGTGCTCATGAGTAATTGTCTTGTCATGTTCTTAAAACAAACTTTCTGCCTGAAATGATCAGATACACTTTAATGGAATCTGTGGGGTTAAATTAATTTAAAGGAATGTAGATATTTAAACCTGAGATCTAAGATGAACCTAACAGGTAGTTTTGCTGAAATGGATGTTAGAAAGCTAAAATAAAAAAAAACTTAAGATGTTCAATACACATTTTTCTTTACATCCAGTCAATCAACTCTGATAATTAAAATGAAACTGATTTACAAGTTCACTCAGCTACCTTAAGGAGCTCAGTTAATTAATAAACTTAAATCAACTTAGCTAACAGATTATGTTAGTTAAGCTAAAATAGATTCCTAAGTAAAAAGAACTACTAAAGTATTTGAATTAACTAAAAAACCCAAGTCAACTGAACTAGGACAAGAGTTTAAACAGCAGATTATTTTAATTTAGCTGAAAGGGTTTTCCCAAGTAAAAATGACAATTAAAGGAGTTGAACTGACTAACAAATCTCAGTCAACTAAACTAAGACAAAAGTTTAGACAACATGTGATTTTTCATCAACATAACATTTGGTTGTGTTACAAGAACAAACTCTATTTCTTGACTTAACTTAAAATTTTAAGGCAGCCCTTTACCTGATATTTTTAAGTTGAAACAACAAGTTATATTTTACAGTGCAGGGCTGGTATAGTGTGGAGAGCTCTGATGCCCTTGCAGTCGTAGCAGTGCTCTGTCCAAGGTGCTAATTTACTTAGATCTTGACTGTAACAAGATTCATATGTTGTCTTTTGAATATTCAGTTCATAATCAAGCCAATCAGAGAAATAAGGAGGATGGGAATAATAATCCGCATAGGATACAAGAACCTCGTAAACTCTGCCTGCATGTCCTGAGGCAGCTTGGTGAGCTGCCGTGTCACATGGGTCACACAGTTAGATTCAGTCTGGCCTGTGACTCAACTCTGATCTACCATCCAAATAAGTGCTCTCACTTTCAGTGCAAACTACTTGAGCCCACTTGTGTCACCACATGCAAAGTTCAAGGCTTCCATGAGGTCAGCAATTTTTGTAAGAGCTAGCTGGTGAGGTTGCCCATACTGCTCTGTGAAACTGGCCATTGCATCAGTTGAAGATTGTGGGGAACTGGTGGATGATTCTGCTATAAATAGTGCTTCCTCATATTGCAGATGATCCCCCAAATTCTGGTACTTAAAGTGCTCTGTAGCATCCTCAGGCAGTGGATTTTCCAGGGCAACCTTCAGTCTTGCAAAATTCTCTGGGCTCCCAGCCCGAAAGTAAAGCGTAACCAATGCTTTGGACAGGTGGTGGGAATGACAGAGGTCGATACACACTGTCATCTTGCATCAGTTCTCCTGTGCATATCCATCAGGTGCTGGCTGTGCAAAAGTCTTATTACTGCTAAAACTTGCAAAGAAAGTCTAAAGTAAGTTTGGTCATCATAAATAGTGCAACTCCAACAGTCTTGAGCTACTTTATTGCTGGCTTATTGCTGCCTGAATTTCATCACTTGCTTACTCTGCATTTGTGACATTGAGCATGTTTCCTGTTTATCTTGGAGGACATTAAACTGAACTACTAACATTAGAAAACAATTGCAGTCAAACTTGTCTGACCACTCCTTGAGTGTGTGGTTTAGCAGCAGTGAGATAATATCTCCCAGAGAATTGAATGTGTTGCAGACTTAACACACTGACTGGAAACAGGTTAAATAAAAAGAACAAAATCCAATAATTATTGAGGTTCATGGGGAATTTCATTAAAAGAGAGTCCAAAAGAAAGCAATAAATTGATTTTAACACTGAATTATACTCAACAAATTTAGGGAAGACTTCACACTGGGAAAAAATGTCTGACAATATACAGAAAAAGGAAAAGAACAGATCCACAAACTATCCTCTGTGACATGTGTGCAGAGGACAGGAAACCAGCAAAGAAGACGTGCATGAAGTGTGAGATCTCCATGTGTGTCCAGCACCTCCAGGCCCACCTGACCACACCTGTGTTACTGCAGACTCATCCTCTGACTGAACCCATGGCTTTATGTGGGAACACCAAATGTTCTCAGCACGGCAAGCTCCTGGAGTACTACTGCTTGGACGACATGACCTGTGTGTGTGTTTCCTGTGCCATTGAGGACCAGCACCGCCTACACAATATGAAGACCTTCTCCACAGCCCACAAAGAGCTCGTGGAGAAGCTGAAAGCTGAGCAGCAGATCTTACAGGAGAAAACAGACAATGAGAATGTGAGTCTGGAAAAGTGGGAGAAGAGTGAAAGAGAGAAGCTGGGTCGTTGCAGTGTGCGTCTGATTGAGGCTGTGACTAACCTGCGTGACATCTCTCTGACCAGTGTCCAGAGCTCAGTCTCTGCTCATATGGTGTCCCTGAAAACCAGCAAGAGCAGCACGGAAGGAGAAGGACACTTTCAGATTCCTGCAGATGTATTCTCAGGTGCATCAGGATGTGGAGAAGGCCAAAGCTGTGGATCTGAGAAAAGGGCTGGAGCCGGGCAGCCATCGGGACAAACTGGTTGAGGAGACAGAATGGGGAGAGGAGACAGAATGGGGAGAAGATGGTGAAATAAGCGTTTCAGTTCTGGGGATCATTGCTGACTCTGGTTGATCCTGAACACCACCAGGAGCTTATTCCCACTGATTCACACTGGATCTTTGAGCCACAGTCTCTGGGTCCTGGCATGTCGCTGTCCAAAGACAAGAGGAAGGTTTTCCATAACAGCTGGCTGGGACAGTGCTGTGCAACTCTTCTAATCTGCTGTACCAAGACAGCCAGCAGCTATCAGAGGTGGGTGGTCAGTCTGTCCGAAGAGTCTGATTGGATGATTGGTTTATGTGATAAAAAGTGTGCAAAGAACTTGAAGGATGGAGCTGTGTATGGACTGTGCTGGGAAGACAAGCAGCTCAGCAGCCTCACAACAAAGAGAAATGAAGGTTCTCAGTCATCCACTTCACAAGGTTTGAAGGTGCAAAATACTGGCACAGTCAAAACTGGGACCCAACTCGTGACAACCTCTGCATTAATCACATATCAGCCTGCAACACCACCTGAAAAGGTGGAGGTGTTGTGGAACTTTGCTGCCTCCACGCTGTCCTTCTTCAGGAGAACCGGACAGCACCAGAGAGAAGAAATCATCACAATGAAGCTTAAAGTAAGCATCAACAACTGGAACCTGGTCCCATTTGTCCAACTGGGAAAGCAAAATATCCACAGCACGACCCAGCAGCAGCAGTGGAAGTGTTCATGTGGGAAAGTTTACTACTGGGATGGTAACAGGTACCGGGATCATAGTTCTGGCTACCCCCACCAGTCTGTTTGTTCCTGTGGAAAAGCTCTTAGTGTCACAGAGGTGGTTTGTAAACTTTGCTAATTATAGCTCTTTTTTTTTTCTTTTTTTCACAAGATGAATATGAATTTAAGTCACTGATGAATTCAGTGAGATGAATCTTTTGTTATGAATTTGTAAAATTTAAAGAGTAAACAAAATTCAAATCAAACATAAAATGCATATTCGCTTGCATGTTTTACAATTTCATAAATTTTTATCTTTTGTTCCAGTATAGCAACAAAGTCTTATAGTTTAAAGTTTTCTGCTTGATTACACCTGCAAGTTGAAGATGTTTGTCTCCATCTACTGTTGGTGCTCTCACACAGCTCTTTGGTCTTATTAATGAGAACAAAGAAACTTCTGTTTTTGATACACTGTAAATAATTTGATCGATAATAAATTAAGTTGATTTTTAGTGTTGAAAGTTTTTATTTGTTTAATTAAAGTGTTCACAGTTTTCTTTTTGTAAAAATACATAACGAGAAAATAAAGGAACCCAGCAAGGGAACGTCATCCATAAGATATTATGGGAAATTAATAAATCCAATCAATGGCATCTGATCAGCCGTGTTGGTGTTGTTCCTACGATATCATAATAACTGTAACTGAACAATCGTGATGTGTGAACTGTTCAGTTAGCATCTGACAAGAAAACTCTCATTTGGCTAACAGAAAACCTAACTCAATAATATGTTTGCTATATTGCATAAATTAACAAAGAAAACACTTGTAATGTTCACCATTAGTTCCAGAAAGAGGTTAGCATACAGAGTGATAAGTAATACATCGCTTTCATTATCTGTGTACATGCTATAAATGATCTAATCAGTGAGTCTGTCACGGACTGCGCTGGCAGACCATGGGGATGAGGGGAAACAGGACTCAAATGCTGGACTTTGTGCGATGAAAACAGGGCATTTATTTACAGTGAAGTAAATTATACACTACAACAATAAATCCCCAGTCTGTTCCTGACTCCCGTGCTGTGTCCTCTTCCTAGAGTTAGTGTGTCTCCACTCCTCCCTGTCCCAGCACCCCATGCTGGCTGCCCTCTCGTTCCCACAATCCTAGGAAAACACAGAGGCAGCCGTCAGAAACACCACAATTGCAGCAGACTAACCTTCACTAACTTGTAAGGAGACTAACGTGAAGTCACACAACAATCCAGCGTCAGAGAGAGTTCCACCACACACACACACCCACACACACACGCACACACACATGCACACACACGCACAAGGACGAGGGACAGCAACACTAAATATACACATGTCCATAAACTAACTACAAAGGCATTTTAGTTTGAAGCTGTGGAATGTTTTTATTGACTGGGTGAAATGTCACTCAGATATGACAAAGGAAAACAGGTTTACATACAGGGAGTGCAGAATTATTAGGCAAATGAGTATTTTGTCCACATCATCCTCTTCATGCATGTTGTCTTACTCCAAGCTGTATAGGCTCGAAAGCCTACTACCAATTAAGCATATTAGGTGATGTGCATCTCTGTAATGAGAAGGGGTGTGGTCTAATGACATCAACACCCTATATCAGGTGTGCATAATTATTAGGCAACTTCCTTTCCTTTGGCAAAATGGGTCAAAAGAAGGACTTGACAGGCTCAGAAAAGTCAAAAATAGTGAGATGTCTTGCAGAGGGATGCAGCAGTCTTAAAATTGCAAAGCTTCTGAAGCGTGATCATCGAACAATCAAGCGTTTCATTCAAAATAGTCAACAGGGTGGCAAGAAGCGTGTGGAAAAACCAAGGCGCAAAATAACTGCCCATGAACTGAGAAAAGTCAAGCGTGCAGCTGCCAAGATGCCACTTGCCACCAGTTTGGCCATATTTCAGAGCTGCAACATCACTGGAGTGCCCAAAAGCACAAGGTGTGCAATACTCAGAGACATGGCCGAGGTAAGAAAGGCTGAAAGACGACCACCGCTGAACAAGACACACAAGCTGAAACGTCAAGACTGGGCCAAGAAATATCTCAAGACTGATTTTTCTAAGGTTTTATGGACTGATGAAATGAGAGTGAGTCTTGATGGGCCAGATGGATGGGCCCGTGGCTGGATTGGTAAAGGGCAGAGAGCTCCAGTCCGACTCAGATGCCAGCAAGGTGGAGGTGGAGTACTGGTTTGGGCTGGTATCATCAAAGATGAGCTTGTGGGGCCTTTTCGGGTTGAGGATGGAGTCAAGCTCAACTCCCAGTCCTACTGCCAGTTTCTGGAAGACACCTTCTTCAAGCAGTGGTACAGGAAGAAGTCTGCATCCTTCAAAACACTGACAGAATCCATGGATGGCAGGCTTTTGAGTGTCCTTGCAAAGAAAGGTGGCTATATTGGTCGCTGATTTGTTTTTGTTTTGTTTTTGAATGTCAGAAATGTAGATTTGTGAATGTGGAGATGTTATATTGGTTTCACTGGTAAAAATAAATAATTGAAATGGGTATATATTTGTTTTTCGTTAAGTTGCCTAATAATTATGCACAGTAATAGTCACCTGCACACACAGATATCCCCTAAAATAGCTAAAACTAAAAACAAACTAAAAACTACTTCCAAAAACATTCAGCTTTGATATTAATGAGTTTTTTGGGTTCATTGAGAACATGCTTGTTGTTCAATAATAAAATTATTCCTCAAAAATACAACTTGCCTAATAATTCTGCACTCCCTGTATTAAAATGGTGGCTTTTCATTGGTGTTAACTTTAGACATCACATTTATAAGGCTCTTTAAAAACGTCATTTATTAAACTTTTCTCTTACCTGAAATAAACAGGCTGTCTTGATTCAATGCAGATTATCACAAATTTCACACAGTGTATCAATATTCTATGTGTTTCTTTTATGAGCTGTATCTTAACCATGTAGCTATCGAAACTGTGTTTTAATGACATCGCAGGTACAAATAACAACAAAATCATCATATTTGGCAAATGTTTTATTATGAAAGACAACAAAATTGAAATAAAAAACATTTATATCTGTCAAACAAGACACAAAGCTGTGTGTCGCTGTAATGGACATGGAACTGAAGTTGAAAAGCTCAACATAAGAAAACGCTGGGAAACAAACAAACAAACAAAAAACTTCACTTTATACTTTCCATATTTATTGATTGATCTGGAACGAGTCCTTTGTCTCCCAGGAAACTCTTCACCACTGAAAACAGAATGGGGAAAAATGAAGCTTGCACTGGCTTCCAATTAAATACCGTATTCAATTTAAAATACTACTTTTCACTTACAAAACTATTAATAATTTGGCGCCGAGCTACCTCAATGAGCTCTTAGGTTACACACTCCTGTCAGAGCACTTAGATCTGCTACCCAACTTCTTCTGGAGCAACCTCGTTCTCGGCTGAAGTCTCGCGGCGACCGCGCGTTTGCTGTAGCTGCCCCAGTCTTATGGAACAACCTTCCTGTTGCTATCCGGGCGTCTGACTCTATGCCACTGTTTAAATCACGGCTGAAGACTTATTTGTTTAATCTTGCTTTTCCACCTAGTTAACATTTGGTGTGCGTTGGTACATTTTTATCCGTTATGCTTGTGAACTACTTTTATATCATATGATTGTCAAGGTTTTATAATTGATACGTGCCAGGTCCTTTCTCTTTTCCCTCCCATCTCCTTTTTCCTATTTTATTTTTTGTCAAGCACCTTGGTATACCCTTGGTTTTTTAGTGTGCTTTATAAATAAAGTTTATTATTATTATTATTATTATTATTATTATTATTATGGATGGCAGACAGTTGGTGTCGTAAACCACCGCCTCTGTTCAAAGATGGTCGCTCACAGTGGACATAGATGGCTTCCTCCACTCCTCTTTCAAACCATCTGTCCTCTCTGTCCAAAATGTGAACATTGGCATCCTCGAAAGAGTGTCCTTTATCCTTTAGATGCAGATGGACTGCTGAGTCTTGTCCTGTGGAGGTGGCTCTTCTATGTTGTGCCATGCACTTGTGAAGTGACTGTTTGTTCTCTCCAATGTAGAGGTCTGGGCATTCCTCGCTGCACTGTACAGCATACACCACGTTGTTAAGTCTGTGTTTTGGAGTTTTGTCTTTCGGGTGAACCAGTTTCTGTCTGCGTGTGTTGCTGGGTCTGAAGTACACTGGGATGTCGTGTTTGGAGAAAACTCTCCTGAGTTTTTCTGATACACCGGCTACATAGGGGATGACAATGTTGTTGCCTCTGTCTTTCTTATCCTCCCTCGCTGGTGTCTGATCTTCTTTTCTGTGCCTCTTTGCTGACTTTATAAACGCCCAATTAGGATAACCGCATGTTTTGAGTGCTTCCTTTACATGTGTGCGTTCCTTCTTTTTTCCCTCAGGCTTAGAGGGAACATGTTCTGGTGGTGGTCAGCGGGCCCGGTGGCGCCGGTGTCCGGCAGCCTCGCCTCTGTCAGTGTGCCCCTGGGCAGCTGTGGCTACAATGTAGCTTGCTATTCCTCTTTGAATAGTACGCTGGTTGCCCCCGGAGTTCGAGTCTCCGGGAGGAAATCCTGGTGGTTTGAGGCCCAGGCTTGTGTTGGGTACGGTCCATCACAAGGACATTGGCTCGAGCGCGCTGTTGGGGAGAAGCCGGCCCAGACCTGTGTTCGATCCAAGTACGCCACAGGGACAGCGGTTCGGGTACGCTGTCGGAGTCCATTTCTGCATACTATAGTGCACGGAGTGGCGGTGTTCGTTCCTTGGTCCGTAGAAGGCAAGGGCCTCACGGGGGACGCCTCGTGTAGTAAAATGGGATCTAGATCCAGTAGAGCGGCAGACGTTTCACCAGGCGGCCAGGGACAAAACTCAATGTGTGACTGTATGGTAAGAACTGAGTAAATGTGTGGTGTGTAAGATTGCAGAGAATGGTTGTGTGGGAAAAGTTGATGTGTGTGTAAAAAAAAAAAAAAAAAAAAACAGTGAAAAATTGGGTTCAAAATGTTGAAAATGGGGAACAAAAAACAAGAAAAGAAAAAAGAGGAGTGTAAAAGTCGTCTCGTCTCCAACTAGCGGAAGGTGGTGGTCCTGCAGACCACCAGCTCCCCTAGTGTGGACACACAAAAATTTCTTTTTAGCAGAATTGTTGATGAAAATAAGTAAAAAAATAGGAAGAGGGTTTGGTGATTTTCAATGTAGAACAACTACAATCTCTCTGGGTTTTTAAGAAAGGGGACTTCAGAACCAGAGAGGGGAGACGTGTTTCTTTAAGCAATGAGAACAATGATCAAAATGTCTCAGTGTGTCACTTGCAGGTGAGGAACAGACCCGGATCAATTTTCCACGTGCAGCAGTCGGAAGAAAATTATAGGTTAACATCATTAGAAACACTCAAGCCAAGTTTTGGCTGAATTGTTTTACAGCTTAACTTCCATGTGTTTGTCACCCTGAGAAAACAAGCTCCAAGAATCTCTCCCTGAAGACAAGAAATGCAGTTCCAGAACAACGAGATGGATATCAAGAGCTCACAGCAGTGTCCTGAGCAGTGAAGGTCCAGCAGCAGCAGCAGCTGTGCAAGACAGCGACAGCAAGGAGAAAAATGGCATCATCATGACTGGATGGATGGATGTGCATTTAGAACGAGCTGCAACTTCACTGTGTGTGAATGGACCTTTGAAAAGACTTGACTGAGTTGGACATTTGCCACTTTTGGAACAAAATGGCAAGATGAGACAGTGGAAAACACAGGACAAAGCTGAAAGACAACTGACTCTCACTGGACTGCTGCAAGGGGGAGAGATGAGATGAGACCACAGTGGAAGGAGCAGGGGAGAACATGGCTGTTTTAGTGTGGGAAATGAAATTTGGGTTTAGGAAACTGGGAAGAAAACGACTGCCTTGCGTGGAGAATTGAAAAGTGTCTGGAGCACCGCAAAGAGGAGAGGTACACAAAAATTACACAAACAGAAAAATGCATTGATCCTACTAACACAAACACACATGCAATGAAGCTCATGAAGACCAATAGTATTTTAAGCATGCATTGCTGTTACCATCATCTTGTCCGGTTCACTTAGTGGGTTAAGAAGTGATACATAGACTAGTGAACTAGTATTATTTTGGGGAAGGATGATTGAATTATTGCAAGGGTGAACAGAATGCTGCAGGGGGGTCAGATGAGTGGGGACTAGTAGATTCTTGAGTTTCTTGTTTCTGATGTGTGGGGGAGGTCTTATCATGGCACACATCTGGGTACATGGGGGAAAACAAAACTCATTATCTAATAGAATGTTGTTGTGTGAGGTGTGTGACTGGTGGATGAAAGTTTTGGGGATTTTGCATTTTCCTTTGGTACCACTTTGAAACTGCCAATCAGTTTGTTTTGAGCAACCTCTATCATTCTAAGAGCATGCTTAGACAACTTCTAAAAAGAGGCCTGATTTTTAACAGTGCACTGAGATTTTTGTTTGGCAATTTTCTCTTTTGAAGCAGGCCTGCAAGATCGGGATCGAAAGCGCTACACAACATGTTGAACAATCGCAAGTGAGTTTCTCCAAAAAATTAAAATGGGCTCGGGAGAAAGCCACTTATTTGGGACAACCAGAAAACAAGTCCCTGCCAAAAAGGATTCAGCGAGGTAATCCAGTCTAAATTCTTTTTTTCTTTTTTGAAATGACGTCATTGCTGGCAGTAGAAACTTATTGCGTCACGAGGTTCTACTGTCAGCAAATAAAAATGGGGACTGACTGGACTGACAAAACCTTGACCTGACAAAAGGGTGGATGTATGTATGTATGTTTCTTTTTACAGGAGCAGAAGATGACAGCAACAGGTTGCATGGGCTTTTAGGCCGTGCTGATTTAACCTTTTAATTGCCACTTTCTATGTCTTTGAATTTACCAGCGGTGTGTTATTCATGACCTTGTATTGTTTGCAGTGCAGAGGTCACTGTGAGAAAGTGTGCATAACATCTATTTTTCCACAGCAAAGGGTTAATCGTGGGATCTAATCACATGATTTACAGCAGGACACACCACTGGCTAATGTTTTTTTTTTTTCATTATGACAGGGCCTGGAGTGAAACTACTCAGGGGAGAAGCCCTGTGAATTTTTAAGAGACAATGCACAACTTCATTGTGCATGTCTAATTGTGCTAAGCTGACATAGGGCAAAAGAGGGTTTTCCGTGGAAGCTTTCATTTTTAAATTTCAGGGACCGTGACATGAGAGATATGGAAGGATTGACTGAGGTGCAGATACAGACCATGACCAGGAGAGAATGCTTCACCAGGACCAGTGAGAAGCAGGGACCATCTGCAGGACAGCAGACAAACAACAGTGGGCTGCACCACTGGGCTTCCAAAGGATTGTCACGAGGAGATTTTGAACAGCAAAATCTTAAAATAAAATGAAAAGTTTCTACGTTGACGTTGAGGAAGACAACTAAGGTGTACGACGTGCTCTGCCTTAAATCTACACCCGCGTTGGAACAGAAATCGAGGGATGAAGAGAGCATGCCAAGCTCAAAAGTGACAGCACAGAGGGAGACAAACGTTGGAATTATGACTCTGTAAATGGCACAGACACCAGGAGCCATGACTGTGACTGGGAATGACCACCTAAGGATGTTTCACTTTGCCATGCAAAGTACTCTGACACTATGGAGAAGACCTTTCCTCTGTATAATTGTTGTTGCCATTTGCATGTGAGAGCTTAGATTGTGGGGAGGATTAAAGATGAACAAAGGGTGGTGGGAGAACAGTGAAGTGAGGATACACAGTGTGAAACTCCTTTAAGTGTACAATAATGTTGATGTGATATACAGAATGTCAGGAAAGAAATTCTGGTATTAATGTGATTCTTGATTTAAGAATCAAAGGGTGGGATTGTAATGGAATTTCTTTCACTTATGTATTAATCACGTTATTGTAATGCCTTGGTGATTTTAACATGTCTGACACTCATACTGTAAGACAAATGGTGGGGTCTATTTAGGAAGTTGGGGGAAGCAGACAACTCCACAGGAGGGAGAGTCTTTTGTCTCTTCGAGGACTCTGGGAGGTAGCAAGGGAGTGTGAACCTTAAGGTGTGAAACAGCTGTGTACTGCCTTTTGTTCCTGTGGAAGGTATTTAACTGAGAGCCATGCTAGGCTCAGTGAGACTCTGCTGACCTGCCCATGGTCATGTAGGCTCTCCATCAAGCTTGGTTGCATGTTCTGTGTGTGCTTTGATTAAGAATGTTAGCTACCGCTCATTGCAGGCTTTATTTAAGTGGAAAACTTCCACAACAGAAGTCAAAGTGGATCAGCTTCCTCACTTTGTTCAATGATTTCACTCCTCTAAATCACACTGATCCACTTTGCTAACTGTACCAGTTCCATGGACTGCAGTAGCTGCTTCAAAAAACAGCCAGATTCCTCGACCGCTCTCTAGTTACAGCCGTCGTGGTCTGCTGTGTGGCAGGTAGAGTGTGGACTCAGATGCAGGACACAGAAGGCAAGAAATAAACTCATAAAGTTCACTAAATGTTTACAAACGTCAAGAAGTCACAAGCAAAGAGAGACACACCATGAACATTTTAAACAAGGAATGTTTATTCATCAAAACTAGTTATTAATCAAATAGACCTGTTCAAAGCACCACAGTGGTAGAACGATATCACACAGCACCGTCACATGATATTAAACAGAAACTGGCAACAGGGCTCTGTAGAGTGAGCGATCATAATGAAGCAGTTTAAGTTGTGATTCAACCTGCTCTTCATATTTCAGGCCACCAGATGTCACCAAAGACAACTGTGTTGAAAAGTTTCAAGTAATGAAACCTTTTTCAGTAAAAGCTTCAGAAAGCTTTATTTGGCCATCAGTAAACAAAACACATCAGAGCAGGACAGAAACAAAACAGACTGAAGCAGGACTCCAGGAGAACAGGACAAAACAGCAATGAGGGGTTAAATACATGTAGGCAGAGTGGAGACAGCTGAGGAAAAACACACAGCTGAACTAAATCCGATAACAAAAAATGCTGAGGTGTAATTAAACACTAGACACAGGAGACACGGCTACCAGAATAAAACAGGAAATAACTGAATGTGGGAACAGAATCATGGACTTGACACAATTCAATTCAATTTTATTTATACAGCGCCAAATCACAACAACAATCGCCTCAAGGTGCTTTATATTGTAAGGTAGACCCTACAACAATACTGTGGCGGAGGTGTGGTCCGTGGTTCGGCTGCAGGGGAGGAGTGGTGCTGGGGAGGCAGGTGAGAAAACAGCTGGTGGCGTTTGGTCTGATGACAGTCTTCTTTCCCCTTTTTAGTGAGACGGGAGAGGAGAGGAGGGGCTGTAAAAAGCTGAGACGGGTGCTGTCTAGACTGAACTGTCACAAAAAAGTCAGAAATAAACGTAACATCTCGCTGTATCGAGCCGTGTGTGTGTGGAGTGCATTCTACAAATACATACAGAGAAAAACCCAACAATCATATGACCCCTTATGAGCAACCACTTTGGCAACAGTGGGAAGGAAAAACTCCCTTTTAACAGAAAGAAACCTCCAGCAGAACCAGGCTCAGGGAGGGGCAGCCATCTGCTGGGACCAGTTGAGAGAAGGAAGACAGAACAAAAGACATGCTGTGAGAGCCAGAGATTAATAAATAGCATGATGAAGTGCACCCAGAGGTTGCCCTTTGTTCAAAATTAAAGTCTACAAATCAATAACATCACACTGGCCTATGTTTATATACAGTCTATGATTACATGTCAGTGAGATCTTGGAGCTGCCAGTATGCAAAGCTGCAGCTTTAGAATTTAGGCTCTGATCCTTTTTTCCACCATTTTTTATTTTTCTTCTTCCTTTCATCATTTCCTCTTATTGTCCCTTTACATACTCTTTGCTTCGCTCCAGTCTACTGCCAGAATTTCGCACCAAGCTTCAAGGAAAGCGAAATGAACGCCATCGCCATCACCTCTCTCTTTCTAGTCCCTGTCAGTACTCTTGCTGCAACATTTTGGATTAACTGAAGTCTTTTCAAGGTGTTTTTTAGGACAAACTGGCTGAAACTCTTCAAATAAGCCAATAAGCCATAACTCAGAAAGATCAGTTGGAGAAAAAGACTCAATATCAATGATACTCAAAGTAGCTGCAGATAATGTTACATCTGTGAATGATCATGAGTCATTTTTTTCTCTAATGGTTAAAATTTTATTTGTGAAGAAGTTCATGACGTCATTACTAGTTAAAGTTAAAAGAATCGTTGGCTCAACAGTGCTCTGACTCTTTGTCAGCCTGGCTGCAGTGCTGAAGAGAAACTTAGGGTTGTTCTTACTTTCTTCAATCAGTGATGAATAGTAAGATGTTCTAGCTTTACGGGGGGCTTTTTAAAGTTTTGATCTAAATTTCCAGCTGGGATGGACAAGGCTAAACATCAGGCTTTCAAATAAATTAAACTCTGTATTGATCTTTGTTTAATTAATAAGCTGGTGTGGAAGATTGCTGCCACACCGCCTCCTCGGCCTGTGCTTCAAAGGCTCTGATAGTTAGTATGACTCAGGGGTGTTAATTCATTGAAACTTACATAATCATCCTGCTGTAACCAGATTTCAGTAAGGCAGAGTAAATCGATTTGTTGATCCATTATTAAGTCATGTAATAACTCTTTGGTGCTGTTGAGGATACTGTATTGTTCTTTCTTATTTTATTTTTTTACATTTAAGTCTTTTTTTTTTGCTGGTTTTTAGTTAGTTTTTTGTCTGTTTGGGAGCTGACACAGTCTCTATGGAGATGGGGTTTTAGGGGATAACAGTAGGAGAAAGCTGCAGAGGTGTGTGAGACTGCAACTCTGCTTACATGTCCCAACGCTGGATAATCATGTTTCAGGGGATTTCATAAATTTGCCAGATTTCTAGAAATAAGAGCTGCTTCATCCAAAGTGGGATTGTCTCCCAACCAGACCAGGTTTCCTCCAGAAAGTTTCCCAATTATCTATCAAGCCCACATCATTTCTTGGACACTAGTCAGACAGCCAGCAATTTAAGGAGAACATGCAGCTAAACATGTCACTCCTGGTCTGATTGGGGAGGGACTACAGAGTCTGACATTGTGTTTGCAAAGTTACACACTGATTCAATATTGATTTTAGTGACCTCTGATTGATGTAACCGGGTGTCATTATTGCTGATGTGAATTATATTTTTACTGAATTCAGGTTTACCGTCAGCCAGCAGTTTTAAATTTCCCTCAGTGTCGCCTGCTCTGGCCCCTGGAAGACAATTGACTATGGTTGCTGCTGTCTTCACGTGTCTCAGAAAAGAATCACCAATTACCAGAGTTTGATCCCTGGCGGGTGTGTCGCTGAGTGGGGAAAACAGTTAGACACATGAACAGGTTGGTGGCGCATCAGGGCTTCTGTTTATGCTTCCTCCTGACCGTCACCCAGCCATCATGTTTTCCCGTCTGCTCAGGATTACCTGCTGGGAGACAGTTAGCAGGGCCTACGCCACCTTCCACTGCTCCGGCTACAGGGGCCTGACCAGCTACGGGTTTTCAAGGGTGGGATTTCCAGTGTCCAATTCAGCAATCCAGGCCTCCAGAGCTGCAGAAAGGCTACATTTATTACAAGTATCATTACTGCTCATTAAAAAAAAAAGAAGCAGAACTGCTTCTCCAGAGTCAGAGGAGTCTTCCACAATAATTGGGTTTGACATATCAGGTTAAATAAAGACTGCTGAGGAGGAAGCATGGCTTGGGCCCATCTCAGAGCTCACCCTCGCAGCAGGATAACCATGAATGCAATTTTTGCACAGTCTGAGGAACAAATTCTCCTCTGTTGATGAAACACTGTATGAGGAAACCTCTGTTCTTTTCACTGGTAAAAACTTCAGGTGTAGGAAGAGGCCTCTCCAGAGGTACAACCTCCCTGAGCTGTGCTGCTGACCATGTCCATCGTTTTATGACCACAGTATACTCATCTTATAACGGATGTCAATCCAGCAGATTATCTTTGGTATGTGGTGGATCAGGAGATTTGCAACATGGATGCAAAGCCGACAAATCTGAAGCAACTGTGTGATGCTATCATGTCAATGTGAAACTAAATCTGCGAGGAATCTTTCCAGGTCTTTGTTGAATCTGTGCCACAAAGAATTAAGGCAGTTCTGAAGGTGAAAGAAGGTCCAAAACAGTACTGGCAAGGTGTAACTAATGAAGTGGCCAGTGACTGTATTTAGTGTCTAGATGTTTTTTCAGTATTTTATTCACTTAATAGCAGGACAGAATACCACATGACTGTGGCCTTGTGTTATACCTCTCTGCTGCAGTGATGCTGCAGACAAACACAAACATGATCAGACATTTAAGAAGAGCCTCTTAAAGATGAAGGTCTGTGTCTCTTAAACACATAATCCAGTTAAATCTAATTTATGCTCGTTAATGCCCCTCAAACTGTAACTTAAAGTAATAGATTGGTTACTGATTAATTACAGAAGTACGTTTGTGAGCATAAAGATGTAAGCCTTGGACCATCGGGATGAAATGTGGTTGGGAAACTTAACAAGCATTGACAAAGCTTCATCAGTAGCTCGAGCAAGAGCTCAAAACCTTCGATCACCACGGGTGGTTAGCAGACTGTGGTTGCACCATGCAGCCTAACAACATGCAGTAAATTGCAGGTTAAAGCAGTCTGCTTACACATTGTTAAACGAGGGAAGGGAACTAATGTGGCTGTCACATTACCCTTTTGTCCCATTTCATCCAGGATTTGATTAAATTGCTGCTCACTTTCTACAGTACTTAAAACTGATCAGTAGGACCTGAAACTGCAAACATTCAAACATTCAGGCCAAGTAAGAATCGGTTGTTGAACGTATTAATCTTCTACAATAAGCAAATGAATAAATAAACAGGAGAAAGCTACAGTACTGCAGAGTCATGCAAGTTTTTGACAGGGAGGTTAAACTCGTGCAAATTAGCTTCACCCAGGCTCATGAAAACACTGATAGCAGATCATTTGTGTCAGTGTGTCAGGATGGTTTATATTTGAGCTTCTTGTTCACACAGAACAATTTTTCTTCATTTTTTAACGATTACCAAAGTCTGTGAATCCCCAAATTGTTCAGTTGTTCTTTTTGCTCCCCATGAGGTCACTTTCACCATGTGACAAACACAACACCCACTGTACACACTCGGGCCACCAGCAACTTTCTACATCCTCAATAAAAAGCTGACAGGTTGCAATGATGTTCTGAATAACTTATTAAGAAAACAACTAAATGCACAGAAAATATTATGAAAACTGGTTTATTTTATATCTCCTAGTTTGAAATGAAGCAATAAAAACATGTATAAAACATCACAAACTGCAATATTGTACAAATGCTTACGTCCTGCTGATGCAATGGAGACATCTTCCAGTGACAGGCTTCATCCGTGTGTGTGTGAGGAGGCTCCTAAACCCACCGACACAGAAGTGCATGTTCACAACTCCCTCTGTGCAGGCGGGGTCAGGACCCCCTCACCCTGGGGAGGAGGGTGGTGCTGTGGCCAGTCAGGTATGAAGTGCTGAGAGTGGATCGTTGGTCCTCTGTGCAGCTCTGTCCACTCTCAGCTTCCCTGCAAAGCAATAACACACGAAAGACATCATTTTAACACAAAACAGCATTTCCATTGTTGGTAGCTGCAGCATGCTGTTAAAATGCAATTTTAAACTCAACATATACACACAATAACTATAAATAAACTTAAACCTACAGTACTGTAGGTGATGATGATCTGAAACATGTAAGTGTGATAAATATGCAAAACACTAGGAAACCAGGAAGGGGGCAAACACCTTTTCACATCACTGTAGACGTGATTACAGAATACCTTTTACATCCTGGATTACAATAGGATATCCATCAACGGCAGATACTGGTCTCCATGACACACAGATACTGGAGTGGTCTGAGAGAAAGGAATCTGTGTCTCTGGACCAAAATGACTGTACGTGTAGTGCTGTAGAAACAATACTGCCTTGATGTTT